>NC_139219.1:258466017-259066017 GCF_055691185.1 Crinia signifera
ATTAGAAACTAAGTGATGTTAAATAGATGTGTGTATTTATTTTTGCTTACCTGCTGTATTTTGTGTGTTATGGGCCCTACACACATGCCGATGTGTGCAGGGCTACCTAGCTATGCTAGGTCAGGCTGTGCTGCGCCGCTATCGCATAGCACACAGAGCTGACAGCCCACACACAGAGCGAGCTGTCAGCTCTGTGTGCTAAGCGAGCAGACAGCGCCAGTGTTCTCCGGTGGGAG
The DNA here is from genome assembly GCF_055691185.1 of Crinia signifera. Classification (NCBI taxonomy): domain Eukaryota; kingdom Metazoa; phylum Chordata; class Amphibia; order Anura; family Myobatrachidae; genus Crinia; species Crinia signifera. The sequence goes on from NC_139219.1 coordinate 258,466,254, forward strand.
AACACTGCCGATGCCGAGATTGATGGACACTGTCCATCAATCTCTGCCAGCGATAAAGACGCGCGGGGACGCGCACGGCTGCCGATACAGCCCCCACACATACACCGATGTGAGGGCATTTGCTAAGCGACTTTGCCAAACTAAGCAAAATCGCTTAGAAAATGCCTTAATATCGGCATGTGTGTAGGCCGTATTAGTCTGTCTGTGCTCAATTTAAAGTACAAATTATTACGATAGATTGCTTCTGTTATCAGAAGTGAATTTCGCCAACCCCATTGCAGAGATTGATAAGACTCCAAGGAACTTGACACTTTTAAAATAAAAAATGTTACATTTTGAGAAGCAGGTGAAGGAAATAGGAAGATGTATTATTTGTAAATACAGGTTGAGTATCCCTTATCCAAATATCTGTTATCCAAATTATTCCAAAAACCATACATTCCAGATTACAGATGTCCCCAGCTAAAAACCTACTGGGGACATCTGTAAAAGCACTACTAAGGACATGATATGTAACTGGCACTACTGGGGACATCTATAACAGCATTACTGAGGACATGATATGTAACTGGCACTACTTGAGACATCTATAACAGCACTACTAAGGACATGATATGTAACTGGCACTACTGGGGACATCTATAACAGCACTACTAAGGACATGATATATAACTGGCACTAAATATGTACGAGAAAGTGATTGCTTGGCATCCAAATTCAGTACCAGAGATAGTACACAAACTTTTTCATGTTTTGAAACCTTGTTTTATGCACAAATAAAATATATTTGTGTGTATTTATTGTGTTTATACAACATACATTCATTCATTCATTCAAGATACCTCTAGATACATCATTGAAATATAAAAATATTGTGAAATACAGAATAATCCGTTATCCAAAATTCTCCTGGTCCCGAACATTTTGTATAAGGGATACTCAACCTGTAATGTAAAACTAACTATTACTTAAAATACTCCACAAAGTTTTATGGTATTATACAATTTTATTGGCATATAAATATAAATAAGATCTATATAATCAAAGACTTCTGTAAATTTTTCTGTTTAGTCAAAACAGTGTGATATACATATGTACATTGATAAATTAGGTTGGTATTTTATATAACAATTTAGTAGGTTATAGTTTTGTTTGCCAGTAGAGCTGTTGTTTTCTTCTGGTTTATTTCAGTTTAATCTTAGCACCCTGTGCACAGCGGGATGCTGTCATTAGGTGCACAGTAACAATGCCGACATTGCCACACCGTACACAGCAGCGTGGTACTATGCATAATTAAAAATAAAAATGGTGCATTGCAATTTCCATTCTAGCGTCTTGCAGTGTTTTGTCCTTTTTTGTTTCTATCAACATAGAGGGATATATACTAAGAGAAACATCAAAGGAAGTCAACATAGATCAAATGCAAAGAGGTTTTAGATCAATAAAATCCAGCATACTTTGGACACTTTGACAGTCCAGTCACGTCTGTAGTTAGGTATCGACTCCTTAATGTGGCTGCATTATTGGATCATCATATACATAGTAACATAATAATAATGATAACAGTAGTATGAAAACAGTATTATTTTATACGCCATAAAAGCAAGTTGTGCATCTAGATTTCTGCCACATGGGGTTATGGATCATGATTGTAGTTGTGGAAATGCAAGAGACTGCAGAGCCAGAGGGGAGACATTTGGGGAAGTAATGTTGTTTCTTGTAAAGTATGGAAACCTGCACTATTAAGCCTCATTTTAGAATTACTTTTTAATGTGGAATTTGGGGGGTTATCCTTGTCATACACGTGCATATCCATTTTATTAATTGTTATGGTTGAATCTGTCATGTTCATAGTCAAACGCGGGGGGGGGGGTGTCTGGTTGCCTGGAAACTCTCTCCTCTTGGCAAGTGCCCTCAAACATTGCAATGGACCAGAGAGTAGCTGCAACATGTAACAAGTGCAGAGAGAGTTAGATTTGGAGGAGTTATTTTGTTTCTGCGCAGGGTATATACTAACTGTTTTATTTTTACACTGCAATTCATATTTCAGTTTGAACACACCCCACTCAAATCTAACTCTCTCTCTGTACATGTTACATCTGCCCCACCTGCAGTGCAGCATGGTTTTATCCATTTGCAAAAATTGAAACCTTGCTTATGGTCTGAATTAGGCCTAATGTCTCCTCATTATCTTGTGAGTATTTTAAGCCATAAACATTATTAACTGAGCAGTTCAATTTATTTAAATATTATCTTTATTGTAATCAAATTGTTGTCACAAAAGTGATTGGTTGCTGGACGGTAGTGTGAATGTGATTCTGAAGATTGTTTCACCTCCTCAAACTTAGAACCCATTCTAGGTTGTAGACACTTCCCAGAAGCATCATTCCTAACCTAAGTGTTTTGCAGTGCACGTCAGTGTGCGTTACAAATGACCTCCTTGTTTTTACCTACAATTGGATTGTCACCCCTCTGGAGAAACTTATTTCACCGATTTCTACATTCACTTGAGATGGCTGGAGAACACCTGAACTGGACTCCAGAAATATCCTGTGTTGAAGTGGCTCCGGCTCATCGCACTCCTCATAGACATGGATGTCAACCATGGCATTCTATATTAACATGACACTTACAAAGATCTCATATCTGCTCGAGCCTCTGACCCAAGATCTTGCTTCTTACTTTAAGGACAATATTGATACTAAATGATATGGTGTGCTTTTCCTCAGCCAATGAGCAGCTCAATTCCCTATTTGAACACCCTGGCACTGTCACTTTATTTGACCTAAGACATTAAGTTGAAGTATCAACAGTCTTCTCATCCTCCTAATCTACTACCTCTCCTCTTGAATCTATACCCTCCCAAATAAGTAGAGCTGACTTCTGTGCTTATCCAAACCTTAACTAAAATCTGTAATCTCTCCCGCTACTGGTATCTCCCCATCACTATTCAACCATGCAGTGCTAGACACATTTTGAAAAAACAAAAACAAATTCTGATCTTAACTCTTTCTTAAACTATTGTCCCATCACTGGAGCCCCAACAAACTCCATGAGAGACTTGCCTACACTCTTCTCACGCACTTTCCAAACTTGCAAAACTTACTGGACTCACTTCAGTCAGGCAGGCACTACACAAATACAACATTGACTTACTGTAAGTATTGAATGATCTGATCACAGCTAAAGCTTGAAGGCAATTAATCACTTATTCTTCAAGATCTCAGAACACAGTTGATCACTATCTTCTCCATTACAAACACTACAATTCCCAATTGCTTGAGGACAAGATGGCTCAATCTCTACGGTGCCTATCGTGGTAGCTTCGGAGGTGTGGCTGCAGCGCAGTCCAAAATTCAAATATGGGAGCCATACCAACTGGCAGTGGCATAGGCTTAACAACTACTTATCAGCTCTTTGCTCTAACTATGAATTATGGAGTGATGCAGGTTGACAAAAGCAAACTCCTTCTTTAATGGACAAAACCATGTGCACTGCAGGTCGGGCAGATGTAACATGCACAGAGCGAGTTACATTTGGATGGGGTGTGTTCAAACTGCAATCTACTGTATATCGTAGTGTAAAAATAAAGCAGGCAGTATTTACTCTGCACAGAAACAAAATAACTCACCCAAATGTAACTCTCACTGCACAAATTACATCTGCCCCACCTGCAGTGCACATGGTTTTGTCCATTAAAGAAGGAATTTGCTTTTGCAAACCAACCTGAATCACCCTCTATGCTCTAATTCCTGGAAAAAAAATCAAACTTGATAATATGCTATAAATAAGCTACTGACTTACATAAAGGACACATAATACTTTTCTTACTGACAAGTTATCACTATACTGTTAATATTCTAACCATAAATGACAAAGAATATTTATATTACTGACAAGATATCTCTAGGCTGTTAACTTACAGACTAAAATGACAGATAATATTACTCCTACTGACAGGTTATCTCTAAATCATTAGCTTTCTTACTAACAATGGCATATAGTATTTCTCTTACTGACAGGTTATTATCACTAAATGTTTCTACTTCCTGTCCGGTTTCGCTCTTTCTTGTACTGTTCTCTGTTGTGCAGATTTCCCTGACTTGTCTTGAAACATAATGTACAGTAGCTTTCTTCACTGTACTCTTTACTTTCTTTATATCTATGTGGTCTAATCTTGGAAGTTAAAAAAGCCCTAAATTCTGCAAAAGGTAAATAGTTTTGCAGGAGAGCTTTTGCCTATTTTTAAAGAAAAGCTGCAGAGGTGAAAGCCATCACCCCAGTGATTATTTCCCATGTAACTACTAATTCTTTTTAAACACATTTAGCTCGGTTCAGGTTTTTAAGTAAAGGAAAAAAAGCAAGACATTTTGGGGGTTATTCAGTCCTGTTCGCCGCTTGGCAATTTTACAGAGCCAATGCCCTGACAGAGTGAAAGCTCGCCCTGTGTAAGGCTGCGAATGGCATTCGGAAATCACACCGAACGGCGTTTAGCTGTAAATACGTTCACAATTTACCATCAGATGATTTTCCCTGTCTGTGCATTAGTAGTGATTTTCCAATTCTGATATCCCTCATTCAACCCCATTAAGGCTATCATTTGCCTCAGGTTATGCCTCCCTAAATGCATAATCTTACATTTATCTATATTGAACCTTATTTTCCATTTGTCTATCCACTTATCTAATTTATTTAGGTCCACCTGCATGGAGACATCCTCGACCATGCTAACCACCCTACACAGTTTTGTGTTGTCCAAGTATATTCTGCTTAGAATTCCATTCTCTATGTCATTAATGTTTAACCCTTGTTTTACTGTCTTTCTGCTCAACTCCCAGACAAGTGAACACCCTCATTTATGGAATATTGTACATGCTAATGTACTGTACCTTTTATAATACACTTTGTCTAGGTAAAATGAGTAAAAACAGATGTGTATCTATCAACCCATTCTTTGGCCCACCAGGCCATTACAAAGGCCAAGTCCATGGAAGTGCAAAGATACCCTGATGGCAGCTTAAACAACTTATACACCTACAGTATCTAATTTTGTACAAATGGTACAAGAAACCTAACACTGATGAAAGGAGAAGTGGCATAGCTTTGCTATAGAATCTAGGCTGGTGCCATCCTCAGATTGTGCTACCACGTATAACACGTACTACATGGACTTTTCCCAGCAGTAGCAGCATCTGTCATATTTATATTTATATAATACCTCTTCTTTAATTTCCTCTCATAATTACCTCTCAAGATACTTCCAAAACTAATTAGATCTTTCTTATCCTTTCCTTTGGCTTCTGTAAACTGGTGATATCTGAAATTCCCCTCTGACATCTATGCTTGCTGCAGTCCATCTTAAATGCCACAAAACTGTCAATTTGATTTCCTGCCCCACCTCTTCGCATAATCTTATCCTGCTCTCTCCTCAGGTCCTACTCATTTGTACATGCAAAGTCCTCAGCGACTCTTTCATAGATCTTAAATCGGGATACGGTCATTGGGTCACCAGCACGTTGTTAGACAGTCATTAGGTCGACACCATTAGGTCAACATGAGTCTAGGTCGACAGGAGTCTAGGTCGAAATTGTTTAGGTCGACAGGGTCATTAGACCGACCGGGTCATTAGGTCAACATGGGTTGGGTCGACAGACAAAAGGTCGACATGGTTTTTTTTTTCTGAGCCGACATGTGCCGACAGGTGGTATTTCATCCCCCCCCCCCCAGATCTACCTCTATCTTCTCTTGACTTGTCTCTGGTAATCACCTCTTAGTTCCAGTTCAAGACTTCTCCTGTGCTGCTACAAACATATGTAATTCCCTACAATACCAAATCAAACTCTTCCATAGCCTTTAAGTTCTCTGAAAGCTCCTTTAGGTATTTCACTTAGTATGAAAGCTTTTCCCATGAACAGAGCTCTCCCTACCATTAGGCTTCATGTCTGTATGTATTGTGACTACCTTATATGCACCTATATTGTGTATGTGCTGTTCTTCCCTATTATCCATCACTACGGGGCATTGTGACCACTTACACTGTAACACGATGGGGTAAATTGACTCATTTGGGAGTTCTATTGAAGATTGTTTTTTGCTCAGAGCAAACCAATCAGAATCTATATATTATCTTGTAGAAGGTGCTAAGTAAATGTGAAGTAGAGTTTGATTGATGTTAATATCAGTATCACAGATAAATGCCATTGTGTACAGTGTGTTTGTTATTCAACAGTAAAAATAATTTAGATATTTATAAAGGAATGTACACAATAAAAAATGTTAGATTGTATTTCGGTTCCCCGAGTTTGCAGCATGTACTGTGCTGTATATCTTCATATCCATTGTATGACTTTGCTACATTGTGCCAGCAATAGAAATTGTTCTTCTTTCCTTTTATGGCTGTCCTCAAAATGCTGATGTGAACAAAGCAGACGAGGTAATATGTTATAAATATGAATATAATCTAAACGTATTACGTTTTACTTACTGAGAACAAATAAAAGTATTTATCACTTCATCTTATCTGCAACACTTTTAAACCAAACGTTGTCAGCTGCTTTCATTTACAAATCAAACCTTCATTTACTGTAACCGAGAAGGCAATTCATTCGTTGTGATATTTAAACGTACTGTACCTGTGCTTGGATCGCTTCAACAAAGCCTGTCATGCAAAACGCAAATGGAAGACAAGGGCATTTTTAGACCTTCGTTCCAGTAATTAGTCTGAAGAATAAAATGCTGTCCAGTTCTATCTGCCAAACACTGTGCCAGATTTCTTGGCAGACTTTAGACAACATACAAAAAAGAAATAATTTCCATATGTGAAAATAAATGACCACATAGCCACTTTTTGTTTGGCTATGTTACTGAAGAGGACCCAGGAGCACACTTTTCACAGCACTTATGGGCTAATGCAGTGTAGGGCGTTTTGGAGAAGACTCCTGTTATTATTAGCACGAGCCACGCTCTGTTACTGAGCATATGCACTTCGGAATCGGTACATCTGTCAGACCACACTTAGGTCTACAGTCATTAGGTCGACCCCACTAGGTCGACTGGCAGGAAGGTCGACCTGACTTAAAGTCGACATGGGCCAAGGTCGACATGACTTTAGGTCGAATTTGCATAAAGGTCGACATGAGGAAGGTCGACTGGTCATAAGGTCGACATGGGGTTTTTTACTGTTTTTTTGAGTGAAAAACCTCCACAGCTTTAATAACCTCCTCCACGCCCTAGTGGATGGTAGGGCATGAAATACCGCCTGTCGGCACATGTCGGCTCAAAAAACTGTGAAAAACCCATGTCGACCTTATGACCAGTCGACCCTCCTCATGTCGACCTTTATGCAAATTCGACCTTAAGTCATGTCGACCTTGGCCCATGTCGACCTTAAGTCAGGTCGACCTTCCTGCCAGTCGAGCTAATGACTGTAGACCTAAGTTCATTCTAATAGATGACCGCTTCCCATGCACTTCATGGCGATTCTGACACACACATCTTAAGGGTGGTACACATGTGGCGATTGCCTTGCTATTCAATCCCGATTCGATTGGGATCAAATCGAACAGCAAGGCAAACACATTTGATTTGGACCATATAGTACAGCTCTGTACTATATAGTCTTGCCAGCACAGTCTATTTTTCAATTTGATTTCAATGCCACAGAGCCGCGCATCGTGATCGAATCGAAATCAAATGCTTTTGATTTCCATTCAATTTCTATTCGATTCTACTTATATAAGCAAAACTGAATAGGAAAATATACCATATCGGACCATGTGTGAGGGGGATTAGTCACATTGGACGTGTGACTGAAGGTGCATAACTGGATTATGACAAGCTGTTTAAGTAGTGGTGCACTTAATGAGGATGTTTTGGAGTGTGTAGATGGAAGTGGGGGCTATGTCTGCTTCTCATCTCCTATAAGCCCTGCACTGGCTTCTCTGCCACTTCAGAACCCAATTCAAACCTACCACAATTGCTTATAGAGCCCTCACCCAATCCTCTCCTATATACATATATGACCTTATCTCCCATCACACCCCTGGCCGCCCTCTTCACTCCATAAATGAAAACCACCTCTGCTGCCAACTGATTACTTCCTCCCACTCCAGTCTCACAGATTTTTGCCCTTGCATTCCTACCTCTGGAACTCTCTCCCTCTGCCTATCAGAAGTTCCTCCTGGCTACAAAACTTCAAATGGGCATTCAAGACACATTTCTTTAACAAAGTTTTCAAGCTCTTATCATACCCCCTCCATATTCCATGTCTCTACCATCTCAGTCACCCCTGACTGTCTGCCCCTCCTTTTTATTACCTCACTGTCGGCGGGATGTACTAAAGGGAAAATGCAGGAAAACAGGGGATTTACCGCATTTTCCTGTGTACCAATAACCGTCCGCCCCGTCCACGCACCCGCCCCCTCCCGTCCACCTTTGATCTCCTCCTCCCCCAGCAGGTGTCACAGCCAGGAGGACATCCGGCTTCAGGGGGGAGGAGGAGACGCAGGGGGCGCTGGCAGCTACCGGGATGTGCAGGGGTCTCTGTCACCGCAACCCGATGCTAGCCGCATATATTAGTACATATGCGGCAGCATCGCAGCGGCGGTCAGGTGAAGGGCGGCGATGTATAGTAATGCATCCCGCCCTTATACCATCATCTCTTCCCTACTGCTTACAATTGCATAGAACCCTCAATTTCTTATCAGCTTATTTTTGTATTATGACTGCTGATACTGCAATATTTATAAAGCATATCCTGCAATGTTCCCTACTGTAAATCACTGTTTGTCTTGTTTGTAGTACTTTGTCTGTTTATGTACTTTGTAAGGTGCTCTGTAGTGCCCCTTGTGGTACTATATAAATAAAGGATGATAATAATATTAATTATAATAATAATAATAATTATTATTATTATTATTACTGAATAGTGTGCACACAGAACTCCTTCTGATTTCAGATGCATATTTTGCAGCAGGTATGGGACTGGATGTTGATAGCTCTTTGACCAAGCGTACAAATAGGGATGGTGCGGCTACAGTACATAGGTGAGGACAAATACTGTATACATTTAGTTCTGTGCACGCAGAGTATAATTATGGATGATTTAGACGTAGTCTGGTTTGGCACCTTTATTTCATCCAAGTGAGGTGCAGCATTTTCTGTGCATTTGAATCCCTGGTTATTTTAGCCTGACAAATAACTGGAATTATTATCAAGTGGTCTGGAGTATGGAAACTCCTATTACCCTCAGTGTGAGTGTTTTTAATCCTTCTACGTCACGTACGGTTTAGACCAGACAACATGCGGGATAGGCAGGGCCGACGCCACCACTAGGCAGCTTTAGGCATTTGCCTTGGGCGCCGGCCACTGGAGGGCAGCAGCTGGGAGCAGCCCCCCTCCCGGATGGAGGTGAGTGCTGCATCCCCCCCCCTTCCCCCCCAGTGGAGCGAGTGAGTGCCGGGATACTGCCCCCCCACCGGCCCATCGGCCCTCGGGATAGGAGAAATTGTCATTTTTTTACTTAAAAGCCAACTTCTTCTTTAGACACATATTGGCCCTTTGTATATTACTAATATTTACCGTATCCCTTACATATTTGTAATATTTAGAATGATTCTTTCATACATGTTTCCATCAATTCCCAGTGTCCATCCACTGAAGGGCCTGTGCTGTGTCTAATGGATACTGAGCTGCGTCCATCAACAGCCCCTGTTTGTAGTGGCTGCTGCTATGCACATTAAAAGCAAGAATAAAAGGTAAACAGCGCTATTTGAATATAACAACACAATTATAAACCAATTGATAAATTAAAAATATTTATTAAGATGACATGCAAAACACACCGGCCGGTGGCACAAAATAATAATAAAACACAATTTAGCGTAACAACAATTCATAAAAATCTATCATTAAAAATACAAATTTCTATCCACTATTGATAGTCTGTAATCACCTCTGCATACATATAGTTATAATAATATTAGTAATATTGCATCATACACGGCCAGCACCAACCGGAAAACACCCACCCACCCACACACCCACCCAGAGTTCAAGGTGTAAACTTGATATTCAATTTCTTCAGAACTCAATCCACACAAGCATGTGTGGTATGTGCTTGAAAAAGACTAAAACATGGAGGCACCTTTACAGGTCTTAAAGGATAGACTGCTGATGTCTTGATTCCGTATACGATAGGACAAAGGACTAGTGGAGTCCATGCTTCGATGGGACAGAGCTATTTTGGTGGACTTGCACAATATTTTGCAGGCGGAATTAATGTTATGGCTGTTGGGTGTCAGGCCATGGGTGGTGAAGAGCTGTGGAAAGCAGCTGTTATGCAAGGTCAGATGCCTGTAATCTGCACCCTGGGGCAGGCAGGAGGCATGGCATGAGTGTGCTACAATTGTCATGTGGATGCAGATCTGGATTGGGGATAAGAATTTTCACACACTACCAATCTGGGATGAGCAAAGGTCTAGGCGGATGGTAAACTGCCGCTAATTTTTACATGACCGGCCTAGGCATAAAGGCTTATTGGGGTTCTTAATTTTCCAAAAGCATTTTTTTCTGTTTAGAAATGATATATACACAACTGCATGGATTATTCTATACTTTTGCTGTGGGTATGAGCGGGATCTGGGTTTAGAAACCAAAGTGGACTGACAGTGGTTCAGTTTAGAGGATCAAAAAACTTTTGTAAACACTGCTGTATAATACTATAATAAAGGGATGCGGTCATTTGGTCTACTGCATTATGGTCGACAGTCATTAGGTCGAATCCATTAGGTCGACATGCTAAAAGGTCGACATGACTCTAGGTCGACATGGGAAAAGGTCGACATGATTCTAGTTCGAAAGGTCATTAGTTCGACAGGTCATTAGTTCGACAAGGTCATTAGTTCGACATTGTCTATGTCGACATTCACAAGGTCGACATGGAGTTTTTCACTGTTTTTTGAGCCAACATGTGCCGACAGGCGGTATTTCATGCCCTACCATCCACTAGGGCGTGGTGGGAGAATAAAATAGTGTGCTGAGCGTAGCGAGGCACCGTGCCCGACGCATAGCGAGCGCAGCGAGCTATGCGAGGCGATGCAGTGCACTTTAAACTGTGTCCATGTCGACTGTGTTGACATTCAGGTAAAAAAACAGTGAAAAACCCCATGTCGACCTTGTGAATGTCGACATAGACAATGTCGAACTAATGACCTTGTCGAACTAATGACCTGTCGAACTAATGACCTTTCGACCTAGAATCATGTCGACCTTTTCCCATGTCGACCTAGAATCATGTCGACCTTTTAGCATGTCGACCTAATGGATTCGACCTAATGACTTTCTACCATAATGCAATAGACCAAATGATCCCAACCCTATAATAAATATTAATAAATGGTAAACACCACTCTTTTAACCATTTATTCGCTAGCAATTCAATGTAGAGTAGATCCCATTGGTTTACAAATCCCTGTGCAAGTGCCACTTAGCAAATGTTGCCCCAGATCTGCTGGTGTATGAGCTTAAGAAACATTATGGTACACTCATCTTATTCAGTAAGGAAGGACAGACATATATTGTATACTATGACTGCTTGCTTTTCAGGAGAGGCTCTATGTATGCACACACTATTTATAGCAGTTTTGATGCCACTTCCCCAGGGATGAATAGAATCCTATTTTCTGTATGTGGATACACTCAGACAGAACTAGTACAGTACGCTTTACACCACACTAATCCTAACACACAAAAAGTATTGTGGTTCAGAATAAATATTTACATGGTGTCTCTGCTTAACATTGAGAGCTCTTAAGCGAAATATCTTGTTTGGACTGGACCTGCTTTTATTCAAGCCGGCAGTACAGCAAGTTAAATGTTCTTCACTTTCATTTCAGCGGCACGTACAAATGCAAACCTCCCGGGACTCAGTTACTGCTTATTCATCCACTGCTCTGAATCTAAAAGAGAATTCATGTCTTGTGGCATTAGATATAGTACAAATGTGAGAGGCCTTACAGTGGCAATATGTATTCTCCTTTTTAATGCTGGATACTTATGCCAGGAATGTATTACTAAAACATCAAATGTAGAGCTGTGAATAATGAAAGATGTTGAAAGTGATATATATATATATATATATATAGTATGCTTAAAGTATGTTTCAGTCCTAAGGTACCATCTCCTGCTTTGTACGTATTGGTATTCACAGCATCTAAAACATTCAATCCTGAATGATTATATTGAAAGCTCTCTAAAACAAGATTTCTATTTCTATTGTGTGTTGTGTCTACATTTTATGTATTAATGGTATTTGTTGTTGTTATAATTCCCTACACGTAAGGCAGATCTTCCGGCCATGAGGGGAAGTACAGTATGTAGCCTGAAGTAGCACCGCTGCTCTCTATCTCTTGCATCTGAGAAGGGAGTAATGGGATAAGAGCAGGGTTGCCTACCCTCCTAGATTGGCCGGGAGGGTCCTGGAAATCAGGTCCCCCTCCCGACCCCCCGGAAAGGTGGGCAATCCTCCCGGATTCTGCCTCACCCTCCCGTTCTCCCCAGCAGTTGCCCGGCAGCATAGTTAAATCACAGCGATTCGCTGGGAGGGGCGGGGCTAAAAATGCAAATAACACTGTTTAGCCCCACCCCTCCAAAAGGCCCCTCAAATCGGGGGATTTTCAGTGCTGGGGGCGGGGCTTGATGACATCTACTTCAGGCCCCCGCCCCCACACGTGATGCGGACAGTCTCCTCTCCGGGCTTCTCCCGGAGAGGAGAATTTAAAAGTAGGCAAGTATGCATAAGAGGGAGAAGAAGAAGCTGATGCTAATGCTGCTACAAAGTCTCTCTTAGGTGGAGATCCATGTGTCTCAGATGACCACTGTCAGCATCTGTAGCATTCTTACCAACACTCCCAGACAGAGTTGCAGAGGACTCACGTTTTTTGGGGTAGTCTACCACAATTCAGGAAGAGTGGGTGCACCTCCCGTATCCTACCCACTTCCTAGGGAGGTGGGCAGGATATACAGCTAAATCAGAGTATTGCAGAGGGGGCAGAACTAAAATGATGCAATTAGCTGATGATGTGCCTGCTTGGCTTCCCCTTCAAAGACCCCAGTGGCTTTACCTCTCTGAGGGCCTTATTCTGATCTGAGCCCAGTACAAATTTGTTCGGAAAATGGGCAAAACCATGTGCACTGCAGGTGGAGCAGATGTAACCTGTGCAAAGAGAATTAAATTTGGGTGGGGTATGAAACTGAAATCTAACTTGCAGTGTAAAAATAATGCAGCGAGTATATACCCTGCACAGAAACAAAATAACTCACACAAACCTAACTCTCTCTATACATGTTACATCTGCCCCACCTGTAGTGCACATGGTTTTGCCCATTTTAAGAACAAATTTGTACTGAGCTCAGATCAGAATAAGGCCCTGAGCTTTTCCCAGTGAGGTGTTTTTAAAAGTAGGTAAGTATAATCTGTGGGTGTCAAAATATCAGTTGGTGTGACTTTAGATGCGCCATCGGTCATACCATTGTAACCTGCTCTAGCCCTATGGCAGGTGCAGTTTCTCTGTCTGAGAATTGCCTTTAGTGTTTTCATATGGAAATGCTTTGATCAACACGCCCGTGACACAATCCTCTGAGACTCTGATGTGATGGTACATCCCTGGATATCTTTTAAACCACTGCCGGTACCTTCCATTTATCACCCAGGTCCCTCACATCTCTATTACTGTGCACCCAAATCTGAACGGGATACGGTCGGTTGTTTGACCTAAATAGGGTTGACAGTCATTAGGTCGACTCCACTAGGTCGACATACTGCAAGGTTGACATTGATCTAGGTCGACACGGGACAAGGTCAACAGGTCGACACAAACATTAGGTCGACATTGTCTAGGTTGACAGTCAAAAGGTCGACATGGAGTTTTTCACTGTCTTTTGAGTCGACATGTGCCGACAGGTGGTATTTCATGCCATAGCATCCACTAGGGCATGGTAGGAGAATAAAATAGTGTGTCGAGCGCAGCGTGGCACCGTGCCCGAAGCATGGCCTTTCCCGGCACAGCGCACAGTGTATACACTGCAGAACTCTCCCTTAAGCCAGGCACTCACAGAGTCAGGTGCCCAGACCAACTCCACACACGCCGACTGGGAAGAAGCTGCTGGGCAGGCAGCCAGGCACTCCGGGGTGCACTGTGAACAGCATAACAGGACCTCAGCAGTGGCTGGGGCACACATGGCAGCCACTAGCATCAGCAGCATCCCAGAGAGCTGCATCCTATCATGGCACAAGTGAGATCACTCTTTACCTCACCAGTGCTCCTGCCTGGTTCTTCCCTTCCTCTACTTCATCTTCAGTCTCCTCGACAATTTCGACACCTACTTCAGAACTGATGCTGATTTTAGTTCTACCAGCTATACCCCTATTTATGCTGTATTTTATCAACACACCCTGTACGTTACCTTGTAATTTGTTTTTTGTTTGCTATGTACGGCGCTGCGGACACCTTGTGGTGTCTTATAAACAGTACTATTTTTCTGGAAAAATAGGTTCAGGAACTCCAGGTCTGGGTGTGGATCAATTAAATAAAAAATAATATATATAATAAAGAGAGGGAGGGTGAGATAGATGTATATATTGTATTTAGAAACAAAGGCACTCAAAGGTGACTTTAAAATAAAACTTATCTTATGGAAAGTACATTTTTAGTTCCTGATGATGTCATATTTAATTAGAGGTTCAGGAACTGAGTTCCTGCTGGTTCCTGCTGAAAAATAGCACTGCTTATAAATAAACGTACTACTACTACTAGATCAGTCAAATGGTCAAACAGCTGTGATACAGAGGAGATTGACACAGCAGTATGTGGGGGCCCCGGGATGGCTGCCTCTATCACCCCTCCCTTAATCAGGCCCTCTCTGTAAGGCACCCTAAACAAGCTTCACATTACCACCCCCTAACTTCCCAATACAGTCCCTGTCACTACAGTATTTATCACATTAACGTGTTTATATACCATAATCTATGACATTGGGATAAGTCATTTTTTCATATGCATATCCCGTCTGTAAATGTATATTACTTTGTTGCAGAACCAGAGCATCCAATATACCCTTTCACCTCCTATTCCAACAACCCCATTTACAATTCACCCCCCACGACCCTCAGCATCCATCCAATGTCTCCCATCCTGCTCCCATTATCCCATTACTTAATTCAACTCCCCAGTACCCATTAACACATTCATGGTCTATGCTATCATAACCCATTAAATACTTCCACCAGTAACCCAGTTATCCATTCACCACCGCAACCTGTTCATCCATTCCCTTCAAGAATCTATTAATCAGTTCTTCCACTTGGCAGTCATAAATCCATTCTTCACTAAGAATACATTTATCAATTTACTCTCACAGCACCCATTAACTAATTTGTCCACACTGCCAGCAGCCCTGTATCCCAACTACAGGAAGAGTCCAGCAGTATACTCCATTTCACCATGCGTTGCTGTCTAATGGTCACCTGACTGTGTTGTTCAAGAATGGGCAGTGTTTTTCAAGGGATGGCAATCTAAAACTGTATATAACAATAGGCACACCGCTTGCATGCTAGCTACATCATCACATTGGCATGTTAACACCCATGCTGCTCTGCCTTGTGCCAGTTAGCTCCACCTGCTTACAGTTTGTTCTCACCTACTGTATAAAATGAAGCTACTTTCTAGTGATTGGCCATTGATGGTTCGGTACTCTTTACTTAGTTGGGCGCCCGTCGCGGGCATCGCGGGTACATTTATGTCTGGCCGCGACGCGACCGACGCGATGGCCGCGATTTCCCATTGAAACCCATGTTAAACATGGAAATCGTGTCGGTCGCGTCGTGGCCGGCCATAAATGTACCCGCGATGCCCGCGACGCGATGCTCCCGATTTGCCATAGGAATCAATGTTAAAAGGCCCGATGGACACGATTTTACTGTTAAATGCCTCAATGGACCCGATTTGGCCATAGGAATCAATGTTAAATGGGCCACAGAGCCCAAATAAGCACAATTAACCCTTAAATGTCCCCCCAAATTTTTAACGCCACCCCACGATCCACGCCAACCCGAAGCGTGGCGAGCGCAGCGAGCCCGCGAGGGGCGGCGGTACGCGTCCTCCGACCTTTTCATGCCCTACTATCCACTAGGGCGTGGAGTGAGAATAGAATAGTGTGGCGAGCGCAGCGAGCCACCGAGCCCGAAGCGTGGCGAGCGCAGCAAGCCCCGCGAGGGGACGCGGATACCTTCACAGGTAGACGCGTCCCCTCGCGGGCTTCACAGGTGTCCGTGGCGACGCGGACACCTGTGAAGCCCGCGAGGGGACGCGTCTACCTGTGAAGGTATCCGCGTCCCCTCGCGGGGCACGCTGCGCTCGCCACGCTTCGGGCTCGGTGGCTCGCTGCGCTCGCCGCACTATTCTATTCTCACTCCACGCCCTAGTGGATAGTAGGGCATGAAAAGGTCAGAGGACGCGTACCGCCGCCCCTCGCGGGCTCGCTGCGCTCGCCACGCTTCGGGTTGGCGTGGATCGTGGGGTGGCGTTAAAAATTGGGGGGGACATTTAAGGGTTAATTGTGCCTATTTGGGCTCTGTGGCCCATTTAACATTGATTCCTATGGCCAAATCGGGTCCATTGAGGCATTTAACAGTTAAATCGCGGTCAATCAGCCTTTTTAACATTGTTCCCTATGGGAAAATCGCGGTCATCGCGGGCATCGCGGGCATCCCGATTTACCCGCGATGCCCGCGATGACCGCGATTTTTACCCCCGACGCCCGCGATTTCAATCGCTGGCGCCCATCTAGGTAAAGAGTACCGATGGTTCTATAACGGATGATTGATAGTTTCTGGCCATTCACAATTTTTTTATAGTTTATTCATCGATGGCTCAGTGCTATTCAGTTCTCAACCACTGGGATGGCACTGCTGATCTCCTTGAAAATTAGGGCACCAGCACCAATGGTGTACCATCAGTAGTATACCATCAATAGAAATATACCATGAACAATAGCTCATTAATAACTGCAAAACCATTGATGGTCAATGTCTATTCTTACCACCTTCACAATACTTTCTAGGACACTTTAGATTTCCATTCTGCCTCTGACGCCAAATGATGGTTATATGAGTTTAAAGGCCTATACACACTGGGTGATTTTGAGATAAAACCACTCAGTTTTGTCGTTTGAGCTGCTTTTAGCTCAAAAGCCATCTAGTGTGTACGGGGAAGCGATGAGAGGTGAGCACTGATGCCCGCTCCCTCATCGTCACCGATGGCCGCTGCTCATCTGCTAGTATTACCAGCAGATGAGAGACAGGGGGGACGGCTGTCCATAGCATCCTGCCATGGAAAGTCCTCCACCCCTGGGATAATTGCTCAGAAGGATGACAATAGCTTAGTGTATATGCACTGAATGATTTTCAGCCCAGCGATTTTCCCCATCATCGTTGTACATACATGCTGGGCAAAGTCCCCCTCTTAAGAAAAACAAATGAGTGAAATGCATTCACTTGTTTAATTAGGTCAGTTATTCAATAACATACAAAGTTTGTGTCCAAAGGATTTTGATCATAAAGTCTTCTGAGTGACAACAAAACTTGGAATATGCTTGCATCAGAATAAAATAATTGAATTAATTTACGTACACTTTAATGGTGATTCTGTCATGTATGCTGTTAGTGCAGTAATAAAAATGCCCTAGTGCCTATTGCATTGGTGAGTCAGATCATCAGAAAGCAGTGAGTAATATAATTGTCAAACACTTAATGTAGTCATGCTCTGACGAGCAATGTGCTGATAAATGCAGTAGCTGTAGTTTATAGAGGTCTTTTATTCATACTGAAACTCAGTAGTCAAAAAACAGGAATGTTTTACAAGTTTTGTATTTAAATGTGGGGCTCTTAAGGAGATGGGGGAAAAATGCATGTTGGGCCATGGCCATTTTTCCCACCGGGCATGGTAGGCCACTGTCCGGGGGCCCCACAAGTATAGGGGCCCCAAAGCAGCCTAAGGCAGGGCAAATAAAAAATAAAATGTTGCTTACGACAATACCGTTATCACTGGCCAACGTTGGCCGGCATCCCTCCTCCACTTGATCTCACTGAATGACAGGCAGGACATCATCACGCCCAATGTTATCAGTGAGGGGTGCCGAGAGAGGAGCCACCACCACAACATACAAGACATAAGAGAATAATTCATTTTAATTCCCATGAGTGGTGGATGTAGCTATGGGCCCCACTGCACTGCTTTGCCTGGGAGCCCATAATGCTGTTAAGATGGCACTGTGTGGGGCATGTTACTGGGGTTGCTGAGCTGGCTGTATCTGAGATGCAGACAATTCTATCACTAAGGCCAGGTGAGGGTGCCCTGCTTGTCAGCACACAGTAGTACCTTCATGTCTGCTACCAGTAGGAGGCAGCCTACAAACCATCAAAAGATAACACTGATCACAAACAATAGTTATAAGAACATGAACTAGAAATAGAGTAGCGCAGTTGTTGAGAATTACAGTAAAACAATAGTTGAGAATAAAATAAGATAAATTCTAAGTAAATTCAAAGTAAATAGGTCATAGCGAAAAGACAATAGATAAAACTCAGAAATATCGATAGACATCAAGGTTAATCAATGTTTGGTAATAGTAGAAATCCCTATTCAGATGTGGATTTAGACCTCATGGGGCCCTTCGGAAGACACTGGTTTGGGTCCTCCTACTTTAAAACCACACACCACCAGTTAGCCAGTCTATACCAAATTCCCACCACCACCACCGTCCCCCAACTGTAGCAGATGTGAATATACTACTGCATGCTGAGGAGCAGAGCACCCTTACCTGGTATTAGTGATTGCCATTCAGTTCTCACAATCTATTCATTTTTTGTGCTTATACATTAAGATAACATTATATGCAGTGCTAGTTTTTACCTATGGGCTGCAGCCCCCCCCCCCCCGGTAAAATCTGTCACTGTAGTGAAGTCAGATGCAGTCTGCGAGACTGCACTGGCTTCACTGTGACTGGCAGTGACTTCCAATTGGAAGTCCGACCTGCCAGTCACAACGGCAGTCCCTTTGGGAGGTGTTCCCTCCCTCCGGGACGCCTTTGTGTAGTCTGCCGTGCAAAAACTTTGCTTGTGCTATAAAGGTACTGTGCAGGCGCTGGTCCCAGTGCCTGTTATTTGTATAGTACAGGCGCCATGACCAAGATTGCTTCTACGGGCTGTTGCCCAAGCAGCCCATAGAAGCTGGCTGCATACGCAGTACACATGGTTGTACTGCGCATGCGCCAGTCCCGGCGCCTGTCATCACAGCACAGGCGTCTGGAGGAGAGGAGTTAGCTGCAGAGGCAGCGGCGGTGGTGACAGGGGGAGGGGGGAGCCTGAATCGCGGTACCCCCGCTGTGGCCAGAGGCAGCCCCCCTCCCCCAATAAGGTACAAGCTGTCACCACTTAGCTCCAGACAGAAATTAGCTATAATTTTTTGTTTTTGCAAATTAGATTTTTATTGAAAAGTTTTCAAATACAAAAATCGTAGAATACCGGTGTCACAAACACAAATGAGTAAAACAAGACAGGTAAACAGGAAGTCCAGATCTCAAATTCAACTATTTATCATGCAGTAAGCAAGGTATCAAAATATAAAACATAAGAAATAATATCCAAAAACTATTAAAAAAATAAAGAAAAAAAAGGACAGCCAGAGAAAGATTACGATAGGAAAGGAATAGGAAGATTAAAGATAAAGCATCATACTGTATATTAAAGAAAAAGAAAGAAGGGAAAAAGGGTAAAAAGGAACGCTCCACTGGATCACCAGGGTTTACATCATTCTGTAAACGGGTCAGATTCCAAATCTTTATAAGCCAGCCATGGATAATAGGTGGCTATGAAGGACTGATGTTTACCTTCTAGTGTGGCAATAAGGCTGTTCATGGACATATAGTGGTCCAGCCGGGCATGTTAGCCAACAGGTCAGGGCAACGGTACCGATGTGTGAATACCTTGCAGTGAGTATCCAAAACTGCAGGTTAATAGAGGATGAGAATGTATTCCTAAAAATCTCTTCCCATCCATCGTCCACTACCAAACCCTTAAGGTCCGATTCCCAATCAGCCACAAATTTGGGTTGAGAAGAGAACCTCTTTTCTATTATCAATTTATAGAATGTAGATAAGGTGGGGCATGGATGATTCTGGGAGAGCCACAATTTTTCCGAACAAAGTCATTGTCCTTCTGTTACTCAAAGGAGAGGATAGGCTCATAAGGAAATGTTTAATCTGAAGATATATCCGGATTTCCCTATTCAGCAAATCCCACTTGGTTTGCACTGCAGGGAAGCTTAATATACCTTTTCAGTCCAGCAGCATATCCGCCCTCTTAATACCTCCATCTCGCCAGAGCCGGAATAATGAGGAGCGACAGCCTGGTGGTAAGGGCGGGTTATTGAAAAGAGGCATGAGTGGGGATGGAAGTGGTGAAAAAGAAGGGTGGGCACGTAGGTGGCGCCAAGAAGTAAAAGTGGGTCCAGCAAGTGGATGTGAGACAATCAAGATATTGGAAAGCCAGGGGAATCCGAGTGCAACGAGGGAAGTGAGGGCGAGGCTAGTTCAATATACACCCACTGCTTTCTGTCTGATTCATGACTCTTCTCCAAAATCTCATGAGGTAAATTGCATGGTAATAGGAGAGGAAATGAGGGAGTTAGACCCCCCCCCCCCCCGCTTTCTTCTAAAAATAATTATATGTCCAAACCTAGGTTTATGTCCTGCCCATATGGTTAGATGTTCTCACCCAGCAGTAAGATGCACCTTTTATAAAATAATTAGGCGTGTACTCTAAGAAATTACCTGTATATGCGGAAGAAAGATAAATATCATGGTTATAGTAACCTCACCTCTTCCCAAACAACACAGTGCCTTCACCTGAGTCATGTTTTGCACACTTCATATAGTGTACAAAACAAATAAAAAGTAAATTAGAAAGCGCTGACAGGTCTGCTTAACCTACTGTTAATTGTGTTGTTAACATTTCTGCTTATTTAATCTCTTCCATTATGTATCTTGTAGAGTGCTCATGATTGAAATGATACTTTATAATTACATAACATAGTAATTACAAGCAGACGTTGGGTTTCACTTAGAGATACATGTACTGGACATATGCAGAGAAATTCCATCACTTCTAAAAGACCCTTACGTACAGCATTTATTTAAATTGAGAATAGTATTTTGGGTTTTTAGTGCTGCGCTCCGCCCCAATGTTGTGGTGTGTGTAATCTATTAGTATTAATCCACTGGTAAATTGCAAAACACACTTTACTTGAAAATTTGAAAACAAAGATAAACATCTGAGTTAGCGGGACGCCATGCTCACTGTTAAGCCCGAGACTGTATATCACCTGCAACCCATCATTCCCGTTTATGACATTATTAGAAGGTTTTTCCTTTCTTCTCTGACGTGGCAATTGGACACAAAAATTAGCAGATCCAATAGGAGCGTACACATTGCCCAACCAGGACAGACCACCAATCTGACTTTTTGGGAGTTTGTATGTGTATTGGAAACTGTTGGACTCCACAACTGGTAGCCATTGAGACTGTCAGTAGTTTTCACAGTGCTGCAATACTCTTGCAGTTTCATGTCAATATATGAGTTTGAAATTTACTTTTACTTTTAAAAATTTTCATGTTTATCTTTGTTTTCAAATTTTCAAGTAAAGTGTGTTTTGCAATTTACCAGTGGATTAATACTAATAGATTACACACACCACAACATTGGGGCGGAGCGCAGCACTAAAAACCCAAAATACTATTGTGCAATTTAAAGGAATAGTCATCCTTCAGTGCAGCTGCTAGCCAAAACGATTTGGTGCGCTGATAACAAACCCATTTAAATTGAGAAGCCCGCAGAGGAGACCCAGAAGCTGTACTTCAAGGGAGCGGGGACGAGCCCCACCCCCATTCCACAAGAACACTGCGATTAATGGGTCTGTAGAGAGGGGCCATGTCAAAAATGATGCTATTTGGATCATTTTAGTCCTGCGGGAGACTTACCCATCTTCAAGTGGGACCCCATTTTGGAGAGGTAATCTTGAGCAAAAAAAAAACAAGCACACTTTGCTTCCCCCAGCACACTGAATGATACCAGTAACTAGATTTCATTGTACATGATAATAGCATTCAGAGATCTTGGTTCCTTATATTTGTAAATCTACCTCTCCCTTTCAAGCAACTGAGCGATATCACAAAACTATTTATATATGTCTGTTGTGAGATGCATAGGGAACTGGCATTAGGAGGAGGTGCTATTTCTGACATGCCACATGGAGTAATATGGAGTTGCTCCAGGTAGGAAGTGAGAATCAGTGAAAGAGATAGAGAGGGGGAGGCAGGGAGAGAGAGTGTGTTTTGTGGGAAAAGAGGGAATGAGAGAAAGATACACATGGGAGAGGGAGAAGGAAAGGGATGAGGAGAGAGTGAGAGGGAATCAAGGAATACAGATAGAGCCAGGTTCTTCTTGACTAAGTTTCTGCACATAGGTGCAGAAAATGCTTCCTTTCATCTATTGTTCTCAGCTGCAATACAATAGCGAGAACAATACAGCAAGGGGATTAAAAGGGGATTAGTGTGACTGGTCTTTCTCAATTAATCCGGTACTTGTTTCCTAGAACGGCCACAATCGGGAGTAATCGTGTACCTTAATTTAAGGTACACAATTAACGCGATGGACCCGATTTCCTTTGAAATCAGGTCCATTTTGCCGGTAAAGGCAAAATCGCGTTGATCGCGTCGGTCGCGTGCATTAACATGGCATGCGACGCGACCGATGCGATCAACGCGATTTTGCCATAGGGTTCAATGTTAAAATATTTTTAACATTGTAATCGCGTTCATCGCGTCGGTCTTGTGCCATTATAATGGCACAAGATGCGATGGACGCGATTAAGCACATTTTACATAGCTAACAATGGGAAATGGGCCAATATAGCCCATTTCTCATTGTATATGCCCCCGTCATGCCTATAAATTAATGCCCCCCCCATTGTGAGCTTGAAGCATGGCGAGCGTAGCGAGCCCGCGAGGGGCGGCGGTACGCCTTTTCCGACCTTTTCATACCCCTACTATCCACGTCGGCGTGGAGTTGAGAATATAAAGTGTGGCGAGCGCAGCGAGCCACCGAGCCCGAAGCGTGGCGAGCGCAGCGAGCGCAGCGAGCCCCGCGAGGGGACGCGTATACCTGTGAAGTAATGTGCGTGCGCTCGCCACGCTTCGGGCTCGGTGGCTCGCTGCGCTCCCCACACTTTATATTCTCAACTCCACGCCGACGTGGATAGTAGGGGTATGAAAAGGTCGGAGGACGCGTACCGCCGCCAATCGTTGTGTGCTGTTCACAATGGGGCCATTTGAGCCATCAGGGGGGTTAAAATTGGGGTCTGGGGACAATTTTACATTGAATCCAATGTAAAATAGGGTCCCAGGGACCCTATTCACATTTGATTCAATGTAAAAATCGGGTCCATCGCGTCGGTCGCATCGCATGCGATTTGGTCGCATGCGATGCAATTGACTCGATTTTTCCGACCCGATCAAAATCGGTGTGGCCGTTCTAGGAAACAAGTACCGTTAATCCTATTAAAGGCCAAGAAGAAAGAGGCTCCATCTGTATATCTATCTATCTATCTACAGTATCTATCTTAATTATACAGTGTATATATATAGCGATAACTACTGAATTCCCTTCATACTCTAATGTACTATTTGGGAAGTGATTTGCCTGTTTAGAGGTGACACATCTGGACTGGAGTGAGAAGGCAGTGCATGCAAAGTTACAGAAGATGCCTGACTTTGGGGCGTATACACACGGTGAGATTTTGCCTATGTACAATTTTGATCATGCGATTTCTCTTTAACTCTCTACCAGACAGAAACCACCGATACGGACTATGCACACTGCAATTTTGACTACAGTATGTTAAGATTTTGGCTATTGTAAGAATTTGACTAGATTTGTACACAATATAGTCAATATTGGCTTGCACAGTCTATTTTCTTGCGATGCCGATCCTTCGTAGGAAGGCGGCGCATCAGCATCACAAGCTGTATACTCATGGTGCAATACGTTTTCTGCCGGTTTTGACTATATAGTTCACTAGTTCATATTGCACTGTGTGTATGCACTTTTAACCTTGGATTGAGATAAAGTAGACAGAGATAAAGGGCCAGATGCACTAAGCTTCAAAATTTATAAAATGGAGAGTGATGAACAATCAACCAATCAGCTCCTGCCTGACATTTTTTCAAACACAGTCTGTCACATTGCATGTAGTAGCTGATTGGCTGGCTGTTTATTACTCTCCATTTTATCACTTGTGAAGCTTAGTGCATGTGGCCCAAAGTACCAGCTAACCAGCTCATAACTGTCATTTTTAAAACACAGCTTGTAAATAGCAGCTGGGAGCTGATTGGCTGGTACATTATCTTTGTCCACTTCATTTCTGTCCAAGGCTTAATACATTGACCACAGTGTGTTTGGCTCTGGCATATGCAATAGGCATTTTAGTGTATGAAAGAGCAATAGCAGGCCCACAACTCAAGAATAAAGGTCAAGTTCTGAGCCTGCCACTGTTTGTGTGTATTTATGGCATTTTGTTATTATTTTGGGGTTCAGTTGACCTGCCAAAACGCCGCCCGCCCCCCCTTGCCTGTAGCCATCCCCCGCAGCCTTGGTGTGGGGAAAAAGCAAATGATTTTGCAAGTGCTTGCAGATCTGAGATACCTCTGTGGTGTCTCAGATCTGTGGAAGCCCTGTGTGGGACATCCACTGACGTCAGCTACCCGCCCTCCGCACCATAGGAGAATAACCATGCAATAATCTATTTGCCATGGCCGCTCACATACAGCAACTGCACATGTGCATAAATGACTATGCGCATGTGCAGTCGCAAGAAATTGCTCCCCTACGCGTACATGCAGGGAAGCGTGTAAATGAGAACAGGGGAGAACAAAACAATTGTTTTCGATATTTTACTAGAATAACATTTTTAAAAGTAGCCTTATACTATGAAAAGATGTGCCAGTACCCACAGGTCAATGTCTCTCTGGCCTATTTTCTATGTCTCTCTGGACAGGTCAATGTCTCTCTGGCCTATTTTCTATGTCTCTCTGGACAGGTCAATGTCTCTCTGGCCTATTTTCTATGTCTCTCTGGACAGGTCAATGTCTCTCTGGCCTATTTTCTATGTCTCTCTGGACAGGGCAATGTATCTCTGGCCTATTTTCTATGTCTCTCTGGACAGGACTATGTCTCTCTGGCCTATTTTCTATGTCTCTCTGGACAGGACTATGTCTCTCTGGCCTATTTTCTATGTCTCTCTGGACAGGACTATGTCTCTCTGGCCTATTTTCTATGTCTCTCTGGACAGGTCAATGTCTCTCTGGCCTATTTTCTATGTCTCTCTGGACAGGGCAATGTATCTCTGGCCTATTTTCTATGTCTCTCTGGACAGGTCAATGTCTCTCTGGCCTAGAATGGACTTATGTTACAGGTTCCAAGATGGAGTGTTAAAAAAACACACTAACAATGGCAGAACAAAAGGTTCTGGGACTCAGGATCCTGGAGTATGACCACAAGAAGCATTTTTAAAAAGTGTATCTTTTACCTTTTGTTAACCCCCCTCAAAACAGAGGTTATTGGAAGGTGCAACCTATTGTCCTATGGATGGGACTTCTATTTTCGACCTTGACACAAAAAACGTGAACATTTTTCAAATTGAACTCATGTCAACCTTTTCATGAGTCCATGTTTACCTTTTGTCTGTGTCAACCTACTGAATGTTGACCTTTTCCCTGTGTTGATCTATTGCAGGTCAACCTTTTGTTGTAGACCTATTGACTGTCTATGTAGACCTTTCAATCCACCCATACAGTAGATAAAGGATATTAGCCAGATGCAGAGGTGCACACAAATTGTTCCTCTGCAGAGACACCATAGTCACACTGTTCTTGCACTGTGATAGAGTAGCAATAGTACAGCAAAGAAAGTGACAGGAAGAGAGCGCTTGCAGGAAGTAACATGGTGTGACTAGAGATATGCAGGCTAGCTGGGACAAGTGGCAGTAGGATGCAGGGCAGGCCAAAACCAGCGGGGAGCTGGGTAACACAAAAACACTAACGGTACTTGGAAACGCTTTTTAAAATTGCAGGGGATCTTCAAGACTGGTAAGCTCATTGGGGGATCAGCAGCCACATAGCCATATCTGCCAGGACACAGCTATCAGCCCCCCCCCCCCCGTGTACCCACTTGCACCCCAGACTTCTTTCCTTTGGCCACTAGCCAATGGGAGTATGAGTTTGTTTTTTTAATTCACATTCTCGGTTGAGTCAGCATTGTATTAAGGAAGGACCTAAAAAAGTCATGTTTAAAAATAATTTTTCTAAATAATACAACTGTGTTCATTAATCAGGTTCATAAATGTATAAATGACAGCACAGTATAACTTCATATCTCATTCTTGTATACCCTCGGGAAACGAAACTAATTGAGAAAAAGTATATTTCATGTAGATTAATTCCTTGCCTTGCCTTTTTCTTAATAACACTTTCTCAAATTGTATTTCTTATACAGCAGAGACTTCATAGTTCTCATAAAGTGTGCGACTATTGCACCTTAAATCTTGCATTTCAACCTGGTTTTCATTTCCTCAAGGTGCATTTTGCAGCTAAATTCTTTGAACCTCTTGAGATTAAAATAAAGATTAAATTTAAAATCCTTATCACGTATGAATGCAGCAGCAGGTTACTGCGGGAAGAAAGAGAATAGTTACATGTGAAACCGAATAAAGATTTCCATGTGTCAAAACAGCATACAAACAAAGGGTCCCATTATATTATCACCACATCCTGAAACACGCTTAGTACAGTCATAAAAACCGTAATCAGTCTTCGGGGAATGAAGTTTCAATGTGGAGGCTTTGCCTCTTCCACTTGTTTTTAGGAGTTTTTGTTTTCATCACATGAGAATATTAACCACTTGTCCTTCCAAATAAAGCAGAACAAAGCCTGAAAAACAAAAACATATTTTATAACGGGAAAGAAGAGACACAGAAGGGTTTACTAAAAAGTTAGTACAGGTAATATGTATTTTATGCTGAACTACTACTATATTATTTTCCAGGTAAGCTGGCTCTCAATTTAGACATGTGTGTGTATGTGCTATCAGTGGCGCAATGGAGACGTTTGCTCCCAGGCGTTAGCCATCGGGGGGGGGGGGCACAAGAGCAGGCACCGGGACCACAATAAGGGCGGGATGTATTAAAATACATCGCCGCCCTTCGCGCCCCCCGCCGCGATGCCGCCGCATATGTACTAACATATGCGGCTGGCATCGCAATGCGGTGACGGAGGCCCCCCGCGATACCTGGAATGTGGTGTGCGGGGGGTTTCCGTCACCTCCCAGCCGGCTCCTGCATCTCTCACGCCGGGGACAGCTAAGCAAGCTGTCCCCGGCGCCTCCTCCTCCCCCGTGCAGCCGGAAGGATGTCCGGCTGCGTCACTAGGGGGAGGAGGGGTTTACCTTCCAGGGTCCAGGAGGACCCTTCAGGAAGGTAAGCGAGAGGGGGGGTCGGCGAGGCGGCGGGTTTGCGTCGGCGTCGGCGAAAAGAATCTCATAGGCTTCTTTAGGGTATCGCCACCCAAAGGTGGCGATACCCTACACTGCGGTATCATTTTTGATACATTGGAAAATGCGGTAAAACTGGGGTTTTACCGCATTTTCCATTTGATACATCTCGCCCTAAGAGTCCCGGGAGCCTGTGCATTTATGTAAGGTTTCCGGATCAGTGCTGGATTAAGGGCCTTGTTTTGGTTCACTTTCTGGCATTTTCCTTCTTAGATGGACAAAACCATGTGCACTGCAGGGGGGCAGGTGTAAAATGTTCAGAGAGAATTAGATTTGGATGAGTTATTTTGTTTCTGTGCAGGGAAAATACTGGCTGCTTTATTTTTACACTGCATTATAGATCTCACTTTGATGTAAAACCCCACTCAAATCTAATGCTCTCTGCACAAGTAACATCTGCCCCACCAGCAGTGCACATGGTTTTGTCCATCTAAGAAGGAATTTGCCAGAAGGAGTGAACCAGAATAAGGCACTAAGGGAAGGCTCTGGGGGTAAGTAACCCCAGTCCTTTCAATCTGGACACTCCGACATTCAGCGCAGATCTATTACGAATCTGATCCACGCTGCTGTGCTTCTTACTAGTCCCTTCTGACAGCACTGGACAGTGCACTGACAGCCGTGCAAAAGCTCTAGCCTGGACAGGTGAGTGACTCAGCTGTCCAATGATACTTGAAAGTGCAGCCTGCAGCACCCAGATTAGTTGGTGCGCAGGCTGGAGAAAGGAGGCGGAATCCCTGAGATGGACTGTAGCCTGCCCTGTTGGTGCTGCGGAGGAGGGAGAAGGAACATAGAAGCTCCTGCTCTCCATTTGTGTGCTGGACTTAAAGTAAGACTGGCTGTGTAGGGTTATCTCTTTTTAATGTTACTGTATGCATTAAATATATATATATATATCCCAACTGTCGGCGAGTCATCTGGCACCCAAAAATTCTTTATTGCATAGCGATGACTCGCCGACAGTTGGGTGGCCACAAATGC
The DNA here is from genome assembly GCF_055691185.1 of Crinia signifera. NCBI lineage: Eukaryota > Metazoa > Chordata > Amphibia > Anura > Myobatrachidae > Crinia > Crinia signifera. The sequence continues at coordinate 258,494,947 of NC_139219.1, forward strand.
TGTGTGTGTGTGCGTGTAAGGGGGGCACCATTAACTATACCGCCTCCAGGCACCTTGCATGAAATTTCGCCTCAGTGTGCTATTATCATTTAGCCTTAAGCTGGCCATACACTAGAATGACTTGCATATGATGTGATTGTATGCAGGTCATAAGAGCATTGAAACTAAAAGCTTTAAAAGCACATACAATCTGCTTGTGAACGCAAGCAAAGCCGATGGATCATACCTGCAGCATTTATGATCTGAGGATCGACCTCTCAACCCCTGACGCTGCACACCATAACGATATACATCACGATGTGCACACAATAGATCAGACGACCCGTTGAAATTGTGCGTTCGGGCTTGAGATGGTTCTAGAGTATGGCCGCCTTTACCGTAGACAATTTTATGACCCAGAGTGGGTATTGTGATCATGCAGTGTCGGGACCTCCAGTTTCAGGGATGCCTTAAAGTGGCCTGAAGGCTTTGCCATATGTTTGCAAATATATGTAAGACCTCTGAATTACCTACAGCCATGTGGTTATTCAAATAGTATTGCTAATGCCCTTGGTGTGCTGGGGTAAAACATGTTTTGTGTCTCTCTAGCTTAGAACCCCCTCACTTTCAGCACCTGAGGGGCATTACTATTTTGATTGAGCAGCTGTCATTCTGTTATATAGATAGGCAATGATGGTACCTGCTCTTAGAGAGAATGCTGGTTCCTTTAGTGCCAGAAGGAGGATCCAGGAGTGACTCCTGGTAAGCTGGCTCTCAATTTAGAGATATGTGTATGTGCTACAGTATTATCATGTAGCCATACAGTAGACAATTATATGGCCCAAAGTGGGTGCTGTTATCATGCAGTGTATGGACCTCCAGTACCAGAGAGGCCTTGAAGTGGATTACAAACTAGATGAGAGTTGAAATGAGCACAGGGGACAGAGCTTTACTGACTTGAGGGTATACTCGTAGGATAAAAAGAAAGAGTAGTAGAGTAGGAAGATGAGAAGAGTGGAGATACTTCATCTTCAGTTTCTAGATCGAATGGAGAGAATGTGCCATAATGTTCAGGAAAGGAATTGAGCAGGTTTTTGAATTAGGAAGAGCATAACATTTCATTACAAATCTTATACATCTTGTAATTGAAATAAAAGGCAAGCTCTTGTGTACTGATAGTAGCTGGTGGACTGGGTGCCGGAGGGATCAGAAGTGAATTGAATGCTTAAAACAATTGCTTACTGTGAGAAGCCTGAGCAGAGATGACAGATTGGAAATATGTTTATTTGGCAGTATCCAGAACCTTTGTAAATAGTGGTAAAAGGCCTTATATGGGATGAACTCCCTGGGAGTAAGAGATTTACAGGATGGGTGTTCTAATGGGACCATTGATCCTCATTACACACACAGCAATGTAATCATTGATCCTCATTACACCACATAGCATATCACCTTTATTCATCATACACTGAAACATATACAGATTCCCTTTTCTTAATAACATTGCCTTTTTCTTCATAAAAGTTTCTCATATCATGTTTCCTATATAGCAGAGACTTCATAGCTCTCATAAAATGCGCGACTATTGCACCCTAAATCTTGCATTTCAACTTGGTTTTCATTATCTCAAGGTGCATTTTGCAGCTAAATTATTTGAATTTTTAGACATTAAATTAAACATTACATTTTAAAATCCTTACAATAATGCTCAGTACACGTGTTGCGATTCATTTTCTATTCCATCCAGTGTATACATGCGATATAGAATATATAGTGCAGATCTGTACTATATAGTTTTGCCTGCATATTTTCGATTTTGATGCCGTGGGGCTGCGCATCGGGATCGAATGTGGGTGAAACCTTTTGACTTCAATTCGATTTTGACTATATAAGTAAAGTGCAACAGAATATGCTATGCTATATAATAAACTGTAAATAATGTAATACTATGTTGTAATAATAATAAGCAAAATCAAAAAGAAAAATAGTCAAAACCATACCGTGAATTGGGATTTACAGGGAGTGACAGAAGGGGGGAATTGTTATGCTGCAGTGTTGGAGCCTGCCCTGCAGCCTACACTGTCAGGGGCTGCCCACACCTCCTCAACCCTCAAAATGACAAAAATGGGTGTTGGGCCATTAGGCTATGCCCCCTCTAATGAGACCACACTCCTGTTTTGCCTGTGCACACCTTCGTCTTCCTTGCTAGATCATTCTGAAATATACATACAGTAATGCATTATACCATTTCACATAGCAAGCATTGATTATAATATGGTGGTTAGACCAGACTAGACTTTTCCACTTTCCTCTCCATACAAAATTCTACACCCTGTCACTGGAGGAGGGGGTGGTCATAGATATAAGGGGAGAGGCAAGGAGACATGAGAGAGGAGGTGGTGGTCATAGATATAATGGGAGGGGAAAGGAGGCATCAGACAGGAGGGGGCGGATCAGAGATATAATTTGCAATTCAGTTTCACCCTTTCGGATTTATACAATGTACAACTAACAGGCCAAAATTGAATAAAATGGTTTAAATATCTTTGGCATGGATTCACAATACGTGACTCTCTGACTCGTTGGTCATCATTTAAAGCTAAATGCATCTTGTCCACCAACATTAAGAAGTGTGATATAAACACATTTCAACAAACAACTAAAATGTGAAACAACCCAGAGCCCGAACATGAACACACTTTTCAGTGGTAATATAAACATTTAGCTTTCTTCTTTTATCATGGACTAATTTTGATGCTGTATTTATAAATGTATTTTGCATGATGGTGAAGTAAAGAGCAAAATACATTAATCACTTAGTAAAAGAAAAACAACTCCAAAGTCAAACTGTTTCTTAATGCCAATACCGCCATATATAGTGGGAGGCAACTAAGTTACTTTCCTACCATAATATTTTGTTTTGACAAATTTAGGGAAAGTTTTATTGGTACTTTGCTTCTCGCTGTATTATCCAAAGCTGACACAATGCACTATGAAGATTCATTAATTACCTAGTATATAAGTGAAATTACCTGTTTTTACTAATTTTGTACTAAAATGATTAATTCATGTTAAAGCAAATATTTGCTGTATTGTATGCTTTATGTTATATCCTTTTACTTTCCTTTTTATTAGTTATCTTTTTTATGTTATGGGTATTGCACACTTTAGTTTGATCATTAAGTTTTTCATGGATATGGTTGACACATGAGAAGGGCAATGTGAGTTTTTCATGTTTTTTGGTGTCAACATGGACCCTCAATTAAATTAACGCGTACCCTGGCATGGAATGCGATGCGGCAATGCTTTAGGCATGGTGATTTGCTTTACTTGGCACACTTTCCATTCTCAATTGTAGTCCACGTGGATGGTAAAGTATAAAAAGTTGTGAAAAACTTATTTTTACCTTGTCCACCATTCCTATATCGACCTATTGCTTGAGCTGACCTTTTGGCAATGTCAACTTAGTGGATTGCCACTTTTACCTTTTACCTGTTGACCAATAGTAACATAGGGCCTTATTCTAGTTCACTCTTTCTGACAAAATCCTTCTTAGATGGACAAAACCATGTGCACTGCAGATGTAACATGTGCAGAGAGAATTAGATTTGGGTGGGGTTTTACTTCAAAGTAAGATCTATATTGCAGTGTAAAAATAAAGCAGACAGTATTTACCCTGCACAGAAACAAAATAACTCACTCAAATCTAATTCTCTCTGCATATTTTACATCTGCCCCCCTGCAGTGCACATGGTTTTGTCCATCTAAGAAGGATTTTGTCAGAAAGAGTGAACTAGAATAAGGCCCATAGTACTTAAGGTTGAAAAAATACATTAGTCCATCGAGTTCAACCTATTTGATCGACCTAATCACTGTCTACCTAAACAACAGAACCACACACTTTAGAATGAATGCAGAGTTAAACAAAAATCTGTAATTATACCTATGAATAAAAAGTGGCAATTGCTCGTTCCCCAGCTGAGTGAATGGCGCTAATTGGCCCATACAAGCGCTTGGCTACGCAGCATCTTCATTCCGGAAGCATGGAAGATCCGCCCACAAAATCGGTTCTTTCTTCTTTCTTAACAGCTATAAAAAGAAGTTGGAACAAAGGCCAGGGACACAGAAGACCGTAACATATTACCAAACTCGCATTACTTCATTGTTCATTTTATTTATGTCATTATTTAGACTTTAAATCATAACGTGTTACTGATGCTATGAATTCCATTCTTCTGAATTATGTCTGCTTTAGAATAACATGGTGGGCACTGTTAGAACTATATTAATATACAGGAGAGAGTTTACTTTGTTTCATACTTGCATTCCTCTGGTAGGACTGTGTTTACTTTTAATATCGGGAATCCAGATTACCTGGCAACGTGGTCATTTAAGATATATACGTCCATACACAATTACTTAGTATTTCCAGAGCAATGCTGCAACTCATCACTGTACACATAAAAAATCATATAGATGTTGTCTTCATTAGATCACAATAACATATTTAGGTACTTGTTTCCTAGCAGGGCACCCAATTTCAGTATGTACGGTACCGTACTGAAATCGCATCGCATGACGTTATAGTGGCATGCGTGCGATTTCAGTACCGCTCCCGTTCCCGCTCCCTGTCATTCCCGCCCCCTGTCAGATCCTCTCAAAAATCATTCTGAGGTGATTTTCTGACAGTACTGGAAGCATCCCTCAGAGCTGCTGGCTAACTATCTCAGAACTATAGCAAGTTTCGCAAATGGTGGCATCGATGAACATCTTTAGCTTGCCTCAGACGGAGGAGGAGGCTATCCAATTTTTCCAACAGCATGAACTCCTTCCACTGACGCAGAATTGCCAAATGGGCACGCAATGTGCCTCTCAGTGAAGGAGTCTATGTGGCGGTGTTAAGTGAAAGTGTGCCGGCTGAAGGTGAGCCTCAGAGCGGCCCACTGGTTTCCAGGGTGCCGCTTATCGTTTGTCACCTTGGTGCGCTTCATTTACTCCTGGGCCCAGGAGCTCACCTCCATTGAATATTGTGGGCAGCTGCTTGACATATCTAAGAAAACTGTGGTCCTGTACAACTGCTGGATGCGGGAGGCTTGCGCCCTGGACATTATGGCGCAGCCACAGCGGCAGATCGGTGGACCTGGCCACATTGTGGAGGTAGATGAAACGTTGTTTGTCAAGCGCAAAAGTAGTCCGAGAATATCTTCCAACATTAAGAAATTGATATATCAACCTTGAAAAGCTAGATCATGGTCACGTATTTACACCTGCAAGGGAGGAGGGCTACAATAGAATCGGCATCTAACGGTCAGCACAGTGATAAGTACGGCTTTATCTCCCTCTGTTGCACAGACTTGGCACACCGGCTCCTTGCCAGATAGGCACTCCAGGGGAATTCCTCCATCGGCTTCCCAGCTGAATCTCCCACAGAAATGGATGGACATTGTGGGGAGAATATTACACCAGTGCGGCACCTCCAGCACACTCATTCTTTTGCTGCTACAGGAATCCCTGCCATCATTGACAATTGTGGGGTTATTCACCATTGGGACATTCCATTTATTGTGATCGCAATTATCATAACACATGTGTGCTGATTAATGAAAATACTGTTGGCAATGTACACCCAAAATAACATGGACCAACCAGCATTACCCTTTTGTGTAATACAAAAAGAGTTTCTTATATAGCGCAGCAGATTCTGTTGCGCTTTACAATAGTAGACAGTGATAAAACAAACTGGGTAACAACAGACAGACTTGGAGGTAGGAGGGCCCTGCTGCAAGCTTACAATCTATAGGGATATAGTAGGGAAACACAAGGACAGGCACCAGTAATAGCATAGCAGTCCCACCAAGTTACAAGTCCAGAAGGGAATCTATATTATACATAAGTGCCTCAGAGGGTTATGCATGTGGAACGTAAATATGATAGGCTTGCCTGAAGAGGTGAGTTTTCAGGGAACGCTTGAAAGTTTGGAGGCTAGCAGAGAGTCTTATTGTGCGTGGAAGGGCATTCCATAGGATGGGAGCAGCCTGATGAAAGTCCTGTAATAGTGGATGGGAGCTAGTTATCCGTGCAGAAGAGAGACGCAGATCTTTTGCAGAGCGGAGTGGTCGAGATGGGAGATACAGTATTTTGTGATAAGTAAGGAGATATATCAATCAAGTATAGGTATTTAACCCTTTGAGTACCAAGTTAATTTTTTCCAAATAGGTGTGATAATTGCTAAGCAAGCTTTTTTATTCATCATAATGACCTGTAATGTATACCTTATATAGGAAATATAATCTGTTTTTACACAACATTTTTTTATTTTAACTTATATAACAAATGTAAGCGACGCTGGCATTTTTAGCAGAAATTTTGCACATGGTTCACAGAGATGTTGGCACTCAAAGAGTTAAATTAACTTGAACATGATATAGCCTTGAATAGAATATTGTTACATACTTTATATCAATTTCATTTTAAAAGTGGTTTAATGCAATTTTGTTTTATGCTACAGGTGGCCACTTGTTTTATTTTATGTTAAAAGTGTATTTTTGTGCCTTCGACACAGTGTTATGGCCTCATCTTTTTACAGTTCTTAGCCCCAGAGGATTTGAACCTTTTTCATTAACTTTATTCGGTATTTATATTCTTCTCCTAAAACTAACCCAAATCATTAACGGTCATAAGAGTAATTTACTTCAAATGTATAGGGGAACATGACAAGTATGCTCTCTATACCCCTTACTATTAATATAGCTTTAGATCCCCTACTTCGTAAATTAGAAATGGACACAGAATCCAAAGGCATCCAAGTTGGCACACGCTCTATCAAACTAACGGCATGTGCATATTAGTATACATTGTGAATCCTGTGGAATCTTTGGCCCACATATATGAAATACTAATACTAATACTCTATCTTGGCCCAAGAAACACAATTCACGCATTTTAATAAATCATGAGACTTGGATAAAGGACAGCTATATGTATTTGGGTGTTAAAATCCCCTGCTGTTTGGCAAACCTTTATGAGTTAAACTATAAACCTGCGATTAAAAAGATATCGGATGAATTTAGAGGGGTGGAAAGATCTGACTCTATCATACCTTGAGAGCAGCTCTTATTAAAATGGTCTATTTTCCTCAACATTTTACATAGAACCTGTTTATCACCACATCATAGTGTTCTGATGGTGAGATCTACATCACGTTACAGGTGTGGTACAGAGTTTGCAGACTTATTTCACTGTCTATGGTCCTGTCTGGTGGTCAGAGGTTTTGGCTTCAAATTAACTATGACTATGCTGAAAATCACTTTAACTATATACCGTTTAATCCTGCATAGGCAATATTTGGTATGATCCCTATTGGACCCAAGGTTACAAAGGAATGTAGACGTTTACTGACAGCTATAAGTGCTGCAGCAAAAAAAAAACGACAGTTCTTCTTGAATGGATAACCACAACAATGCTGTTCTTCACCCTTTTGTTGCGATAACTATTTACATATAGTCCTACCACACTAACTACACCCAAACTCATCCCGCGCTAAGAATTGGTGGGCTAGTACTTGGATGGGAGACCTTCAGGGAATACCCATACCGTATGTGTCTTCCCCTGTATGCTCACTGGACATATCGCTATCAAGGGGTCTCAATGGAGTGCGTAATTATCATTGTGATAATTGCATCATAGAAAATATGATCCTAGACCCATGATTTAAGTTATTGTCATTGTATTACATTGGTACACTAACCATAATACATGATTACGCACTTATATGAACAAATTTATATATTGATGGGTACATTAGTGAAAGCCAATTTCTGTAATATATCATAACCTTATCATCAAACCTGTGTGGCAATCCCACAGTAACATTATTTCTCATACATTTCCATAGTATTATACCAATAACCAATAGCATACCTCACAACTGTCCCGCTTTTTGCGTGACTATCCTGTTTTTTTGAGATGTTCCCGCATCCTGTCTGGGGCCAGCAGTGTCCCATGGCAGGGGGGACAGTTGGGAGCCCCCATCATCCTGCAGCAAGAGGGGCTTTGGGCATGGTCAGCAGCTCACAGAGACGCTAGCCATGCCCCCACAGCGGCAAAAATGGGGCATGGCCTCATGGGAACGTCACAAGTATAACCCATGCCCCCTTGCTACTAGGCCACACCCCCAAAAATCCAGCCACACGCCGAAGGGTTGTGCAGTGGGACACCCCTTCCCAGAATCAGGACGCTTCTTGTGCGGCCAGAGTTGGGAGGTAAGCCAATAGTGAAGTTAAATTTTTGGAGTAAGAGACTATTCACCTTTATTTATTGTGTTCCCATTATAATAAAATACAAAAATATAAGTGTACAGTACATACACTCCCACTGGGAAACAACAAGGCAGCAACCTCTACAGAGTCACCTGATTCCTAGAAACTTTGTTAAGGAACTTAGGTCTCTTTCATCAATTACTAACCAGCTGCAACATCACTGTTCTCACCTCTGTGAAGCTGAGTGTTACACAGCCATTCAGTAATCACCACAGAGGTGTTAGCCAGGTTGCACATGCAGAGTGATGTCACCCTGCTGGTGACTGAGGAGACAGGAGTACATTCCTCTCTATCAATATAATAATAACTAGAGATGTGTGGCGGGCACTTTTTCGGGTTTTGGTTTTGGATCTGGATCTCCCTTTGGGTTTTGGATCTGGATTGGTTTTGTCAAAACCACCCTTGCGGGTTTTGGTTTTGGATCTGGATTTTTTTGGAAAAATGCTAAAAATTGCTAAAATAATAGATTTCGGGCCTGTTTTTGCCCCTAAAGTGTTATTAAGCTCAATAACATTAGTTTCCACTCATTTCTAGTCAATTTTGATCACTTCACAGCTCACAAAATCGTTTTCATTTACTGTAGTAGGGCCATAAGGTTATCCCAAGGTAGCTGGATGACTAAGCCAGGCGACAGCAGTGGGCATCACATACATGTGGACCTTACACTTCCAACCTGGCATATGTTGGAAGCAGAGCAGCACTACAGGGGCAGACAGGGTGACAGTTTAATAACCCCCCCCCCCCCCAAAAAAAAAGAGCAAAGTATACAAAGATGTGCAAGTTGAATTTGTCCTTGTAGCTGCGCTCCTCTGTTAGAACCTCCACACAAGTACCAAGAGCCCAATGTGGATTGATTTTTCAGTTTGGCATGTGCAGCCAAGGAGCAGTGGGCGTTTGGTACAGCATTGACTGTGTCTGCAAGGTAGTATCTGTTTGGATCAGTTTAATATCCAACAAGACCCCTATCTGGCGTGAGGTCACGTGGTTTGTGAACGCTGGGAGCATTACAAGTTACCTCCTTATCCAGTTTGATCAGACTGGCTAGGCGTGCGTTCCATTTCCTCCCTCACCACTTCACCACTTTACATGTGTTCCTCCCGAAGCCACGCACTTGGTCTAGTACGCTGACCATCAGCAGCTGTTGGGACTTCTTCTTCCCAAACATTTATCAATCCATCCATACTATCCCAAAAGGAGGATAAATACTCTGGATGTCACTGATGACATATATTCTTCCCCAATAGAGAAGGACTGATCTTCGTTCAAAGCTATACTAGTAGCTGCGCTCCTCTTGTAGAAGATCCAATCAAGTACCAAAAACCCTGTTTGGCTTGATTGTGCACTCTTCCTCATGTTCAGCCAAGGAGCAGTGGGCGTTTCGTGCAGCACTTATTTAGTCTGCAAGGTAGTATCTGTTTAGATCAGTTTAATATCTAACAAGACCCTATCTGGCGTGAGGTCACGTGGTTTCTGAACGCTGGGAGCATTACCAGTTGCCTCCTCATCCATCACCTAATGGGTGGAGGGGGGTGGGGTAATTGGTGTCAGGGGTGGGGTAATTGGTGGCCTCCACCTCTCTAGGACCCCAGGTTTGGAGATCCCTATATAGTCTACCCTTATAGACCGCTATAAGGGTAGACTATATATAGTCTATAGGATATATGTTGTCACACTGGACAATGGCTATATGTCATGCTGGACACAGGATATATGCGGCACATATTACATGTCACACTGGATACAGAATATATGTTGTGACTTGTGACACTGGACACAGGATATATTGTCGTCACACTGGACACTGGATATATGTTGTCACACTGGACACAGGATATATGTCGTCACACTGGACACAGGATATGTCGTCACACAGGACACAGGATATATGTCGTGAGTGACTCGTGACACTGGACAATGGATAAGATATAGGCCGTCACACTGGACACAGCCCCTTGTATTACTGCAGCCCCTGTACACAGTGTACTACTCAGCAGCACTGCAGCCCCTGCGTGTGAGCACTGCAGCACTGAGTTAGTTAGTTAAATCACAAAAAACACAGGGTTCAGGGCTAAATAAATCACAACACAGGGCTTAGGGCTAAATAAATCACAACAGGGCACGGGCCACAGGACAGCCCCTGGACAGTGGACACTGCAGCCCCTGCGTGTGAGCACTGCAGCACCTAGTCAGTTAAATCACAATACAGGGCTCAGGCCTATAAACAGTCACTGACTCTCAATACAAGTCTACAACACAGGGCAGTGAGGGCACAGGGCAGGTCACGGAGCACAGCACAGCACAGGGCAGTGAGGGCACAGGGCAGGTCACGGAGCACAGCACAGCACGGAGCACATGGCACGGAGCACAGCACAGGGCAGTGAGGGCACAGGGCAGGTCACGGAGCACAGCACATCACGGAGCACATGGCACAGAGCACAGCACAGGGCACACTGAGCTTCCCAACCACCCTCTTCCCTCTCCAAGATTGGAGTGAAGATGGCGGGGCGCGCGTGCGTCTTTTATAAGATCCCGCTCCCGCGAGAATCCGACGTTCGGCCTCGTTATTGGTCCAGATGACAATCGGCCTCGTTATTGGTCCAGAATTCAGGCGGGAACTCCCGAGCCGACTCGGATCTGACCCGGATCCCCGATATTCGGGTCTGTCGGATCTCGGGGATCCGGACCCGCTCATCTCTAATAATAACAACTTTATTTAGATAGCATTAGCTTTCCTGTAGGATTCAAAGTCGCCCTTACGGATATAAAAAACATTATACATTATGCGGAGGATTTAGAATTACAGCAAGTTCAAAACTACACAGAAATAATGATAAACAACGAAAATCCAAAGAGCGCAATTTGTATAATTACAGCGTTTGGTGCAGACATTTTAGGTAAATAACTTCCAAGGGTTGTCCACTCCACCCACACAAGATACCGAGGGCATGATTCACACCCACTCGCTGGGTGCAAATTTGCTGCCCGATCGATTATCAAATGTCTGCACATGCGCATGGTCCACAGAGCACTTATGTGAACAGTCTGTACAAACAGAGCAAGTGGAGTCTAGCCTTCACTGTCCATACACAAGGTAAATGACAGTCGGTGGCTGCTTATAGGCGGCAAGCTGGCATTTTCTGGGAGGGATAGAGGAGGGTGGGGGAGAAGGGAGAGCAGTGGGTTTAAACAGTTGTGACAGCAGGCATCACTGTTACCTTTCTAATCTCTCACCCAGTACAGGTGGGACTGGGTACCTTGCTCCGTACCCACACTTCTTGGATCCTGTTCCTCTGCACTCACAGCCTGGTGCTACTGGCTGTGTAGAGGAGAGGATCTGGGTCCCCTGCCCTGGCTCCCGGCGCCAGGTCCCTTGCACGTGCTGGGGAAAGGAGTGGAGGAGCCAGGTCTTCCACTGTCCCACATACTCACAGCCTGGCACAGTGTCTCCTGCACTCACAGCCCAGCTCCGGGTTCCCCATACTCTCAGCCCAGCATCAGGTCCCCCTCAGTCGCAGCCCAGGAAGCCGCAAGCACACGAGATCAATTTTAAAAAATACTAGAAAAAAAGGGGTACAGGGTGCTGCCTTGGGCCCCTCCTAGCGTCCGGGCCCCATAGCAGTCACATCCCTTGCACCTCTATAGTCACACCACTGCTCCTTCTCCCCACAGCCTTTGCTGTGATTTACTTGGTAGCTGCAAACTAGACTGCTGTTAGGTTATTGTCCAGGATCATGCCATTAATCATACCCTCAACCGACTGTTGCCCTGAGAAACCACCAAGGTGGGAAGCCATTGGACAACCTCAGTGGTACAGAAGTAAAACAATTGGTCTTGTGGATCATTGCTATAAGGGGACTTTGTGAATACAATCATTGTGGGGAGGGCTGTTTAGAAGACTCTAGACAGAGAGTATCATACCAATGTTTATTCTATTAGTGGTCCTTCTGACTGTGATTTAACAATAATGTGCAGTTGTAGTCTCCAGTTGTATGTCATAGTTGTATCAGTATAACACTTAAAGATTACCCTCTTCGTTAGCAGCCACCAGCTCAGGCTACAGCACTGCAACTGGTTAATTGTTTAAGGCAGACCGCTATTCTTTTTTTTTTTTAGCCGGATATCATCATCATTAAGTTGATGTTGATGACTGTTGTATCTTTCCTCCGACTGCATCGAGAAACAGAGAATGTTTCCATGGTATCACTGCAACAGGCCCAACATTTTCTTCTGTTCAACATTTCTGCTGTAAGAGGAATTGGTCTCTTGAAAACTCAGAAAGGAAATGTGTAAACACCAACATGGATTTAATGGAGAGATTTATGGGATGAGATTCAGTACTTTGAAATAAACAACACATTAGTTAGTAAACTAGAACAATGTGATGACAGAGATAGCCAGACTTCCTTACATGGCAAAACTGATCTGTTTCATGCTAATAGCCTGCACCTCGCTAATACCATAAAGCAAATAGTAATGGCACTGTTTCTCTAATAACCATTTGTCCTTTTTGGATATCTATCTTGCAATGTAACAATTTGCTGGCCTTAAATGTATTAATGCTATGTTATTTTTGGTTCCAGTAATAACTAGATGAGATGTTACAAAATAATAAATAAAATCTGAGTCAGATGCTGTGTACATGAAAGTAGAACTGTATATTATTTTTCATAACTTAACTACATTTTATGCTTTGGTTAAAATTATTTGTAATACATGTATTTTGTACTAATTAGATTTATGCTGTAAGAGTATGAACACAGGGACAGTCCAACAGATCGCAGTAATTGGGGGTGATCACGTCAACATCTACACACACCTCACGACAGCATATACACAGGTTGGAGACGCATATTGGGAGGTGCTCAAGCACCCGCAAAGTTAGAATCTAAGCCACAGGTATATCACACAGGAACAGAGGTGTCTGCAGCGCCAACCCTGTAGTGCATGTATGTAATATATGTGCTGAATGGTTCCAACGGGGATTTGCAGCACTGTATATGACGGGCACCACATAATCAGTATATACTTTACATACTGCCCAGGCCCTTATTCAGACCTGATCGCAGTACAAATTTGTTCTCAAAATGGGCAAAACCATGTGCACTGCAGGTGGGGCAGATGTAACATGTATACACCCCCCCTCCCCATTTAACTCTCTCTGCACATGTTACATCTGTCCCACCTGCAGGGCACATGGTTTTGCCCATTTTGAGAACAAATTTGTACTGCTGTCAGATCTGAATAAGGGCCACAGTCTGTGACATGACAGGTAGGAGCTGATTGGCTGGAGGTTTATCACTCTCCATTTTATCACTTCTGAAGCTTAGTGCATCTGGCCCATTGAGTGTACATTAGACACTATTGTAAAATATATCGCTGAGAAGGCCTTTTCTAAATGATATATATTTTACAATATCCTTTAGTGTGTATGGGGCTTTAGAAGCTGTGTGTGAAGCATTATACTGATTCCCAGGTACTGTATAGAGCCTGTTGTACACAGAGTTGCCGATCCCCAAGAGAACCATCCAGCACATATATTACATAGATGATAACATGTATGTTTCTGTGTGCTAAGCGGTCTCCACTCTCCATTGCATGGCCGGCTCTTAACAACCACTGCACATAACCCTCAAACCCTCTCTCAAAAAGAACATATTTATTATTTCCTTTAAAGGAATGTTATTCCTCATTTTACTGCCATATTACACACACAATTTTATAACATTTGCAAAAGAAAACATTTATTGCAGAATTAATCAGGCTCCTTAGATTAACATTTCTAGATAAAGTATGTCATTTAATACCAGCATGTCCAGCATTCTCTCTCTCTTTCTCTCTGTCAGGGTTTTATTCCAGCGTGATTATCTCACAGGGAACAGAATCCATCAGCTGGGAAATCAATCAGAGGATCTGTAGTGCGGCACAGGGGTCAGATCCAGAAATATTCTCTATGAAGTCATTGATACCGGCATTAACAGCAGTGAGGTGGCTGCAGCGCTACTACATGATATTTTAGATACCAAGGAAATGTAAACGTATTTGTATACAGTAGGACAAGTCATTTACATTTACGTACATGTCTGTCAGAATTGCAGTTATGGACAGAGTTAACTGTGGAAATTTTTGGAATTCCGAAATGTTCAGGCTTACAGGGCGACTGAGGGATCAAACAGGCCCAATTGCTTCAGTGGACAAATGTGGCTGTAAGTCCGCTCCAAGCCTGTTACAAACATGTGCCCTGCCGATGTTTGGGCATTGCTCCAGGGCCGCCATCAGTTGGATGCTATGGGGACAACTGTCCGGGGTCCGGCCACTCTGACAGAGGGTAGGGCCTGGGCAGCTCTATCCTAATACATCTGGCGCCAGCACCCCCCTTCACTTAACTACACAGCCGGACCCCTGCAGCCGCGCCAGCCACGGGCCGTACTGCCGCACATACAGAGCCCCATGGTCCGAGCATGGCGGCTCTGACTTTCACCAGTAATCCAGTGCCTGCTGCCCGCTGATGCCCAGGACGTTGATACAGGCAGTGTAGCGGGGTCCAGGAAGCTGGGTGTCCCCCCACCCACCCCCACAGTTGCGCCTCTGCCTCTATCACCAGCCTGAGGATCAGCATGTACAGCCCAGCCTGGGATTTAAAAAAAAAAAATGGCTAGTATACAGTGGGAGGGGGAGGTTGGTATTTTAACATGTTTTAGTTAATTAATCTCTCTCTCTTTTTATTTAATTGACCCCCCCCCCCAGAGTTCCTGGACCTATTTTTCCAGAAAAATAGGACTAATATGTATATATATATATATATATATATATACTAGGTGATTCATTGCGCCCTACGGGCGCTCTTCACACCGTCGTAAGGGGCTGCGCCCCCTTAATTTGTGAACGTTTGTATATGAGAAATATGGTTAGAATTGTATGAAAGATGCCCTGTATTGCAACTTAGGTGTCCGCGAATCGCGGGAGGGGGGGTCGCGGAGGGTGCCGCGAATTGCAGGAGGGGGGGTCGCGGGGGGTGCCGCGAATTGCAGGAGGGGGGGTTGTGTTGGGGTGGATGCTGCGAATCGCGGGAGGGGAGGGATTGCAGAGAATCGCGGGAGGGGGGTCACGGGGTGGGTTGCCGCAAATCGCGGGAGGGGGGTTACGGGGGCGGGGGTTGCGGCGAATCATGGTAGGGGGGGTCGCGGGGGGTGTGCCATGAATCACGGGAGGGGGGGTCACGGGGTGGGGTGCCGAGAATCGCGGGTGGGTGTCTGTGTGCCGTGAATCGCGGGAGTGGGGGTTGCGGGGGGGGTGGGGGGGGTGTGACGCGAATCACCACAAGAAAAAATCAACACAGAAAGGTCAACACATGTAAATGTTGACATAAGTGTGGCACTTCATTGGTGTCCATGTCGACACATGAGAATGAATATGAAAACATTCAAAAAATGAAATAAAAAACTTCAAAAACTCATGTCAACCTTTTTCATTGTCGACCATAGCCATGTCAGTGTTTTCCATGTGCAATTTAATTCTGGAGCTGCCGCAAATCGCGGGGGGGTGCCGCGAATTGCGGGAGGGGGGGTCACGGGGGTGGGTGCCGCGAATCGCGGGAGGGGGGGTTACGGGGCGGGGGTTGCGGCGAATCATGGGAGGGGGGGGGTCGCGGGGGTGTGCCGTGAATCACGGGAGGGGGGGTCACGGGGTGGGGTGCCGAGAATCGCGGGGGAGGTGTGTGTGTGTGTGCCGTGAATCGCGGGAGTGGGGGTTGTGGGGGGGGGGGGGGTGGGGGGGGTGTGACGCAAATCGCCACAAGAAAAAATCAACACAGAAAGGTCAACACATGTAAATGTTGACATAAGTGTGGCACTTCATTGGTGTCCATGTCGACACATGAGAATGAATATGAAAATATTCAAAAAATGAAAAAAAAAAACTTCAAAAACTCATGTCAACCTCCTTTTTCATTGTCGACCATAGCCATGTCAGTGTTTTCCATGTGCCATTTAATCCTGGGGCTGCCGCGAATTGCGGGGGGTGCCGCGATTTGCGGGAGGTTGCGGGGGGTGGGTGCCTCGAATCGCGGGAGAGCGGGGTTCATGGGGGTTCCGGTGGGGGGTTGCCGCGAATTGCGGGAGGGGGGGGTCGCGGGGGGGTGCCGCGAATCGCCGGAGGGGGGGTTGCGGGGGGTGTGACGCGAATCGCCACAAGAAAAAAATTAACACAGAAAGGTCAACACATGTAAATGTTGACATAAGTGTGGCACTTCATTGGTGTCCATGTCGACACATGAGAATGAATATGAAAATATTCAAAAAATGACAAAAAAACTTCAAAAACTCATGTCAACCTTTTTCATTGTCGACCATAGCCATGTCAGTGTTTTCCATGTGCAATTTAATTCTGGAGCTGCCGCGAATCACGGGGGGGGGGTGCCGCGAATTGCGGGAGGGGGGGTCGCGGGGGCGGGTGCCGCAAATTGCGGGAGGTGGGGGGTCACGGGGGGTGCCGCGAATCGCGGGAGGGGGGGTTGCGGGGGGGTGTGACGCGAATCGCCACAAGAAAAAATCAACACAGAAAGGTCAACACATGTAAATGTTGACATAAGTGTGCCACTTCATTGGTGTCCATGTCGACACATGACAATGAATATGAAAAAATTAAAAAAAATAAAAATAAATCTTCAAAAACTCATGTCAACCTTTTTCATTGTCGACCATAGCCATGTCAGTGTTTTGCATGTGCCATTTAATCCTGGGGCTGCTGCGAATTTAGGGGGGGGGGGGTGCCGCAAATCGCGGGAGGGGGGTCGCAGGGGGGGTGCCGCCAATCGTGCAAGGGGGGGTCGCGGGGGGGTTCTTTTTGCCGCGAATCGCGGGAGGGAGGTCGCGGTGGGGGTGTTTTTTCCGCGAATCGGGGGGGGGGGTCACGGGGGAGGGTTTGCCGCGATTCGCGGGAGGGGGGGGTCGCGGGGTGGTGGTTATGCCGCGAATTGCGGGAGGGGTCGTGGGGGGGTTCTTTTTGCAGCGAATTGCGGGAGGGGGGGTCGCGGGGTGTTTTTGCTGCGAATCGCGGTAGGGGGGGTCGCGGGGGAGCGGGTGTTTTTGCCGCGAATCGCGGGAGGGGGGGGCGCGGGGGGGGGGGGAGGTTTTGCCGCAAATCGCGGGAGGGGGGCGCTCACCTGGTGGCTGTGGAGTAGCAGTGCTGGGCAACATGGGAAGGCAGTGGGTGTCTGGCACTGTCTGTGGGCTCACTGGGCTGGTTCTCTGTCACATACCTCCCAACATGACCCTCTCCAGGAGGGACACAATGCTCTGTTTCTAGACTTCCCCTTAATGTATGATTGCCATCACCTGTTTTAAACAGGTTAATTTCTCAGAAAGGTGTTCAGCACAGATGAAGGCAATCACACATTAAGAGGAAAGTCCAGGAACAGAGCGTTATAGACACAGACACCCACTTTGAGTGACAGATGTAGCCAAATATATAGGAGATATATATATATATATATATATATGGATGAAGAGGAAAAACCACACTCTCTTTCCAATAGTATTTTGTAGGCGCTAAATCACATAAAAATTTCATATACCAAATTCCCCTGAGGAAAAAGAGATCTGCACACCACCATATTGAATAGCAAAAAATATGTATGTCATAAGTGTATCAAAAAAGTATAACACATAGCAGCATATGATAGTAAAAAGATAAAGCTAAAGGATTACTCATCGTAAGTAAACACCGCATGGGTACAGTCTGTTTCGGTGGTCTGACCACCTTTATCAAGAGCACAAACAAATCTTACTATTAACTGCCTATAAAGGGACATGGGTCATGCCGAAATCAACACAAATGAACTCCCCTGTCCTTAGCCGTAAGTCTGATACCCTCACGGTAGATGCTAAATTGTAGTGGGCTAAAGGACCTTCTGCACCCAGGGGAGGAGCAAGGCCGGGGGGCTTGCTCCTTCACTATCTATGCCACCACTTGTTGCCTTTAATAACCAGGTGGCGAGCAGAGCGAGCCACCGCACCCAAAGCGTGGCGAGCGAAGCGAGCCCGCGAGGGTCAGTTTGGGACCATTCTTCCAACCTTGCTCCTCCTCTCTCCACCCCCTCTCCTCCCCTGTAACATCAGGAGGTCCTTTAGCCTACTACAATTTAGACCTACACTCACATTCAACTAGGAGGCTTACTTCCAGGTGAATGGAACGCACAGTGCGGTACTGGAATGCATTACCGCTTCCGGTCAATGTCTAAAACACACATGCAGCACATTAAAAAAGGGATTCACACACCCTGTTTGTGCGCACATAAAAGACAGCGCTATCCTACGCTTAATAGAAAAAACAGCATTGAAATATACTACAATATTAATATACTGTATAGGAACCGCACATACTACTAATGGAATCGAATATATCAAAGCCTCATAATATACCTCCAAGACTTGCAAGCATATCACAGGTTTGTACATTATGCCGACTTCAGCGGGTACCAAATCTACCGCTTCCGGTCAATGTCTAAAACACACATGCAGCACATTAAAAAAGGGATTCACACACCCTGTTTGTGCGCACATAAAAGACAGCGCTATCCTACGCTTAATAGAAAAAACAGCATTGAAATATACTAGAATATTAATATACTGTATAGGAACCGCACATACTACTAATGGAATCGAATATATTAAAGCCTCATAATATACCTCCAAGACTTGCAAGCATATCACAGGTTTGTACATTATGCCGACTTCAGCGGGTACTCAATCTACCCATTTCCAAAATATGTACAATTGCGTCAAAAAAACAATCAAAATACATGTATAGTGATAATCATAAAAGGATAATAAAAAAAAACTAATAATGAAAAATTTTAAGATAAAAAATGTTTGTACAGACACAGTGATCAGTCAAGGGAAGGAAAGTAACACAGCGTGTCATGCTAGTGTGTATCTATATATCCAAGCAAATATTTTTCATGATTAAGAGAGAAAAGGAAGGCGAATGCAACTACAGCTGCTGTAATGGGAGGGTGTATATCTCCCTACAATTAAGGTAAACAAAATAAAGTGATACAGCGCTTGGATTTGACTGAAAAAGAGCCTAATGACTGGTATAGAGTTTATGTATACATTTATTAAATATTAACATACACATGCATGAATAAAATATACAGAATTCTCTAGTGAATAGAAAAAAATTGTATAAAAAAGTATATATGTATATAAATGAATTAGAAATCAATAAAATGTTCCAGCTTTGTGAAATGGCTCCTTTTTTTGGAAATGGAAATTGTTTCCGTATTACCAATATGGTATATATTTACCAGACTTGAAGGTTGGGGTAATATGATCTCCTTGAATCAGAGTGGAAATAGGAATGGACAAGTCCCGGAATAATGCCCATTGTGGATCCTGGATTGACTCAGAAGAAGGTGGTAGGCAGTCTTCGGTTATGAGAATAACTGTCTGGACACTGCAAGATGGCTGAGAATATGGGATCCAAGTTGCAGAGATTGCTACTGGTCCGGTTGAGAGTCTGGTAATTTAGTAATGGCAGTGCTGGAACAAGAGGAGGCTCAATGCGTTTTTTTTTCTATTCTCTAGAGAATTCTCTATATTTTATTCATGCATGTGTATGTTAATATTTAATAAATGTATACATAAACTCTATACCAGTCATTATGATCTTTTTCAGCCAAACCCAAGCGCTGTATCACTTTCTTTTATTTTACATGATTAAACATCAATATCAGAAAACCATCATATGATGATACCTCAAGCATTTCGCATGTTAGCAGTCCCGCTACAGAAATACATGAACGTTTTTTTCCTCATTGAGTCCTGAAGGAGTCATAGTATCAAAGTTATAGATAAGTTCACTCTCCTTCTGTAATAGTTTAAGGTGGCGATCCCCACCTCTTTTGGGCGCTTTCACTTGATACAAGGGCATGAACTTAAAGTCTCTGATGGTATGACCCACTTCAAAAAAATGTCTTTCAACTGGTGGTGTGCACTCATCTCTTATTGTCATTTCTTTTTTAATTGAAGAGCGGTACATGGCAATGCGCTCCTTCAGCATCCTAATGGTCTTGCCAATATATAAACGTTGACATGGACATCAATACGAATACGAATTTCCGTATTTTCGGGATAGAAAATGTCAAAAATAAGTGTATTTCTGGATTCAAATACACCTATTTTTTTACAAATTTCCTTTAGTAAATTCCCCCCTGAATTGCAAAGACTACGTACTTGCTGTCGCATGTCATCTGATGTTGTAGTCTATGTTTAGACCTAATGGTTGAATGCTCAAAAAATTCACCTGTTAATAGATATTGACAATTCGTGCAGCCATTGCATCTAAAGGAGCCATTCCTAAGATTGAGCCATGTAGTACGATTTGGTGTAGGACTAATATCGAAAAAAGTCAGCTGATCTTTTAAATTGTTGCAATTAACAAATAATTGAAATTTACAAATAACAGCTTTTCCTTACAGAACTGTGTCATCACAGGGTCAGATTCCAATACATGCCAATGTTGTAAGACAGAGTCTCTCAATTTGGATGATGTGATGGAATATGTAGTTGGAAAAATCATCCTTTGTACACTCTTACCCCTTGGGACCTGCTCCAACAAGGCTTCTCTGTCCAAGAGTAGACATTTCTGAATAGAGCCCTTTACTTCATCTACACTATAACCCTTCTGTATAAAGTCATTGCCCATATCACGGAGTGCCTGTGCAAGGTTGTCTTTATCCGAGGTGATCCGAACCATCCATAACAATTGGGATACGGAAGTACACGCTTAAGTGCCACTGGATGAAAACTCTCAGCAACCAGCACAGAATTGATATCCGTCGGTTTCTTATAAATAGAGGTCTGAAATCTGATTAAAGCAATCTGGACCGTTACATCCAGAAAATGAATGCTAGTGGGACTACTCACATGTGAGAACCTAATGGTACCCAGTAACTCAATCAAATATTTCATAAACAAGTCCAGTCTGTCAAGGTCACCCGTCCAAAGGAAAAATATTATCAATAAACCTAAAGTAAGATGTTATGTAAGGTGAAAATGATCTGTTCTTCAAAATAAAAGAGGTTTACTTGAATTTAGCTTTGACAAGATCATCCCATTTATAACCCCTGCAAAGAAATTAGTCAAGCATTAATTTCCCGCTCAGTTTCTGTTGAGTCCTTGCAGATGCGGCGCAACCCTAAGAAACTGAGAAAACAGGAGTCCCCTCTTGGTGGCTTCAGGATGTGCGCTTAAGTAAGTAAGTTTCAGTCTGTAGCATTTTTGAAAGCCCAGTAGAAATTCTATTCTCAATTAGTGAAATTTGTACATGTAGGTAATGTACTGTCACCTCATTAATTTCACATGTGAATTTGAATTTGAGTCTACCATCAAATTCACATGTGAAATTAGTGGTAATAGATTCCTATGATTGTTTTGCGTTAGCAGACATTAAATGAATATATAAGGTGGCCTTCATGGACTGAAAATGTCAGGTCACAAATATCTCCCTGCCAAGGTAAATAGTCCCATATTCTGCGTATACACAATTCACATACATGGGACATGCCAGAACACTTTGTTGCTGAAGTATGAGACCAGCAGAGGTATGAAAACTAGGAAGTAGCCTCTGCTAAGCTGCTACTTATCCATGAAGCCACCACTTTAGAGACAAGTTAGAGGTGTTCCACAAAAAGACCCAACATACAGTATTACTATGTTAATGCAAGAATACCTATGTCTAGCATAGCATGTTGAAGGCTACTTAAGGGGTAAAGTTCTATTGAAGATGGGATGTTGCCCATAACAACCAATCAGATTTTACTTCTTATTTATTTAACACCTTCTAGAAGATAATAGAATCTGATTGGTTGCTCTGTGCAACATTCCATCTTCATTAGAACTCCCATCTTAGTAAATTTACCCATACTACTCAAGCACTTTTGGTATAATGGCTCTGGCTACTGCTGTTATATCAAGGAAACTCTCTTACAGATTCCAAGCAACTAGGTGTATATACTGTAGGTAAAGTTATTCTGTGATCCCGTATCTAGCTCCCTTCTGGTACATTCGGTAGCGGTTGCAGTCCCATCGGTGTACCTGCCACTGATCTCTAGTGGTAAGGAAAGGGCTAGTATGAAAGCATGCTGTTGAACCTGAGTGCTACTTTCCCAAGCGAAGCGATGGGGGCAATGTGGTCACGTAGACTATGCAGACTCGGAATACAGACGCAAATGCACATTTATATCCCAATTTACCTACTCCTTAGACTGAGGTGCTTTTATTTCAGGCATGGTTTGTTTTTAGCAGTTTCATAAGTCACGCTGATTTGCTGAATTAACGTCATTACAGAATGTCCCTGTTAATGACAATATAGGCATAATATAGTCTCTGCATAGTTAATTCATTGTTATATTCTTATTTTGCTGTAAAAGCTGCTTTCATTGGAGTAAAAAGTCCTACAGCATCTGCTCAGTGCAAGGTTATTTCTAGAGGTAATTGAGTCTCCACCAAGAATGAAATCCTATAAAAATGAGTAAATATATAGTCTAGAGAATCTGTTTGGCTGCAAGCTATGTATTCATTGTTCAAATACATTATGTTCTAATGAAAAAGTGAGCACAAAGCCATCTATATGCCTCACAGTATAGGACATATATTATTCCCATTATTACTTTAGAAGTGGACTTGTTTTTACTGTTGTAGATTTATTACACATGAATATATAATATTAAAAATGTATTTCATTTAATGTATTTTATATACTATTTAGATAATAGTAAAGTAACTATTTTCAAAAATGTTTGTTCCTTTAACATCTAAGAAATGTATACAGTAGTTGAAAGCTTTCCTTAAGGGGCAAACACACAGGGTGAGTTTAGCACTATTTCTAAGTGATCTGTCTAGATCACTTAGAACTAAAGCACAGATATCTCCGTGTGTATGCCCTATAGGCATGGCTAAAACCATTAGACTGAAAGCCCAGAGCAGCACACCAGAGAAAGAATTAATTAAAGTGTTAATAAGTGTAAGTGATAGGAAGTACACTTACGAACACTTTAATTCATTTTTTTTCAGTGGTGGTGGGGCAGTTGGGAGACCATGTTACTCGCTGCTCAGACAGAAGGTCTAGGGACATGGTCAGCAACTCAAAGAGTGCTGGCCATGCCCCAATAGTGATGACAACAGGAGGTGTGGCTAGTGTCTTTCCTGCTAAGCCATGCCACTGTTCGGTGAGTTGAACCCCCCTTTTTTGGGCCCGATTCCATATAAAAAATGTTGGGAGGTATGCACTGACACTTATATTACACTGTAAACATGAACAGCAGGAAGTATTGAGTAGAAGCCATCACAGTAGCAGTGGAAGTGATAGTAGCAACGACTCCACTATCCAAGGTGCTACTGGAAAACCTACCCTGCAGTACACGTGAGTGACGAACCACTTGGAAGTGGCAGTATTTAGAACACAGGCAGGATTATATGGTCTACAGGAACAATGGTTTTCGTGATAAAATGTGTCAGGCGCCAAGGTATACGAAAAAAATATTTAATGAGACAATGGATATGAAATATATAAAAAGCAAAAACAATCCTTCCAATTAAAAGTGGAATCCTTCCCCAAGGGGTATTTGGAGCCTGAAAGGATGGTGATGAGGTAAAGATGCAATCCAGATGTGCACCCTGCCATGCTCCAAATAGCTTGCAGGAGATAATTCCACTGTACCCACAATAAGTCACCGCCAACGCGTTTCTAGCCTTGGGGCTCTTCTTCCTGGGCGTAGGCAGTGACCAATCATTGGGACAGTGGACTTATCTTGTGCAAGCTATTTAAAGCCTGGCAGGGTGCACATCTAGATTGTATCCCTGCCTCACCACCATCCATGCAGGCTCCAAATACCCCTTGGGGTAAGATTCCACTTTTTATTGGAAGGATTGTCTTTGCTTTTTATATATCCATTGTCTCATTAAATATTTTTTTCGTATACCTTGGCACCTGACATGTTTTATCACGAAAACCATTGTTCTTGTATTCTCTGCGAGGTCTGAGGGAGACCTTTAATGAACAATTCAAGGCAGCCGTAGGAGGGAGCGCAGGACACCGGTACTCCCATTAACACTTTGTCTAGGTTTATATTGTCTGCTTTGAAACACTTTATAGGCAGTGATTGACGACTGATTATAAATACTTAATACATACGTTCCTGAATGTTTTCATTGTTTCCATTGGGATATTTTCTAAACTTGAAAATGTTGTTCACACAGTTAATATCTGAAACATATTGTTTATCCCATCGATAGAGTGTAACAGGATAGTGCATGTTATTGCTGGCCTGTCTTAGGACTGGAAAAATTAAAGAACTATTGTACTCTTTCACAAGGAGGATTTCCTGTACTAAAATTGCTAACTTGAAACAATCACTGTTCCTAATTATCTTATTGTATGTTGGGGAGGAGTGTGGATTTAACTTAAGAGAATTCCTGACAGTACCTTATCCTCTTGTATGAAGCAAGATTGAAAACAACTTTATGTTTGCTATGAAAATACACTTTTCTGCTAAGAAAGTTCCAAGAAAATCAAATGCAGCTACACTTTGTAAACATCTTTAGCTACAGTTTAATGAAAGAATTTGCACTTTGACGATATGCCAGCTAGTAAGATAAATTCCATTGCAACTGGGTGAAAAGGAAAGCAACACATTGATATTAAGTATAATACAAACTATTATCATACAATCTAAAAATAATAAGCAGGGCAAGGGACAGGACTACTTTTAGTTGGCTTGTGGCAACATCTGGCACTGAGGCAGTTAAGGAAAAAGGGGTGACTTACTGGCCAGTCTCCGGCAGTTGAAACTATTGGGCTTATTCCTCCAGGAGGGAGCAGCCAGGTCAGCTCAATAGGGGGGCAGGGGCCAGCTTTTGGGGTGTGGAGCCACGATCACATCATTGCAGCCCCGCCCCCTGCTATGCAATGCCCAAATGGAGGGGAGGAGCATATCAGTGCAAATTGCATCAACGCCCCGCCAACTTTCTATCTGGGAGTGGGTGTACGGGGGTCAGCGGCAGCAGTGAGAGCAGGCTGTAGGAGACTTGCCTACTTTTCCAGGTGGCCAGGAGTACCACATAATTTTCAGGAGTCTCTCAGTCATTTTGGAGGGTGGGCAAGTAGTTATGAGGCATGTATGAGCTGAGTGGCCAGCTTATGCATGTGCAGTGGAACTGAGAGCCAGTATTATTTTTAGGAACCCATCTCTTATGTGTTGTACATTCTGCAATGGTCTCATAGGCAAACGCAGGGGGGGGGAAGGGGGGTTTCTGGTTGCCTGGAAACCCCCCTCCTCTTGGCAAGTGCCTTAAATTATAACAAAAATAGCACTGGTATATAATATGATCAATCTGGTTGCCACCACATCATGCAGTGTACAGGACAGAGCAGAGCTGCTGCACATGCCTAGTGTACCAGCTTCTTCTACCACAGTTACTGTATGTGGATCTGAGCACTCAAACATCGCAATGGACCAGAGAGTAGCTGCCATGAGCCTTACCATGGACAAGCCTTACCATTAAGTGGGAGATTGTGAGTTTAGAAAGTGCAGTACTGGTTATATTATGTTTGTGTATTTATTATGATATGTTTAACCTTTTCCTGACCACTTATATTATTTAAATGTTCAAAACAACCCATCTGTAATGTTAAATATTACATAATTCTGTATTCCATATAGTATCCAGGGGATAAAAATATTCAGGGCTGTTACCCTCCCACATACTCCCATACTTACGCCGATGCACTGCAGAGTGCGAGATTTTGGATTACATTTGGAAACCCGCCTCTAAAAATCTTGCATTTGACACTGGGTCTTTTGAAGGTGTATAATTCAGGGTTGCCTTCCCTCCCGAATTGGGCAGGAGGGTCTCAGAAATCGTGTCCCCCTCCCAGCCCCCCGGAAAGGTGGGCAATCCTCCCAGATTCTGCCTCACCCTCCAGATCTTCCCTGCAGCTACCCGGCCACATCGTTGAATTACCGAGATTCGCAGCTATTCGTCAGGAGGGGAGGGGCTAAATAGCGCCATTTAGCCCCACCCCTCCGCGAGGCCCCGCAAATCTGGGGGAGTTCCAGTGCTGGCGGCGGGTCTTGATGACGTCTACATCAGGCCCCCGTCTCCACACATGGTGCCTACAGACTCCTCTCCGGGCTTCTCCCAGAGAGGAGAATTTAAAAGTAGGCAAGTATGGTATAATTGAGTTGGTATGTTTGGATTATGAAGTGCTATTTCATCTGATTTATGTGTGAAATGCTTTGGCAACATGACCTAATGCTGGGTACACTGTGGCTGATATATCATCCGTTCAACTGAACAGCCGATATATCATGGGCGTGTGTCGGTTGTGTACCCTCAATATGTCTTTGAAATTGAACCATATTTTTCACAGACATATCCTGCTGGCCCTGCAGCACAGCTAATGGCAGTTATATGTTAGGCTGATAGGCTGTATATATGGGCAGTCTTCAGACCACCTCTACACTTGTTGCAGAGGCCACTGGTAAATAATATCACAACTGTGCAGGCACATGTAAATGCCCACCTAGTTGTGATGTCAGACACAGCATATCAGTAAGTGTGTATGCTCACTAGTTGTGATGTCAGACATAGCACATCAGTAATTATATATATATGCACTAATCAATAGCCTGATAGGCTGCTCTGTAGGCCTATTGTGTGCCCAGCTTTAGATAGCAGATGCAATAGATGAACTGATATAAAAGATACAAGAGCTTGAAAGTGTGCACAATCGGTGCTACAAATGCTTGCCCGTGATCAGTGAAGTGCACTTTCGGTACTTCAACCAACATTTATTCTGCAGGTCCTATTGCCGCATATGCTCCATGTAATCATCATACACTCTGAGGAAGATGATACTCTTTGATCCTTCTCAATACATCTTGCACTGCAGCAGTACACATCTATAGCTAGCTAACATGTACTTTTCTAATTATCTCTCTTCTCTTTCGTTTCCAGAGTACATAAGCAGGTAAAAGCAAGAAATGCATGAAATCCCAATGGCTACCTCCATTTTCCAACTTCTGTAATACTGAAAGTATTAACAAATATATAAAATCACTATAATATAAACATTAATTTACCAAAATGCAATGGAGTGTCCAACTTACTACCCGCTACACAGACTGTCTGTTGTCAAGTCTGCATCATCTCCACACTGAGGTCACAGATACTCCCTTCCTATGCCTCCCTCTTCCCGCCTCACTTACCATGCATTCTGTGTTCCAACAACCTTGAACCTGTCCACCTTATCATTATTTTCCTCAGAACTACAGCTCCACATGCATTGTTTCTGGCCGATAAGGCGGATGTAACATCATGATTCTACAGTAGCTTACAAAGGAATGATTAAAATAATATATTACTGTGATCATGATTTCTTCCCAAAGACATGACGGGCTTCTAATAATATTACAGTATTTGGAACAAATCATGGTATTTCAGTACACCAGAGATTAAGGCTTATTGATGTAGAAATACTTCAAAGACCCGGTTATTGCTTCCTTGCTTGAATTATTTATGTAGAGATGCCGGTGTCCAGATGACAGCAGACCCCCACATGAGATTTTACAAAGTGTAATTGACGAGAAAGACCAATTTAAGGTTATAATATATTTATATATGAAAATTACTTGTATCCAAAAAATCTATTTTATCATCTGTATTTGATAAAACTGGTGCACATATTTATAATCGTGGAAACTAGCAACCTAAAAGGATATAGTATCTTCCCTAATAAATGTTTCCTATTGGTAAAGTATTGTTGGAATTGCCATAAAATAACAATAGTGACACCTAGGTATATTGTGAAAACACAATCACAGGTTACTTTCTACATAAAGACCAAGTTGTTCACACCACAACTTGGAGTAGCAGCAAACTCCCTGGCTGGATAAAATCACAGCCGTCAGGTGGTAATAGACAATGCATACAGTCTACAATCAATCACTCAAGTGTAAAGTTTTTGCCTTTTGTGCCAACTGCACTACCAATAAACATTAAAAACACAGTGACCTGGGTTATAGTCACCAGTTTGTACAGCGTCCCGCTTCAGTGGAAATGTGTCCTGCCGGGAACCACCATGATCAAAGTCCCTGACAGATATACAGAGTCTTCCAGACCCCTGACACTAGCCCTCAGTCCCCTTACAGGCCCTAGCTTCTGGTGCACAATTACTCAGCCATCCTGGCCGAAGAACCCACAAGACATGGACTGGCCTTTGTGAATGGGGCCCACCCCCTTCTCCCATCCACCCCCAGGGACCCTTACTGGTTTTCTATCAAAACCAAACTACAGGAGTTAAAATAGTTCCTGGTGCCTCTTTGGGGTTCTAAAGTCTGCTGAGGCTTTTATCCAGGTCATCGCAAAATATGGAACAGATCCCATTTCCTGTTTGCAAGGCTCCTTTCGACTGGTCTGGTACTCCCCTTCAGACCATCTGGTGTCTCTCTAATCACACTATGTATCTGGGCAGAAAATCATACTTGGTTTAATTGATGTGTTGTAGGTGTACAACTATATGTGTAATAGTGGTGCCTTGTCCACAGTGCATCTGCAGTGTGGGCTTATCCACTGGTACTCGGAGCTGTTTTTACCGGCGGTTGCTTTGCTCCTGCACTTTAGGTCACAGATCACAGAGAGGAAACAGCGCCGATGCTCAGATGCTGCCGCTGAGCCTCACATAGTCACAGAAGAGGAACGGACATGCCCCCTGACCCTGGTGGACTCCCACACAGCACATCCTCCGCATTCCTACACAAGGAGACCAAGGGCTCAATTCAGACCTACACGCTAGGAAGTGTATATTTGCTGCCTAGCGAGCAGCCCCCTTGCCGAATGAATCTCCGGCCACATAGAGGAAAAAATAATGTTGGGCAGTCCCATGCATCCTCCCCCTACCTGCCTGTCATATTGCAAACTCCCGGCAAGTGTATAACTCATGAAGGCGTTCGCTCAGGGGGATTGCACATGCACATATTTGCACATGCACATACCCCCACCATCAGCTGGGGGAGCGGCCGAAAACCTGAACAATCAGGTCTGAATCACCCCCTTAGCTCGTTCCATAGTAACAGGCAAGCAAACGTGTCAACTCAGCCTCCTTAGCAAGTCCTGTCCCTTCATCGTGTACTCTGTGATGGATACAGTAGAACATAATAGATGAAGGCCGGTCAGGTGATCACCCGAGAACGCAGCAGTGGTGATGATGCCATGACACCTGTATACTTACCTGTTCTGAACTGTTGGGTAAAGTGAGTGTAGTACAATCTCCCAGAACTCCCAAAAAGTTAATGTTAAAACACAGTTGTGATTGATTGATGTTTGCCAGGCTTTAAAGTGGTCCAGGAGAGGTGGTGGTACTCATGTGAGTACCTAGAGGCGCAGGCCACAGGTGGAAGAGAACCATGGAGCTACCAGATACTTAGAAAAGGAGGATTTTGGATGTGGCTGCATCATCTATTGACGTGGGTGGTGTTTTTCTGTTGGAATTACTGTGAAGGGCCATGGTGGAGGTAAAACTATTTCCACCAACCATTACAGGTGGTAGAACTTGGTTCCACCCTCCCCCACCCACCCCCCCACCCCACACACACACACACACACACACACACACACACACACACACACTTTAACCACAGCTTGAACCATAAAAATGAACAAGAGATTGAGGTGAAATGGGAGACAGGGGAGATGAGAAGTCTTAGGGAAATTGGGACATATTTGAACAATGTAAATTAAGCCCTAATTACAGCTTGATAATATAGTGCTGCTTGAATTGGTGTTATAATATACATTATAATTATTTCATTACACAGTGCTGAGGTCATGGGTTCCATTCCCACCATGACCCTAACTGTGCAGAGTTAAATACTCAGTCATTAAAAGCTGTCCTGACTTTAGGGATTGTCATGGGGGTTTTACCTACATATAGGAAGCCTGTTTCTGGCAGATCTTTTATAGGTAGGGGCAGATGCAAACTTAGATACTAATGGAGACTGTTGTAGATGTTGGCTTAAAATCAGTGGGCAGCCCAGCTTTCTGCTTGCAGGTGCACAGACCCCCACATTAGCTGACAGAATCCTGCATTAGCATGAGTGCCATCTTACAGAGCTAATTGGACAGCACCTTGGTGATCCATTACCTGCAGGAATTTTCCACAGCTAATAGGATTCCGCTCTTTGTAGCCATTTCAAAAAATACATTTCACACCCTCTTCTCAGTGCTGAAAATGTAATAATCTCTCAGGATAATTGTCTGATATATACTCTACCCTGATTGGTAGAATGCTGGTGTGTACAGGAGACTCCCATGTGTGTTTAAAGCTGAGGATAGGGTGGTATTCTCCCTGTCGACCTTCCTGCATGTCGACCTAATGGCTGTTGACCTTAGTGTGGTCGATATTACGATCAACACCCCATATAAGGAGCAGGAGCATTGACAAATGTAGAAATGTGAAGTAAAACATGATTAATATATTAGATATGTGCAGACTCGGATTTCAGAGATCCGAGCCCCCACGGACGTCATCATGCCAAGCCCGATTCCGAGCAGCGCTCGGAGATTCCCGCCTGACTCAGGTCCGTCCGCGTGATTAGAACGTCATCTCCCGGCGCCGGATTTCGCGAGGCTTTATATGTGACTGCCACGCCCGCCATCTTCACTCCAGTCAAGTAGTGGGTTGGGAGAGGGTGTGTTGGTGCTGCTGCTGGGGCTTAAACTTGAGCTTGATTTTGAGCGCAATATTTTTCAATCGCTGGTGCTGTCTCTCAGTGCTGCTGTGTAGTCTAACTGTGTACTTGTAGTACTACTGTCTCCTCTGTGTGGTCTACCTCTGGTGTGCTGTGCTGTAATTAATTATTTTATTTGCTGGGGCTGTCTCCCTCAGTGCTGCTGTGTACTCTGTTCTCCTCTCTGCTTAGGAGAACAGTCTAACTGTGTACCTGTAGTACTACTGTCTCCTCTGTGCTGGGGCCTACCTCTGGTGCTGTGCTGTGCCTGTAATATTATATTATATATTAATAATTAATTAATTATTATATATATAGTCCCCTGGTGCTGCCTGCATACTGTGAATAGAGGTTGCCAGTATTATTTACTCAGTCCACTGTTGCCACTGGCAGTGCTACTGCCTAAGTGCAGGGTTGCCAACTTTTTCTGTCTCCTCTCCGGGAGAAGCCCGGAGAGGAGACTTCCAGCTGCAGGTCGGGGGGCGGGGCTTGAGCTTTACATCATTAAGCCCCGCCCCCAGGATGGTAAAACTCCCAATGCACGGATCTCCTTGGAGGGGGCGGAGCTAAAATGACGCGATTTTAGCTCCGCCCCCTTCTCTGACACCCACAGATTGACGATTTCAATCCAAAAGGTATGGGGAAGACGCCGCAATCGGGGGGTGGCGTGGGGGTCCCCCGGAATCCGGGAGGGTTGCCCACCTTTCCGGGGGGCCGGGAGGAGGACCCGATTTTCGGGATCCTCCCGGTAATTCCGGGAGGGTCGGCAACCCTGCCTAAGTGTACCTACCTAGTAGTACAACTACATACTAGGCTGCTATATCTAATTTAATTAAAAAATAATACTTGTGCTGTGTGGGACTGTAAAAAATAATTCCATGCCGCTGGTGCACTGACGTGTGCCACTGAGTGCCACTGCCAAGCAGTACCTAATAATAAAATTAATTATTATAAATTCTGCTGGTGCACATACTAGTATTGCTGACGTATATACCTGTCTTGTGCCTAGTACTGCCGTATTTACCTGTCTGGTGCCTAGTACTGCCGTATCTACCTGTCTGGTTTGGGGCCCACTGCCTAATACTGTCGTATCTACTGTCTGGTGCCTAGTACTGCCGTATCTACCTGTCTGGTCTGTGGCCCACTGCCTAATACTGTCATATCTACTGTCTGGTGCCTAGTACTGCCCTATCTAGCTGTCTGGTGCCTAGTACTGCCATATCTACCTGTCTGGTCTGGGTCCCATTGCCTAATACTGCCGTATCTACCTCTGCAGTGTCACTCTTACATGAGCCACGTGTTTGTGCCGCACACTTGTGTGGCTTAGCATAGTTATCCAGCTACCTCGGTGCAACCTTTTGCCCTAAAAACAATATTGTGAGGTGTGAGGTGTTCAGAATAGACTGGAAATGAGTGGAAATGAATGTCATTGAGGTTAATATAGTGTAGGAGCAAAAAAAACCAAAATTCTGCGATTTTAGCAGTTTTTATGCTTTTTTAACAAAAAAATCAGAACCCAAAACCCAAGAAATCCAAACACAAAACACTTAGGAGGTGTTTTGCCAAAACCCATTAGAACCCAAAACCTCAAGGTAATCAGAACCCAAACCCAAAACCCGAAAAGTGGCCGGTGCACATCCCTATAATATATACATAAAGGTGTAATATTATGTCTGTGGCTCATACTGTAGTAATATTAATTACATTTTAGAGTTTCTTCTTTTGGTCAAGTGAATAAATGTAAAAAATGTTTTTTCTGCTATGAAGAAGACAGGTCACAATAAGTAAGTAAGATGCCCATATGAAAGAACATTACTGTACATGGAGATAAAGGAATGATTTACTGTACAACCAGAAAATTAAAAGCAGCAAATATGATAAAGCCTAGCTTCCACCATAGGCTAACTGGGGATAAGAACATGCCTAAAGTATTTAGCCTCACCCCAGTGGGATTTACTTTTAAATTACTTTGATTTTGTTGTAGGCTCTATAGAAACCTGCCACCACAATCTACAGCCCCTCTAGAATCAATATGATCATCCTAATAGTGGGACTGTGGAATACAGTAGTCCTCAATATATAGCACTGTCATGCCCACCATTGGACTTGGACAGGTATGACACAGCTGTAGATTTTACACTTGTGGTCAAAAAGATCACTCTCATTGTGTACAGTAAATTGAACATTTTTTTATAGCAAAATACATGAGTAAAACTGGATTCAATTTATAAAAATCTCTAGTCAGGGCCAGAACAAATACAGGTCGAGTATCCCGTATCCGAATATCCGTTATCCGAATTATTCCGAAATACGGACATTCCAGAAAGTGAAAAAATTTTTTTTTTTTTGCTAAAAACTCACTGGGGACATATGTAACAGCATCACTGGGGACATGATATGTAACTGGCACTATATATGTGCAAGACAATGATTGCTTGGCATTCAAATTCAGTGCTGAGATAGTACACACATTTTGTTTCACGTTTTGAAACCTTGTTTTTTGAACAATTAAAATATGTTTGTGTGTATTTTATGTGGTAATAAAATATATTTGTGTGTATATTATGTGTTTATACAGCATAAATGCAAGATACTTAAAAATACATCATTGAAATATTAAAATATTCCGAAATACGGAATAATCCGTTATCCAAAATTCTCCTGGTCCCGAGCATTTTGGATACGGGATACTCAACCTGTACAATATTTGTGGACTATGTGTGTCTGAATTACAGTAACAGAGTATGTTCTAATGCGAATACAGATATATATATATATATATATATATATATATATATATATATATGATTTCCAAACCAACATTAGTTGGTGTATGCAATTCTAAATGTATGATTTGCTGACAGACACCTTTTTAACTGAGCTAGTAAAAGCATTTTCATGGTTGAGTTACAAAAATAGATTTCATTACAGCTGATTCTGGACTATAACTAAGGGAAAAATGCCACCTAGTGGCAAACTTACAATTGTGCATCTACATAGTACACAAAACCCTGCTCTCTAACTACTTATACCCCTTTCACACATAACAGTAAATTACCGGGTTAAGCAGTTCTACCTGGTAATTTGTGTAGTGTGAAAGGGTCATCCCGGGTCTTAAATCCCAGGTCACGACCCTGCTTTTTACCAGGGTCATCAACTCAGGATTTGTGACCCAGGGAGACCCTTTCACACTACACAAATTACCCATGCTTTTAGCAAATTACCGGGTTGACAGTTTTTTACCCGGTAATTTGCTGCTATGTGTGAAAGGGGGGTCAGACTGCACCTGGCAAAAATGAGCCGGCACTCAAAATGATGGGTAATTGCCGGGTCGCATCTCTTAAAGAGGTATTATTGTGTGTGATCCAATGGAGGCAGATACTTGCTAACCATACATGTTTTCCATGTCTTCTAGTTGTATTTCATGTGTATTAATTACTGATCACCATATAATGCAGAGAGCATCATAGTGACCACCATATAATACAAAGAGCATCACAGTGACCACCATATCATACAAAGAGCATTGCAGTGATCACCAAATAATGCAGAGAGCATTGCAGTGATCACCATATAATGCAGAGAGCATTGCAGTGATCACCATATAATGCAGAGATCATGGCAGTGATCACCATATATGTAACGTGCAACGGAATCTGCTGCGCTATATAAGAAACTGTAAATAAATAATAAATAAATATATAATGCAGAGAGCATCACAGGGATCACCATATAATGCAGAGAGCATAGCAGTGACCACCATATAATGCAGAGAGCATCGCAGTGATCACCATATAATGCAGAGAGCATCACAGTGATCACCATATAATACAGAGAGCATCGCAGTGATCATCATATTATGCAGAGAGCATCACAGTGATCACCATATAATTCAGAGAGCATCAAAGTGATTACCATATAATGCAGAGAGGATCGCAGCAACCACCATATAATACAGAGAGGATAGCAGCAACCACCATATAATGCAGAGAGCATCGCAGCAACCACCATATAATGCAGATAGCATCGCAGTGATCATCATATTATGCAGAGAGCATCACATTGATCACCATATAATGCAGAGAGCATCACAGTGATTACCATATAATGCAGAGAGGATCGCAGCAACCACCATATAATGCAGAGAGCATTGCAGAGATCATCATATTATGCAGAGAGCATCACAGGGATCACCATATAATGCAGAGAGCATTGCAGTGATCACCATATAATGCAGAGAGCATCGCAGTGACCACCATATAATGCAGAGAGCATCGCAGTGATCACCATATAATGCAGAGAGCATCGCAGCGATCACCATATAATGCAGAGAGCATCGCATTGATCACCATATAATGCAGAGAGCATCACATTGATCACCATGTTATGCAGAGAGCATCGCAGCAACCACCATATAATGCAGAGAGAATCGCAGCAACCACCATATAATGCAGATAGCATCGCAGTGATCATCATATTATGCAGAGAGCATTACAGTGATCACCATATAATGCAGAGAGCATCACAGTGATTACCATATAATGCAGAGAGGATCGCAGCAACCACCATATAATGCAGAGAGGATCGCAGCAACCACCATATAATGCAGAGAGCATCGCAGAGATCATCATATTATGCAGAGAGCATCACAGGGATCACCATATAATGCAGAGAGCATCGCAGTGATCACCATATAATGCAGAGAGCATCGCAGTGACCACCATATATTGCAGAGAGCATCGCAGTGACCACCATATAATGCAGAGAGCATCGCAGTGATCACCATATAATGCAGAGAGCATCGCATTGATCACCATATAATGCAGAGAGCATCGCATTGATCACCATATAATGCAGAGAGCATCGCATTGATCACCATGTAATGCAGAGAGCATCGCATTGATCACTATGTTATGCAGAGAGCATCGCAGTGACCACCATATAATGCAGAGTATCGCATTGACCACCATATAATGCAGAGAGCATCGCATTGATCACCATATAATACAAAGAGTATTGCACTGATCACCATATAATACAGAGAGCATCGCAGTGACCATCATGTAATGCAGAGAGTATCGCAGTGACCACAATATAATGAGAGCATCGCAGTGACCATAATATAATACAGAGAGCATTGCAGCACTTATCTGTCCAGAAGGCAGATCTGCCTGGTCCTCGTGGAGCTTCAGAGTGTACAGCAATTATAATGCTTTGTGACAGGAAAGAATTATACCCCTTTCACACCAAAAATGCAGGGACAAACCCGGGAATTCAGTTACCGGGACAAGCAAGGACATTCCCGGGTTTGGACCCATTCACACCAGAAATTCTCTGCATTTTCTGGTGTGTGAAGGGGGCGGGAAGGAGGCCGTCAGGAGGTGGGGAGGAGGCGGGCAGTCGGCGGGATGACGTCGGGCAGTCGGCGGGATGGCGGCGGAGGTGGACAGGAGGTGGGGAAAATACTCACCCCGGTTGCTGGTCCTTCGCACAGGCCAGGGATCCACACAGGCGGCAGCGCAAATGACGGGACAGGCGGCGGATGAAGATGACGCAGCTCTCCGGCGCCCTCACTGCCGCCAGAGAGCTGCGTCATCATCATCCACCGGCAGTCCCGTCATTTGCGCCTGCCGCCTGCATTAATTCCCGTCGGACAGGACACAGAGGACACGGCAACCCGGGTAAGTATATCCTACACCTTTCACACCAGCCAGGTCCCCGGGTTGAACCCGGGAACAACCCTGCTACCTAGCCGGGTTGGATTGCCGGCAAATTAGCCCGGTAATTTGTCCTGGGTACCTTTCACACCAGAGGTAGTATCGGGTTGTTCCCGGACTCAACCCGGGAATTTATGCTGGTGTGAATGGGGTATAACAGAGACAGTGCAGACTACAGGAGAGGAAGGGACTAGGACTCAGGGGATGGTGCAGGATCTCAGGCTGGCATAGATGGAAGTGACTGGCATTGGAATAAGCATACCTTCCACTTTTTCAGTTCCCAATGCGGCACAAAAAAGGACGCAGGGCTTATGGGCGAATGGACTTGGCCTTGGGTAGAAGGGCTTGGACTAGCACTGCAACCCTTAATTTTATCATTTTCTGGTGTTCACAGTGCTTCCCTACTGAATGGGCAGTCCCCGTCTCCCTTCCTCTCTGCACTAAGCGCACGGCAATTCTTCAACAATCCCCAGCAGCGGTTATCTCCAGCTCCCCCAACTTCCCCCACCATTGGGTCATTGACACCAATGGGAGGGAAAGTGGGACAGTCTCAAAAAAGCAGGACTTTCCCGCTTTTATAGGGACAGTTGTGAGGTATGGTATAAGTGTGGAGGATTTTAGGGCCATGAAAAAAACATAATGTAGCTTGTGCTGTCACAATGCTGTGAAATGCACTGCCTCTGCCCTGGCTTGTAATCCTGACACTGTATTAATAAATTAGCCATGGGAAAGCCCTACTTTCTGGTGGAATGGATAACAACACCTCAATGCATCACCTAGTCATAGGCAGAAGGTGGAGATATGCACGGGTAGATTTATTAAGCTCGGTGAAGTGATAAATTGTCTGGTTTTTATCACTGGCCAATCAGCTCCTACCTGTCATTTTTCAAACCAAGCCTGTAACTTCACAGTTAGGAGCTGATTGGTCGGTGATAAAAACCAGACACGTTATCACTTCACTGAGCTTAATAAATCTGCCCCTGAGCGAGATCCTGTTGCAGCACAGCAGAAGTCATCCGGATACTATGAACCATTCCTAGACACTGTGCGCTACAATTACACATGCAGCAGTATTGTGTACAGGGGTGCGGACACACTGTGGCATAATGTTTACTAAGTGTTGAGGACACTCTGGGGCATATGTATTATGGCAGGCACATTATGGCATTTTGCATACTAGTGGCACATTATTTTAAAACTTATTAGGTGTTCCGTTAATGTAGAACTAATTGGGATGAAGGCAGGGCTGCCTAGAGGAACGGGTACTAATTGTAATCCTAATTGTAATCCTT
This sequence comes from Crinia signifera, assembly GCF_055691185.1. Classification (NCBI taxonomy): domain Eukaryota; kingdom Metazoa; phylum Chordata; class Amphibia; order Anura; family Myobatrachidae; genus Crinia; species Crinia signifera. The sequence goes on from NC_139219.1 coordinate 258,533,042, forward strand.
TGAAGTTTTTATTCTCCACCATTTTGTTATACAGTAGGAGCAAGTTTCATCTTTGCTCCTTTGTCCATGGCTAGCCGTGGCTAGCCATGGCTATTCTATTGTTCTCAGCTGCAACACGTATTGTATTGCAGCTGAGAACAATAGAATAGCCATGGCTAGCCATGGCTAGCCATGGCCAAAGGAGCAAAGATGAAACTTGCTCCTACTGTATGTATCATTAAAATGGATAAAAAAAAACCTTGATGAGCTTCCATTATCGCCTCACCACGTGAGTACGGGTACGCCACCCTATTTCTCTACCTAAAGATACCTTGATGCACTTATAATCCTGTTGACACAAGTGAGTTGGGTACGCCGCCAATGCTCATATGGTCACAGAATAATCAGCACCACAAACCCCTAAAATATCTCACATTGTGGATTCTTTCCATTTGTTTTATTATTTCATGTGGACGTCTGGAGATATCAATGACCAGACATTAGAACCTAGGATCAGAGGAAAGAAGACAATACAGGAAAGAAAAGGGAAGTACTACACTCCCCTTCTTCCTTTTCCTTTGAACCACATTCTATCCAAAGGGATTCCAACAGTGGATCCCTAAAACCCATTGTACTAATTACCCAGGCCCAGGCTCACTGGAGGGGCCCGGCCCTGGTCCGCCCCCTTCCTCCTTTGTCCCTCCTGGGCAGCAGCACACACCTACAGCATGTGCTATACTCACAGCAGGCTCAGCATGAGCGTCTTACTGACAGCGTGAGAGCTCATGCTGAGCCTACTGTCAGCAGTGTGCTGCTGGGGGGGGGGGAGGACAATGCCAACAATCCCCCCTCGATTGTTGACTGTTTTTTCACACAACCCTAAACATTTTGGGGGCGTGGCCTAACCACGGTTGGTGGCCATGCCCCCAAATTTTTACCGGGGCCCGGCATACCTTTCGGCATACCTTTCGGCGGCCTTGGATGAAGGGGGCATAAAATGAGTAGCTAGTGGTTTCATGCCAGGCTAGTCAGTGGAGGCGTATGTGGCCGATCTAATAACACACCAGCTGACCATGTACAATTTCAATATTTCAGGAAGGCAACATCATTATCAAGCATACAGTATGTAAATACAAATATTGCAGTTAATGCTCCAGAAATTCTACATTCCAAATTATAAGAAGTATATGAAAGGCAAAATATGCAAAATAGAGAGAAAATACACAGAGAATAAGCATTGGAACAACATTTATCAGCACAACAAACATGAGAACCGTACCACATACAGTACTGTATAAGCAGGCAGGAAAGAGAGGTGCTGGTGGACCCATCGGCATACAGTACCTTCAGGCAAAGGGAACAACTGAAATAAAACAAGCGAGAGACAATGGGGAGAAAAGGGACAACATGAACAGAGCATAGAAGTAATGGGTGATAATATACAGTACAGTAGCTGTGGGAGTGAATCTGCTCTTCTTCCTCTACACACTACAAAGACAACTGGTAGCAACAGATCAAATATATCATAACATACAAACAGCAGGCCTCCGCTAAACAACAAATAATGCCTTCCAGTGAAATGCTGTGTAAGGCTACAGCAACAAGGGCCCACCAGGGGAATGCAGTGTTAGGATCCCATTCTTATCGGTAAGGCCAGTCACCAGATGGGGTACGTGTGGCCATTCCCCATAGAGGCTTGGCTCTGTCAACTGATATACAGTATGAGATATAAACTGCAGCCGGTTCCCTCCCAATTTATACATAAGATTGGCAATGGTGCAGCACTCACAGCTTTGGAGAATCAGAATAAAGCAGGCAGACACCTTAATTTAAGAACATTTCATCAGGATCTAGAACCATAAAATGGTAACATAACATAACTAAAATGTATGAGTCAAGGGCAACTTGAACCTGATTCAGAGAGTAGAGGATGAGCCCCATGGCAGAGGGGAGCACCAAAGGGCCAGTGCAACCCTGGTAAAGGGGAGTATCAGGAGCTGTATATCCATTGTCGCACTATAAAATAAAAATATGGGTAAATTAAAATAAATAGTTTGAAACATACAGTCAAATACATATAAGTCAATGTTGCACAAAAAAAATAGAGACCAAGTACTAGTGCAGCAAAAAATTAAAGGACAAGGAAACAAGGACAAAGGCAGCTGCAGCAGATGGTCCAGGAGATAAAAAGCAGCAGCCAGTTTTTCTTAGAGGAAACTGCAACAGTAGCAAAATCTTTATACGAGCTGCCATCAAACACTTGAATGAGATAAGGAAAACTTTTTATTTACTTTAATCAGGCATGGTATGATTATTCCTTGATTATTCCTTGATTTCCTTGAATGAGTAATCCTGGGGTAGATTTATTAAGATCAGTGAAGTGATAAAGTTTCTGGTTTTTATCACCGGCCAATCATTTTTCAAAGTAAGCCTGTAACTTCACAGTTAGGAGCTGATTGATCAGTGATAAAAACCAGACACTTTATCACTTCACCACGCTTAATAAATCTGCCCCCCCTCCATGAAACCTGATGACTTCCTGCTTGAGATCACAATGGCACCTGGACTTATGGTGAGAAATCTCTCGATAAGGTACAGGAGGAAAAGACCTCAGGTTTATTAACTTACTTAAGATGGAATGTTGCCTGTAGCAACCAATCAGAATCTACTTCTTATTTATTTAGCACTGTGTAGAATAGATAGAATCTGATTGGTTGCCCATAGCAACAACCCATTTTCAATAGAAGATGAAAAAACTCACATTTTAGTAAACAAACCAATTCAGCCGTGAAACGAGGGTTGTGGGACCATGGCGGTGGATGTGCCAAGACTGCAGTGGAGCAGCGGCGTCTATCATCGATTAATGGGGAGGCCTGACTAGCAGGAATAAATGTGTCTCCTTAAAAGAGCATTAAAGAAGGTGGTGCTGCTGTACTGTACATTTCTTTATCAGAGCTGAAATTATGGATTGATGCTTCCTACTCCTGGGACTCATTTTTATATACATTGCAAGTAAACCTAAAAACACTTATTCCACAGACAGTGATAGAAATTTAATCAAGTCAGATACAGAAGAGTGTTTTATATTCGGTAAAGGGCTTATGAAGAGTTTGATTGGTAAGGTAGGAGGTGTGGCTTAATCAGAGCTGTTTCTACCTCTTAATGTAGGAGGTGTGGCTTAATCAGAGGTGGTAATGTAGGAGGTGTGGCTTTATCAGAGGCAGTGGCGTAACTATAGCCACGCAGCCCCTGCGGTGGCGGGGAGGTGCTGAGAAGGTGTGGGAGCTGGGGGGTGGGGGGGGGGGCTGCGGAGCTATAGTTAGCCGCTGCCGTCTGCCACCAGCGATTCTGTCTTGCGGGTCCCGGCTCTCCCTGCTCCTGCTGCTTATAAAAAAAAGTGACATTTGGAAAATGGCTGCCCCCGTATGAAAGACAGTTTTTAAAGATGCTAGAGGAGGCGGCGGCCTCCTCTAGAAACTTTAAAAATGATCTGCAGTATGGGGGCAGTCATTTTCCGAATGTCACCTTTTTTTTTTAAATCTCTTTATTTATATACACCATAGGAAAGTTTGACAATGAAAACATTACGATGCAGTATGCATATATGTTGACATAACAGTAAAAAGAACACAAAACCGATATATTTCTGTATGCATAGTTATGAAAATAAAGCTCAAACTTATGGTGTGTAGACACGGTAGATGTGCCTTAAGATCCTATCCACGATCCGATCAGATAGGATCGTGGATAGGATCTTAAGGCACATCCGATTTGCATCCTATCTTGACTATATAGTGCAGATCTGCACTATATAGACAAGGCAGCCAAGACTTTCTGGCTTCCGATACGTGAACGCGCATCGGGATCGGATCGGAATCGCAAGGGTTAAAACCCTTGCGATCTGCATCCGATTCCGATCCGATGTTGACTATATCGTCAACATCGGAAAGGAAATCAGACCGTGTGTACACAGCATGATAGCCATATCCATTGATGCATCTTTTTTTTTGTAAACAGTAAAAAAAAGGGGGGGGGGGATTGTGAATAACAACCACGAGTCACAAATTTAGTAACAAATAAACAAACAAAAAAACAAAAATAGAACCAGAATAATATTGGTTACAGATAGGCACTAAGAGAAGCAATTACATCATAGCACGCCGGGGAGTTGTCTATGGAAATGAGAGAACCACGGACCCCAGACACCGTGGTACTTGTCCACTCTATCGTGGAGAAGAGCAGTAATATATTCCATTGATGCTATGGACCGAATTTTATTTATTAAAGCTGGTATTGGGGGAGCAGAAGGCTGTTTCCACCGTGTAGCAATGAGGAGTTTAGCTGCATGAAAAATATGGAGACAAAGTTTATTCTGGGGTTTAGGTATCCCACTCAATGGCTTGCACAGTAGAATATATATATCGGATCTTTAGGGTATGTGAAGATTATCACACTGCCAACCAGAGATAGGACCTCATCCCAATATGCAGAAATCACATGTAATCCCGCATGCAACCCAAGGGTGCATATAACTACCCATACAACCAAGTTGAAAATGGGGGTGTCGGCAAAGGGGAGTCATCGGGGATGGATAGGGTGCTAAACCCCTCCTTTTGTTAAGTTTATCCCATATGGTGAGGATAGCTTTAACACATGGGACATCGTATACAGAGGCTGGCCTCAGAGACCGAATGTCACCTTTTTTTATAAGCAGCAGGAGCTGGGAGAGCTGGGACCCACAAGACAGATGCGGCTGGAGGTACCGGCCGCATGGGGGGGGGGGTTATCCCTATGGGGGAGGGGGTGTTAACCCTACTGGGGGGTTGGTTAACCCTATGGGGGAGTGTCAACCCTACTGGGGGGGGGGGGGTGCTGGCAACATTTTTGGCAGAGGGGCGCATAATTAATAGTTACGCCACTGATCAGAGGTGTGTCCACCTCTGATTAAAATGTGAAAAAACAGTACAGCAGAAGGGAGGGGGATGTGATTGCATCCCCTATCTGGATCTAATTGACAGCATTGTATGCAGGGATGTGAAGAAAAGCTGCTGCCAGCCGACAGGTGGTGGTGGGAGGGGGAGGGGGGGGCAGTTTGCAGTCAGACCTGAGGAACAGGAGAATCTGACAAAGTGGATGTCATCATCCAATTCCCTGCAGGAGACAAATTACTGTATTACAAAAACATAAAAGCTAGAAAATAGACATTTCCCCATCCCAGTCTACAGGGAAATTCAGCCTAGGAAAAAGATTCATACAGCATAACCAAATTCAAAACCAAATACAAAAGCAATAAATTAATCATACTAGGAAAATGAGAACCATACACATTTTACACAAAGTTAACCCCTTCCTGACGCAGCATGTTTTTGCCTTCCTGACAGAGCCCTTTTTTTCCAAATCTGACATGTATCACTTAAGTGGGGATAACTTTTTTTTGCTTTTACTTATCCCAGTGATTTTGAGATTGTTTTCTTGAGACACATTGTACTTCAAGTTAGTGGTAAATTTGGGTCGATACAGTCTGTGTTTTTTTGTGAAAAATACCAAAATGTCGTAAAAAAATGGAAAATTTAGCAATTTTCAAAATGTTAAATTTTCTGCTTGTGAGACAAATAATCATACCACTCAAAATAGTTAATAACTAACATAGACCATATGTCTACTTTATGTTTCCATCATTATGTCAGCCTCCTTTTAATTTTTTTGGACACTAGGAGGCTTAAAATATGAATAGCAAATTCTCAAATTTTCAAGAAAATTTCAAACACTGATTTTTTTAGGGACCAGTTCAGTACTGATGTGACTTTGAGGGACTTGTATGTGAGACACCCCCATAAATGATGCCATTTCAAAAACTGCACCCCTCACAGTATTCAAAACAGCATTTTGGAAGTTTGTTAACCCTTTAGGTGTTTCACAGGAATTAAAACAAAGTGTAGGTGAAATTTCAAAATTTCATTTTTTTTGCAGATTTGCAATTTTAATACATTTTTCTAAGGAACACAGTAGATTTTACTAGAGAAATGTGACTAAAAATTGATTCCCCCAATTGTTTTGTTTTCATAAATATCCTATATGTGGCCCTAGTGTGCACGTTGACCAAACCACAGGCTTCATAATAGAAGGAGCACCTACTTGATTTTGGAGCCTCCTTTTTATGAGATTATTTTTTTAGGCACCATGTAGGTTTCTAGGCACCATAAGATGCTAAAAGTTAGGAACCCCCCCACAAGTGACCCCATTTTGCAAACTACACCCCTCAGGGAATTCATCTAGGGGTACAGTGTACATTTCAAACCCCCAGGGGTTTCACCAATTGTGGTACAACTGGGCAGTGAAAATGAAAAATTAATTTTTTTACACAAAAATGCAGTTCTGGCTCCAAATTTTTCATTTTCGAAAGGAATGAAGGAGACAAAGCACCCCAAAATCTGTGCCACAATTTCTCCCGAGAACGGCACTGCCTCACATGTGACCAAAAAATACCATTTGGGTGCATGGCAGGACTCAGAAGGGAAGGAGTGATTTTGGGATTTTGCAGCTCAGATTCTGGTGGAATGTTGGTGGGTGCTATGTCGCATTAGCAAGACCCCCGAAGCACCAATACAGTGGAACCCCCCCACAAGTGACCCCATTTTGCAAACTACACCCCTCAGGGAATTCATCTAGGGGTATAGTGTACATTTCAAACCCCCAGGGGTTTCACCAATTTTGATACAACTGGGCTGTGCAAATGAAAAATTACATTTTTTTACACAAAAATGCAGTTCTGGCTCAAAATTTTTCATTTTCACAAGGAATGAAGGAGACAAAGCACCCCAAAATCTGTGCCCCAATTTCTCCCGAGTACGGCAATGCCTCACATGTGACCAAAAAATACCATTTGGGTGCATGGCAGGACTCAGAAGGGAAGGAGTGATTTTTGGATTTTGCAGCTCAGATTCTGGTGGAATGTTGGTGGGTGCTATGTCGCATTAGCAAGACCCCCGAAGCACCAATACAGTGGAACCCCCCCACAAGTGACCCTATTTTTCAAACTACACCCCTCAGGGAATTCATCTAGGGGTATAGTGTACATTTCAAACCCCCAGGGGTTTCACCAATTTTGATACAACTGGGCTGTGCAAATGAAAAATTACATTTTTTACACAAAAATTCAGTTCTGGCTCCAAATTTTTCATTTTCACAAGGAATGAAGGAGACAAAGCACCCCAGAATCTGTGACCCAATTTCTCCCGAGTACGGCAATGCCTCATATGTGACCAAAAAATACCATTTGGGTGCATGGCAGGACTCAGAAGGGAAGGAGTGATTTTTGGATTTTGCAGCTCAGATTCTGGTGGATTGTTGGTGGGTGCTATGTCGCATTAGCAAGACCCCCGAAGCACGGTGAAATGATGAACCTAATAATCCATAGATGTGTGGTATATTTTAAAACACTCCTTTATACATAGGCCGGGTTTGTCGGGGCAAGTTTCACAGTGGAAAATAGTATCCTTTCTTATTCCCTTTTTATAGCAAACTTTGCACCTTTTTTGTGTCCTGCCCTTTCTTGCAGTGGAGGGGATTTCGTTAGGAAAATGCTGCCCTGGTACAATACGGGGGCCAGTACTAGAAGTACTGGGGCCCTCTGCCTGCTGGTTCCCAAATATTAGGCCCTTTATGACTTCCTCTTGAAAGTGCATAAATGTCCCCCTCTGGCTGGTAGAACGGAATAGCACGTAAGCGTTATACAGTGCCATCTGGATGATATACACGGCCAGCTTTTTGTACCAGATTTTTGTTTTCCGCAGGGGACTGTACGGCTTCAGTACCTGATCTGAAAGATCCACTCCGCCCATGTACTTATTGTAATCTAGGATACAATTAGGTTTTGAGGTGTGGGTACTGGTACCTCGTACAGGGATGGAGGTGGTACTGTCTCCATGAATTGTTGTCAGTATAAGGACATCCCTCTTGTCCTTATATTTGACCAACAACATATTTTCGGTGGATTGTGCCCTGCTTTCACCCCTTCTCAGTACTTGGGCAATGTGCGTTTTTGGGAGGCCTCTTTGGTTCTTGCGCACAGTACCGCAAGCTGCTGTACCTCTTGAACCAAGGGCCTTAAACAGGGGGATGCTAGTGTAAAAGTTATCCACATAGAGGTGATAACCTTTATCCAGGAAGGGGTGCACTAAATCCCAGACAATTTTTCCACTAACACCTACGAGGGAGGGGGGGCATTCTGGCGGTTCAATTCTTGAATCCTTCCCTTCATATACCCTAAACCTGTGGGTGTACCCTGAGGTGCTTTCACACAGTTTATCCATTTTTATGCCATACCTTGCCCTCTTACTGGGAAGGTACTGGCGGAATTTAACCCTTCCTTTAAAATGTATTAGGGACTCGTCGATACAAATAAATTTTTCAGGGATGTACATCTCTGCAAATTTGGCACTGAAATGATCAATGACAGGCCTGACTTTGAATAGCCGGTCAAAGGTGGGATCATCTCTGGGTGGGCACTGTGCATTATCGGTGTAATGTAAAAATTTAAGGATTGTCTCAAAACGAGTCCGAGTCATGGCCATACGGTAAAATGGGGTGCTGTACAGAACATCTGTACTCCAATATTGCCTAATTTCTGGCTTTTTTACTATGCCCATATGTAACACCAGACCCCAAAACGTCATCATCTCTACTGCATCTACAGGGGTCCACCTAGCAAATGATGACGTGGGGTTTTGAGCAATAAACTGCTGGGCATATAAATTACTTTGGTCCACCATTAAATTTATAAAATCATCAGAGAAAAATAATTTGAAAAAGTCAATTTCTCTGAGACCTGTTGAATCAAATTGGATTCCTGGGATGGCCAAAAACTCAGGAACCTGGGGCTCAATCCCGGGATTGGGGACTACAATCCCGGGATTCAAATCCCGCACATTTTGGCCTTAAATCCCGGGATCCCGCCGATCCCGATCCCGGGATTGGCCTCCCTAAGCAAGACCCCCGAAGCACCAATACAGTGGAACCCCCCCACAAGTGACCCCATTTTGCAAACTACACCCCTCAGGGAATTCATCTAGGGGTATAGTGTACATTTCAAACCCCCAGGGGTTTCACCAATTTTGATACAACTGGGCTGTGCAAATGAAAAATTACATTTTTTACACAAAAATGCAGTTCTGGCTCAAAATTTTTCATTTTCACAAGGAATGAAGGAGACAAAGCACCCCAAAATCTGTGCCCCAATTTCTCACGAGTACGACAATGCCTCATGTGTGACCAAAAAATGTCAGGACTCAGAAGGGAAGGAGTGATATTTGGATTTTGCAGCACAGATTCTGGTGGAATGTTGGTGGGTGCTATGTCGCATTAGCAAGACCCCCGAAGCACCAATACAGTGGAACCCCCCCACAAGTGACCCCATTTTGCAAACTACACCCCTCAGGGAATTCATCTAGGGGTATAGTGTACATTTCAAACCCCCAGGGGTTTCACCAATTTTGATACAACTGGGCTGTGCAAATGAAAAATTACATTTTTTACACAAAAATGCAGTTCTGGCTCAAAATTTTTCATTTTCACAAGGAATGAAGGAGACAAAGCACCCCAAAATCTGTGCCCCAATTTCTCCCGAGTATGGCAATGCCTCATATGTGACCAAAAAATACCAGTTGGGTGCATGGCAGGACTCAGAAGGGAAGGAGTGATTTTTGGATTTTGCAGCTCAGATTCTGGTGGAATGAATGGTGGGTGCTATGTGGCATTAGCAAGACCCCAGAAGCACGGTGAAATGATGAACCTAATAATCCATAGATGTGTGGTATATTTTAAAACACTCCTTTATACATACAGTATGTGCCTATGCACATCCTTGCTGGCGGGTCGCCAGAACGTACGCGCTGGCGACCCGCCAGCAGCCTCGCCAGCGAGGACACTGAGACGCGCGTGCGTCTCACGCGCACGCGCGTCTCAGTCTCCGTCGCTAGCGTGGCGGAAACCCTGTCCGTCTCCGCCTCAGGGAGACGGACGGGGTTAGGGGGGGTTAGGGGGGATGCGGGCAGGCGGCGGGGACCCCGGGTTACCGCCGGCAAGCCGGCGGGGACCCGGGGAAACGTTTGGAAGCGCCGTCGGAAGGGGGCGCGCGCGCCTCTCGTGCGCGCGCGTCCCCTTCTCACGATCGCCATGGCGCTGGCGGGGGATGGCGGCTGGCGACGCCAGCGCCATCCCCTGCAAAGATGGGAACAGACCCATCTGTAGGCCGGGTTTGTCGGGGCAAGTTTCACAGTGGAAAATAGTATCCTTTCTTATTCCCTTTTTATAGCAAACTTTGCACCTTTTTTGTGTCCTGCCCTTTCTTGCAGTGGAGGGGATTTCGTTAGGAAAATGCTGCCCTGGTACAATACGGGGGCCAGTACTAGAAGTACTGGGGCCCTCTGCCTGCTGGTTCCCAAATATTAGGCCCTTTATGACTTCCTCTTGAAAGTGCATAAATGTCCCCCTCTGGCTGGTAGAACGGAATAGCACGTAAGCGTTATACAGTGCCATCTGGTTGATATACACGGCCAGCTTTTTGTACCAGATTTTTGTTTTCCGCAGGGGACTGTACGGCTTCAGTACCTGATCTGAAAGATCCACTCCGCCCATGTACTTATTGTAATCTAGGATACAATTAGGTTTTGAGGTGTGGGTACTGGTACCTCGTACAGGGATGGAGGTGGTATTGTCTCCATGAATTGTTGTCAGTATAAGGACATCCCTCTTGTCCTTATATTTGACCAACAACATATTTTCGGTGGATTGTGCCCTGCTTTCACCCCTTCTCAGTACTTGGGCAATGTGCGTTTTTGGGAGGCCTCTTTGGTTCTTGCGCACAGTACCGCAAGCTGCTGTACCTCTTGAACCAAGGGCCTTAAACAGGGGGATGCTAGTGTAAAAGTTATCCACATAGAGGTGATAACCTTTATCTAGGAAGGGGTGCACTAAATCCCAGACAATTTTTCCACTAACACCTACGAGGGAGGGGGGGCATTCTGGCGGTTCAATTCTTGAATCCTTCCCTTCATATACCCTAAACCTGTGGGTGTACCCTGAGGTGCTTTCACACAGTTTATCCATTTTTATGCCATACCTTGCCCTCTTACTGGGAAGGTACTGGCGGAATTTAACCCTTCCTTTAAAATGTATTAGGGACTCGTCGATACAAATAAATTTTTCAGGGATGTACATCTCTGCAAATTTGGCACTGAAATGATCAATGACCGGCCTGACTTTGAATAGCCGGTCAAAGGTGGGATCATCTCTGGGTGGGCACTGTGCATTATCGGTGTAATGTAAAAATTTAAGGATTGTCTCAAAACGAGTCCGAGTCATGGCCATACGGTAAAATGGGGTGCTGTACAGAACATCTGTACTCCAATATTGCCTAATTTCTGGCTTTTTTACTATGCCCATATGTAACACCAGACCCCAAAACGTCATCATCTCTACTGCATCTACAGGGGTCCACCTAGCAAATGATGACGTGGGGTTTTGTGCAATAAACTGCTGGGCATATAAATTACTTTGGTCCACCATTAAATTTATAAAATCATCAGAGAAAAATAATTTGAAAAAGTCAATTTCTCTGAGACCTGTTGAATCAAATTGGATTCCTGGGATGGCCAAAAACTCAGGAACCTGGGGCTCAAAATTGTCTGGTGGTGGGGTCCATACGGGATCAATCATTTGGGGGGGGGTCTCAGCTGCTCTACGGGGGCGTCTTTGAGGGGGTCCCTCATCACTAGAGGAGGAAGAGGAGCTTAAGACGAATCCTTCAAATTCCCCGCTTGCATCACTGGCTGTGTCAGAGTCAGAGGCAAGCATGGCATATGCCTCCTCCGCTGAATACATTCTTCTGGATGACTGGGATGACATTTGGGATGACATTTGGGATGCCATTTTTATTTTTGTGTTTCTGTAAGTGTAATGTTTCAACACGTGTATAGTGTAGGGGGGGTACAAACTTTATTTCAACACGGGGGGTATGTAGTGTGTAGTGTGTATGTAGTGCAGAAAAAAAAATACTTTATACAGGAATTTGATCCCAATAAAAAAAAAAAAAATTGAAGGGGTTAAAAAAAAAAAAAGGTCCTGCGCCAAAAATTTAGCACAGATGTTGGTCAGTAACGTCCGTCACTGAACAGCGCTCAAAGGCAACAGGACACCCACAAAAGCAACGTGGGTGTAAAAACAATTGAAAAAAAAAATACCACAGCACTCTCCAAAAAAAAAAAAACAATTTAAAAAAACTGCAGAAAAAAAAATGATATCAACCCTGTGCCAAAAATGCTGTTCAGTGATGTACGTCACTGATCAGCGGCCACAGGACACCCACAAAAGCAATGTGGGTGTAATAAACCACAGCACTCTCCAAAAAAAAAAAAAAAATTTAAAAAAACTGCAGAAAAAAAATTATATCAACCCTGTGCCAAAAATGCTGTTCAGTGATGTACGTCACTGATCAGCGGCCACAGGACACCCACAAAAGCAACGTGGGTGTAATAAACCACAGCACTCTCCAAAAAAAAAAAAAAATTAAAAAAAACTGCAGAAAAAAAAATTATATCAACCCTGTGCCAAAAATGCTGTTCAGTGATGTACGTCACTGATCAGCGGCCACAGGACACCCACAAAAGCACCCACAAAAGCAACGTGGGTGTAAAAACAAAATGCAGTGATGCAACACTGATTAGCAGTGAGGGGCAGCAGGCAGACAACTGTGGGTGCAACCTGACAGGGTATATATAAAAAAAAAACCTGGACCCCCAAAAAGTTGCTGATCAGTTAATTAATTTAAACTGATCAGCACAAAAGGGGGGGCAGCAGTCAGTTGCACAGGCAGCACAACCTTTGGTGCAATTGACAGGTATATATATAAAAAAACCAAAACCCCAAAAGTTGCTGATCAGCACAGATATACTGATCAGCACAAAAGGGGTGCAGCAGACACAAAATATAGCACTCTCTATCACTCTCTATCACTCTATATCACTCTCTGTCACTCTCTGTCACTATCTGTCACTATCTCTCACGATCTGTGACTCTATGACACTGCAGCAGCAGGACACAGGAAGTCACAAGATCCAGGAAGCATCCAGCTGCTGGCAGCATGCTACCAGCGGTGATCAGCGGTGATCAGGTAAGTATCAGGCAAGGTTCAGGTATGTATAGCATGACAGAGTGGCCGGTGACCGCTCTGCACGCAATTCCAGACCGGAATGGCGTCTGCAGCGCAGTCACCGTTAGTTTAAATGACGCGCCTTGGCTGTGATTGGTCCGTCGGTCCGACGGACCAATCACAGCCTTGGGGGCAGGTGGGGTGAGGTGGGGTGAGGTGTGGTCATCACCGGTGACCCCCTCATGCCCCCTCACACCCGGCGGTGATTGACACCTGTGTTACCGAGCGTCTGATTCTCCGGTAACACAGGAAAACGCTGCGACTGGCTGTTCACATTGAACAGCCAATCACAGCGATCGCCGACGGGGGGGGAGGCATCGCCACCCCCCCTGGGCATGCAGGGACATGTCTGCTGTCAGGGACAGCAGACATGTTTAAACTGTCCCCGCGTCTATAGACGCGGGGACAGTTTAAAGTCATGACGTATATATACGTCATGTGTCGGGAAGTACATCCCGGCCATGACGTATATATACGTCAAATGTCGGGAAGGGGTTAATGTTAAAAGTTAAAGTTTAATAAAAATAGCACAACTAACTGAAAAAAGAAGCACAATGCTTCTTAATTTTTCTTCCATATCAAATGGAGACATCTTCGGAAGAATAGGAAGGTGTCCCATGATGTAACAAAAATTCAATGAGTATGGACACAAGTAAATACCAACACAACAAACTATTGACAGCAGTGAAGTTGGGGGTCATTCCAGATCTCAAAGTATTCAATAGTGTATAGCATAACAACTCAAAACAAATGACAACAAGCAAATACGGGTAAGCAGGATAGTTAGGTGTTTGCGGTATCGGCCAACTTAGTCTTGAGGGTCAATTAAAAAAAATGTGCTTGACCAGCAATGTTGACTTGAAGCCTTGTTGGGGAGAGGAGGGAAAAATGTAAGATTATTTTCTACCAAATGCTGACAAACTGAAGAAAATCTCTTCCTTTTTAGTGCCACCAATGCAATGAAATCTTGAAAGATAATCCACAGTCCATTGACGCTAGAATCTTCTCCTTCACCCTAAAGACCAAGAATCTACTTCTACTAGAATCTAAGAACTTGACAGGGATGATCACCATTCTCCTTCCTGTCTATATCTAGTTTGTTCAACCTGTGGTGGGGGCCCTTCTGCAGGAAAGTTCAAGGCATGGGATAAAGTAACACTAAGATAGTTCAGTACTTGTTGGCCTTGGATTCAGGGATACCAATGAAGCCCAATTTGTTCCCCAATACTTATTTTCCAGATCGTCGAGTTGAACGATGATTGTGGCTTAGGACAGTATTCAATGAGAAAAATTTGCCTTGTTTTATGGCGAGTTTGTGCTGTTTTCGCGTTGGAAGGAGCATTTTGCTCTCCAAAAGTGAACCACCCTATTCAATGTGATATTTTCGCCGTCTTCTTAAGTGATTTTCGCCGTGTCTCTCCGTGTAGCAATTCTCCATCTTTTCATGGAGAACTGGAATGTGAACTTTTAAACTAAAAGTTTTTTTTTTTTAAATTTTGGTGTAAAAAAATCAGGATTTTTTTTCTGTGAAGGGGCATGTTATTTTTATTCCTGTGCTTATAGCACATTAATATATATTTAATTTAAAAAAATATATTTTTTTTTTAAATTTTTTTTTTTTACACAGAGCAGCCAGCAGGGGGCCGGAGCTCTCGAGCCGCTCATTAGATATTCATATATTCACTGCATCCGATCATTACATATGCAGGATCGGGTGCAGTGAATACTGGGTCCCCCGCTGGCTATAGGGGGGGCAGCTTGTGCTGCCTGGGTCCCGGGGAGCCCACCTCCCCTCCAAATATGTTCTGGGGCAGCCAGGGAGACTTTAATCTCCCTGGCTGCCACCGTCCCCCGGCTCCCTGCCAGCTCCCTGCAGCGGACGCTCGTCCGCTGCAGGGGTTAAGACTCGCTGCAAGTGGCGGCGAGTCTTAACCACATTGAATAGTGGGAGCAGGAGTGGCAGCGAGCCCTCCGGAACAGGGCGAGTGCATGGCGAGAGAAAAGATCTCTCGCCATGCACGGAGAATTTTTCACATTGAATACTGCCCTTAGAGTGAATATTATCTTCAGCATCACTCAGTTGCTGTTCCAGCTCTGCTCAGATTGGGTGCTCTCTGCAGTGCTGGGGAAGTTGGAACTCCTCTGGGAAGACATCTTCTTGTTGCAAAATATATTCCAAACCAGTTTTCACAGAGTAGCTTTTGGGTGGTCACTCGACTTAGAAGTCTAACAAGGAATTTTCCAATCCCACACTGGCCTACCAAGTATAAAATGATGTGGTCATGTGAGGAAAAATGTGAAAAGCTAAATAATAACTACATGCAGTAGTGACAATATCTGCAATATCAGTAGAAAAGCACAAATATGCAGGCAATGACACAAATACAGAGCAATAAGGTCATTAATGAAATGAGGATATTCAAGTTAAGCCATGGTGGTTGCACAATTGGTAAATATGATCAAAGGCTGTAATAGGTTTCAACACTAAGTAGAGATTCTATAGTTAAGATAAAATGGTATAGTTAGAATTGCTATTATTATCATCATCAGTTATTTATACAGTGTACACATATTCCGCAGGGCTTTTCAGATAATCAGCCCCTGCCCCAGTGTAGCTTATAATCTATATTCCCTACCACCTGTACACACACAGACATTCTAGGGTAAATTTGTTCGGAGCCAATTAGCCTACCAGTATATTTTGGATTGAGAGGGAAATCATGAGTACCAAGTGGAAACCCATGCAAGCACAGGGAGAATATACAAACTTTGCACAGTTAGGGCCATGGTGGGAATTGAAGTCATTGCTGTGAGGCAGTAATGCTAACCATTACACCATCCATGCTGCCCTAACTACAAATTCAGCCCACTAGATGGCCTGTTGGACAAATACATTTACCAACTACAGTATACTATAAGGCAGCCAAATAGAGGAGCAATACAATGACAAATTAAAAAACAAACTCAATTTACCATAACATTCGAAAGGGCTGGTAAAGGAAAAGCAAAATTACAATCTGAGTATAGTAACTCTTACCATAATTAAGTAGAGAAATTTTGAGTGCTGCAGATTTAAAGGGTAAAAACGTGCAATTACCAAATTTACCCACTAGAGGGCATAATTGGATAAACATTATACCAACTATACAGTAACGGAGCAGACTGTATAAGATATAAATAATTTTACATGATTAATAACCTTTAATGCGTAACAGTTACAACCATAAGGTCCATACACCCTGGGAGACTATGCCCAGCGTGTATGGACAGCGATGATGACAATCATTGCTGCGGGGAAAGCCGCTCAGTGCATACACACTGATCGGCTTTCCCCCTGCTTGGCGCCGACAGAGGTGGGGGAGGGGGGACGGCGTTGCATAGCGGATCACTATGCAAAGCCGTCCTGAAAGCTGCACTTCTGCTGGTATAACCAGCAGATGAACTGCTTTCCCGGTGATGTTGCGGGAGCGCGCAGCAGCGTTCACCGCTCCTCATCGGGGCATACACACTGGGCGGCTTTGAGCTGAAAGGCGCTCAAACCTGCTGTTTTGAGCGACTTTCAGCTCAAAGTCGCCCAGTGTGTATGGACCTATAGAGTAAGAGCTACAAGCTTGCTGGGTAATGACAAAATCTCATCAGCAAAGGACAATGATGAACTGCAGACTACATAAGGGATCCAGTAAGGGGCTGGTGTAAAGGACTTTGACAAAAACTCACACAGTGCCAGAGAGTAACTGAAACAAAAAGTCCAGGATAGGAAAGTCCAAATAGCACCACGTTTATAAAATACATAGATAGCCAGGCAAAGGTGTTATTAGGTAACCAGGTATATGTAACCAATATCTCTGAATTCTATTATCATGTAGTGTTCTAGATTGGTTACTAGCATTGCTCAGTGTGTTGAGGGAAAAAATGTCTTGTTTTACTTACCCAGTATTTAACCCCTCCCTCATGCACCTGGGAAATGCTACTGAACTAATTGAGCATCTACCACTACCTGTATGTATGTTGTTAGAGGCAGAAGGGAGCCCATATTAGGAGGAGATGTGGGTCCTGATATGCCACATGGAGTAGTCCGGGGTTGCTCCAAGGTAGGTAGCTCTTAGTTTGGATATATCAAGTAAGGAGCCATTATCATGTGGCTCCTTGCTGGTTAATCGTAGACCCAATTTAGGGTAACGGTGGTGTGGGGTGCGGTGCTCCTGGACTGGATGGGCTGGGGTGGCTTTAGTGCGGCATGCCCTTACATTCTATTAACACTTTTCCCTCACTAACACTATTTCTATCCTATTTTAATTACATTCATTTATCTCTCTTTTTATATAGCTTCGGCTTCCTATCACTAATTATTAACACTTAGTATATCACTGGCATGCCGCGCTGGGCTTCCCAGCTTATGATGGTTTTTTGGGGTGCCGCACCCTGAACCTAGATATAGCGCTAGGGACCCCCAATATACAGAGAAGCCTTGATGCGGCTTGGGGGCTTAGCATACACCTGCGCAGGTATATGTAACCAATATCTCTGAATTCTATTATCATGTAGTGTTCTAGATTGGTTACTAGCATTGCTCAGTGTGTTGAGGGAAAAAATGTCTTGTTTTACTTACCCAGTATTTAACCCCTCCCTCATGCACCTGGGAAATGCTACTGAACTAATTGAGCATCTACCACTACCTGTATGTATGTTGTTAGAGGCAGAAGGGAGCCCATATTAGGAGGAGATGTGGGTCCTGATATGCCACATGGAGTAGTCCGGGGTTGCTCCAAGGTAGGTAGCTCTTAGTTTGGATATATCAAGTAAGGAGCCATTATCATGTGGCTCCTTGCTGGTTAATCGTAGACCCAATTTAGGGTAACGGTGGTGTGGGGTGCGGTGCTCCTGGACTGGATGGGCTGGGGTGGCTTTAGTGCGGCATGCCCTTACATTCTATTAACACTTTTCCCTCACTAACACTATTTCTATCCTATTTTAATTACATTCATTTATCTCTCTTTTTATATAGCTTTGGCTTCCTATCACTAATTATTAACACTTAGTATATCACTGGCATGCCGCGCTGGGCTTCCCAGCTTATGATGGTTTTTTGGGGTGCCGCACCCTGAACCTAGATATAGCGCTAGGGACCCCCAATATACAGAGAAGCCTTGATGCGGCTTGGGGGCTTAGCATACACCTGCGCAGGTATATGTAACCAATATCTCTGAATTCTATTATCATGTAGTGTTCTAGATTGGTTACTAGCATTGCTCAGTGTGTTGAGGGAAAAAATGTCTTGTTTTACTTACCCAGTATTTAACCCCTCCCTCATGCACCTGGGAAATGCTACTGAACTAATTGAGCATCTACCACTACCTGTATGTATGTTGTTAGAGGCAGAAGGGAGCCCATATTAGGAGGAGATGTGGGTCCTGATATGCCACATGGAGTAGTCCGGGGTTGCTCCAAGGTAGGTAGCTCTTAGTTTGGATATATCAAGTAAGGAGCCATTATCATGTGGCTCCTTGCTGGTTAATCGTAGACCCAATTTAGGGTAACGGTGGTGTGGGGTGCGGTGCTCCTGGACTGGATGGGCTGGGGTGGCTTTAGTGCGGCATGCCCTTACATTCTATTAACACTTTTCCCTCACTAACACTATTTCTATCCTATTTTAATTACATTCATTTATCTCTCTTTTTATATAGCTTCGGCTTCCTATCACTAATTATTAACACTTAGTATATCACTGGCATGCCGCGCTGGGCTTCCCAGCTTATGATGGTTTTTTGGGGTGCCGCACCCTGAACCTAGATATAGCGCTAGGGACCCCCAATATACAGAGAAGCCTTGATGCGGCTTGGGGGCTTAGCATACACCTGCGCAGGTATATGTAACCAATATCTCTGAATTCTATTATCATGTAGTGTTCTAGATTGGTTACTAGCATTGCTCAGTGTGTTGAGGGAAAAAATGTCTTGTTTTACTTACCCAGTATTTAACCCCTCCCTCATGCACCTGGGAAATGCTACTGAACTAATTGAGCATCTACCACTACCTGTATGTATGTTGTTAGAGGCAGAAGGGAGCCCATATTAGGAGGAGATGTGGGTCCTGATATGCCACATGGAGTAGTCCGGGGTTGCTCCAAGGTAGGTAGCTCTTAGTTTGGATATATCAAGTAAGGAGCCATTATCATGTGGCTCCTTGCTGGTTAATCGTAGACCCAATTTAGGGTAACGGTGGTGTGGGGTGCGGTGCTCCTGGACTGGATGGGCTGGGGTGGCTTTAGTGCGGCATGCCCTTACATTCTATTAACACTTTTCCCTCACTAACACTATTTCTATCCTATTTTAATTACATTCATTTATCTCTCTTTTTATATAGCTTCGGCTTCCTATCACTAATTAGTAACACTTAGTATATCACTGGCATGCCGCGCTGGGCTTCCCAGCTTATGATGGTTTTTTGGGGTGCCGCACCCTGAACCTAGATATAGCGCTAGGGACCCCCAATATACAGAGAAGCCTTGATGCGGCTTGGGGGCTTAGCATACACCTGCGCAGGTATATGTAACCAATATCTCTGAATTCTATTATCATGTAGTGTTCTAGATTGGTTACTAGCATTGCTCAGTGTGTTGAGGGAAAAAATGTCTTGTTTTACTTACCCAGTATTTAACCCCTCCCTCATGCACCTGGGAAATGCTACTGAACTAATTGAGAATCTACCACTACCTGTATGTATGTTGTTAGAGGCAGAAGGGAGCCCATATTAGGAGGAGATGTGGGTCCTGATATGCCACATGGAGTAGTCCGGGGTTGCTCCAAGGTAGGTAGCTCTTAGTTTGGATATATCAAGTAAGGAGCCATTATCATGTGGCTCCTTGCTGGTTAATCGTAGACCCAATTTAGGGTAACGGTGGTGTGGGGTGCGGTGCTCCTGGACTGGATGGGCTGGGGTGGCTTTAGTGCGGCATGCCCTTACATTCTATTAACCCTTTTTTCCCTCACTAACACTATTTCTATCCTATTTTAATTACATTCATTTATCTCTCTTTTTATATAGCTTCGGCTTCCTATCACTAATTATTAACACTTAGTATATCACTGGCATGCCGCGCTGGGCTTCCCAGCTTATGATGGTTTTTTGGGGTGCCGCACCCTGAACCTAGATATAGCGCTAGGGACCCCCAATATACAGAGAAGCCTTGATGCGGCTTGGGGGCTTAGCATACACCTGCGCAGGTATATGTAACCAATATCTCTGAATTCTATTATCATGTAGTGTTCTAGATTGGTTACTAGCATTGCTCAGTGTGTTGAGGGAAAAAATGTCTTGTTTTACTTACCCAGTATTTAACCCCTCCCTCATGCACCTGGGAAATGCTACTGAACTAATTGAGCATCTACCACTACCTGTATGTATGTTGTTAGAGGCAGAAGGGAGCCCATATTAGGAGGAGATGTGGGTCCTGATATGCCACATGGAGTAGTCCGGGGTTGCTCCAAGGTAGGTAGCTCTTAGTTTGGATATATCAAGTAAGGAGCCATTATCATGTGGCTCCTTGCTGGTTAATCGTAGACCCAATTTAGGGTAACGGTGGTGTGGGGTGCGGTGCTCCTGGACTGGATGGGCTGGGGTGGCTTTAGTGCGGCATGCCCTTACATTCTATTAACACTTTTCCCTCACTAACACTATTTCTATCCTATTTTAATTACATTCATTTATCTCTCTTTTTATATAGCTTCGGCTTCCTATCACTAATTATTAACACTTAGTATATCACTGGCATGCCGCGCTGGGCTTCCCAGCTTATGATGGTTTTTTGGGGTGCCGCACCCTGAACCTAGATATAGCGCTAGGGACCCCCAATATACAGAGAAGCCTTGATGCGGCTTGGGGGCTTAGCATACACCTGCGCAGGTATATGTAACCAATATCTCTGAATTCTATTATCATGTAGTGTTCTAGATTGGTTACTAGCATTGCTCAGTGTGTTGAGGAAAAAATGTCTTGTTTTACTTACCCAGTATTTAACCCCTCCCTCATGCACCTGGGAAATGCTACTGAACTAATTGAGCATCTACCACTACCTGTATGTATGTTGTTAGAGGCAGAAGGGAGCCCATATTAGGAGGAGATGTGGGTCCTGATATGCCACATGGAGTAGTCCGGGGTTGCTCCAAGGTAGGTAGCTCTTAGTTTGGATATATCAAGTAAGGAGCCATTATCATGTGGCTCCTTGCTGGTTAATCGTAGACCCAATTTAGGGTAACGGTGGTGTGGGGTGCGGTGCTCCTGGACTGGATGGGCTGGGGTGGCTTTAGTGCGGCATGCCCTTACATTCTATTAACACTTTTCCCTCACTAACACTATTTCTATCCTATTTTAATTACATTCATTTATCTCTCTTTTTATATAGCTTCGGCTTCCTATCACTAATTATTAACACTTAGTATATCACTGGCATGCCGCGCTGGGCTTCCCAGCTTATGATGGTTTTTTGGGGTGCCGCACCCTGAACCTAGATATAGCGCTAGGGACCCCCAATATACAGAGAAGCCTTGATGCGGCTTGGGGGCTTAGCATACACCTGCGCAGGTATATGTAACCAATATCTCTGAATTCTATTATCATGTAGTGTTCTAGATTGGTTACTAGCATTGCTCAGTGTGTTGAGGGAAAAAATGTCTTGTTTTACTTACCCAGTATTTAACCCCTCCCTCATGCACCTGGGAAATGCTACTGAACTAATTGAGCATCTACCACTACCTGTATGAAAGGTGTTATTAGCCTTTGTTTGGGGAGACCATTGTCCACAGGACAATTAGTAAACCAGTCCAGGGAAGCAGTGACCATTACCTGCTGGTGACAGCAGTATTCCTTTAACCCCTTCATGACAGAGCCAGTTTGTGCCTTCATGACAGAGCCCTTTTTTTCAAATCTGACATGTCTCACTTAAGTGGGGATAACTTTTTTTTGCTTTTACTTATCCCAGTGATTTTGAGACTGTTTTCTCGTGACACATTGTACTTCAAGTTAGTGGTAAATTTTGGCCGATACAGTCTGTGTTTTTTTGTGAAAAATACCAAAATATCGTGAAAAAATAGAAAATTAAGCAATATGCAAAATGTCACATTTTCTGCTTGTGAGACAAATAATCATACCACTCAAAATAGTTAATAACTAACAAAGACCATATGTCTACTTTATGTTGCAATCATTATTTCAACCTCCTTTTCATTTTTTTGGACACTAGGAGGCTTCAGATATGACTAGCAAATTCTCAAATTTTCAAGAAAATTTCAAACACTGATTTTTTTAGGGACCAGTTCAGTTCTGATGTGACTTTGAGGGACTTGTATGTGAGACACCCCCATAAATGATGCCATTTCAAAAACTGCACCCCTCACAGTATTCAAAACAGCATTTTGGAAGTTTGTTAACCCTTTAGGTGTTTCACAGGAATTAAAACAAAGTGTAGGTGAAATTTCAAAATTTCTTTTTTTTTGCAGAGTTTCAATTTTAATACATTTTTCTAACGAATACAGTAGATTTTACTAGAGAAATGTGACTAAAAATTGATTCCCCCAATTCTTTTGTTTTCAAAAATATCCTATATGTGGCCCTAGTGTGCACGTTGACCAAACCACAGGCTTCATAATAGAAGGAGCACCTACTTGATTTTGGAGCCTCCTTTTTATGAGATTTTTTTTTAGGCACCATGTAGGTTTCTAGGCACCATAAGTGCTAAAAGTTAGGAACCTCCCCCACAAGTCACCCCATTTTGCAATCTACACCCCTCAGGGAATTCATCTAGGGGTATAGTGTACATTTCAAACCCCCAGGGGTTTCACCAATTTTGGTACAACTGGGATGTGAAAATGGAAAATTACATTTTTTTACACAAACATGCAGTTCTGGCTCAAAATTTTTCATTTTCACAAGGAATGAAGGAGACAAAGCACCCCAAAATCTGTGCCCCAATTTCTCCCGAGTACGGCAATGCCTCACATGTGACCAAAAAATACCAGTTGGGCGCATGGCAGGACTCAGAAGGGAAGGAGTGATTTTTGGATTTTGCAGCACAGATTTTGGTGGAATAAATGGTGGGTGCTATGTTGCACCAATACAGTGGAACCCCCCCACAAGTTACCCCATTTTGCAAAGTACACCCCTCAGGGAATTCATCTAGGGGTATAGTGTACATTTCAAACCCCCAGGGGTTTCACCAATTTTGATACAACTGGGCAGTGAAAATGAAAAATTACATTTTTTTACACAAAAATGCAGTTCTGGCTCAAAATTTTTCATTTTCACAAGGAATGAAGGAGACAAAGCACCCCAAAATCTGTGCCCCAATTTCTCCCGAGTACGGCAATGCCTCACATGTGACCAAAAAATACCAGTTGGGCGCATGGCAGGACTCAGAAGGGAAGGAGTGATTTTTGGATTTGGCAGCACAGATTTTGGTGGAATGAATGGTGGGTGCCATGTTGCATTAGCAAGACTCCCAAAGCACCAATACAGTGGAACCCCCCCACAAGTCACCCCATTTTGCAAAGTACACCCCTCAGGGAATTCATCTAGGGGTATAGTGTACATTTCAAACCCCCAGGGGTTTCACCAATTTTGATACAACTGGGCAGTGAAAATTAAAAATTACATTTTTTTACACAAAAATGCAGTTCTGGCTCAAAATTTTTCATTTTCACAAGGAATGAAGGAGACAAAGCACCCCAAAATCTGTGCCCCAATTTCTCCCGAGTACGGCAATGCCTCACATGTGACCAAAAAATACCAGTTGGGCGCATGGCAGGACTCAGAAGGGAAGGAGTGATTTTTGGATTTGGCAGCACAGATTTTGGTGGAATGAATGGTGGGTACCATGTTGCATTAGCAAGACTCCCAAAGCACCAATACAGTGGAACCCCCCCACAAGTCACCCCATTTTGCAAAGTACACCCCTCAGGGAATTCATCTAGGGGTATAGTGTACATTTCAAACCCCCAGGGGTTTCACCAATTTTGATACAACTGGGCAGTGAAAATGAAAAATTACATTTTTTTACACAAAAATGCAGTTCTGGCTCAAAATTTTTCATTTTCACAAGGAATGAAGGAGACAAAGCACCCCAAAATCTGTGCCCCAATTTCTCCCGAGTACGGCAATGCCTCACATGTGACCAAAAAATACCAGTTGGGCGCATGGCAGGACTCAGAAGGGAAGGAGTGATTTTTGGATTTGGCAGCACAGATTTTGGTGGAATGAATGGTGGGTTCCATGTTGCATTAGCAAGACTCCCAAAGCACCAATACAGTGGAACCCCCCCACAAGTCACCCCATTTTGCAAAGTACACCCCTCAGGGAATTCATCTAGGGGTATAGTGTACATTTCAAACCCCCAGGGGTTTCACCAATTTTGATACAACTGGGCAGTGAAAATGAAAAATTACATTTTTTTACACAAAAATGCAGTTCTGGCTCAAAATTTTTCATTTTCACAAGGAATGAAGGAGACAAAGCACCCCAAAATCTGTGCCCCAATTTCTCCCGAGTACGGCAATGCCTCACATGTGACCAAAAAATACCAGTTGGGCGCATGGCAGGACTCAGAAGGGAAGGAGTGATTTTTGGATTTGGCAGCACAGATTTTGGTGGAATGAATGGTGGGTTCCATGTTGCATTAGCAAGACTCCCAAAGCACCAATACAGTGGAACCCCCCCACAAGTCACCCCATTTTGCAAAGTACACCCCTCAGGGAATTCATCTAGGGGTATAGTGTACATTTCAAACCCCCAGGGGTTTCACCAATTTTGATACAACTGGGCAGTGAAAATGAAAAATTACATTTTTTTACACAAAAATGCAGTTCTGGCTCAAAATTTTTCATTTTCACAAGGAATGAAGGAGACAAAGCACCCCAAAATCTGTGCCCCAATTTCTCCCGAGTACGGCAATGCCTCACATGTGACCAAAAAATACCAGTTGGGCGCATGGCAGGACTCAGAAGGGAAGGAGTGATTTTTGGATTTTGGAGCACAGATTTTGGTGGAATGAATGGTGGGTGCCATGTTGCATTAGCAAGACTCCCAAAGCACCAATACAGTGGAACCCCCCCACAAGTCACCCCATTTTGCAAAGTACACCCCTCAGGGAATTCATCTAGGGGTATAGTGTACATTTCAAACCCCCAGGGGTTTCACCAATTTTGATACAACTGGGCAGTGAAAATGAAAAATTACATTTTTTTACACAAAAATGCAGTTCTGGCTCAAAATTTTTCATTTTCACAAGGAATGAAGGAGACAAAGCACCCCAAAATCTGTGCCCCAATTTCTCCCGAGTACGGCAATGCCTCACATGTGACCAAAAAATACCAGTTGGGCGCATGGCAGGACTCAGAAGGGAAGGAGTGATTTTTGGATTTTGGAGCACAGATTTTGGTGGAATGAATGGTGGGTGCTATGTTGCATTACCAATACAGTGGAACCCCCCCACAAGTGACCCCATTTTGCAAACTACACCCCTCAGGGAATTCATCTAGGGGTATAGTGTACATTTCAAACCCCCAGGGGTTTCACCAATTTTGATACAACTGGGCAGTGAAAATGAAAAATTAAATTTTTTTACACAAAAATGCAGTTCTGGCTCAAAATTTTTCATTTTCACAAGGAATGAAGGAGACAAAGCACCCCAAAATCTGTGCCCCCATTTCTCCAGAGTACGGCAATGCCTCACATGTGACCAAAAAATACCAGTTGGGTGCATGGCAGGACTCAGAAGGGAAGGAGTGATTATTGGATTTTGCAGCTCAGATTCTGGTGGAATGAATGGTGGGTGCTATGTGGCATTAGCAAGACCCCCGAAGCACGGTGAAATGATGAACCTAATAATCCATAGATGTGTGGTATATTTTGAAACACTCCTTTATACATAGGCCGGGTTTGTCGGGGCAAGTTTCACAGTGGAAAATAGTTTCCTTTCTTATTCCCTTTTTATAGCAAACTTTGCACCTTTTTTGTGTCCTGCCCTTTCTTGCAGTGGAGGGGATTTCGTTGGGAAAATGCTGCCCTGGTACAATACGGGGGCCAGTACTAGAAGTACTGGGGCCCTCTGCCTGCTGGTTCCCAAATATTAGGCCCTTTATGACTTCCTCTTGAAAGTGCATAAATGTCCCCCTCTGGCCGGTAGAACGGAATAGCACGTAAGCGTTATACAGTGCCATCTGGATGATATACACGGCCAGCTTCTTGTACCAGATATTTGTTTTCCGCAGGGCACTGTACGGCTTCAGTACCTGATCTGAAAGATCCACTCCACCCATGTACTTATTGTAATCTAGGATACAATTTGGTTTTGAGGTGTGGGTACTGGTACCTCGTACAGGGATGGAGGTGGTACTGTCTCCATGAATTGTTGTCAGTATAAGGACATCCCTCTTGTCCTTATATTTGACCAACAACATATTTTCGGTGCATATTCCCCTGCTTTCACCCCTTCTCATTACTTGGGCAATGTGCGTTTTTGGGAGGCCTCTTTGGTTCTTACGCACAGTACCGCAAGCTGCTGTACCTCTTGAACCAAGGGCCTTAAACAGGGGGATGCTAGTGTAAAAGTTATCCACATAGAGGTGATAACCCTTATCCAGGAAGGGGTGCATTAAATCCCAGACAATTTTTCCACTAACACCTACGAGGGAGGGGGGCATTCTGGCGGTTCAATTCTTGAATCCTTCCCTTCATATACCCTAAACTTGTGGGTGTACCCTGTGGTGCTTTCACACAGCTTATACATTTTTATGCCATACCTTGCCCTCTTACTGGGAAGGTACTGGCGGAATTTAACCCTTCCTTTAAAATGTATAAGGGACTCGTCGATGCTAATACATTTATCAGGGATGTATAGCTCTGCAAATTTGGCACTGAAATGATCAATGACCGGCCTGACTTTGAATAGCCTGTCAAAGGTGGGATCATCTCTGGGTGGGCACTGTGCATTATCGGTGTAATGTATAAATTTATGGATTGCCTCAAAACGAGTCCGAGTCATGGCCATACGGTAAAATGGGGTGCTGTACAGAACATCTGTACTCCAATATTGCCTAATTTGTGGCTTTTTTACTATGCCCATATGAAACACCAGACCCCAAAACGTCATCATCTCTACTGCATCTACAGGGGTCCACCTAGCAAATGATGACGTGGGGTTTTGAGCAATAAACTGCTGGGCATATAAATTAGTTTGGTCCACCATTAAATTTATAAAATCATCAGAGAAAAATAATTTGAAAAAGTCAATTTCTCTGAGACCTGTGGAATCAAATTGGATTCCTGGCATGGCCAAAAACTCAGGAACCTGGGGCTCAAAATTGTCTGGTGGTGGGGTCCATACGAGATCAATTATTGGGGGGGGGGTCTCAGCTGCTCTACGGGGGCGTCTTTGAGGGGGTCCCTCATCACCAGAGGAGGAAGAGGAGCTTAAGACGAATCCTTCAAATTCCCCGCTTGCCTCACTGGCTGTGTCAGAATCAGAAGCAAGCATGGCATATGCCTCCTCCACTGAATACATTCTTCTGGATGACTGGGATGACATTTGGGATGACATTTTTATTTTTGTGTTACTGGTAGTGAAATGTTTCAACACGTGTATAGTGTAGGGGGGGGTACAAACTTTATTTCAACTCGGGGGGTATGTAGTGTGTAGTGTGTATGTAGTGCAGAAAAAAAAAATACTTTATACAAAAAAAAAAAATGAAGGGGTTAAAAAAAAAAAAAATTGAAGGGGTTAAAAAAAAAAAATTGAAGGGGTTAAAAAAACAAAAAAAAAGGTCCTGCGCCAAAAATTGAGCACAGATGTCGGTCAGTAACGTCCGTCACTGAACAGCGCTCAAAGGCAACAGGAATTTGATCAAAAAAAAAAAAAATAGATCAACCCTGTGCCGAAAAAGCTGATCAGTGATGTACGTCACTGATCAGCGCACAGTGGCCACAGGACACCCACAAAATCACAATGTGTGTAAAAAAAAAATTAAAAAAAGACCACACAGCACCCACAAAAAAAAAAAAAAAGGTGATCAGTGATGCGACACTGATTACCAGTGAGGGGCAGCAGGTGCACAACCTTTGGTGCAACTGGCAGCAACTGACAGGTATATATAAAAAAAAAAACCTCTGCGCCCCCAAAAAGTTGCTGATCACCTCAGATATAGTGATCAGCACAAAAGGCGGGGGTAGCAGACACAAAATATACACTCTCTATCACTCTCTGTCACTATCTCTCTCTATCTCTCACTATCTATCACTATCTATCACTATCTATCACTATCTATCACACTGCAGCAGCAGCACTGACAGTTATATGTATAAAAAAAAAACTGCACCCCCAAAAAGGGGGGGTAGCAGACACAAAATATACACTCTCTATCACTCTCTGTCACTATCTCTCTCTATCTCTCTATCTCTCACTATCTATCACTATCTATCACTATGACACTGCAGCAGCAGCACTGTCAGTTATATATATAAAAAAAAACCTGCACCCCCAAAAAGGGGGGGTAGCAGACACAAATCTCTCTATCTCTCACTATCTATCACTATCTATCACTATCTCTCACTATCTATCACTATGACACTGCAGCAGCAGCAGTGACAGTTATTTATATATAAAAAACCCCTGCACCCCCAAAAAGGGGGGGTAGCAGACACAAAATATAGCTCTCTCTGTCACTATCTCTCTATCTCTCTCTATCTCTCTCTCTCTATCTCTCTATCTCTCTATCACACTGCAGCAGCAGCAGGAAGTCTCAGGAAGTCAGATCCAGGAAGCGTCCAGCACGCTACAAGCAGTGATCAAGTGATCAGGTAAGGTATTTGCAAGGATCAGGTCAGTATCACGGCAGATAGGCACGGTGACCGCTCTGCACGCTACTCCAGACCGGAATGGCGTCTGCAGCGCAGTCACCGTTAGTTTAAATGTCGCGCCTTGGCTGTGATTGGTCCGTGGGTCCCACGGACCAATCACAGCCTTGGGGGCAGGTGGGGTGAGGGTGGGGTGAGGTGTCATCGTCACCGATGACCCCCTCATGCCCCCTGACGCCCGGCGGTGATTGACACCTGTGTTACCAAGCGTCTGATTTGCTGGTAACACAGGAAAACGCTGTGAATGGCTGTTCACACTGAACAGCCAATCACAGCGATCGCCGACGGGGGGGCGGCATCGCAGCCCCCTCTGGGCATGCAGGGACATGTCTGCTGTCAGGGACAGCAGACATCGTCCCTCTGTCACTGCGTCTCGAGACGCAGTGACAGTTTAAAGTCATGACGTATATATACGTCATGTGTCGGGAAGTACTTCCCGGCCATGACGTATATATACGTCAAATGTCGTGAAGGGGTTAAAGAAAGACAAAAAGAGAAATAGTGGAGATACAGTATGGGGGATTATAATGTAAGGCATGGAAGGGGAAGAATTAGGTCCTGTTCCGATGGTGGGCAGACCCCCTGTGCGAACCCCTTCTGCGAGTATCATACTTGCTAACGTGTTTGCATGGGTAGGGGAGGGGAGATCAGTCATTCGATGGTCGCGACCATCAAATGATTTCACTCTCCTTCGGCCGCATGCGAGGGGATGTGTCCCCGACTTCCCTTACATCCCCTCGCATGGTTCCGAGGGGATCCGGTGGCAGGACTAGGCATTCAGGAGGGCAGTATTTATGAGCCCGCTAAGCATATGTACGCTGCTTAGCAAGCCATGCTGAATCAGGCCCATAGTGTATGTAACGCCTTCTGCTAGTGTTCATTCTAGCACCCGCTATCTTTGAAAACACATGCAGTTCCTCTTCCCTGCCTGGGGTGTCGCTGTCTGCTGTAGTGCTTCTAGCACAGTGTGGTCTGTATATCAGAACTGCTATGCAAACCAGACCTGTGCTAGAAACACCACAGCAGACAGCGACACCCCAGTCTTGGAACAGGAACTGCATGGGTTTTCAAAGATGGCGGGTGCTAGAATGAACACTATTCTGCGAGTATCACATAGGGCAGTGTTTTTCAACCACTGTGCCGTGGCACACTAGTGTGCCTTGAGCTGTTCTCAAGTGTGCCCCCAGATCTAGAGATGTCCAAACCAGTTTACAGCCACCACCAGTTCAACTGTTATTTACTGGTCTCTTCATTCATGTTAAAGGGCCAATGTATGTTATGTTACCTGTGGGGACCAGTGTGATTGTTTTGTATATGGGGGCCAATAGGTTTCTTTTTTTTCCTTTGGGGGCCAATGTGTTTTTCCCTATGGGGATCTCATGGTGTGCCTTGGCAAATTCAACATCTTAGTTAGTGTGCCGCGAGGTAAAAAGGTTGAAAATCACTGACATAGGGAAAGGGTGAGGAATTATTTGATGGTCAGCAGCCATCAAATGATTTCTCTCCCTTTTCACCGCATGCGAGGGGATGTGTCCTTGTACATCCCATCGCATGGCTCCGAGGGGCTTCGGTGGCGGGCGTTCAAGCAGCCAGCGTTTGAGCAGGGAATTGCAGGAGTAAAGGTGCCCATACACTAGTAAGATTTATTTCAGATCTGGCTGGTTGGAACAAAAACATGGTTATGGATGAGTGACAGTTTGGCAATTTTCCAGCATTTCCAAGCAAATGGTCAACTGTCATTTGCTCTCATCCATAACCATGTGTTTGTTCCAACCAGACAGATCTGCAGATAAATCTGTGTGTGTATGGCCACCTTAAGACTAGACCAAGGGGAGAAAGACAAGGGCAAAGGGTAGGTAAGAAGATGGGAGGAAAAAGAAGAATGGGAGACACAGAGGCAGGCTTTATTCTGATAGCTGAATTCCGGCCACAAGACCAACAAATGGAGGAGAAGCAGGCAGTGATCCCAATCCAGCTGAGGTCACAGGAGCAGACAGCAATGCTAGTCAATCAGCACCTCACTTCACCTCCCAACACTGACATGTGGCTTGCCTATATTTTGTGTGTAATTGCAACTGTATCTGAATGCCAAAAAATTTTACAGTTTGTCTGGGAAACACTGTTGCAGAACAAATTTTATGCAGAGACGGTTGCAAATACATACAGTATATAGGCATGCTGTGTATCATTTTACTGAGCAGAAGCTGCTTGATTAGAATAGTGATGAGCATAAGATACATTTAACCGAGGGAAAATGACATGTACAGTACATGAGCTCAGGGGTGTAACTAGAACTTTGTGGGCCCCATAGCCATTGCATCCCCTGCACCCTCTCTAGTTACACCACCGCATGAGCTATTTTTTATGTATTTATTTATTTATACAAAGGATTGGAATCATAAAAAGAAAAGAGAATACAGCAAGTGTAAACCAATATAAACATACTGAATGCAGAAAAAAGAAAGGGTGCCCACTACCCCCAGGCCAGTTTAGTTTTTCTGTTCCAGGGCCACCCACAGGGGACCCCACTAGTCAGATGCTGTGTGCGAGCAGTTTGCAGCGAGCAGCAGGGGACCCGCGGCCCAGAGCTATTAACCAAGCAAGTAACTCACAATCTCATGTATTCACTCATGGCAACGAGCAAGAAATCCCCCCTGGGTAATGAGCATGTGTTACTCCATTGCAATGAGCATGAAACCTCTAGCAACAAGCATGAAACCCATGGCAAGGAGCATGTAGCCCTCCTGGCAACTAGCATTTAACCCCCCTCTCACCCGCGGCAATGAACATGAAACCCCTGACAAGAAACATGTAACCCCCAGGCAATGAAATATAACCCCTGGCAATGAGCATGTAACCCCTTACATCGAGCAAGAAACCCATGAAAACATTCATGTAACTCCTGGCAATGAGGTAAGAAGCAATTATGTGGCATAATGTGTAATAGGCGTTACGGTGTGTTGTATAAATGTAATAGGCATTACGGTGTGTAATGGTTATTATGATGTGTGGCGTAATACAGTATGTAATGGGCGACATGGTGTGAAGTATAATATTTTAATTGGCATCACAGTGTGTGGCGTAATATGTAATGGGCATTGCCATGTGTGACAATGTGTAACTCCGCCACACAGATCCGTTTCCCAGCAGCGGCTGCACCCTGCACAGATCAGTCTCCCAGTGCGCCAACCCCAGGGTCCTACAGGCAGCTCACACTCGCCCAGCCAGGCGCCTGGTAGTAACAGCACCTCAGTGTGGGCTCAGCGTTTGGCACAGCCCAGCGGCTGCTACTATCTGCAGCCGCGGGACAGGGGTCCTTTCGTACTGACCGATCAGCAGTGATCAGCAGCAGGGAAAATGCTGGAAGAGAGCTCGGGGAGGTCTGTGGGGGCCCCTAATGTGTGGTGACCTGGGGATGACAGCCTCTGTTGCCCCTTGGATAATCTGACCCTGACCATAACTTCAACAGAGGAACAGCATTTTGAATTGTATTATATTAACCCCTTCCCGACATATGACGTACATTTACGTCATATGCCGGTTGCGGGGGAATCAAGCCAGCTCACGGAGTGAGCTGGCTTGAAAGAGAGCAGGTAATGGCTGTATATTACAGCCAGGTACCTGCTCTCACGGCCACGAGCGGCGAGTTCGCCGATCGTGGCCGTTTAACCCTTTAAGCACCGCGGGCAAAGCGCCCGCAGTGCTTAAATAGCTGATCGGAGGGGGGCGCCCCCCTCCGGCGCCGATCGGGGCCCCCCGCGGCGAGATCGGAGGGTGCCGATCGGTTGCCATGGCAGCCAGGGGTCTAATGTAGACCCCTGTGCTGGCCATGTCAGCATTCCTATTACATCCTGCCTGAGGCAGGATGTAATAGGAAGTGCTGAAAATCACTATGTTCAGCCATAGAGCTCTATGGCTGAACCTAGTACAGGCGATCGCGCCCCCTAGTGGTCAAGTACACTAGGGGGCCTTGTAGTAAAAGTAAAAAAAATAAATAAATAAAGTTTAAAAATAAAAAAAAATAAAAAAATATTAAAAGTTCAAATCACCCCCCTTTCCCCATTTCACAAATAAAAATAAATAAAAAATAAAAAAAAATAAACATATTTGGTATCGCCGCATTCCTAAAAGTCCGATCTATTAAAATATAACATTAGTTATCCCGCACGGTTAAAGGCGTAAACGGAAAAAAATCCCCAACGCCAAAACTACGTTTTTTGGTCGCATCGCCTACCCCAAAAAAAGTAACTAAAAGAGATCAGAAAGTCGCACATATCCCATAATGGTATTAATTAAAAAGTACACTTCAGCCCGCAAAAAATGAGCCCTCACCCAGGTCCGTAGGTGGAAAAATAAAAAAGTTATAAGCCGCAGAACATGGCGACGCGACGCAAATTAGAAAAACCGTAAAATTTTAAATTTTTTTTTTTAGTGGTAAAACGTAACGAAAACTATATAAGTTTGGTGTCACCGGAATCGTAACGACCCATAGAATAAAGATAACCCATCATTCCTCTACCTCCCCATGGCAGCATACTTCTGGGTTTCCGCCCCCTTGGGTAGATATCTGAAAGGAACAAAAAAAGACACTGCCCCCCTATATAAGGGACCGCCCTCCTAGGCTCTGTGTCTTTTTTTTCCTTTCATGGGTAGATGGATGGCTTACCCTGCGGAGATCAGGAGGGCTGGTTCCTCTGCCCAGTGCAGCTGTGAACTTAGCGTATCGTGTCTGGGACCCCCGCCATCAAGTGTGGTCTGGGACGTCCGTCTGCTGTAGCTCCCTGCCGCCCAGTGCGTCCAAGGGAGAAGGTGCCCGGCGAGGTGTGCGGCGTCTGAAGCCGCAGGCTGAAGCCGGTAAGCGCGGCGTGTACATGGGGCGCGTCATCAGACGGCGCCCGGAAGCGGAGGTGGCGTCTGACGTCACGGGGATACACGCACGCCGGGCATGGAGTTAAAACTAGTCTGCAAACAGTGGAGGTTGCTGCAGACGTGTTCTGAGACCAGCAGACGAGGTAAGGCCCTGTGGAAGCAGCAGCGCTGCTAGGGCAATGGCTGTTCTTACGGAAATGATACTAAGTGTATGAATTTTTCTATTAGAGTACAGCGTATTGTGAAAGTGTCATTATGGAAGAGGACAGGAAGCAGCCTGCGGATGCAGGGTAAGCCAGGAATTATTGGAGCATTAGTGGAACATACTTCTTGTTG
Source organism: Crinia signifera (assembly GCF_055691185.1). Lineage (NCBI taxonomy): Eukaryota > Metazoa > Chordata > Amphibia > Anura > Myobatrachidae > Crinia > Crinia signifera. The sequence goes on from NC_139219.1 coordinate 258,567,333, forward strand.
TTGTTGGAGCATACAGTTAGTGACTTGGCGTTTACTTATACAGGGCAGGACCCAGTAAAGAAAAAACGGAAGGGAAAGCCAAGTATAAAAAATTGCATACAGCAAAGTGTGTATTATGCAAAAGAATTTTACCTGAGAAATGTTCGGGTTCTACATGCAACAAGTGTGAGGGGACACAACAGATGGGATTACCCCAAATGACGGAGCTGGTCTCACTGTTAAAAACAGCATTAGCTGACACGTTTATGGCAAAAAAGGAAAGTACTAAGGCTTCTACAAAAAGGAGAAGAGTAGTACTCTCTGATTCAGATGACCCAGAGGAAGGGCCTGCAGCTAGACCAGAGGAGGAAGCAGAAGAGGGGGAAGTGTTTCAAGAGAAAGAAGAAATTGACTTCAACCCAGATCTGTTAGAAAGTCTGTTGTGTCTCATTAATAAATCCCTGAATATTGAGGATACACAGGAAGAAGGAAAACTTCAAGATTTACTGTTCAAAGATAAAAAGAAAAAGGGGAAGCAGTTTCCTTTATCAATACCTCTGAAAGAGATAGTGGAGGAAGAATGGCTTCACCCCGATAAAAAAGTACCTGTACCCATAAGAGTACAAAAAATGTACCCGTTTAACCCTGAAGAGGTTAAAACATGGGAGGAGCCACCAAAGGTGGACGCAGCGATTGCTCGCATATCAAGAAAGACAACACTGCCGTTAGAGGACGCTAACGTATTTAAGGATTCGATGGAACGCAAAATAGAAATGAACCTGAGGAAGCAGCACGTGACGTCTGGTGCAGCAATCAAAGCGTCATCAGCCATGGCTATTACGTCTAGGGTCCTAAGGTCATGGGTTCAGGACCTGGAGTCGGATATGCTAGATGGAATTAAAAGGACGGAACTGATGAAAATGGTACAGAACATTCAGATGGCGGTAGAGTTCCTGTGCGATGCCTCCCTAGATGGGGTACGGCTGGCAGCAAGATCCAGTGCAAACAACATAGTGACAAGGAGAGCGCTCTGGCTGAAGCCATGGGCGGCGGATAATCAATCAAAAAATAGATTACTATCTATTCCCTTCCAGGGCAAATACCTATTCGGACAGCAACTGGACGAAATAATTACAAAAATATCGGGTGGTAAGTCCGTATGGCTACCCCAAGATAAGGCGGTAAGAAGAGGACAGTTTAACAAAAACTTCAGGTACTCTACAACAGATTATAAAGAAGCCAAAACATATAGACCAGGTCGTAGTTTCAGGAGGCCCTGGTTTGGGAATAGAAGTACTTTTCGTGGCCAAAGAGGCAGAGAAGGCCGCTTTGCCTTTCGTCAGACACAATGACGCCAGACAGAGGGTTGGCGGCAGACTGATACATTACAAACAAGTCTGGTGCCAATCAACCCAGGACAAGTGGGTATTAGAAGTCGTGTCTTCAGGCTACAAAATAGAGTTTACCAAACTGCCGGGAGACTGGCTGGAAGAGTCACCTGTCCCAAGCAACTGGGAAGAAAGATCAGCATTATTAAGCAGTCTACAGGTCATGATAGACCAAGGTGTGGTAAAAAGAGTACCAAAACATCAAGAAAACCAGGGATGGCACTCAAGGTTTTTTGTGGTGAAGAAGGCATCAGGGGGTTTCAGGACAATACTAGACCTGAGAAGGTTGAACACTTTTGTCCACACAAGAAAATTCAAAATGGAATCGATCAGAAGCATTCTTCCGGACATAGAGAAAGGAGCCTATCTAACAACGATAGACTTAAAGGATGCTTACCTGCATATTCCGATATTTTTAGGGCACCAAAAATACCTGAGATTCAGACTAAAAGGAAGAACTTATCAGTTCATGTCTCTACCATTCGGCCTATCAACATCACCAAGAACCTTCACAAAGGTATTAGTGGTGCTGGTAGCCAACTTGAGAATTCAGGGGGTGTCGATATGGCCATACCTGGACGATCTCCTTATTATGGCAAGATCAGAGGTTCTGTCAGCTCAGCACACAAAACTGGTGCTAGACTATCTAAAAAAGCACGGCTGGTTGATAAATTATCAAAAAAGCCACCTCGAACCCGCACAAAAAGTGATATACTTAGGAATGGTTTTAGATACACAATCTATGCGTGTGAAGCTGACAGAAGACAGACGTCAGAAGCTGATCAAGGAAGTAAGAAAAATGTTAAAAGAAAACATAAGTCATACAGAGGAGTGTATGCGAGTGCTAGGCCTTATGTCGTCAGCAATAGAGGCTATACCATGGGCAAGGTTCCACATGCGGGCATTACAAGGATGCTTCCTAGAACAATGGAATGGAGAAGAAAAAGACAAGAGGCAAAAAATCTTTCTATCAAAAGAGGCAAAAGCAAACCTCAGATGGTGGAACAACATGGAGAGACTAAGTCAAGGGAAGTCGTTTGCAACTCAGACACAGATTATAGTAACCACGGACGCCAGCAAGCAAGGCTGGGGGGCCGTGTGCGAACAACGGATGGCACAGGGAGAATGGAATATAGAAGCAAGCCGGAGCCATTCCAATATAAGAGAGATGATGGCTGTACTGATGGCATGCAAAAAATTTCAGAAGTTACTAATCAACAAGGAGGTTGTGATAAGATCGGACAATCAGTCTGTTGTGACATACCTGAACAAACAGGGGGGAACGAGGAGCAAAGCCCTGATGATGGAGGCAGCGAAGGTACTACAATGGGCAGAGAGTCATGTGGTAAACCTCAAGGCTGTATTCATTGCAGGGAAGGAAAATCGGCTAGCCGACACCTTAAGCAGGAGCAGGATAGCCCCAGGAGAATGGGAGCTGTCACCAAAGGTGTTCGAGGCAATTGTGAAGAGATGGGGCCTACCACAAGTAGATCTTATGGCGACAGAGAAGAATGCGAAGGTGCCTTGTTACATTTCCAGGCACGGGGAACCAGGATCATGGAAGGTAGATGCCCTGACGGAAAGGTGGGAGATGAAACTAGCATATGTCTTCCCACCATTTCCGGTTATTCACAGGCTAATCAGCAAGATAAGCAGAGAAAAATCCAGGGTGATCGCGATTCTACCATACTGGCCGAGGAGAGCGTGGTTTGCAAAACTAACTCAAATGGCGATAGACGAACCATGGATACTGCCAGATTACAAGGACCTAATACAGCAGGGCCGGTATTATCAAAGGCAGCCAGAAAACTGGAGGCTAACGGCCTGGTTGTTGAAACCAGGACATTGAGAAGAAAGGGTTTTTCGGAAAAAGTGGTGAATACACTTTTAAAAGCGAGAAAATATTCAACATCCAGTGTATATTACAGGACATGGAGGAAATATATATACTTCTGCAGAGCAGGGGGCAAAGATGAGAGAAGAATAAATACAATTCTGGAGTTCCTACAAACAGGATTGGAAAAGAACCTATCAGCGAGCTCTCTGAGAGTACAGATATCGGCACTAAGTGCTATCCTGGATCTGAAAATTGCAGACAACAGATATATTCAAAGATTCGTGCAGGCAATAAAAAGGATCAGGCCAGTGTTCCATAACCCGCTGGCACCCTGGGACCTTAACATGGTCCTGAATGTGCTGACGGAGGCACCCTTTGAGCCGTTAGAAGAGGTGCCCTTGAAGATGCTCACCATCAAGGTAGTCTTCCTTGTCGCAATTACTTCGGCTAGGAGAGTCTCGGAGTTGCAGGCGCTATGGGCGGAGGAGCCGTTCCTCAACTTCTTCGAAGATAAAGCAGTATTAAGGACAAACCCGCATTTTTTACCAAAAGTTGTTTCAAAGTTTCATATGAATCAGGAAATAATATTACCGTCCTTCTGTAAGAACCCAGCAAACTCCAAAGAGGCAAGGCTGCATAATTTGGATGTAAGTAGAGCATTAAAAATATACCTAAAAAGATCAGAGGCCTGGAGGAAGTCAAAGAGACTGTTTGTGCTTACAGAAGGGATAAAAAAGGGTCTAGGAGCAACAAAAATGACGATATCCAGATGGATAAGGGCATGTATATGTGAAGCCTACAAGATTAGGAAATTAGATCCTCCAGTGGGGCTAAAAGCTCATTCTACGAGAGCGCTAGCAGCATCGTGGGCAGAAAAAGGGGCGGCGTCACTGGAAGAAGTGTGTAAGGCAGCATGCTGGTCCTCGTCACACACGTTCACCAAGCACTATAGGGTGGACGTGGCGGCTACTGAAGATACAAAACTAGGAAGAAGAATTCTTAGTGCAGTAATTTAAAAAAAAAAAAAAAAAAAAAGGAGGAGTAGAAGAGAAGTAGTACTCATAAGAAAGACTTGGAGCACACTGTAGATACGGTGAAAGAAACCAGTATCCTTTTTCCTTTTTACATTATATTACTATGCCCTCCCAGTGAAGAAAACTGCTAGGGTAGACCCAGAAGTATGCTGCCATGGGGAGGTAGAGGAAAGTACAGATTATTACCTGTTAATAGGCTTTCCTCTACTCCACCATGGCAGCCGTTTTCCCAGCCCTGAACTAAAGGGTTGAGTGTGTTATTTAATATGAATAATTATATGAGTTAAGCTTGTAAAATGAAAGACACAGAGCCTAGGAGGGCGGTCCCTTATATAGGGGGGCAGTGTCTTTTTTTGTTCCTTTCAGATATCTACCCAAGGGGGCGGAAACCCAGAAGTATGCTGCCATGGTGGAGTAGAGGAAAGCCTATTAACAGGTAATAATCTGTACTTTTTAAACGAACTATGAACTCCAAAAAAAACGTAACCAGCGCAAAATTGTGGAATTGCGTTTTTTTTTCTTTTTACCCCACATTGAATTATTTCCTGATTCCCCAGAATATTATACGGTATAGTAAATGGTACCATTAAAAAGTACAACTTGTCCCGCAAAAAAAAAGCCCTCATGTGTCTATATAGCCGGAAAATTAAAAAAGTTACACTTATTTGAACGCGAGGAGGAAAAAAAAAAAAAGTTAACAAAAAACGCCCCGTCGGGAAGGGGTTAAAATAAATTAATCCACACTAGCTATAACAACATTAGTTCATTATATACAGTATACAACATAATTATAATTACCAAACTGTATCCTAGGTGCACATCTGCATATGATTCGATACTATGATTTATTTGCACATCAGAGAGAGAGAGAACAGGAAATTATCTCCTATTATTGATTGACATTTAATAAATACTAAGCGGCGCCAAAATGACATCAAGAGCAGCCGCTTCCAGATATGCTGACTTTATACCATATTTAACAAGGCTGAGTTATAAGTTAACATTCATCTTGATAATTTACTATATAACCAAAGATCTGAGAGACGGCTCCAGTGCTGCCTTGCCCTTTCGCACATTGTTTATTGGCTTGCTGTGACGGATCGCATCGGGGATCGATTAGCATGAACGTGGACCGTGTGTACACACCATAACATAATAACATATCAGATCTGTTGTTACTGTTCTGCAGTCTGCACAGTCCTCTATACATTATTTATTTATTTACAGTTTCTTATGTAGCGCAGCATATTCCATTGCGCTTTACAATTGGAAACAACAGTGATTAAACCAACTGGGTATCAACAGATCGACATAGAGGTACAGTAGGAGGGCCCTGCTCGCAAGCCTACAATCTACAGGGATAGTAAGAGGGATACATAAGGATATGATTCCATAGTATGGCAGTCCCATCCGATTATAACACAGTTTTGATGGGATGCAACTAGATATGAATGCTACTGAAGGTTGTGTGGGGATTCCGGAATATGATAAGCTTGCCTGGGTGAGTTTTAAGGGAACACTTGAAAGTTTGGAGGCTAGAGGAGAGTCTTAATGTGAATGGAAGGGTATTCCATAAGGTGGGTGCTGCCCGACAAAAATCCTGCAAGTGTAAGTGGGAGCAAGTAATGAGTGTGGATGAGAGACGCAGATCTTGTGCAGAGCGGAGAGGTCGGTGGGGATAAATTTTGAGAGAAGCAAAGAGATATAAGTTGGTGTAGTCCGAGTAATGGCTTTGTATGTAAGTAGAAGTAATTTATATTGAATGCAGTAATATACAGGCAACCAATGTAGGGTCTGACAGAGCGAATCAGCAGACGATGATCGTCTAGCCAGGAAGATCAGCCTCGCAGCTGCATTCAAAATGGATTGTAGTGATGAAAGTATTTTCTTAGGAAAACCGCTAAGGAGGCTACTGCAATAATCAATGCATGATATAATGAGTGCATGGATTAGAGTTTTTGCTGTGTCTTGTGTAAGGTCTGGATGAATTTTGGATATGTTTTTTAGATGCATGTCACATGATTTAGAGACAGATAGAATGTGAGGAATAAAGGACAGATCAGAGTCGAGGATGACCCCTAGGCCGCGAGCTTTTGGAGTAGAATTAATTACTGTGTTCTTAACAGTGACAGAGATATCAGGAAGGTAACTACTCTTGGCTGGTGGGAATATAATTAATTCTGTTTTGGAAATGTTGAGTTTGAGGTGGCGAGATTACATCCAAGATGAAATGGCAGAAAGACATTCAGAGAAACGGAGCAATACTGATGGTGACAATTCCGGGGAGGATAGATAGATTTGAGTATCATTAGCATACAGATGATCCAAAAGATTTGATTAGTTCCCCGTGAGGTTAATTGAGAAAAGTAGAGGACCTAAGACTGAGCCTTGTGGTACTCCAATGGGCAGAGGCAGTGAGGAGGTAGAATCAGAGAAGAGAACACTGAAAGAGCGATTAGATAGGTAGGAAGAGAACCAAGGAAGGGTTGTGTTCTGAAGACCTAGGGATTGTAGTGTTTGTATGAGAAGAGAGTGGTTGACAGTATCAAAGGCAGCTGAGAGATCTAGAAGAATATGAAGTGAGAAATGGCCTTTAGATTTAGCAGTGGCCAGATCATTGACTACTTTAGTCAGTGCTGTCTCTGTGGAGTGTTGAGAGCGAAAGTCTGACTAAAGTGGGTCCAATAAGTTGTAGGAGTTAAGAAAGTGTGTGAGGTGGATGTAGGCAAGTCTTTCAAGTAGCTTGGAGAGGCATGTGAGCTAAGAGATTGGACGGTAGTTAGAGAGACAATTTGGATCAGAATTCTGTTTGGAACGAGAGTAATACGTGTGTGTAAGCTTGGGATAAGCACAGTAGACAGAGTTTTACTGACATGGAAGGGTATTTGATCAAGATGAAAGTTAGTGGAGTAAGAGGATATGAAGAGTGTAGATACTTAATCCTCACTTGTGGGGTCAAATGAGGAGAAAGGGAAAAGAAGGAAGCAATGGGGGCAGATATAACTTGTGCAGAGATAATTAGATTTGGGTGAGGTCTTACTTCAACGTGAGATCTATATTGCAGTGTAAAAATAAAGCAGTCAGTATTTTCCCTGCACAGAATCAAAATAACTCACCCAAATCTAATTCTCTCTGCACATTTTACATCTGCCCCACCTGCAGTGCACATGGCTTTGTCCATCTAAGAAGGATTTTGTCAGAAAGAGTGTACTAGAATAAGGCCCTATGTTACTATTGGTCAACAGGTAAAAGGTAAAAGTGGCAATCCACTAAGTTGACATTGCCAAAAGGTCAGCTCAAGCAATGGTGGACAAGGTAAAAAGAAGTAGTTCACAACTTTTTATACTTTACCATCCACGTAGACTACAATTGAGAATGGAAAGTGTGCAGAGTAAAGCAAATCACTATGCCTAAAGCATTGTGCGCATCGCATGCCATGCCAGGGTACGCATTAAAATAATTGAGGGTCCATGTTGACACCAAAAACCACCCAAATCTAACTCTATCTGCCCCACCTGCAGTGCACATGTTTTTGTCCAATTGAGAAGGAATTTGTCTCTGAGAGTGAACCAGAATAATGCCCAAAGACCTCAGCAACTTCATATACATATGCAGCATTAGCGCTATAATGAAAAACATCAACCTCAAGAGAGTCAAGACTCAAGAGAGTCTATGGTCCTGCAGACTGGCTGCAGCTTTTGTGATGCTGGTGTCACATTTCAGGGGCTCAGGTACACTGACTGTGGGCATTTGATATAGACTGTTGGGCCTTGGATATTGAAACCTCTATCCTGCATTTGCCACTTGTCATAGTTTAACAACATATCTGGGTCTGCGCTCTGTGGTGGAGGAGACGGAGACAGTACCATGGGGAGGGGGAGCAGTGAGGCAGCTTTATGGAAGAGGAGGGCAGAAGTCCCAGACAGGGGTGTTCTGATGGGTGTGTGTGTGTGTGTGTGTGTGGGGGGGGTGTTTGGCTATGACTGCAGCACCATGCAAGAGCCTAGGTGAGGTGGGACAGGCAACCAGGGGAGCAGGATTGACCATGCGTGGAAGATGTGATGTGCTGTCCTTGACCTAACAACTCTCCTTCTCTACATCAGTGCCTCTCTCATGTCCTCCATCTGTTCCCTTAAGTATAACTTTGCCCCTACGCCAATGAACTGCAGCGAGGTCAATGGCTATGGAGGCATTGGCTAGTAACAGAGCCAGATATAAATACACAGATTTTTGTGGTTAGTTTGGGACAGGGGAGCCAACAATTAATTGAACCATACACTATAAACAATGTTTCACAGCAGTGTATGGCCATCCGATCCTCCTTGAGCTGCCCAGGACCTTCCCAGGTGGCAGGATCACATGCGATACATTACATGCGGTCCTTTCACATGTGATGTATCGCATGTGACCCCATTCCCTGCCACCAGGAAGGGGTCCGAGTTGGAGGTCGGACCTGCATGTACAGTATGACCGACCCCGAACTCTTGTCCGATGTGCACAGGACCACGCAGCGGACCTGACGGGATGTCAAACACATTCAATTTGGGACGATTTTTCAGCCCTATCCTTCGGAATCCGGTGAGATTCAACTTTGTCTGGATTTTTAGGCTATCCTATGATTTTTTGGCTTTTCCTATGATACAGATTCGACTTTTTTGACTAAAACACTTGAATCGGTGGGCTTTTCACTGATCCACGTGTTTCCGACAGTGACGATTTTTCCAACACTGCAAAAATCAGCACTGAGAGGAAATGTAAATTCAACTGAGATTTGTCGAAAAGTGCTGATATTTCCAACTGACAGAAATAGCGTTACAGACTGAATACCCCTCATAGGCTTTAGGGCCAAGCGGGAATATCCAGATGCTCAAACATATCAGAATTACGATCAGCAGATAAAAACATGTTCAGTGTTATCAAATTAAAGCCTAAATTATTGGAAGATGATAAGGAAGGTAAACACAGCACATAAAGGAGATTGTTTGCACTGAAAAGGCAGGATATGCTTATGGATCTGAGCCCGAGCTTGTAAACCATTGCTGTGAGATAATGAGAGTCTAAAATAGCCACAGTGGCAGAGTGTGTTTGTCATCACACAAATATGACTCTTACTAGCCTAGCAACAACAACCGTACTGTATATACATCCATTGAACTGCTCTAACCACCAAATAAAAAAAAATATATTGCAAATGTAAGGAAAATCAGTACACTATTTTCCATTTTTAATAAACAAAATATTCCCCAAAAAAGTGATTTAGCTGCCACTAACTATAGGTCCTTCACTGTCACATATATTATACAGTATGTGACAAGGAAGCACATACACTAGATTAGATGAAGTCTTGGGGTGAAATTTAATAGTATGAGAGATACAGAAAGTGAGAGATTTGGTAAGAAATTGCCCGGGGCTGGCAGTGTCCCGCAGGGGCAGGGGGAAGTTGGGAGTCCCCACTGTTACCCATGAATAGAAGCTGTGTGCATGCACACAGCTTCTATTCATGCCCCACAGCTACAAAAACGGGGCGCGGCGTCGGGGTAGTGTCGCAAGTATAGGCCATGCCCCCTTTTGCTAGGCCACACCCCAAAACATGACGACGTGTGGACTGCTTTAAAGTTGGGAGGTAAGGTGTAAACGATTTAAAAAAAACTGGAGATTTCTTACCAAATCTCTCACTTTCTGAATCTATGATCCTATTAAATTTCACCCATGGTCTTTATTTTTGTAGCCGGTGAACAGCATTCCAGGTAAATCGGCACAGCAAGAATGGTTACAGTAATGCAGCATACAGATGTCAGAGAATAGTGCAAACACTTCAGGAGGCTCCAGTCGTCCCTACCGTAGCCCACACCCTGGCCTATCACTTGGGCAGCTATTGCACCATCAAGAGCAATGACCCTCTCCCCTGGAAACCCCTATATCAGGAGAACACAGGTGCTGCTTAATCAGCCCAACCCAAATCACATCAATTAGGAAACCTGAACAGGATCTAATTTTCCTGCTGCTGATTTATTTATTATTTATTTATTTATTTATTTATTTAAAACCTGATTTAAAACCTGGTCTGGATTTTCCACATTATCCTCATGTAGGAATATGCTGTATCTGTCCCAAGTATAATATCTAAAGTAGGGTTGTCACAGTACCAGGGCTGAAGTGGGACCCTGTTAAGCTTTCCCGTGCCTACCTTTTGACCTTGTAGACCTAACTGCATGTTGACCCTTTGGGATAGACCTATTGACTGTCTATCTAATAATCTACACCACTCCCAGTAATGTCACATTCCCCTTCATAACATCTCCAGATATATACCCTTTCTTACTCTAATATAACTAACCGGCCTATTCATTTTGTAAATATCTGGATATTCCTGCAGAATTACTGTGTCCTCATTAACAGCTAACACGGACGTGATGGAGATATTTATTGACTTAAACAAAGCAATGTACAGGGTCATTTATAGGGTGTTCGGTGCCCTCCTGCAAACTATAAAGTTGAGCCCTCCCATACTTTACAAAGGGACAGCACACACCGAAAGAAAGGAAGGGGCATGGCCACACAATAGTACTCCTATTCCACATCCTCCTAAATTAATCCCTGCCACTAACACCTACTGATCCCTCTCAGCTGTACAGCCCTTTTCTCTGGAGTCCTTTGTCGGTAGTGGTCACATGTGATTGACACTAGAGGTTGGCTAGTAAGAGGAGGGGAACGGTAAGGGGGTAGCAATGGGGAGAGAAGATGAGTAGCAAGACAGGAGGGGAACCAGCCAGATCATAGAGGAGGAGAACTCCAGCTCCCCAATATAGTATATAGTGGTAGGTCCCTGACATTGGCCAGTCATCAGAATAAACCAAAACAAAGCAAAAGTTGCCCTATCCCACTGAGTTAAAATATAAGAGGGCACAGAGAGTTTTGTGAGGGGACAAAGAGAGATAAGGAGGAGAGCTGAATGTCACTTACTGAATGTTCAGTGATTATCAATTATGCATAGAAGTCACAGGTTCTCAAACTCGGTCCTCATTACCCCACGCAGTGCATGTTTTCCATGTCTCCTCACAGAATCACAAGTGAAATAATTAGCTCCACCTGTGGCTCTTTAAAAATGTGTCAATGAGTAATGACTGCATCTGTGCACCTGCCTGATGTCCTGGAAAATGTGAACTGTGTGGGGTCATGAGGACCGAGTTTGAGAACGCCTGGACTAGGATATAGTTGTGTGCACAAAATGTTTATTTTTTATTTATACATACAAGCATGATCTTTTTTAATCAAGCGAGGATATGACTGCAACTTTGTGACAGATAAGCCAGATCACCTATGGTTTTATTCATTCAAAACTGTTAGTTGTACAGTATGTTTATTCAATATTTTTTGTTCTTCTACATCATGATAAATCACTAGAAGCAAATATTGTAGAGCTTGCTACAGTGAATGGTGTGTAGCAAAGGATTAGGTGAATAAACTGTTATTTGTATCATTAATGTGGGTTGCAAACTTTACCTTCATTGCAAAACAATCTTAGCAGAAAGAATCGTGATGGGTCATTGAGAGCTGTAAGTGGGCAGTGAGAACTATTGGGGGCAGTCAGAGCAATAGAGGTTGTGGATATGAAGAGAGCTGTGATGGGGCAGTGAGTACTTTGGAGGGACAGTGAGAGCTATGGATTGGGCAGTTAAGAGTTATGGAGGGACAATGAGAGGTGTGAGGGAACAGTGAGATCTATGGAGGGTCAGTGAGAGCCATGGAGGGGGCAGTTAGAGCTATGAAGGGGCAGTTGAAGTTCAGTATGGAGAGGCATTGACAGCTGTTAGCAGGCAGTGAGTGCTATGGAGGGACAGTGAGAGATATGGAGGGGCAGTAAGAGCAATGTAGGGGGTCTGTTAAAGCTTTGTAGGAGGCAGTTAGAGCTACATAGGAGGCAGTTAGAGCTACATAGGAGGCAGTTAGAGCTACATAGGAGGCAGTTAGAGCTATAGAGGGGCAGTTAGAGCAATGAAGGGACAGTGAGAGCTTTGGTGAGGGCAGTTGGAGTTATGGAGGGGCAATGAGAGATGCAAATGGGCAATGAGAGCTATTGATGGCAGTTAGAGTTATGGAGGGCCAATGAGAGCTGTGAATGGGCAATGAAAGCTATGTAGGGGCACTGAGAGCTATGGAGGGGCAGTTAGAGTTATTGAGGGTAATGAGAGCTGTGAATGGGCAGTAAGAGATATGGAGGGTCAGTGAGAGCTACAAAGGGGTCAGTTAGAGCTCTGGGGGGTTAGTGAGAAATCAGGGGAATAAGCAATGAGAGAGTCAGGAGGAGGCAGGATGGGCCCTCGGCCACTGGATGGCTGCTGTAGCTGGAAAAAAAAAACTATTCCTTTTGTCACCAGCAGCAGCACTCTGTAATCGGCGCTGACGTATTTTGACATGCTGCTCTGCTGTTGCCTACTGTATAGATTTGACATGCGCAACAAGGGTGAATACTGGATAGCAGTGGTCCTGGGAGAGTACCTCTCCAATTTACCTTACCACATTGTGCCAGCCCTGGGTGCACCATACCCAATATCAGAATAGTGTACCTTAGTAAACACTTACCTACAAACCTTGTATAATAGGTCTTAATCTCTGGACAAGCGGCGTGGGTGTGCTTTTGCATCACACTCGTCATGGCTTTACTGCGGTTAGTGGGTTGCTGGGCCTCTCCAAAGCACCGGTCAGGTCCCAGCATCCTGGGGCAAGTGGCCATTCAGAAGCTCTGGTGACGGGAGTCTGCAGCGGCCATATTCTTCTTTTGTCTGCCAGGCATCAAAACGGAAGTGTAGGGGACATTGCTAGGCAACGCCATGAACTTCCGGGTTCTGTATGGTGGCAGGACGCAGGTGGAGGCATCTGAGGGCAGTTTTTTTTTTAAATAAAACCCGGCTCATTTGTCTCTGTGGTCCCGGTTATAGCACCTTGTTTGCCTGTTCTGCTACAGCATGTCAGCAGGTTCCCTGCCTGCTCTGGGGATTCCCTTGCTGTATCTGCTCATTCCTTCTGCATCAGATAAGTATTTTTCTCCTACATTGTCTGCTTATATTTCTGGTCATGTCATCTCTGTGCATTGTTGCATTCCCTGAATTGGGAGTTTAGTACAGTTGGTGTTTATACTCTGCACTGCTGCATTACCTGCTTAAAGGGGATTTTGTGTATTCCAGTTAAGAGCTTGTGCATTATTGCACCTGTGGGCTCATACTTTCCACATATATGGAGTGGTGTGTGGTCAGTCTTCCCAGACCCTCTGTTTGCAGTGCCACGCCTCCTGCAGCAGCCTTGTCCCTCATTAAGACCTTGCGGCACCGGAGTAGGGGCGGACCAAATTCGCTCGCACAAACATGGCTGTTATAGTTGAAGCCTTAGTTTGCAGGAGGCAGAAAGGACTGCTGAGCATCCACAACTGGGTCTCCACACACTCACTCCTAACAACTGCAATCTTTGACTATTTACAAAACCAGTATCTGGATAACCCTTTTTTGGCTATATGGAAAGGTGTAGGTGTGCCGTGCACCATCTATTACATAGCAAGTAAACCCTTAAAGCCTTTATTACTGTATGTTGTGCTATTTATTAAAGAGATGTTTTTTAAACAACATACTACACTATGGGTGAAATTCTCTAAGACTGCAGTTCTATTTCTCATTGGATGTTGCTATGGGCATCCAAACAGATTCTACTATCTATTTTTCTAGAAAGTGCTAAATAAAAAAGAAGTGGATTCTGATTGGTTGCCCATACCAACATCCCATGTCAAAAAGAACTCCCATCTTAGTAAATTTTATTTCCCTCTCAGTGTTTACAAATGTATCCTGCTCATGGCTGAGGATGGTGCAGACCCACAGTCACATACTGTATATAATGATAATTTCTCCCCATTTTATTTCTGGTACAGTATGTATTTACAGTAGCTTACTTAAACCGAAATTACTTTGTGTACACAGTAGGAGGGTGATGATATTAACAGTGTTTCACTATTTTGTGTCCGGGGACAGCTAGCAATGGTGGTGCCCAGGGCAAAAGCAAAAATGGCTTCCCTTATCAAATATATAAGGCATGTTCAAAGGGTCCCATATTGGGGAGTGGGTGGATGGGCAACATCCATATTTTTGCCTAGGGCATCAAACTGGTCAGATCTGGCCCTACCTATCTTGTACTGTATGTCAGTGACCACATAAGATTACATATAGCAATGGCAACATCAAAATGGTACTGTATAAATGATAAATAATGTATTTGTTTAAAATATATGATGTGTGTAAATGTGGTGCATTGTAACAAGAGTTATAGAAATCATTTCTGGATTTTTCTTTTATATACTTATACTTAACAAATATAAGGTGGTGTGTGTGTGTGTGTGTTTGTTTGTGTGTGTTTGTGTGTGGGTGGTTAACAATATTTATCTTGCCTATGAGCAGCTGGGACAAACATATGCCACTGGTGTGCTGAGCTGGGGAGAGAGGCCCGAATCCCTCCAAGTAAAAACACCACTGCTTGCATAAGTGCATCTTTTACAGGCGCAGTTTAAGACAGCTTTGCTTCAATAATATGTGTTTAGCTTAAGTACATTTACATTTTTAATTACCGTGTAAAGGGTTTCAGGATCCTACCAGTTGGTGGAATGCCAGCAGTCAGAACACCAGTAGGGACATCCCGATGGTCAGGATCCTGACACCTTTAGGTAAGTGTGCTGACCCACCATAACCTCCCATAGCTTAATCCAATCCCTACCCCTCCACCTTAGTGCCTAACCCTAACAGTACCCCCCTTAGTGCCTCCCCCAGGGGAGACAGTTGTTGTGGATGCTAGAGGAAGCAACAGCCATTTTGCGTGGGACATTTTTAATTGGGGCCGACATCACAGATTCATGGCAGCCTTGTGCCAGAGGGAGGGGGAAATCCCCTGATAACGAGCAGGTGGCAAAGGGGGGTACCGAAAATATTTCCGGTGAATATGGGTGCCTTATTTATTATTCTGCCACTGATCCTCTTGTGGTTTGTCTACTACTGAAGCACCAGTACAGCATTCTTGGAAGAAATGACATATAGCAATCATGTTGTTAATATAGTAAAATACGGGTATCGTTATATACCACCTTAAGTATATTTTGGAATAATATATACTAGAATAATTTATTGAGAATAAGAATAAAAAAGTGACGGGAAAAATAATACATTAACCGATTAGTGAAATCATTAGAAATAAACTACAATGGTTTTAATGATGTTTATTGTTCTGATGCCCTTACCCTGCAAAACACCATCTTTGCTGGTTTCAAAAGCATTTTAATGACAGGAGGCAGGAAATGTGCTCGATACAAGCTATAAAAAACAGACTACACTGCTTCACAATATCGTACATATTTATTTCTAACATCTCAATGTCACTTCATGTTTAGTCAGCAGGAAACCTCCTATAACATATCATATTATCACAAAACAGTTCTGTTTAACGGAACAATACTGAAGATGACCTTTAACCCTTTGAGTGCCAAGTGAATTTGTCCAAATAGGTGTGAGAATTGCCAAGCAAACATTTCAATTAATCAGAATGACCTGTGATGTTTACCTTATATAGGAAACATCATCTTTTTATATACAACATTTTGTATTTTAATTTATATAACAAATGTGAGCGACGCTGGCATTTTTAGCAGCTATTGTGCACATCTCTCACAGAGATGCTGGTACTCGAAGGGTTAATACAACATACAACGGGGGAGATGATTAAGCATTGGAGAGAGATAAAGTGGAGGAAGATAAAGGGCCTGATTCAGACCCGCTCGCTATGCAGCATAT
The DNA here is from genome assembly GCF_055691185.1 of Crinia signifera. Taxonomy (NCBI): domain Eukaryota; kingdom Metazoa; phylum Chordata; class Amphibia; order Anura; family Myobatrachidae; genus Crinia; species Crinia signifera. The sequence goes on from NC_139219.1 coordinate 258,583,390, forward strand.
ATTCGCTGCCTAGTGAGTGGGTAAGCGCCACCCCTAAAATAAACACCCACCCCTTCCTGCCACCAGTGAGAACACATCCCCCTCACATGCGGACAAAGTGGAGAGAAATCATTCGATGGTCACTGACCATCGAATGATTTCTCTCCCCTCCGGAAATAAAAGTCAGTGCAAACTGACTTTTATTTCTGCCGGAGATTGCCGAGTACAGGGCAGGTGCTGACATCATGTGACTTCAGCCGCCTGCCCCGAGCAGGCATTGGCCCACCTGCTTACCCAAGGGAACGCACAGCGTTTTCATGGGGACGCCCATAAAAGGCTAGATGTTTCCTTTCTTTGACCAGCCCCCACCCCCTCTAGAGAAAACGGCTTGGCGAGTGTGCATAAACAGACCCCCCCATAAGCAGACCCCCCCACCATCAGAACAGGGCCGAAATCGACCCTTTCGATTGGCTCTGAATTTGGCCCAAAGTACCAACCAATCATTGCCTGTCATTTTACAAGCATGGCCTGTAAAATGACAGCGACTGATTGATAACTTGTCTCTTCCCAAAATATGATACATCTCCCCCAGTATATCAATGCTTGTCGCTAAGAATATGTTGTATAGCATCTTGAGTTGTTTTCTTCGGATTTATAATTGTAAATGCAGCGACATTTTATTACTGCCAGAATGTGCCTTAGCCTGGACTGCAACATTTCCCTGAAGTTGTCTCCCATAAGGAAGTAAAACACAGGGTTTATCACACTATTTAAGAATGCAATAGGTCTTGTAATTACATATATGGCATTAATGGCAATCCTGGAGTCATTACTCAGCTTCCATCGCTCCATACGTGAAGCTATCCTCACATTTCTCATGATGTGATATGGTGTGAATATTACCAAAAACACAATGACAGCAACATACACTAAAGTGAGTGGTTTCTCCAGAGAAAATGATGTTGTAAGCTGCTCATTCCGGCTTCTCAGAAAACGAACCATCTTCATGTAGAACACACACATGGTGCACAAGGGGATGAGAAAGCCTGTGAGAGTAAGGCAGATACTGTACACAAGGCTGTACGAGGCCATACCGGAACTGCCATAGCTCAGGCACTGGCTGTTATCACGCAATTCTATAAAGTACAGAATTGGGGCTATTTCTAATATCACCACAATCCAGATCCCAATTGATATTATAACTGAAACTATTTTCTTCTGCATGATGTGGTCTTTGAACGGGAATTTAATAATAAGGTACCGATCAATACTGATGAAAGTGAGGAAGAGGATGCTGGTGTACAGGTTGGCATGTAGTAAGTAGCGGTTGCTGTAGCATAATGACTCATTAAATATCCACCGACCACGGGCGTAGCTTTTAATCAGTAGAGGTAGGGTGCAGAGGAAAGTGAAGTCTGATAGACACAAATTAAATAGGTATATGCTTCCGCTTGTCCACTTCTTCATGCAAAAGATATAGCCGAACATCACCACTCCATTGCAAACTATGCCGAATATAAACTCCAGCGAGTACACAGTTGATAGGTAGTATTTTTCAAGCAGGCAATCAATTGATGAACAGTTGGGTCCTTCTTGATCCTAGGAGGAAGTTCAATAAATAAGTACAAATTGTGATTATAATACTCAATGGTTTTGTAAATATATTCATCAAAACAAAAGAAAACAGTTACATAATACCCCTTTCACACCGCACTTGTTATATTGCCGTTTTTTATCCATTTTAAAACCTTTAAGACTGCAGTGGGAAAGCGCCAGAGTTAATTTACCGGTTAAAGATAACCGGTATTTCAAAACGTTTAAAAAGCAGAGTCCTACACTTTTCAGAGCTGTTTTTTATGCAGTGAGAATGGCTTTGACACGGTATTTAGTAAAAACAACAGATTACAGACCTGTGATAGGCTGTCCCCTGCATTCTGCCTTGAAACGTGTTCAGGGGATTAAACGGGTTGACTGATGTGAATGGTATTTAAATGGTATTTAAAACGGTAATCTACTACAATGTGAAGGCTCAGACGTGTTTTAGATACCGTTTCAAAATACTGTTTTTTAAAATGTTTAGCCAGTGTGAAAGTGGTGTGTACAAAAAGACTGTGGGGACAATCAATTGAGCAGCCTTTCCTTATGAAGGTTTTAACTGTATATTGGCTAATAAGAATCATGGCACCTGTGACTGGGATAATGTCAAATGGGAATCAAGAGATTTAGACTATTTATGGGAGATACTAAAGTCACGTTAGTTAAGATAATATGAACTCTTCTCTATTTTCTTTTCCAAGTTGGCAGAACATAGAAAAATAGGCTATACACAGGGGCGGGCTGGGCCGGGGGGCAGGATGCCAAATGCCCCCCGGGCCGGTATCTACTTGCTGAGGCTGGGCCGGCTGTGTGCAATGCATCATGTCACCGCCGCCGCCTCTGCCTCCGTGTCCAACCGCAGTCAGCCTTCTGTAAGGCGATGGCCCCTTCAAAAATGGCCGCCGACTTGGAGGAGACAGACACTAGAGGTACTGCCATACCTCTAGTGTCTGTCAGTGCAGCCAGCGCTACCCAGAAGTGTGGATTTGGGTAGCGCTGGCGCGCTATGTAAGGAACCCATAGCCACAGGGGCTGCCAACGTTTCTTTCCGGTTTTTACTTTTTTTACTACTAAAGTTCAGTGCCCCCCCCCAGCGTGCGCTGGGCCTGCGCATGCTGCAGGATGGTGAACAGATCCAGCTGCCAGCCGCCTGCCACAGCTAACCTCCTCCTGCCTGGCTCCCACAATGTGGATACCAGAAGGGACCACGGCCAGCACATATAAAGGAGGTAATGTGGTATATGAAGAAAGGGGGCAAGGAGTGTGTTATGGGATGTGTATAGGAATGTTAGAGACTGTCAGATGGTCATATGGGAAGGAGGAGGTGGGGTTATGGCATGTGTATGTTGGGGACAGTCAGTGGAATGTGTCTGTGGCCAGGATAGAGGGTTATTATGGGGTGTGTATTGGGGGACAGGAACTGAAGTGCAGGATGTGTTGGGGGTAGTGGTATATAGAATGTTTGTAGGAGATGGGGGGAGTAGGGTATGTTGGGGGTAGAGGGGTATGGGGTGCATGTGGGAAGACATGGGCAGTAGTAGTATGTGGGTGGACAGGGGGAGTAGTGTAAGGGTATAGGGGTATGGTGATAGCTGTTAGGGGGTGTATGTGTGCTGTGCAGCGGTGACATGGGGCGAAGTGCAGGGGTAACGGGCGTAGAGGTGCAGTGGAATGGAGAGGTTCAGTGGTGACAGAGGCAGGGCTGGTGCAAGGGTTATAGACACCCCAGGCAAAGCTGCAGAATACCGCCCCTGCTCCCCCAAATACCCTCTTCCCAACACCCCACATATTCATTTATGTAAAGAAACTGCTAATAAATAAATAAAAAAAATACAGAGAGGGTCTGTTACGCTGTTGGAATGTGAGTAGCTGGATTATAACGGTAACAATTTTCAAAAACATTCACAATCACAAATATGTCTGTTACTGTAGTCAGAATACGTGCCGTAACTAGGTGTGGGCGAAACGGAGCACAGAGGCTCTGTGAGTGCACCGTCAGCCCCCAATTGCTTGCACTTCTGGCTTGCAGGGTGCATATAACTACACCTTGCAGCCAGTAGCCCCAACAGCAGCCAAGACTTCAGAGACGATTGTAGTTTCCAGATTCCGGTGACCCTGCCACTGTGTGCCAGGAGCCCTGTTCAGCATAGTAGTAATGTCTGAATAATGTTACAGTATGGAGGACACTGCACTCAATAAATGACACCCAGTTCATACTCCATGGATCCAAATACTCACAGAATTTATAACAAAAAGAAATGCAGAAAGGAAAGCACATACTAGCACAGGGGTGGGCAAGAAGCGGCCCTCCAGCTGTTGATGAACTGCACATCCCAGCATGCCTCGCCTTAGTTTTGATATTTGGCCATGTTGAAACTGATGTAAGGCATACTGGGATGTGTAGTTCATCAACAGCTGGAGGGCCAATAATTGCCCACCCCTGTACTAGCAGCTATATTTATTTATTTATTAACAGTTTCTTATATAGCGTACACATATTCCGCAGCGCTTTACAGAGAATATTTGAACATTCACATCAGTTATATATAGGGTATAGTGCTGTATAACTGATAAAGAGGGATTATTACTGGCACTGTTTATAGTTACCAGAAATAATTCTAATATATGTCTGTTATTCTGTGCAGCAAGATTCCAATATATGTTTATAAATAAATAAATAAAGACTGCAAATGTATTAAATAACAATAGCTTACAGACTCATGCTGACTACACACACTGATAATTCCTGCTGTGTGATATCCAAGGAGAAAATGGTAATCACATCCTATGGTAATGATAATTTATGTAAATCATTTGGATTTGTATCACTATACATAAACTCTCTATATACTGTAGAATACTGGATTACTTTACACAGTTTTATCTATCTATCTATCTATCTATCTATCTATCTATCTATCTATCTATCTATCTATCTATCTATCTATCTACATACAGTACACAGATGGAGCCCCTCTCATGCATGCTTGCCTGTGTGGCAAGTCTGGCTAACCAACGGATGCCGTCCCTCTCTCCCAGCACTGGCAACCCTGCAGCCTTGGATATCACCGCTCACAGAGCTGTCCATCTGCCGCCTGAGTCCTGTCGGACTTACAGAGTTGTTTACCTGCCACCTGAAGCCTTCCCCAGCCACAGAGCACGCTGAATGCTGATCCAACCTGGGAAGCTGCTGCATCGGTGAAGGACTGGCCTAATACCTAATGCTGGCAAGCTGATAAATTACCACCTAAACGTTTTGGGTTTTGGGTTCTGATTTTTTAATTTTTTTTGCTCCTACGCTATTATTAACCTCAATGACATTAATTTCCACTCATTTCCAGTCTATTCGGAACACCTCACACCTCACAATATTGTTTTAGGGCAAAAGGTTTCACCGAGGTAGCTGGATTACTATGCTAATCCAAACAAGTGTGCGGCACAAATACGTGGCTCATCTAGGAGTAGCAGACAGGATGGCAGTTTAAAAAACTAGGCCCCAAAAAGACCCCTATCTGGCTTGATCGTGTTTACCACCAGCCGAGGAGCAGTGGGCGATTGGTGCAGCAATGCAGTAGTTGCAAAAGAGTGGGACCTTCTGACCACAGGCGACGACCAGCCGAGGAGCAGTGGGCGATTGGTGCAGCAGTGCAATAGCTGCAAAGGCGTGGAACCTTCTGACCACAGGCGATGACCAGCCGAGGAGCAGTGGGCGATTGGTGCAGCAATGCAATAGCTGCAAAGGAGTGGAACCTTCTGACCACAGGCAGCGACCAGCCGAGGAGCAGTGGGCAATTGGCAGGGCTGGACTGGGACCAGAAATCGGCCCTGGTATTTTAAGCACACAGGCCCACCTATAGTAGACGGGACCCTTGCGTGGTGAAGCTGCGCAGCGAAAAGTGGCGTGGTCTAATGGAATGGAGGCGTGGCATCACAAGAAGGAGGCATTACACTGCCCATTACACATTATGGAACACACTGTTATGCCCATTACACATAATGGAACACACCATTATACCCATTACATATTATGACACACACCATAATGCTCATTACACAGTAAGACACACACCATGATGCCCATTACAGACTATGACACAATAAGTTATGCCCAATACACATTACGCCTCACACTATGATGCCCATTACGCATTACACCTCACACTGTAATGCCCATTACACATTATGCCACACACCGTGATGCCCATTACACATTGTCACATGCTGTAATGCCCATTACATATACCACACACCGCAATGGCTATTACATGTGATGCCACATAGGTGTTGCTTAACTACAGTACATATCAATTTCTAGGGGTTTCATGCTTGATGCCAGGGCTTTAATGCTTGATGTTAGGGCCTCGATGCCATGGGGGATTACCTACTCGGAGGGCTCAGGAGGAATCTGGGACAGGGATGTAGCCTGGAGCACAGTAATACTGTACTTGCCATTGACTTGTAGACTGGGCACACTGGGACTGGCTGGACACATCCCATAACCATAACTCCCTCCCTGCCCTCCTCAGATCACACATCACCTCCTTTATCTTTTCAGGTCCCCTTCTGATAGGCACATCGCGGGAGCCCGGGGTGGATGAGGTGAGGTCTGCTGCGATGAGCGGCTGGCCCTGTTCTTTCCTGCAGCCTGCACAGACCCAGCGCACACCTATGGACGTCATATGCAAATGACGCGACGCGCAGTGGCACTGAGCACATTGACGTCCAGGAGGCAGTGGGCTCGCCTCAGCTCAGTGCTTCTTCTGAAACTTATCCGAACTGGCTGCACAACATTGGCCCACAAGACCATAGGCCCTTCTGGCATTTGCCAGAAGTGCCAGATGGCCAGTCCGGCCCTGACAATTGGTGCAGCACTGAGTTGGTCTGCGAGTGTGCTGTGCTGTGTATCTGTTTTTATCAGTTTAATATCCAATAAGACCACTATCTGGCTTGATCGTGTTTACCACCAGCCGAGGAGCAGTGGGCGATTCGGCAGCCTTCTGCAGGCAGTGGAAGAAACGCTCCTGTCACTTAAGCTGCTGTGCTGTGTATCTGTTTTTATCAGTTGAATATACCAGTGGTTCCCAAACTGTGTGCCTAGGCTCCCTGGGGTGCCTCGGGACACTTGCAGGGGTGCCTCGGGTTGGTCGTCCATGACCAATTAAAATTATTTATGATCAATTATTTCTGGTCAAAACCAGTGCTGGTGGCTGCAATCTTAAAATGTGTACATTTCTACTTAATTTTATATATATTTTTTGGGGCCTAGGTGTGCCGTGGAAAAATTCTGATATTCTAGGGTGCTGTGATTAGAAAAAGATTGGGAACCCCTGTAATATACAAAAAGACGACTATCTGGCTTGATCGTGTTTACCACCAGCCGAGGAGCAGTGGGCGATTCGGCAGCTTCTGCAGGCAGTGGGAGAAACGCTCCTGTCACTTAGGCCATTTTCCGACGGCATCTGGTTGTGTGATGCAGGGTGAGAGCGACAGCAGCGGACTCCTGGAATAATATAGGGAATATACCCATCTGCTTTACAGTGTCATGTACGTGATATCTGTGCTGAAGGTACAGTGCCTACAATAACGACACTGCAGAATGGCTTCCCGGAGACACCTGTAACACCCTATCTAAGGCAGTAGATGCACCAGCAGAGAGGTATTATATGTACGGCATTAGAATGGAATGAAACCTACTGACCAGACATACCAGGCGACGACCAGCCGAGGAGCAGTGGGCGATTCATACAGCAATCAGGGCCTACAAAACTGTGGCTGAAATGATTGTTTTTTTGGGCCCCCACACAAAAAAACAATTCATATCTCCCTGTATAAACTGGCTCTACAGAAACAAGATGTCATCGTCACTCGTCATCCTCATCCTCTGGTTCCTCGCCCCCTTCTGTATGTACTTCCTCATCCTCACAGAAAATGAGTTTGTCCCCGCTCGACTCCACAATCACAGGTCCCGTTATAATCTCTGGAGGCAATTCCTGGTCTTCATTGAATAATTGATAATTCTATTTATAAACATCATCTTCTTCACATTTTGCGGAAGCAACCTCCTTCGCCACTCAATGACCAGGTTCCCTGCTGCACTTATAACTCTTTCGGAGTACACACTGGAGGGGGGACAACTCAGGTAAAATAGAGGCAGTTTGTACAGGGGCTTCAAAACTGCCTTTTTTTCCTGCCAGTATCGGTAAAGACTGTCTGACATGTCTACTTGGATGCTGTCACCAAAGTAATCTTCCACCATTTTTTCAATGGTGACAGCATCCAATGCAGCGACAGTAGACATGTCAGCAATCGTTGCCAGGTCCTTTAGTCCGGACCAGATGTCCAAACTCCCTCCTGCCTGCCCTGCATCCCCGCCAGTGGGTTGTGTGGGAAATCGCAGCTGTTTCCTCGCAGACACAGGTGTGGGAGAAAATGAAGAAGGAACTAGGGCAGTGTCACGGTCCCCTTAAGATGACAATATCCTGACCAGCAGTTCTTTGCACCTTTGTAGACTTGTGTCTGCCGGAAACAGAGACACAACATACACCTTAAACTGAGGATCGAGCACGGTGGCCAGAATGTATTCCTCTGACTTTAACAGACTGACCACCCTCGTAACCTGGCAAAGCGTATGGAGGGCTTCATCCAAAAGAGCAACATGCTTTGCAGAATCGCAACACTTTAGCTCCTCCTTCACTTTCTCCAGCTGCCTCTGCAACAGCCTGATCAGGGGAATCACATGACTAATGCTGGCAGTGTCAAACCTGACTTCACGTGTGGTTAGTTCAAACAGCTGGAGAACCTTGCACAACACGGAAATCAGCCTACACTGTGCTTGAGTCAGGTGCAGCCCCGCTCCTCTGCCTATGTCGTAGGTGGCCGTGTAGGCTTGAATGATCTTTTGCTGCTCCTCCATTTTCTGCAGCATATAGAAGGTGGAGTTTCAGCACGGCACCACCTCTTGTTTAAGCTGATGGCAGGGCAAGTTGAGTTTTTGCTGCTGCTCCAGCCTTCGGCAGGCAGTGGCAGAATGCCGAAAGTGTCCGCAAATTTTGCGGGCCACCGCAAGCATCTCCTGCATGCTTCTGTCACCTCTGATGAAATGCTGTACCACCAAATTTATTGTGTGGGCAAAACATGTCACATGCCCCTGTGTAATGCCCGCACACTGTTACTGGCGTTGTCCGACACCACAAATCCCCAGGAGAGTCTAAGGGGAGTAAGCCATTGGGAGATGATTTCCCTCAGTTTCTCTAAGAGGTTGTCGGCATTGTGCCTCTTCCTGAAACCGGTGATACACAGCATAGCCTGCCTTGGAAGGAGCTTGCATGCAGGAGATGCTGCTGCTGTGGAAGGTGATGCATCTACCCAGTGGGCTGTCACAGTCATAAAGTCCTTAGTTTTCCCTGATCCACTTGTCCACATGTCCGTAGATAAGTGGACAGTGGGTACAGGGCATTGAGGACACTTTTTCTGACGTCCCTGTACATCCCGGGTATCGCCTGCCTAGTGAAGTGGGATCTAGACGGGATTTAGTACCGGGGATACAATACCTCCATCAACTGTCTAAATCCCACTCCACTAATGGGGGACATCGGACACACATCTAAAACCAACATACAGTAGCTGTCAAGGCCACAGTTATCCGCTTTGCCATAGGATGACTGCTGTCATATTTCGCCCTCATGGCAAACGACTGTTGGACGGTCAGTTGCTTAGTGAAAGATGTAGCGGTCTTACAACTTCCCCTCTGGGATGATGACCAACTCCCAGCAGCAGCAACAGCAGCAGCGGCAGTAGAAGGTGTAGCGCTGCAGTATCCTCCGGAGGAATCTCGTATAGAAGAGGAGTCAGTCATACTGGTGACATGGCCTGCAGGACTCCCCCCCATCCGGATCGAGGAGGAAGTTGACGAGGAGGGAGAGGGTGGTGTGCTTTTCAGGCGCTTGGCTCCAACAGGAGGACCAAGGGATTTAGGTGTCCCTTCACTGCTAGCCACAGTTACTGAACTTAACACTGATTTATGAGGGTCTTCAGGTGATGTATAAGGGAGGATGTCCTTAGGTGGACAAGATCCTTACCCCTGCTTTTTGGAGCTTTACATAAGCTACATATGGCAATACATTTGTTGTCCGGATTCAGATTTTAAAAATTCCAGACCGTAGACGTGGATTTATTGGTCCTCTGCCCAGGCATGATGATGGGCTTTTCATTCTATGGACAACAACTGTCTCCCCCCCGGTGCCTCATTTAAGCAAACCACCTCATCCTCCTCGTCAACTTCCTCCTCAGTACTAGCTATATCAATATCCTCATCTCGGTCTACAACATTGACAACTTAATTATCTAAATCAGGAACTGCACTGTGGGTTATCCTTCCAGCATATGCAGAGGGAGTGCTGAAAATGGTGGAAGGAGCCACCTCTTCCCGTACAGCGAAGGGTCGCATCTGTGAAATTTTCAATGTAAACACCATTTGGTGTTGGATCTTCTTACTATTTGTAAAATTGGTATCTGAATTGCAAATTGTCATCTGAATTAAAATTCTATGTACTAATGCAGGGGTCAGGAACCTTTTTGACTAAGAGAGCCATGAAAGCAAAATATTTGGAAATTTATTTCAGTGAGAGCCATATAATATATTTTAAAAGTGAATTCAAGTAAATGTCAGTATAAAACGCCTCTGAATTTATTCTTTTAAATAATGTTGTTATAATACTCACCATTAATGCGAGCAGTATAACACACATAATGCCCCCAGCAGTATACCCCACATAATGCCCCCAGCAGTATACCACACATAATGCCCCCAGCAGTATAACACACACATAATGCCCCCAGCAGTATAATAGAAGTGCACAGAATGCCCCCAGCAGTATACCACACATAATGCCCCCAGCAGTATACCACACATAATGCCCCCAGCAGTATAACACACATAATGCCTCCAGCAGTATACCCCACATAATGCCCCCAGCAGTATACCACACATAATGCCCCCAGCAGGAACACAGATAATGCCCCCAGCAGTATAACACACATAATGCCCCCAGCAGTATAACACACATAATGCCCCCAGCAGTATAACACACATAATGCCTCCAGCAGTATACCCCACATAATGCCCCCAGCAGTATAACACACACATAATGCCCCCAGCAGTATAATAGAAGTGCACAGAATGCCCCCAGCAATATACCACACATAATGCCCCCAGCAGTATACCACACATGATGCCCCCAGCAGTATACCACACATAATGCCCCCAGCAGTATACCACACATAATGCCCCCAGCAGTATACCACACATAATGCCCCCAGCAGTATAATAGAAGTGCACAGAATGCCCCAGCACAAACTTACTGCTGTAAGTTACACTCACCGTCAGTGTCCAAAAGCCTCCAGCACCCGTGTGGCGCGCAGTGATTCCCCACGTGTCAGCAGAGGTGGGGAGCCTATCAGCGCGGCGGGCAGCCTGTCAGCACGGCGGGTGTGGGATGTAGCTGGAAGAGCCTACAGTACACACTGCGGCGTATCAGCTCTTCCACCCACATCCCCCCCGCCGCCGCGCTGACGGCTCAATCCATTCCCCCGATGTCAGCCGCGTATCCTCATAGAAAGGGGATAAAAAATCAGGCAGTCTGCGAGCCATATGCAATCATCAAAAGAGCCACACCTGGCTCGCGAGCCATTGGTTCCCGACCCCTGTACTAATGTGTTGAATAAAACCACTTTTTTTAATTGTGTGTAAATTCTGAGGTGAAAAGAACATAGGGTGCACATCTATATTTATATATATTTATATATATTGGCAATTATGTAGACAAGCCACACACACACCAAACTATTAAAACCATGTGCCAAGTTTCATAAAAAGTTGCTAGGTAGAAAAACAAAAGAGCCAGCACAACCTTTTGCAGTGAAAAGAAATGAAATTAGGTATAGTCACATTCATTTAGGATTACTTAGCAACATAATGGGAAAGGTGGCAGAAAACGATATATCCATGAAAACATATATTTAGCAGCAACTTAGATGGAAGTCATCAATTGCCTCCATGGTAAAGTATGTGCACAGGTCAGCTTAACAGCTGTTTCGGTGTGTCTCACCATCCTCAGGAGCCTGTGAGATCAGTGAGTTTCTAGTCAACTTATAGCAAGCAATCAATACTGATTAGGAGCAAACGATTCTACTCACCTGTCCAAGACAATGGTATTCCACTTGAAATTCAAAATGCCAAACAACAAATAAAAAAATCAACACATCACATCATCCAGACAAAATCCAGAATTCTACGAGTTGCAATGGTAGCAGCTAGCTACCGGAAGTGATGCAAAAGATTGGGATTGCCCACCACCAGCGCTAGATATAATAAGACACTGTTACTTCCCTTTTTTCCTATGTCCTTTGTTTTGGAGATCGGTATCACTCTCAGCTCCTTCCACTCATTAGTACATGTAAAGAGAGTATATACATTTCATAGTGCATACCGTTTAATAATCACATAAAGGAAAAGGGACATATACATCAGGGTACAAAAAATGAATCACAATAGGGGTAAATTTCACACACATAAAATCCAATGGTAAAGTGCCAAGTGCAATAATGGAAAGGTGCTTTGAATCTAGTTACCAGATGTTATGTGAACCGTAGGGTATACAGTTCAAAGTGCACATGCAAAAAGTCCTAGTCGCCCGGGCACAACCTGGATCAAGATGCTGCTGCCGGTCCCACGATCCTGCACCAAAGTCCACCTGCTGGAGGCTCCGACGCGTTTCGGTTCCGGTTCTGGATCCTTTTTCATAGCATACATAATGTGTGTGGAGACATCCATATATATAGTATCCTTCTATTTAGTCCACAGCGTGACGCTGCCGCCGACGCGGCACCCTCTTCCGGGTGCCGCGCGGCTCAATCACGTCATCGCATCAGTCACGTGACGCTGCCTGAACCCATCCTACTTCAGTATGCGGCGCGTCATCGTGATACGCGTATCCATAGTTACCTGTTGCTCTTGGCGTCTCTTTTACTCTGCTCCGGTCATGTGATTAATCACAGCCCACATGATCGGCAGAGGTGGCCATTTGTATAGGATCTCTGTAATGCTTCCGCCCATACAAGCTATTGGCACTGTGGCCCTTATTCAGATCTGATCACAGTACAAATTTGTTCTCAAAACGGTCAAAACCATGTGCACTGCAGGTGGGGCAGATGTTAGATTTGGGTGAGTTATTTTGTTTCTGTTCAGGGTAAATACTGGCTGCATTATTTTTACACTGCAATTTAGATTTCAGTTTCAACACACCCCACCCAAATCTAACTCTCTCTGCACGTTACATCTGCCCCACCTGCAGTGCACATGGTTTTGCCCATTTTGAGAACAAAATTGTACTGCGATCAGATCTGAATAAGGGCCTGTGACACCTTATAAAAAAGAGGATGAAAGACCAATAAACACAATAAAAATACCTTATAAAAAACATTTTAACTCAAAGTCGGCGTTTATCCCGTGGGGTTTAAGTGTGTTATATTTATAAATCATCTGCATTTCCAGTTTGTCAAGTTGTACGTCAGTGTCTCTCCTCCGACAATGACCTTCCACATATTTTAACCCTAAAATTTTTTTGATGTGGTTAGGGGAGCTGCCATGATATTCTTTAAAATGTTGGGATAATGAATGCGTCTCGACTCCTTTTTTGATATTCCTAATGTGCTCTCCCAAACGCACTTTCAAGGGTCGAGACGTCCTCCCTATATAAAATAAGTTGCAGGTGCACCCCACGAGATAAACGACATTCTTAATATTACAGGTTATAAATTCTTTAATTTAATGTTCTATACCGTTAATTATAGTTTTTTCCACCTTCTTGTCACCTTTTACTGTAATGCATGCACTACAGGTTCCACACCTGTGGAACCCTTTGGTTCTGATTACCCTTCTTCCTATGCTGGAGGAGTGCATGCTTGAGGTAAGTTGGTTACCCAGATTAGATGCCCTCCTATATATAAAGGAGGGTTTCTCTGGTAAATCCATCCCTATAATGGGGTCCTTCCTTAGTAAATTCCAGTTTTTTCTAAAGGAATTTTCCACTTTTTTATGATGACAATTATAGTCAGAAATAAAGGCAAATTGCTTCATGTCTGGCTTCACCTTTTCTTTTTCTTTTTGAATGGTAGCAGGATTATAACCGCTCTCTGTGAATTTAGTTACCATCTTTGAGGTTTGGAGTTTGTATGTATCCTCATCTGTGCAATTCCTCTTTATTATTTTAAATTGGCCTTGGGGGATACAGTCTAGCCAATTTTTATGGTGGCAACTGTTTACATGAATATAGCATTGTGAATCGGTTGGCTTGGTGAAGGTTTTTGTTTTTAGACTGCCATTTTCTGAATAAATAGTGATATCTAAAAAATTAACAGAAATGTTGCTAATATCAAACGAGAATTCAATGTTAAAATGATTGCTATTCAAATATGCACAAAATTCATCTAAAAGCTGTCTTCCTCCTCTCCATATAAATAAAACATCGTCTATGTACCGGGTCCATGACACCAGGTTCGCCCCATATGGATTATTAGTCCATATCACATCATGCTCCCACCTCCCCATAAATAGGTTGGCGTAGCTTGGGGCGAACCTGGTGCCCATTGCAGTCATAACCCGCTGTACATAAAAATCGACATTGAACATAAAATAATTATTATTTAAAATAAATGTGACACCTTGAATTAAAAACGCTTGTAAATTTGCATCTAAAGTGCTTTCATTTAAAGTGCTCTTGATGGCCTCTATACCATGCTGGTGATTAATGATCGTATATAGCGATCTTACATCCGCCGTTATAAGGAGGTGGCCTTCCTCCCACTCAAGGCCTGGTAGTTTTTGTAATAGATCCTTGGTGTCTCGTAAGTGGGAAGGATTTTTGAGGACCAGTGGTTGAAGATAGTAGTCGATGAACTCTGAAAGGTTTGAGGTCACCGACTCTATCCCCGCCACTATTGGACGTCCTGGTGGTGCCAAAGGATTTTTATGTACCTTTGGTAGTACGTATATAACTGGTATGACCGGTTGTGTAATCCACAAGAATTTGGACTCTTTTTCTGTTATCGTCCCATTTTGATGGTATAAATCCAGTATAATTCTTAGATTATCCATAATTTTTTTGGTGGGGTCTGATCTTAATTTTTGGTAGGTTTCTTTGTCACCCAACTGTCTAAGAATCTCGTTCTCATATCCCACAGTGTCCATTACTATTATACCCCCGCCTTTATCGGCGGGCTTTATAGTGATCTCCTTGTTTTCTTTTAGACTTTTGAGGGCCTGTCTCTCCTTATATGTAAGGTTGGCTTTCTTTTCCCTGGTGTCTATATTTTTAATGTCCTCCTGTACTAATTGACTAAAGGATTCTACGCAGTTCCCCTTAATGTGAACTGGGAAGAAAAGGGATTTGGGTTTAAAATGTGTGATAGCCTGTACCTCATTTTCACTTTCCAAATTATTTGATTTGAAAATTTTTTTTAGAAAGATCTTTCTCACAAATTTATTGATATCCACAAAAGTATTAAATTTATTCAATGAGGCCGTGGGGGCATATTTCAAGCCCTTATGGAGCACATTTTCTTCCTCTGCAGTAAATTTATACTGACTGATATTGAAGATTTTTACATTTTGTCTCATGGGTGTATCAGGATTAGTATTTGTGAGTTCATCATTTTGGGGTATATGGGGATTCCTATTTTTTCTTGTACGTTTTTTGGGTTTTCTTTTGTTGTTATCTCTCTTCTTTCCCCCTCTGGTTCCCCTTTTAGTTCTAGCTTTTATCTCGGGCGGTGATCCTGATGTTTCCCAAAAAAATGTTGGATCTTTCTTTCCTGGATAAGTGGTCTAAACCTATTGTTTAGAAATCTGTCCTCATTATATCTCTGTTCTCTATAATCTATATCCCTATACCTACGTTCTGACTGTTTGATGTTAGGGTGGGAATGGTTTCTCTCATCCTGTCTTCTATTGGTGTTTTTCCAGAAATAGTCAGCTTCCTTAAAGTGATCGTAACTTTCGTATCTCTTAGGATTATTTTTAGGTTGAAGGGCGGATCTTTCCTGTCTGGTTGGCGTCTTTTCCAGCATCTTGATCCAGGTTGTGCCCGGGCGACTAGGACTTTTTGCATGCGCACTTTGAACTGTATACAGTACGGTTCACATAACATCTGGTAACTAGATTCAAAGCACCGTTCCAATATTGCACTTGGCACTTTACCATTGGATTTTATGTGTGTGAAATTTACCCCTATTGTGATTCATTTTTTGTACCCTGATGTATATGTCCCTTTTCCTTTATGTGATTATTAAACGGTATGCACTATGAAATGTATATACTCTCTTTACATGTACTAATGAGTGGAAGGAGCTGAGAGTGATACCGATCTCCAAAAAAAAGGACATAGGAAAAAAGGGAAGTAACAGTGTCTTATTATATCTAGCGCTGGTGGTGGGCAATCCCAATCTTTTGCATCACTATTGACTTTCTTTGAGGTGCCTGAGAAACACCTCAGGGGAACGCATACCCTAGCTGCTAGTGCGCACTGGGTGAGACACTTGAATTTGTATTTGCATATAGCTAGCGGAAGTGATGCAATGCACCCCAGCGGAAGCTGGGTTTGCTACGCATCACCTAAGCAACTTGTGTGCCGTGCAGTTACCACAATAATACAATGCTACCCCAGGCATTGGACAAAGCCATCATGTGCCACCATGGCAACCATGAAAAGGCACATCAACTGGGCTGTATGGAATAAAATATAAGGCGATGCTCGGGAAATAGCTGTAATTAACATTCACTAGTGCCTTATTAAAATTAAATACTGAAACACTGTTAGGAAAATCTCATATTGCTTAGGAAATATAAGTCGGCCCCTCACACGCGTCTGTCATTACATATCAATTATAGCTAAATTAAGAATCAATATGAAAATAGAAGTGGGTAACAATTCAACGACTATTGTACCACACAGGTTCACACTGGAAATAAATTAAATAAAGCAATTCAATGTTAATTTTCTATTACGTCCATTTGGGGGAAATTATGTTACTCATACTGTACTCATTCCCCATAATGTGCTGTTTCTCATACATATACCTGAAGAGGTTTGTATAAGATGGGGCCATATTTGACCACATCATAGTACTTTGTACCTGTAAAAAAAAAATGAATTTTCAAATAAAAAATCATTTTTACTATGAGAATCTTCAGGTATTCAATGTTTTACCCTGTGTAGAATGCACTGGTGGAGGTGGAGATGAGACTCCTCACTGCATAGACCATCAATATGTATACAAACTGGTGACATTCAAGGTCACCAGTAAGGAGGATTCAGGAAGTTTTCCAAATCTATATAGTTTATCTATAGAATCAGAAATATCCTTCAAATAATATTTCGTACAACCGGCTGTAGCCATTAATCAATGTATTGTGACTCTGGTTGGCATAAAGCACCACAAAACTACAAAATTGGTCTGCCAGGCTGGTAACCCCAGGACCCCACACAGTGCATGTTTTCCATGTCTCCTCACAGAATCACAAGTGAAATCATTAGCTCCACCTGTGGATCTTTTCAAATGTGTCAATGAGTAATGAATGCACCTGTGCACCTGCTGGGTGGCCTGAAAACGTGAACCGAGGACCGAGTTTCATTACCACTAACATAGATTATTGACGACATTGTGTTAAAAAAGGTGGGTTCATCTATCCAGCCTTTGTTTAATCCCAATTTGGTTATTGCATCTATCTCTTTTTTTATACATATAAGTGGGATCCTAATCATATATGAGACATTTATAGTAGCTGACATCAAAAAGCTGACCTTTTAATTTCTGTAATGTAATCTGATCTATTAACAGTAACCATACCACTCCCCTTGTCAGTGGGGCAGGTGATTATATCCCTGTTGTCTCTCAGGGGTAGATTTATTAAGCTTGGTGAAGTGATAAAGTGTCTGGTCTTTATCACCGGCCAATCAGCTCCTACCTGTCATTTTTCAAACCAAGCCTGTAACTTCACAGTTAGGAGCTGATTGGCCAGTGATAAAGTACCAGTCACAGTATCACTTCACTGAGCTTAATAAATGCGCCCCTCAGTGAGTTAACTGAATTGTTTTGATCTTTAGTTAAATTAGAGAACGATACTTTCAGATTATCAATAAAAGAAAGAGTATCTCGTTTTGCTAACTTTATAAACCTCTATTAATTAATTGAGACAGTGTCCATCGAATGTGCTCTTAGGCTTGAAGTGGATTTTATTGTCACATTTTTGTTGATGTTTAACAAAAAAATCTTTTAATTTGAGCAAACAGTCTAAAAAGCTCCACCCCAGAGTCAAATGACCGCTGTTTACATGCCCTGACAAAGGAACTAGAATTTAAACTGCAACCTCATTGGGATGGTAATTAGAGAAATTGAAAATGACTGTTTCCCTCTGCCTCTCTAGTTCTGATTTATTTGATTTACTCCTTCTACAGGGTTTCTTTTTCGTTGGTTTTTGTATTTTTACAGAGTTTCTGGGACAAAATATATGAGACTGGAACTGGACAGAATCACTGGCCGAAGTGTGACTATCTTGTATCCCCTTTATCATCCCTTCTCCTCCTAAACTTCACATTTTCTCTCTAAAATAATCGTTGAATCCAACCATACACTTTAAGTTCTTTATAGTCCTCCTTAACGCTATTGTAATTGTTTTTTTTTTATTTATTTTTTTAAGTCAATAAATCAGAATGGGACTGGCTAACAGTATTTTCCATTCTGGACAACCAACCAGTCGTAGTGTCAGCCTTTTGAAACATCAAGGACTGAACTCACACAAGTGCTAATTTCCTTGTCCAATAGCACTACAGTATGTCTGCATTCACCTGTTCAATTACCAGTAACATAAGCTGAAAAGAACAATCATTCAATATTTGAGACCATTGTTTACCGAAGCTGTTATTACTTCTGCCTATAGTAGGCTGATTACGAATCCGGAAGCCTCTAGCTATCAATGTTTCTTTGTAGTATTGGAACAGAGTCAAACCAAGTTCCACTCTATTCTCTTTCATTTTAGTAAATCAGGCAAAGCAGAATAATGATCCATATTGCAAATATGTATATATATATATATATATATATATATATATATATATATATATATATCTCAAAAAAATATATTAAGGGAAACAACAGAAAAAAAGAGAGAAAAATAGAATTGTGATGCTGAAGAGGAAACTTTCTATATACTGTAGAATACAACAATATATATATATGGACACAGATGCAGTCTGAATCTTTTTTTGTAGCAGGCATCAGCATTCCAGTATGTTCACAGGGTTACAGTACAGAAGCATACAGGTGTCAGCAGCACAGTTCACCAAACTCCTCACAGCTTCCAATGGCCTGTACCGTAGTCTGCACCCCCAGCCTATCACTGGGGCGACTGTTCCACCATTACCCTCTGCCCTGGACACAGATTTATAGATATAGATAGATAGATATAAGAAAATCTGGAGCTCATTGATAAGATAAAGTATGCAACTGGCCCCGTTGAATTAAGAGGCAGGTATTCAATGTATTTTCTTGCGATGTGCAGTGAATTCTGTCACCCTATTCAATGCCGCAGGGGCTCGCTGCCCCTGACGGCGATTTATAACCCCTGCAGAGAACACCGCAGGGAGCCAGGGGACAGCGGCAGGCAGGGAGATGGAAGCCTCCCTGCCTGAGCCGGAATATGTGTGCTGGGGGGGCTTCCGGGACTCAGGCAGCAGTAGAGCTGGCAGGGAGTGAGCGCATATGTAATGAGCGGGACCAGTGTGAAGTCTACCCTGCTGGTGAATGTGTGAATCCCAGTGAAAACCACATTGAAATACACCAGTGAATTGCAGCGAGCATGAAACGGAGAACTGGCCAGCATTCACTGTTCGCTTTCGGCGAACAGTGAACATTGAATAGGGTGCATCAGATTTTCAGTAAAAAAGATTCACTGCAAGGAGTGAAAACAGTCCGATTCGCCGAAACCAGTGTTTTTATATATTTAGATTAAATGTTTTATTAAATTGATCGTAATATTTTTGAACACTGATTCTGTGCAGGTGCTCTCTTTGGTTATACACAGGGCTATTTTTCAGTAGGCTCCAGCAGGAACTGAGGCCCATATTCTAGTTCACTCTTTCTGACAAAATCTTTCTTAGATGGACAAAACCATGTGCACTGCAGGGGGGCAGATTTAAAATGTGCAGAGAGAATTCGATTTGGGTGAGTCATTTTGTTTCTGTG
Organism: Crinia signifera; assembly: GCF_055691185.1. Classification (NCBI taxonomy): domain Eukaryota; kingdom Metazoa; phylum Chordata; class Amphibia; order Anura; family Myobatrachidae; genus Crinia; species Crinia signifera. Next base: position 258,603,262 of record NC_139219.1, read on the forward strand.
CAGGGTAAATACTGGCTGCTTTATTTTTACACTGCAATATAGATCTCACTTTGAAGTAAAACCCCACCCAAATCTAATTATCTCTGCACAAGTAACACCTGCCTCACCTGCAGTGCACATGGTTTTGTCCATCTAAGAAATATTTTGTCAGAAAGAGTGAACTAGAATAACGGCCTCAGTTCCTGCTGGAGCCTGATGAAAAATAGTCCTGATTATACAAATTTATCATTTTAAATGTTGCCTGCTATGAGAGCCTGGAGGCTGAGGTATGCTATGTGGGTCAAGGGACTGGGACTTGCCAAAGAGCATAGGAGCTGAGGTGTGCTATGGGGGCTGTGACTTGCTGAGGGGCATGGGAGCTGAGATTCAGAATGGCTGATATATAGGCCTAATGAAGACAAGTGAAGACAAATAGACTTGTTCTGCTCCTGATTGCAACTCCATCCTCTCTGAATGAGGCTGACTCTGTTGCAGGACTCTTTTAGTTCACCACAGGAGTCCTTTTTGGCTTTTTACCCTTTTCCTCACAGGGTGGTCCAAGATCATGTTTGTCCTGGGGGTCACTGGTTGTGCCTGCTGAGACTGCAGTCTGTGTGGGACATTTGTGTCTGGACTCTTTTCTGCTGATAAACAAGGTGCTTCATTAAATTCCCACCTGAAGCAGCTTTAATCGTAACTACTCACGTTAGGTGGGACTAAAGGCCAGTGGTGCGGTATTAGCGTATCAGATGATGTCACTATTGTGCCAACCAGCACAAAGGTATGTCACTGGTACCGGTATCCTGTTCTTACACCAACCAGCCGACCCTACACTATGTTTCCTATCTGTCCACTCTTTGTATTCCTCTTTATGTATTTCTGCTTTCACTTATGTTTAATTGGTTCTGTTCTGTCCTTTCATATTATTATGTGTAAATGTTACATTTATTTTTGTCATCCCTGTCTTTAATGTTTTAGGCTGAATTATTCTGTCTACATATAATTTTGCTTACTTCTAATAGGTTTTTAAGCCATTTCTAAGTCTTTTTCACCAGACTCAGCATATAAATGTAATGCTTTATTATAATCTCCGCACTGTACTTATGTTGTGCTTAAACACTATGTACTGTATTGTGCTTACTGTAGTTCTGCTTTTGGAAGGCCCTAAGATAAAATATAATTATAATTATGATACAATGCAGATGATACAAAGGGGGAAATGTAATAGGGTGAAAGAATCAGAAAGTGAGATATTTAGAAAGATATCTCCAGGTTTTTTTTAAAGCGGCAATCCTTTACACTGCAAACCCATTTTGATTTTGGAGTGTAAATGATTGCCGCTTTAAAAAACTTGAGATTTCTTATCAAATCTCTCATTTTTTGTTTCTCTCATCCTATTACATTTCCCCCTTTGTCTCTAGTGTACTTCACTACCAAGAACGTCACTAAAAACTTTTCTGTATTCTGGAATGGATATAATGGATAAAATTGATACTCATATCATGCGTGGTCAATCTGGTACTTGTTTTTTTTTATTAATAAAAGAATAATTAGGAGTGTGACAAAAGGAGTTTGTGAGATCGAAACCCAAACCCATTAAACTCATAACGCCCTGGAAAAAGAAAAATCTAAATCACTCAAATAAAAATTTACCTAGAGATCTTAATAATGATTTCTCAGAGAATAGATCTAATTTTAGAGGCAAACAAAACATCTTGCTGTACAGGTCTGTACAGATATAACAACTGGAAAACCCCAAAGTATCCATCACAATTTAATCATCAATTATATACCCCTAAAAGACCAACTCTATAAAATAAATCTTCACCCCTAGATTTGCAGTCAGATACAAGCTAGGAGGACATACTTTTTTTTAGAATGGGATGCAAGAACACCACAGAGATACAAATATTAGATGCCTCTCACAAAAAAATAAGGAGGGGAAAAGAGCTGGTATAAAAAAGAAACCAACTAAAAAAAATGGCAAAAAAACACATTTATTTAACCTCACTGCTAGGGATCTTACTAACTCCAAAATAAATATCTTACAAAGGGGTTTGAAATTTGCACCGTCGGTTAAGTCTAACTCATTTGATCGATTTCTGAAAATAAATATGAAAACTGACTATCAAATGTTTTTTTTCAAAGTAGAGAATTATAAACACATCCTAAATTTAAAAACCCATCAACGTTTTACCACACCCATTGTGAAGGTAGTTTCCTAGACTGCTTCAATAAAGTAGTTTGTAACGAGATTGACAAACTTCTGCAGAAAGATAATAAAAGGAAATTAAACGTAATGTTAAATATGTAAAAGAGATTAATTAAACCTGCTGATAAGATGGGTGGATTGGTTCTTGTAAACAGAGCAACATACATGCAGGAAAATGATAAACAATTAAAAAATGGTGGCACGGATAAAAAGTAAAAAAGGGATTGGTAAAGTCTTATTAGTTTTAACAACTAAAGCATTAGAAAATCAGGTTATAATTCAGTTCGCAGTAATCTGGTGGGACAGTATGGAATCAGAAGTTGCTTCAGGTACCTTGGGCCTTGGTCATGTAGGGCTTTGAAACTCAGTAGATTGATCTTGAAAATGATTCACCATTTTAATATAGGCTTCACTGGGCAATAGTGTTGCTGCTGACTAAATACAGGCTACACCAGGCAATATTGCTGCTGCTGACTAGATATAGTAGACATAAGTGCTGCGTAGGGATGGCCATCGAGTGTCAATGATTCTCAATCATTGATTTGCCATGTCGAGTGGTTTTGCCATTGACAGAACCAGATGGTCTTCCTCCATCAATAGCACAAAATAAATAGTTGTTGATTTTTTGCAAGTTGCCGGCACACAGAGCATAGCTCCACCCCCCAGACATCTGTGAACCCCCCCCCCCCCTTTTAAGGCTGTGTTTGGTCCATGGGCCATTCACTGAAAGAGCAGGGAGGAACACCAATGGATGAAAGCATCGTTGGTCTCCCATTACATAGGCATACAGTTATTTGGTCTACAACAACTAGGTCGACAAGCATTGGGTCGACACCACTAGGTCAACATGCAGCATGGTCACCATGGGTCAATGTCGCCATGGGTTTAGGTCGACAGGTCATGAGGTCAACACAAGCACAAGGTCGACAGTTAAAAGGTCAACATAGGATTTTCCACTGTTTCATGCCCTACCATCCACTAGAGCGTGGTGGGAGAATAAAATAGTGTGCCAAGCGTAGCGAGGCACCGTGCCTGAGTCAGTGCGGTGCACTTCAAACTGTGTCCATGTAGACAGTGTCAACATTCGGGTAAGAACACAGTGAAAAAAAAACATGTCGGCTTTTTGACTGTCGACCTTGCCCATGCCGACCTAATAACCCTGTCGACCTAACCCATGTTGAACTAGACCCACGTTGACCTTGTCCCATGTCGACCTAGACCCATGTCGACCTTGCTGCATGTCGACCTAGTGATGTCGACCCAATGCTTGTCGACCTAGTTGCCTGGTGTATCCTAAATACAGGCTACACCAGGCATCAGTGCTGCTGTTGACTAAATAGGGGCCACACATTGTCAGGGTCAGCCTTGCGCATGTCAAACTTTTGGTGTAGACCTAGACACTGTGGACCCTTTAATCCACCCCCCATATATTTTTATATGCCTTTACTTTTATTCCATTGTAAGCTGAATGATACTTCTACAGGTAAAATATTTTTTATTATTCAAAATAAAATGATTATGTACATATTTTATTTATTTATTTATTAACAGTTTCTTATATCACATCAGTCCCTGCCCCAGTGGAGCTTACAATCTATATTTCCTACCACATGTACACGCACACACAGTAATTCTAGGGTTAATTTGTTGGGAGCCAATTAGCCTACCAGTATATTTTTGGATTGTGGGAGGAAACCAGAATACCCGGAGGAAACCCACGCAAGTACGGGGAGAATATACAAACTCTGCACAGAGTCATGGTGGGAATGGAACCCATGACCTCAGCACTGTGGGGCAGTAATGTTAACCATTTTTTTACTAACTTTACAACATAATTTACTAAAATGGGAGTTATATTGAAGATGGGATGTTGCTGTGGGCAACCAATCAGATTCCATCTATTATCTTCTAGAACAGTGTTTTTGAACCACTGTGCCGTGGCACATTAGTGTGCCTTGAGGTGTTCTCAAGCGTGCGGCTGCGTGCCCCCAGATATAGAGATGCCCAAACCAGTTTACAGCCACCATCAGTTTAATTGTTATTTACTGGTCTCTTCTTTTCATGTAAAGGGCCAATGTATTTTATTTTTGTTACCTGTGGGGACCAGTGTGATTGTTTTTTATATGATGGCCAATAGTTTTTTTTTTTTTTCCTGTGGGGGCCAATGTGTTTTGCCCTGTGGGGATCTCATGGTGTGCCTTGACAATTTTAAAATCTTATTTAGTGTGCCGCAAGCTAAAAAGGTTGAAAATGACTGTTCTAGAAGGTGCTTAATAAATAAGTAGATTCTGATTGGGTGCTATGGGCGACATCTCTCAGTTTCCCTGGTGATACCATGGGCAGTGGCGTAGATAGCGTGAGGCAGCCCCCGCTACTGCTTGGGGGAGCGGGGGCTGCGTGGGCGCCGGATGCTGGCACCGGCCACTGCCCTCCACCCCTTGCTGTGCCCCGGCCGCTGTCTCCCCCGCTGCGTCTGTATTCCGCCGGGAGTCGGGACCACATATCTACTAATCTACTAATATTTACTAATCTGGCTCCTTGAGTCAAATGTCCATTACAAAATGGCCGCCTCCTTAGAGCAGACCATTTTTTAAGATGCTAGAGGAGGCAGCGACGGCCTCCTCTAGCATCCTTACAAACGGTCTTCTGTAAGAAGGCGGAATACAGACGCGGCGGGGGAGGCATGGTAAGAACAGGGGGCAGCGCTAAATTTAGGGAGGGGGGCAACGAAATTATCCGGCGGGGGGGCGCAAATTTTGGCACTACGCCCCTGACCATGGGTAACTGTATGACATATGGTAGCCTTGGCTAAATGAGATTTTCGTATTCTGTTGTATTTTTGTTTTCTCCAGGATCCCTATAGTTTATTAGGCGTACCATACCTGGGGTTACATAAATAACAACGTCACAAAAACATACATTCATGAGAAAAAAACATGGCAATTCATTTGTATTAAGTATTATTTTTAAGCATGATTGTTAATTGAGAGCCCTTCACGTTGATACCAGTCACACACATGTTTACTGAAGCTACTGTACCTGACTTTCTGAGGTTGCTGGACTTGAGCCCTTGAATTTGTAATACAGAAGCTAATTGATACTGGAGGTAATTGGATTAGTGCCTTAGTGAGCAAACTAAAGCCCTTTGTCTTTCACCTGTATTTAAGAATTTGTTCAAGACTTTGTTGTTTCTGTGTAACTGGTAATTCATAGTGCTAGTATAATACAACCTGTGTCCTCTTCACAAATGCAATATGCCCAATTCTTTAATGAGGGCAACTATAACTGCTTGTGTATGTGAACTGTCATTTGAGTTATCACTACTAGTTAATGGTATACATATACAGTATGTAGACAGAAGTGATTTGACACTGACACAAATTAGATTAAAGATATTCAATTGACTTCACAACTTTGTAGGTCCACTACTAGATTACTGCAGACACATTTCATGGCAAACTGTACACAATTTCCTTGACAACAGCAGGTGGTATGCTTTTCCATTCCACATTAAGTGCAGTGACCAACTGTGACACTGAAGAAGGCTGAGTCACCTTTTTAGGCAGATCGGTCAGAAATCGGCCAATCTGCAAAAAAAGTCGTTGTGGGCACCTTTTCAATGCACCCATCGCTCCAATTAGTCCTAGAGTAGGATTAAAATCTGGACTTTGGGCTGGCCAGTCCATCCAAATTATTGATTTTTTGTGTACAGTCCAGCATCGCCTTGGCAACATGACAGGTGGCATTGTCATCCTGACAAAAACATTTGTCATTTCTGTGGAACTGCCACAATGCAGCGTTATTGAGAACATCTCAATACTTCTCATAGATAATGTGACCATGCATTACTACTAGTAGACCCATAACCAACAAGCTTAAACAGCCCGACAGCATAACACCCCTACATCCATGCTTTACTGTAGCCACTCTATACTCTGGCATCAGACATTCTCCTGGCAATCGTCAAAGCCAAAAACATCCTGCTGATCTGAAAAATGTAAATTGTGATTCGTCACTCCATAACAATTGCCGCAATTGTTCTACTGTCCAGTTTTTGGCTCTTTACACCATTGTAAGCGCTGGGTTGCATTCTGATCTTTTGCAGCAATCTGGTTAGCATTCTCCAGTCCCTGGGTGGCAGTATCTGGGGTGTTCCAATGCAAAATGTATACCTGAAATTACTGTTCTTCTTCCACACATTAATGACACAATATACAGTGGATTTAGGATGTACGCAGTGCTCCTCACACGCATACCTCCAATCCAGCAACCTACGATGATCCCCTTTACCAGGGATTAAGATTCAGATGGCTCCCCCTTGCCTGTCTCAAACACTTGTGCGCCCCATTTTGGCAGATGGCACAGGATGGCGCATTGTGGTAGTCGTGCTGGAAGCCACTCTCCCTGTATGTGGGGTGGGGTGGAACTGTAACGGTAGGGGGAACTATTTTCACCTCCACCACAGCCCTGCACAGTAAATCCAACAGAAAAGACTGGTCCCACCACCCACGTCAACAGATGATGCAAGCACTGCTATAGTCACTGATGAGCTGCAACCACCTCCCTCTACCTTCCTCAGCTCCTAGAGGCTCCATTGTCCAGGGGAAATTAATTCCACATCTCTCCAGAACCACTTTAAGCCCTTTTCAAACTCATTTAGTTCCTTTCGGAAAGCCATGTCATTAGCAAATGATCTAATCAGTGCCCAGTTTTTAGGGCACACTATTTCACTTGTGTGGGGATGTCCAATTACTTTTGTCTTCTACATAGTGTATATATGATTATACAGTAGCTGTACAGATGTATCAAAGCTTAGACAAAAAGTAGAGAGAGTTAAATTACTATTCAAACCAATAAGCTCTTAAGTGTAATCTTATAAACACAGTCTGCAAAATGAGAGTTAGAAACTAATTAGTTTGTGTCTTATATGTCTTCACTTTATCTCTCTCCAAACTTTGATACATCTCCCTTTTAATTCCTTGTTTGAATTTTTTTTATGAGATTAAAAAAGTTCAAAACCCTCTAAACTGCCAATTTACCCTTGTTAAAATAAAAAATCTTCGATTAAGGTAACGTGCCCAATGATATTCCATGAAACGAAAGTATCCAATCCATTACTGAATCTACTTAGCGATAGTCCTTTATTAGTCCTTGTTATTATTTTTTTTTTTATTTTACACCAGAAAAGCATTTTGTTGTATTATTATGGTAATTAGTGACATTACCATACTGTAACTTTAATTGAAACACAGTTTACATTTATAGTCTGTGTACATTATCGTATACCCCAACTAATGAAGTTCTTTATTTATGTTGCTAGCTATATACTGTATTGGTTGCATTCATCAAAACAGAAACACTCAATTACAGTTCACAAAAGGTCATACATGAATATTCTATGTGCAGCCAAGCTCAATGCAATAACAAATGTGTTTGTTGTCTGATGTAAAAGATATCTTAGTCTAAAGCTTTGGAACAAACACATATTTCATTGGATAAGTCCATGATTTAATTGAAACAACAGTTATATGTAAATGAAGCAGAATTAAATCAATTCCTTATTATTTAACCTCATGCAACAAAATCAAATTCAACATATACATTTTTGCTATTTCTACTAAATATATTTACAGTACCGCACTGAATATTTACAGTACCGCGCTGAACATTTACAGTACCGCTCTGAATATTTACAGTACCGCACTGTTCAGTAGATTGCATGTCACTTTCTATGAATTAAATGCAGCAACACCTACCATTGTATCAGATGAAATGGGTCCTTCCTATCAGTCCTCTGGCAGTCTGTGACACTGTGAGCAGTTCTTTGACTTCTGTCTATATAAGGGAGAGCAGCTATAATAGGCTCATTTGCATATATTGAGTAACACTAGTTAATAATTCAAACATAACTAATAAGCCTGTGTAGCAACCAAGAGAAAGGGATATGGATTAGAACATTAGTTCATAAACAAACAAGCACATTTATTATATAATTTCAGTGATCATTCAAATTGAATAACGAATAAAACTCATTCTCTGCCTTCCATATTATTTTTTTCTGCCATTACTGGATCTAAACAAAGTCATTTTCTATTTTGTAGGACGGTAAATGAAAACATTTTACAATATTGTAAAAGCAGCATTCGCTATAACTACTGCAGTATTGCGCCCAGAATGAATATATGAAACAATAAAGTCATCATTTTAGAAACTGTACTGCTGTTAGGCAGTGATTTTACTACTCACAGCATTTTATGATTCGGGTGTTGTGTACAGTAGTTCTTATGCAATGGACACTTACGTGGGTAAGACATGCTAGCGTTTTTGCAAAACAACTGTATTAAAACACTTAGCAACACAACAAAGATATTGTAATAGAAAACATGTACAGTAACTGGTTTGTATTATAAAAATAAAATGACCACTAAGCCTACTGTATGTGGTTATTAACGCCACCTTGTTGGGTGAGTATAAGCACACACAGTAATAGTGTAGACACTTTTCATTTATCATGTCCAAAAAACATACAGTAAAGTAATAAACATTTATTTTTTATTCATACAAACACAGGACTGCCCTCATTTGATATTGAGTGCAGATGTAGGAAAATGATGTAGGTACCGTTATAGGAAAATGAGCTGAAGCCTGCTCCACCTGTTCAACTCTTAAGACAATCTTTTAAGAAAATGATTCCCCCCTCTAATACGGAATATGGGGCCTGATTCTGGTTGACTCATTAAGCTGCGAAGATCGCAGCTTACCGAGTTCCAGACTGCCCACCCCATTGCTCAGCTGAACCCCCCGCCACCGTATCTCCTTACCTCACAAGCATGCGAGGGGATGTGTTCTGAAATCTCATCCCCTCACATGTGCCTGTGACCATGGAATGATTTCTCCTGGGCTTGCAAATATAAGTCAGTGGAGACTGACTTACAGATGGAGCTGGGCTTGTCTTTGCAGGGGATGGCAATGGCGACGCCACCCGCCATCCCCCGCCACCCACCATCTGTATCCGCGAAAGGGGACGCGCGCGCATGAGATACACGCGCGTCCTCTTTCGCACGGTTCCCCCGGGTCCCCGCTGGCTTGTCGGCGGTCACCCGGGGTCCCCATCGCCTCCCCGCACCCCCCCCTAACCCTGTCCGTCTCCCTGAAGCGGAGACGGACAGGGTCCCGTCGTCCCGCCGCACGGAACTGAGACGCGCGTGCGCATGAGACGCACGCGCGTCTCAGTCAGATGGAGAGCTGACTGACAAGAGCTGACTGTCTGGTGCCTTATCACCCTGCACTTATCACTGCTTTATCACTTCTTTATCCCTTCTTCAGAGTAAAGCTGGGTACACATATATACAATCCCTGTTTCTTGCAACCGTTCGGTCGACCGTACTCCCGTCGGACCTTCCACAAACAAATCACGCGCGTACACACCTGTACAATTTTACCTGCGACGTCCGATGTACTCCTGTCCAAACAGTCACAATAAAAAGATTGTACCACCGTACACACTGTCTCGATTTGGGCTATTGACACGTCATATGTGAGCAAAATTATCATAATAGGCTGGGTTAGGGCATAATTATAGCAAACCGCTATGTACGCGAAAGTAGCAAACCCGTCTATATAGAACTTTAGTCAGCCGGCAGGGTGACTAAACTTCTATATAGATGGGTTATGCATCTACATTTTAGTCACCCTTTTACCCATTAAAAAAAAAAACGACATGGGGTCCCCCCCCCACGGGTGTAACCAGCACCAGGCTGAAGAGCCGGGGCTGGTATTAAAAAATCATGAAACCCGACAAATAGGGCTTCGCTGATTTTTAAAAACCAGCCCCAGGCTCCATATCCGGGGCTGGTTCCCAAAATAAGGGGGCCAAAATGACTAGGGGTCCCCCGTATTTTAAAAACCAGCCCCAGGCCAAACCAGCCAGCAGGGTAATGCCACAGCCGGGGGACACTTATAATATAAGTCCCGCATACCGGTCAGCCTGGCCGGGGGTCCTGGGGGTGTGGGGACCCCCACAATTAAGGCCCCCCTCCAGGACTTACCTGACCAGGCTGAAGCCTGGTGCTGTCCCCGGTGGCCCTGTGCGGTGGCCACCGGGCTGATTCAGTGTAGAAAAAATAGAATTAAAAACTATTGTCTTTTCCTGTGGAACTATGAGTCCCAGCAAGCCTGCCCCGCATGCTGGGACTTGGAGAACCACAAGTCCCAGCATGCGGTGCATTAAAGGGCCCGCTGGCACTTGTAGTTCCACAGGAAAAAAAATAGGGTACTTGTGGAGTATCACTGCTCCTACAATGCCCATCGTATGCAAAAAAATCGCATCGCATGCGATCGCATATGATTTTGCACTGAAAAGCATCCAAATGCATTGGAATTAGTATTAAACATGTTCAATGGCCCCCAACTGTCATTTTTGAGGCTGTACCACCCCCACTATCAACGCGAACCCAAAGCGTGGCGAGCGGCGGTGGTACGCGTCCTACGACCTTTTCATACCCCCACTATCCACGTCGGCGTGGAGTTGAGAATAGAAAGTGTGGCGAGCACAGCGAGCCACCGAGCCCGAAGCGTGGCGAGCGCACGCGGATAACTTCACAGGTATACGCGTCCCCTCACGGGCTTCACAGTTGTCCGCGTCCCCTCGCGGGGCTCGCTGCCTCTCAGCTCCATGCTATTCTCAACTCCATGCCGACGTGGATAGTGGGGGTATGAAAAGGTCGTAGGACGCGTACCGCCGCCCCACGCGGGCTCGCTGCGCTCGCCACGCTTCGGGTTCGCGTTTATAGTGGGGATGGTACAGCCTCAAAAATGCCAGTTGGGGGCCATTGAACATGTTTAATACTAATTCCAATGCATTTGGATGCTTTTCAGTGCAAAATCGTATGCGATCGCATGCGATGCGATCGCATGCGATGTGATTGCCTACGATTTTGTAAAAAAACGGCCAAAATCGGTAAATATCGCATCGCATCGCATGCCATCGCATGCCATCGCATGCCATCGCATGCCATCGCATGCCACTATATATGGCATGCGATGGCATGCGATGGGAGCCGTGATACTCCACAAGTACCAAAAATAGTTAAATAAATACACACTGACACACCAGAAAAATAAAACTTTAATACATACATAACACACACATACTGATACTTACCTATCTTGATACCGTCGGTAGGTCCCTGGGTCCCGGGTCCCTGGCTCCAGTGTACGGGGTCCGGGGTCGGTGTCCAGTCCGAAGAAATCCATGGTGGACCTGTGGAAGGAAATCCTACTCACCCAGGTCCTTCTTGGGTTCTTCGGTCTTGATCCGCCGTACTCCTGGGCTTCTTCCATCTTCTTCAAGCTGCCGGCGACTCCGGCATCTCCCCGCAGCAGACTGAGAGGCGCAGAGATCCTTCATCCTCTGCGCCTCTCATCAGTATGCTGAGCAGCCAATAAGAATCATTCTGATGAGAGGCGCAGAGGATGAAGGATCTCTGCGCCTCTCAGTCCGCTGCGGGGAGATCCAGGAATTGCCGGCAACTTGAAGAAGCTGGAAGAAGCCCTGGACTGTGGCGGATCAAGACCAGAGCTTCCATGGAGCTTCCATGGAGCTTCCATGGAGGACCTGGGTGAGTTGGGTTTCCTTCCACAGGTCCCCCATAGATTTCTTCGGACCCCGGACTGGACGCCGACATGAAGTTCGACATGGTGAAGAATGCCTACATGGATCCAGAACAGGACAAGGCACCGGATCAAGACCCTGGGACCTACCTACGGGATCAAGATAGTTAAGTATCAGTATGTGTGTGTTATGTATGTATTAAAGTTATATTTTTCATATGTGTCAGTGTGTGTTTATTTTACTATTTTTTTAACTGTGGAACTACAAGATCCAGCGGGCCCTTTAATGCCCCGCAGGCTGGGACTTGTGGTTCTCCAAGTCCCAGCTTGCGTGGGAGGCTTGCTGGGACTCATAGTTCCACAGTTAAAAACAATAGTTTTTAAATCTATTTTTTTTACACTGAATCAGCCCGTTGGCCACCGCACAGGGCCACCGGGGACAGCACCAGGCTTCAGCCTGGTCAGGTAAGTCCTGGAGGTGGGGACCCCTTTATTGGGGGGGTCCCCACTCCCCCAGGGCCCCTGGCCAGGCTGACTGGTCGGTAGGTTAATGCTTTGGCCGAGGGACCTTATATAATAAGTGTTCCCGGGCTGTGGCATTACCCTGCTGGCTGGTTGTGCCTGGGGCTGGTTCTTAAAATACGGGGGACCCCTGGTCATTTTGTCCCCCGTATTTTGGGAACCAGCCCCAGACCTGGAGCCTGGGGCTGGTTTTAAAAAATCAGCGAAGCCCTATTTGTCGGGTTTCCTTATATTCTAATACCAGCCCCGGCTCTTCAGCCTGGTGCTGGTTACAGCAGTGGGTGGGACCCCACGCTGTTTTTTATTTTAGTCACCCTGCCAGAGATGATGCAGCTATGGAACGCCCACATCGGCATTCCAGCTTTGGCAGTATAGTTGCAAAGGACAGCAGCATATTGGTCGAACATGCGTACACACTGCACTTTTGTCCCGATATGGGGCCGTCCTGTCGGATGAAAATTAAACAGCAAAGAACCGTCGACCGACTGAGTATGGACGGACAAGACCGTTTTTTGCCGTTTATCACTCCTACGGGACAGCGTACACACATATACAATTGAACGGCCATCCGACCCAGAACGGAAGAACGGCCCGACAATTGTATATACAGTATGTCCCTATTCCCATCCTTGCTGGCGGGTCGCCAGAACGTACGCGCTGGCGACCCGCCAGCAGCCTCGCCAGCGAGGAGACTGAGACGCGCGTGCGTCTCACGCGCACGCGCGTCTCAGTCTCCGTCGCTAGCGTGGCGGAAACCCTGTCCGTCTCCGCCTCAGGGAGACGGACGGGGTTAGGGGGGGGTTAGGGGGGATGCGGGCAGGCGGCGGGGACCCCGGGTTACCGCCGGCAAGCCGGCGGGGACCCGGGGAAACGTTTCGAAGCGCCGTCGGAAGGGGGCGCGCGCGCCTCTCGTGCGCGCGCGTCCCCTTCTCACGATCGCCATGGCGCTGGCGGGGGATGGCGGCTGGCGACGCCAGCGCCATCCCCTGCAAAGATGGGAACAGACCCATCTGTATGTGTACCCAGCTTAAGTACATCTGCTCCTATGTACAGTAGCAAGTGTCCTTGTTAGAGTGAAGTGGTTGAGCACACCAAAAAAGAATACACAGATGGGATTTACTGTCCATTCCTCCAACTATCGTACATAACTAAAAGTTATGTTGAATCTGTCTGTTGGGAACAAAAATCTTGTAATATATGAGAGCAAATAGCAATCAACAATCAACCATTTTCTCCCAAACATTGGAAAACAGACAAAAACAATTGTTTTGGATACATTTGTTATATCAATACAACAGATGTAGTGGGGAGAATTTGTTGGTTTTATTCTCCATGTGCAGCGAATCCTTTTTAGGATTCACTGCACATTCACAGGGTTCAGGAGGGCTGCAGCATTCGCTGCCAGACCTCCCTGTCAGCCTATTCAATGCAGCAGGGGCTCGCTGCCCCTGACGGCAAATTTTAACCATTCGCCGCAGGGAGCAGGGGGATGGAGGCAGGCGGGGAGATGTAAGCCTCCATGCTCGCCTTAGAATTTGTGGGGGAGCGCTCCCAGGACACAGGCAGCAAAATCTGCCACCCTGGAGAGCTAGCAGGGGACAGGGGTATAGAGCCACTTCACTGGTCACGCTCGTAAGAAGCCGGGACCAGTGTGCAGTGAATAAATTAATATCTAATGAGCGGCTTCCGGCCCTCTGCTGGCGAATGTGTAAAAAATATATATATATATATATATATATATATATATATATATATATATATATATATATAGCAGCAGATGGATGGGTGGCACTCCCAGAAACAAACGACTCAAGAGCCCAAAACGATTACCAACGTTTCAAATCTATTGTGACATTTTTCATCAGGGTGTACAGTGTTAAAAATAAGAGCGGTATTTATACTTTACCACATCAGTGAGAAGGATTCCCGGCACCTGCTCCTTCCGGTGAGCGTCAGGGGAATGGAGCGCACTTCCGTCTCCGGCTTGACAGCGTGTTGCGTCAGCGCGCCAGGACTACAGGGGGATATCGGACAACCTGCGTGATCCAGTTTGCTGAGGTCACGTGGTGTCCAAAAGCTTCCCCGTAACCTAGCGACGCGTCTGCTCAGTGTGTACCCGTCAGCGGCAGCTTCCAAAGTGCTGGAGCTCAATCCAGAGGGCTTCTGGTGACAGAAAAAAGTGATTAACATCTAAATAAAGCACATCTAATCAATAATGTATGAGCCTGCTAAAAAAAATATAGGGGCCATCAAAAAAGAATTTAAAAAAAAAAGAAGATAATAAAATATGGTACTTATGTATTATCTGGGCTCCCGTTTATCTTATGAGACCGCGTCCCCTCGCGGGTACGCTGCGCTCGCCACGCTTCGGGCACGGTGGCTCGCTGCGCTCGCCACACTATATAAAATCAACTCCATGCGTAGTTGGATAGTAGGGGTATGAAAAAATGAGGTGCAGTTAACATGGGAGCCCAGATAATACATAAGTACCTAAAATATAAAGCATGAAACAAACAATTAACTGCGTCTAATAGAGAGATAAGGAGCAAAACTATCTATCTAAAACCTGTTACTGGCTACTGCATAATTTCAGAAACTAATGTAGATACAGTCCGTGAAGCCCAAGGTCCTACGTGCCAATTATCACAGGAAGCAATTTAAACTGCAGTTCTCATTCAGCCCTTTAGGGGCAAGGGTGTCCATCTTCTTGATCCATTGGACCTCCTTTTGTAGTAATAGGCGGGCTCTGTCACCGCCTCTTTTGAGAGGGGGCACGTGATCTACTAATTTGTACCTCAATTGGGCCAGAGAGTGTCCAGCAAGTTTGTAGTGTCTGGCCACTGGTTGGTCTATATCTCTTCCTGAAAGTGCCAATCTAATGGCTGACCTGTGTTGGCCAGCTCTTTCTCGGAAGCTGCATACCGTCTTGCCCACGTAAGCAAGTCCACATGGACATTTTATTACGTAGACCACATATTTATCATGGCAACTTAGTACATGCCTGATTGCCAGTCTTTTGCCAGAGTGGGGGTGGGTAATATCGGGCCCAACATCTAGATGGCTACAAGTAGCACATCCTGTGCATCTATATGAGCCTGGTTTTTTGGTGAGGAAATGACTTCTGGTAACATGACCAGTGCTGGATACATCATTTTTCACTAATAGGTCTTTCAGATTTCTCCCTCTTTTTTGGCAATTTAATAACCTGGTTTTCTGTAGAGGCTTTAAATTAGGGTCATTTTGGATGATAGGCCACAGACGTTTGGCAGTTTTCGAGATCATGGTACTTGAGGTGGTATAATGAGTGACAAAAGGGAGGATTTCTTCGTTTTTGTTTTTGATTTTAGGGATCAAGCAGGATGCTCTGGTGATGGACATTGCTTTCTGTTTGGCTAATTCCAGATCTTTTTTTCTGTAGCCACGTTGTAGAAAAGTTGATCAGAAGATCATCCATCTGAGCAGATGCGAGATGTTCATCACTAGTGATTCTTCTGATTCTCAAAAATTGAGAAAATGGCAAATTATATTTCATGGTGACAGGATGAAAGGAGGAGGCATGTAAAAAATGTATTTTTATCAGTGGGTTTGTAGTAGATTGACGTAGAGAAACACTCTTCTTTTTGTTGAATCAAGACATCGAGGTAGTGAATTTCAGTGAGGCTGCAGGTATACGTGAATTTAATTGTGGGATCCTTTGCGTTGATCTCCTCCATAATTTTATGGAATTCACTTTCATCTCCAGCCCACATGAGCAAGATGTCGTCGATGTAACGGCAAAATAGCCCAATACCTGTTGTCAACCTTGGGTTTTCCAGGAAGAGCTGTCTTTCCACTTCAAACATATATGAGTTGGCAAATGCCGGAGCCACATTGCTTCCCATGGCACATCCCAGGGTTTGTCTGTAGTGGGTGCCATCGAAAAAAAAGTAGTTCTTTTTCAGAGTTTGCGCCAGTAACGCCAAAAAGAAGGTAATCTCTGGGCCCTTGTAATGTTCATTGTCAGTCAGTAGGTTTTTGACCGCGAGGAGCCCCTTGTCATGCGGTATATTTGTGTAGAGTGATACCA
Source organism: Crinia signifera (assembly GCF_055691185.1). NCBI lineage: Eukaryota > Metazoa > Chordata > Amphibia > Anura > Myobatrachidae > Crinia > Crinia signifera. The sequence continues at coordinate 258,619,653 of NC_139219.1, forward strand.
CATCTATACAACACATCAGATATTTGTTCTTGAGTGGCATCATCATTTCCAACTTGATCAACAGGTCAGTTGTATCTTTCAAGAAGGTAGTTTGATTGACAACAACAGGTTGTAGCCAGAAATCAAGGTATTTCGCTATGGTGCTAAATAAAGAATCTCGGGCTGCGATAATGGGGCGCCCGGGTGGCGTATCAAGATTTTTATGCACTTTGGGTAGTGCGTAGAGCAATGGCATGATGGGAAATTCTACCTGTAGTGCTTCCATTGTTCTTTTATCTCTTATCTTCTTGTTGACGCCTTCCTGTAATATGTTGTCAATCTCCTTTTTGTATCTGGGGGTGGGATCAATGGGAAGTTTTTCATAGACATGGGAGTCCGCCAATTGTCTATGGAGCTCATTTTTGTATTTGTCCATATCTTGGACAACAATTGCCCCTCCCTTGTCAGCCATGCGTATGGTGATTTTTTCATTCGATTTTAAACCTTTAATAGCCGCCATCTCAGCTTTAGAGAGATTATTCTTCTTTGTATTGTGAATTTTGGCATCATCCATTACGACTTTTTCCAGAGATCGAGAATGGCTTTTGATGGCAGGATTAAGACTCAGGGGATCGAACTGTGATTTTTTCTTAAAGGGGTGTGAATTTTCGTTTATCTCTTGCGTTGCTCCTTGAGTGTAGAAAAATTCTTTGAGTTTTAATGTCCGTTGGTGTCGGGATACTTCCACATTCCACTCAAGTTCTTTGAAGTTATTAACAGGGACGAAAGAAAGACCTTTATTTAAGACCTGTTTTTCTGTGTCGGTCAGGTGATGTGATGACAAGTTGATGACATTGTCTAGTGGCGGTAGTTGGGCTTTGATTTTCCTGATGTTTTGGCTGCCTCTGCGCGTGCAGGATCTTTGCCTTCCGTGCCCTTGGCACGGGTCTTTACCCCTAAAGGGGGCCTCGAATTGCTTGGTCCTGCCCTATATTCAGTGTCGCTTTGTGACGTGCTTGCGTCAATAGTCACATCATCTGGGCCTTGTTGAGCTCGCCTGTTCCGTCGAGGTTTGGGTCTTGTGTAACTTCGGTGAGGGAACCTGCCAGTTGCCCAGGGATATACTGTTTGCTCCTGGTAATCTTTTTCAACCGTGCTCAGTTTGTTCTTTTTGTACTTGATCAAGTCTCTTTTGTAAGTCTCCACACTCTGGTTCAATTTGTTGAGCCAATCTTGACTGGTGTCCTCCACAAGAGTGGGAGTGGAGATCTTCTCCATTTCATTAATGTTCTTCTGAGTCTCCTCTAAAATTCTTGTGGACTCTTCCACTACCAAAAGGATTAAGTCGAGGGAGCATTTATTTAGTATTGCTACCCAACGACGACAAAAATCCGGGTTGTTCCTCCCTATCGTGGGTATGTTTTTAATGCGGAACCCCCTAGGGATTTTCCTTTCCCTATAGTAGTCTGATAGACTAATGCCGTGAAGCTGGAAATCCACTTCTTTCTTTTTTAGCTTGTAAAGTGCATTGTACAATTCTTCAGGGGTGTCTTTGCCTGAGAAGGTTTTAAGTGTTTGCTTAACTAGCACTATTTCGGCATCAGAGTCTGAGAAGCTCAGGACATGTCCTGTACGTAAATTCACAAGAGGTAGAGTGACTTGATCACTGGTATTCTGGGACATCTTGGCAAGTTAGCCTCAATAAGGAATGTGATACAGTACTTGATATTTTGAAGGAAGGTGCAAACAGCGCAGAGATATAAATAAAGTGCTAGTGCTCAGCAGCAGGGAATGTCAGAGAGTTCAAAAAAAGTGCAAATGTGCTTGTAGCAAAATCTCAGGTGGAATCGCCTGGTGTGTATCCACTTCAGCCAATTTACCAATTAGTATGGCTTCACAGAATGGTACTGGAATGGTTAAACGTGCATGCTTTGCATGGTGGAAAACATCCTCCTTTGTGAGTCAACCTTAAGAGGGATTTGTACAATGAGCACTGAGTGCAAATCAGGCGCAGGGTAATTTCATGCGAATAAAGTGCAGGTGCTGTGCAAAAAGGTCCAGTGCTGTGCAAAAAGAGTTAAAAACATCCAACCACTGACGATAAATAATACTTGCGGTTGCCTTGCCAGGTACAATAAAGTCCAGATATAAACAAGAGGGGGGTGGGCCGGCACTCCGCTGAAGGCAAAAAAGCTGGGTGCCTTCCCAGGAGAGAACAATGCAATCCAATATAGCAGCAGACGGATGGGTGGCACTCCCAGAAACAAACGACTCAAGAGCCCAAAACGATTACCCATGTTTCAAATGTATTGTGACATTTTTCATCAGGGTGTACAGTGTTAAAAATAAGAGCGGTATTTATACTTTACCACATCAGTGAGAAGGATTCCCGGCACCTGCTCCTTCCGGTGAGCGTCAGGGGAATGGAGCGCACTTCCGTCTCCGGCTTGACAGCGTGTTGCATCAGCGCGCCAGAACTACAGGGGGATATCGGACAACCTGCGTGATCCAGCTTGCTGAGGTCACGTGGTGTCCAAAAGCTTCCCCGTAACCTAGCGACGCATCTGCTCAGTGTGTACCCGTCAGCGGCAGCTTCCAAAGTGCTGGAGCTCAATCCAGAGGGCTTCTGGTGACAGAAAAAAGTGATTAACATCTAAATAAAGCACATCTAATCAATAATGTATGAGCCTGCTAAAAAAAATATAGGGGCCAACAAAAAAGAAAAAAAAAATTCTGGCAAAAGACTGGCAATCAGGCATGTACTAAGTTGCCATGATAAATATGTGGTCTACGTAATAAAATGTCCATGTGGACTTGCTTACGTAGGCAAGACGGTATGCAGCTTCTGAGAAAGAGCTGGCCAACACAGGTCAGCCATTAGATTGGCACTTTCAGGAAGAGATATAGACCAACCAGTGGCCAGACACTACAAACTTGCTGGACACTCTCTGGCCCAATTGAGGTACAAATTAGTAGATCACGTGCCCCCTCTCAAAAGAGGCGGTGACAGAGCCCGCCTATTACTACAAAAGGAGGTCCAATGGATCAAGAAGATGGACACCCTTGCCCCTAAAGGGCTGAATGAGAACTGCAGTTTAAATTGCTTCCTGTGATAATGGCACGTAGGACCTTGGGCTTCACGGACTGTATCTACATTAGTTTCTGAAATTATGCAGTAGCCAGTAACAGGTTTTAGATAGATAGTTTTGCTCCTTATCTCTCTATTAGACGCAGTTAATTGTTTGTTTCATGATTTATATTTTATTATCTTCTTTTTTTTTTTTTTAATTCTTTTTTGTTGGCCCCTATATTTTTTTTAGCAGGCTCATACATTATTGATTAGATGTGCTTTATTTAGATGTTAATCACTTTTTTCTGTCACCAGAAGCCCTCTGGATTGAGCTCCAGCACTTTGGAAGCTGCCGCTGATGGGTACACACTGAGCAGACGCGTCGCTAGGTTACGGGGAAGCTTTTGGACACCACGTGACCTCAGCAAACTGGATCACGCAGGTTGTCCGATATCCCCCTGTAGTCCTGGCGCGCTGACGCAACACGCTGTCAAGCCGGAGACGGAAGTGCGCTCCATTCCCCTGACGCTCACCGGAAGGAGCAGGTGCCGGGAATCCTTCTCACTGATGTGGTAAAGTATAAATACCGCTCTTATTTTTAACACTGTACACCCTGATGAAAAATGTCACAATACATTTGAAACGTGGGTAATCGTTTTGGGCTCTTGAGTCGTTTGTTTCTGGGAGTGCCACCCATCCGTCTGCTGCTATATTGGATTGCATTGTTCTCTCCTGGGAAGGCACCCAGCTTTTTTGCCTTCAGCGGAGTGCCGGCCCACCCCCCTCTTGTATATATATATATATATATATATATATATATATATATATATATATATATATATATATATAGTACATGAATAAAAATAGCACAGAAATTTTTTTTTTTACACCAAAAAAATAAAATAAAAACCTTTATTTTCATAGATCAGTTTCCAGTTCACCTTAAAAAGATGTTGAATGCAAAACGGTGAATCATGGCAAAAATCAGGGAGAAAGCAATTCGCCATCCTAGCATTGAATACTCTCTCGACGAATCCCAGTAAAAACCCCATTGAAATACACCAGCGAATTGCAGCGAGAATGGAGAACTGGCCGGCATTCAATGTTCGCTTTCGGCGAATAGGGTGAATCACATCTTCAGTGAAAAAGATTCACTGCAAGGAATGAAAACAGCCCGATTCGCCGAAAAAAAACGGTGAATCGGGAGCATTGAATACTGGCCAATAAATGATGAATGGCCATTGTCTGTTTTCCAGTGTATGGGAGGAAAGGTTGATCATACATTACTAGATTTTATTCCCACCAGACAGATTGGACAGCTATCTCTTAGGTTAGTCCTCTGCTCCAAGCCAGTTACTAAGACACACCAGGTTATTTTAATTTTCAGATGATAAACAAACTCTTTTCTTCTGCACAATGGGCCTTATTCGAGTTCACTCTTTCAGACAAAATCCTTCTTAGATGGACAAAACCATGTGCACTGCAGGGGGGCAGATGTAACTTGTGCAGATCTAATTAGATTTGGGTGGGGTTTTACTTCAAAGTGAGATCTATATTGCAGTGTTAAAATAAAGCAGCCAGTATTTACCCTGCAAAGAATCACCAAAAAATCACCAAATCTATTTCTATCTGCACATGTTACATCTGCCCCCCTGCAGTGCACATGGTTTTGTCCATCTAAGAAGGATTTTGTCAGAAAGAGTGAACTCGAATAAGGCCCAATATGACAAGCAAGAGAAAACAACCTTTCACAGGGTACAGATGTTGCAGGTGTGGCCAAGTATTTCTGTGCAATAGAGGCCAGCCTGCTGTGTGAGCCTGCATGTTTGGACCACCACTCTAAAGGACAGGACTCTGTCCTGATGGTGGGCTCCACTCTGTATCAACGCACACTGTTCTCTACTGAATCTTCCTCTTGTTCAGAATCAGACTCTGATGAAGCAGCCAATAGGGCTAACTTTTTATTTGGTGGCTCTGATGTTGTTGCTTCCACCGGTGTCTCTGCAGCAAACCTCTGTTCCTTGAGTAAGTTTGTGACTGAGGCCCACACCTCACCCCTCTCAGGTCTGGGTATACACTTGAGGTCTTTGAATCTTGGATCCCATGCGCTAGAAACAGGGCTGCCAACAGGGCAATCTAGGGGTACTGGAGTCCCGGGCCCTTCTAGTCCCAGGGGCCTATATGGCAGCATTGCAGTTAGTACCGCGCTGCCAGAGATGCGGACTGTGGAAAGCAGTTATGTTTTTAAATGTGATTCAGAAAGCATACACGAACTCCAACAGATACCAACTGAAAACACTCATCATTGGAATGACAGGTGCACACATTTAACCATGTAGCACACAATGGTCAACAACCTGTGTATGTGCATGTACAAGTGAATGCTCAGGTGCTTTGAGACCTGCGTAATTTCCACGGTAATTATCGGCGGAAATTATCGGCGGAAATTATCTGTGTAATTTAGCTGCTACATTGCGGTGAAAAGTATACGCCCCTTGTTCAAGGCAGGAGTTTAGCATATAAATATCAAGTCAGATGCAGGCCATAATTGCTGCAAACATGTCTAACTCAGATGATTCCGCAGCAGAGGACGCCCTACAGAGAGCTACAGCAGAATCCCTGCTTGAAGCTTTGACCAAGAGGGAACAGGAGCGGAGAAGGAGGGCCCAAGAGAGGAGTAGGCTGCAAGACCAAGCGGGCTCCTCACTAACAGGCCCTGTTCAAACTCCACCAGCTCCACAAGGGCCAAGCAACCAGCCAGAACAAGAGGTTGTATCTCTCCAAACAGTTGTGACCCAGCAGGTGCATGGTGAGAGAACTGGGGCCACCAGAAAACGAGCTGCAACATCTAGGGCGAGGACTGAGCAGGATACCACCTCCAAAAAGAGAAACCCTGCATTTCTAGAGGCAGAATTGAGAATTTTAGTGCCCAGGGCATGAGAATGGTTTGAATTGGCTACCAGGAAGCCGAGTGCCAGTGCAAAGAGAAACCTTTGGGAGAAGATCACAGAGGAAGTGAACCAGGTGTCAACAGTGGTCAGAGATTGGCTATCAGTGAAGAAAAGGCAAGTGTGTTTCTCCCCCTGATAATGTCATATGTGTGTACATATATTACATGTATGTTTTGAGAATAATAGAAAGGTGTGTTTGTAGATAGTGCTACACTTCAATGTCACATGTGAACACAACCATGTCTAATAACCCACATTTATATATGAAACATGCACCATTGGTGTGATGTGAGGTTATGGGCACAGTTCTGCTCATGTGAAGTATGTGATGGGACAACAGAAAGTGTGTTGTTGAAAAAGAGTTGTTGTAACATGTTCCATATGATGCTACTGAAACAAGAATGTCCAAACTGTGCACATGTAGCTGGTGAGAAACTACACATCCCAGTATGCCTTCCCATAGTTAAATTACTCCATAATAACAACACTGTCAAGCTATGGTGGAATGTGTAGTTTCACACCAGGTGGAGGTGCATAATTTGGCCATGGATGATGTCATTTCTGCATAGTGATCTATGTATGTGCATTTAGTGGCCTAATGAATGAGATGAGACACTGAAATGCCTCATAATGGAGACATTAATGTGTGTGTGGGAAACATATGCCTAAAAAACATAAGATCACCCACACTAGGAAATGTAACGTAGTCATGATGTTCACTAGCACAGTGGTGCACATATCTCATGGTGATATTTGTATTTTTGAACTTGTAGGTGGTCAGACTTCAAAACTACACTGAAGAGGAAGATGACTGACCGGTACAACCACAGCATGTCCACCGGGAGGGGGCCTATGCCAGATAGTTTGGAATATACCCCCCTGGAGCAGGATGCCTTGGATGTCATTGATGTGGCCGAGGTCAGGGGGATATCCAATATGGATAGTGAGCTCCCGGTGGAGGTCTTTGATGCTGCTTTTGATGGTAAGTCACAGTAATGCATTGTATTTGGTAAGATAGTTTTTTGTGTGTATGTGATGGTGACATTGTTTTCAATTATTATCCTAGAAGAAGCAGAAACACAGGATGAACTGGCAGCATCTTCCTCTGCAGAGCCACAGGTGGAGCAAGTGGTCCAGCCTCCACCAACACGACACCCCCAGCCACAGGACACATGGGATGCGAGGTGGATGGTGATGCTGGATAGGATCGAGCAGCAAGGGGTGGAGGCTGCGGTCCGTCAGCAGCAGGTTGGGGATTTTCTGGCGGATTGGAAGGACACAAACAGGCAGCAGTGTGAGGCCTTCAACCGCAAGAATGACATTCTGGCGGCTGGCATGCAAAGCATTGCCCAACAACTCAGCCGTCAGAATGACATTCTGGCGGAGCTGCTCACCACCGCCAGGTCCCTAAGGGACAATCCCCCATCTGCTGGGCCACCCCAAGCTGCTCCCCAACCTTCCACCTCTGCTGACCCTCCTGTGTCCACTAGGGCAAGACGGCGCAAGCCATCAGAGCCAAAGGCCCCTGTCCCCAAGGCCCCATCTAAAAAGGGGAAAAAAGGGCCTAAATAATGACACCTGCTTCACTTCCTCTGTGGTTGGACCCCAAATGTTTAAATTGCACTGGACATCCACTTCCTGAGTTGGCCATCTATCCATTTTCGTGCCATGGGCAGTAAAGTTCTTATTTTGACCTCTAGAAATGCAGGATAAATTTTTGGTGGTGTGTATCATGCTTAGTATTCACCCTGGTTGTTGCAGTTCGTATTCTGGTGTCCACGCTTCTTTCAACATTGCATTTGCCCGGTAACACATGTTTGGAGATATGCAACCTCTTGTTCTGGCTGATTGTTATTTTTGTCTATATTTTATATTTTATTTTTATTTATGACATTAAACTGTCAAATAAGCTGTGATGCTGAACAGCAAATAAAATTATTTTCACAATTACCACACAATTGTTGTATGTGTAATTTCTTGTGTCAAACAAATAATACATTTATGTGTACTTACTGACCAGGGTATTTTTGTGCATTTCTTGAAGTGTGGTAGAAGTTTCCCATGTGTAACCCTCTCCATGGCCATTCACATGTTCATATCCAACTTTTCCCAGCTAATTAGTTTGTGTCAGCACATGTGCAGAGCAACTTAATAGGTGAGAAAGCAGTTTGTGTGCAGGTGAGGTAGCTCCTACATTAGTAGGTAAAAGCAGGTCCAGAACAATGATTTCCTCATGGAGTGGGTGAGGTAGACAAACAAGGGTCAAAAGGGACATTTGTGTAGGAATGCATATGTGTCCTCCCTAAAAAACCAGTCATGTCTTGGTACAGGTATGTTAAAGATGTGTGAATCGGCCAAACATGATAGAATTGCTTGTGAACAAACATGTTTAAATATTTAAATATATATGAGTTTACAGTGTCATAAGCAGATGTAGGAATCCTTTGTTAGAGAGATGTGATTGCAATAATGTGATTGGTGGCATCTTACATCCAGAGTGTAGTAAAATCCAATTCATAGCAGATCAGAAAGTGGTACAGTTCTGTATTTTGGGTACTATACAAAGATTGTGTGCAAAATAGTGGCCATGGGCTTAAAACATTGCTGAAACATCCTTTGTAGCTGTTAGATGTGGTTTATGTATTTGTATCATAAATACAAAACATATGTTTGTATTAGAGTGAACACGTAGACACATGTCGACTTGTGTAGATTGAGTGTGCTACTGTGTAAAGTATATGAAAACACGTAGTGAATGTGTATAAATGTTTAACAAATACCTACCTTAGCATATATAAGCAGGTCTTAAAAAGATTCTTACCTTAAATTAAACAAACCTTTAAATGTAGAGAAGTATAGAAAGATAAGCTTCCAATGTGTTTGAGTGCTGTGTGTGGCTTGCAGGTAGTGAAATAATGGTTTGGACTTAATAGACTGCAGCATTGCTTATTACATTCAGATGTATGTGTTTGACTAGTAATCAGCGTTAATAAGCAGACCCAGGCGTCCGCTCTCATGCAGTATCTGTAGGGGTGGTCTGAGGTGGCGGTTGGCGGCCGCCTGTTTTGTGTCCGAAATGAACGGTGCTTTCGCCGATCGAGCGGTAGTAGCACCGTTCATTTTTGGTGCACACTCCCGTGTACGCCCATGTTTACGCCCATTTTCCCTCATTATTTCGGCCGCTCCCCTCAACACGCCCCTTTGCCGCCCACAATGACCGTACTCTCGCGTACAGGTTTTTTCGCACGGAAAGACCCGTCCGTGAGCGTTGTGGAGTGGTCGCGCCTGCGCATTGGAGATGGTACGCATGCGCAGATAAAAAAAAACTCCGGAACGTACGCGTACGGCCCAGCCACACGAACCAGAATAAGGCCCTGTGTGCCTAGGCTCCCTGGGGTGCCTCAGGACACTTGCAGGGGTGCCTTGGGTTGGTGGACCAGGATGAATTCATATTATTAATGGTCAATGTAACAGGCAAAACTAGTGCTGGTGGCTGCCAATCATAATATATGTGGACAAACAGGAGCAAATCCTGTCCCTCACCAGATAACTGTGACATATAACCACAATGCACTTAATTATTATTTTTTTCCTAAATTTCTCAATAAGAAACATTTGGCCTAGGGGTGCCTTGAAAACATTTTGATGCTCTAGGGTGCCATGGTTCAAAAAAGTTTGGGAACCACTGCACTAGGGGATATTTACCCTTAAAATACGTGGCTGTAATTACTTGTCTAAATACATGTCATATAAAGCACTGAAAATCCTTTTCATTTGAGGACACTGTGACAGGTATTAGGGAATAATATGCAACTTTTGAGACTGCCTCATTAAAACCTCAAACAAACATGCTTTAAACCTTTCAAGCCATATCAGATACATTGTCTCCTTATAGACTCTGTGGAATACTTTGTTTGAAACATTTGTAACATCTTTACTTGCTTGTTTAAATAAAGCTGGGTACACATATATACAATCGTCGGCCCGTTCTTCCGTTCTGGGTCGAACGGCCGTTCAAATGTATAGGTGTGTACGCTGTCCTGACTCCCTCTGTAGGAGCGATAAACAGGCAAATACGGTCTTGTCTGTCCATACTCGTTCGGTCGAAAGTTCAGTGTGGTTTAATATTCATCCGACAGGGCTCCCCCATCCCACCTCGCCTGGGGAGCTCTGGTGCCTTGCACCAGCCCTGACCCCAGTATTGGTGTGCCACTGATTAATGATTAATGTCTTGCAATGCTTAATTTTGACATTTAATTCATTTTATCTATATTTTTTCCAACCTTGTATTTAATTTTACTTATTCACTTTTATTTTCTCTTATCTTTGCCGTACATTTATTGCAATCTGTTTCCCTTTTCACGCCTGCTCACATTTGCTTCACTTCTGACCTTCTCTGTTGCTTTCATACTTTCGCTTGTTGTTGTTTCATACTTAATTGGATTACTCAATCAACCTGATTTTACCCACTTGTCTCCTCTCTGACTGTTGTTCCTTGCCTGTTACCTTCTCTCCTCTTTCATATCCCAAGCTCTCTCTCTGTTATCTACCACATCCTCGCAATCTACTACAGACGCTGTCTGTCTTCCCAAATCCCTGCTCTCTATCTGCTTTCACTAATCTACCCTCTCACCTCTGGTCCTCATGGCTGTTAATCTCTCAACTTCACTTTCTCCTACGGCTCCTCCCCCCTTCCATCCCATACCTATCCTGTCCACTCGCCCCCGCACCCCCACCCTCCCAACGACCCCCCCTCGCTTCTGCAATCCCAAAAACCTTATCCACATAAATACACAACCCACTCCTCCTCTTTCCTGTGCCCTGTGGAACGCCAGATCCATCTGCAACAAATATAAACAATATACATGACGGTTCTAATAAAAAGTATGTATTAACACATTATATCTATCATAGATAGTAAAAAACACACATAAAATGATATAAGAGCTGCAGGAGTTTAGAGCAATGTATAAAGCTCAGGTTGGTATATAATAGTCTAGGACTCCATCAGGATAATGATAATTGAATTTTGGATATTACCATCCTTTTCTGTCACCTGGAATTGATGACTACTCCAGGGAAGAGTGACCCCAAATGTCCTTTGCCCTATGGTTCCAAGGGCTCAAGCCTCCCTATTTGGCGAATGATCTCCTTTTTGCTGGATTAGGAATAAAGCAGGTATCCCAAAATGAAGAAGTCCAGATACTGGGAGTGGTGGTTCGTCGTCGGGAGAGTGGACTGGTCACATATATGGATGGATGGGAGTCCAGACAGAAAGATATCAGGCTCAACGCGTTTCCCCGGCTTATCTGTGGCCGGCTTCCTCAGGTCCCTTCTTCATGTATTCATCCTACCTCTTTACCTTCCCTTCCTCTACTTCATCTTCAGTCTCCTCGACAATTTCGACACCTACGTCAGAACTGATGCTGATTTTAGTTCTACAAGCTATACCCCTATTTATGCTGTATTTTATCAACACACCCTGTACGTTACCTTGTCATTTTTTTTTGTTTGCTATGTACGGCGCTGCGGACACTTTGTGGCGCCTTATAAATAAATGTACTACTACTACTTGCAAGCAGGGCCCTCCTAATGTTTGACTGTCTGTAAATACCCAGTTTGTTCTATCACTGACTTCATAGTAAAGCACAACGGAATATGCTGCGTTATATATGAAACTGTTAATAAATAAAGGGCCCTCAGTAAGCTTTGGCAGGCTACAACTTTCATGACCCCCTTTCCATACCTTAACCTCAGACGATCTCTGGTAGTTTTTCACGATGCTCCTGTTGCTGCTGGTCAGTAGTTGGGGAATTGCGTGTCTTGCTGGACAGCCTGCGGTGATGTCACTCTGTCCCTTCTTCAGTACTGCCACTTTCTCATTCTACTCAAGTTTGCTGGAATGTTAAGGGATTGGACACTGACATGCAAACTTTACAGACCTGCTTAGAATTGTGTACTCACCCCATCCTCAGTGACATACAGTACCCACCCTATTACCCCAGCCCTAGTGGCTTGTACCCTCTGTTATGGGGCTGCAATAGCATCCTCCCCTCATGTACCCCTCTGGTATGGCATCCACTCCTCATGTACCCCTCTGGTATGGCATCCACCCCTCATGTACCCCCCTGGTATGGCATCCACCCCTCATGTACCCCTCTGGTATGGCATCCACCCCTCATGTACCCCTATGGTATGGCATCCTCCCCTCATGTACCCCTCTGGTATGGCATCCACCACTCATGTACCCCTCTGTTATGGGGCTGCAGTAGCATCCTCCCCTCATTTATGTACCCCTCTGGTATGGCATCCACCCCTCATGTACCCCTCTGGTATGGCATCCTCTCTTCATGTACCCCTCTGTTATGGGGCTGCAGTAGCGGGACCATCCCAGAAAAGTTGCATACATTATTAATGATACTGATCCAGTACTGTGCAGGGAGTTTTGCATCTTGTGCTGTTTTTGCACTCGTGCTGCCAGATCTGGATTAATCACCTGTGAACCACACTGAACAAAAGGACACCTGGGCACGTTTTAGATGATGTAATTATATTTTGCAGGTTCACATACACATAAAAACTATATAAATACACATATAAAAGGCAGATACCGTAAATTGAAAAGATGGGTTACTCATATGCAGATGAGGCCCTGGGATAAAAATAAGCTAGAATAGCCAACACCAAATGGGTCACGTATTAGATGGTAAAGCGTGGTTTCAGGAGCACAGTCAATGTCAATAAGCGGTTAGCATCAGCCAGAAGCACTTTGTAAGCTGTTAAGTGGGAGCTCAATGAGAGTTGCCTGTTAAGCGCATATAACGCCAGGTGGTAGATGTCAGGTAGCGCAGAGTCTCCTTAGAAATATGCTCACCCTCCTTGATGGTTGGAAGCGGAGGGGCGGGGAGCCCGATGACAAGTGGCTCGACCCGCTGCACATTGTTTGCTGGCGTCCTAGATTTGCACTCCAGTGGGATGCGGCAGTTAAGCCGTGAAGCCGGCTGGCTGGTGTCTGCGGCTGTGCGTGCTGGAGGAGGCTCCGGTTTGAGCCGGGGTAATCTATCCGTGACGCTTGCTCCGTGACCACGTGATGATGACCTCACAGATGGGTTGGCATTCAAGAGGATATGACGTTGACGCGTTTCGTTCCCTAGCAACGGGAACTTTTTCAAGACGGTTTGCAGTAAGTCCACCTCCATGATATTTAAAGGCATCTGCTTATTGTTTAATTGCCAATACATTATCATAATTGCCTTATAGCATCATTCAAACATGTGCCCGGTGTCAAAACAATACAATACATATAACATATATTTATTTATTTACCGGTGATTTAGAAAACATATACAACTTGTTGCTGGTTAGTTTAAGGAAACCTTCATACAGAGAGGATTATATAATTATATAATTGCGCCCTGATTGGGAATATATTGCTGGATATTCAGGTTTAACTTATACCTTCAATGGGACATTACAAACTCATTTATATATCAGATAGTTTGTACATAAGAGAGAGGCTGTCAGAAGATTTGATCGATAATAGATCAGCATTCTAAAGAGTTATTAATTTTTAATTTAATTATTTGAGAGATTAACAGTCTTAAATTAAATTGAGACATACATATCAGACTTCATATTCAATTTACATCAATGATTTTGCATTAAATAGAAAAATAGTGAAATAGTAGGTCAATAAACAGTTGACAGTAAATTCTGAAGTATATATATTCTACTTTTACGACTGGGGGGGCGGGGGGAAAGAGGGGGGAGAGGGAGGTAGGCGGCAGAGAGAGAATATAAGGACACTTTGGAATAATCGTATGAGTTACTGTAGTATCATTTGATCTTATCACATTTATAATGATATGGTGATGGGAAATAATGATAAATGGGTCAGTGTGGGGGGATGTGGGGAGCGACGACTGCAAACCCAAGGCATCATGAAAAGATTCAAGTGTCCTGGGTAGACGTCGGTCTCCACAGCCCAGACACAGTGTCCCCATTTTCCTATATTTAAATATCGTACTGAGTTAATAGGAATTCAAAGGCAGATAATGCACTTTATAAAACTAAAGAAACAGGAACAGATACATATATCTAGAATAAAGAAAGAAGAAATTATATCGGCAGGAGAGGAGAACGGGAGGTAAATTCATAATCTGCTGGAGGATTAGCCCATGCAAGTGAGATCCAGAGCTTCGTTCAGACCCAGAGGACTGAGAGTGTCAAGTTTAAAAATCCATGAGGACCTATCTCCCCCTCTTTTAGTGTTAATATTATGATCTATGCCCATAACTACGAGACCACTGGGGTCTCCATTGTGATACTGTAAGAAATGTCGTGGGACACTATGATTAACAACCTTTTTCTGAATGATGTTACGGTGTTCTCTAAATCGGATCTTGATACTGCGAGTAGTTCTCCCGACATATTGCAGCCGGCATGGGCATTCCAGAATATAGATGCAATATTCAGTATCACAATTGATGAAATATTTAATATCGAATGTTTTACTGTTAGAGGTAGATATTACCTTGTTAGTTTTATTGCACATATGTTTACATGTGAGGCATATATTTTTATTACAACGATAGTTTCCTAAAGGTCTATTAGGCAACCAGGAGGAATGGGGTGTTTGCGGAAGAGGAGGTAAAAGGCTGGGAGAAATGTAATCTTTAATGTTTCTGTTTCTTTTGAAAATTATTCTTGGTTTCAGACATGTGGTGGGGAGGATTTTTGTCATATTGGTGTTAAATTTGGAAATAAAAAGGGGAGGGTTTTGGTTCAGATTTGTAATTTCATTGGTGGTTTTCTTGGATTTTAGTAAATTGATTCTTGCAGTGGAATCTGCTGTATGTGAGGCCTCTTGAAGAAGAGGTTCGGGGTAACCTCGTCTTCTAAAGTGTCCAAGCATGGAGTCAGATTGGAGTTTAAAATCGCTGTCTAGTGTACAATTTCTGCGGATCCTTAATAGTTGGTTTTTGGGAATATTAGAAATCCACGGTCTGTAATGACCACTATTGTAATGTAAATAGTTGTTTGCGCCAACCGATTTAATATAATTATTAGATATCACCATTTGATTATGGATTGAGAAGGAGATATCCAGGAAATTCATTGCTGTTAAACTAAACTGATGTGTAAAAGTGAGGTTATAAGTTTTTAAATCAAGAAAATTAACAAAATCAAGTGCCAAATGTTAATTTTGTTAATTTTCTTAATTTAAACACTTATAACCTCACTTTTACACATCAGTTTAGTTTCACAGCAATGCATTTCCTGGATATCTCCTTCTCAATTTTCTTCTTAAGAAAATTAACAAAATTAACATTTGGCACTTCATTTTGTTAATTTTCTTAATTTAAACACTTATAACCTCACTTTTACACATCAGTTTAGTTTCACAGCAATGAATTTTAGTTTAAATCGGTTGGCACAAACAACTATTTACATTACAATAGTGGTCATTACAGACCGTGGATTTCTAATATTCCCAAAAACCAACTATTAAGGATCCGCAGAAATTGTACACTAGACAGCGATTTTAAACTCCAATCTGACTCCATGCTTGGACACTTTAGAAGACGAGGATACCCCAAACCTCTTCTTCAAGAGGCCTCACATACAGCAGATTCCACTGCAAGAATCAATTTACTAAAATCCAAGAAAACCACCAATGAAATTACAAATCTGAACCCTCCCCTTTATATTTCCAAATTTAACACCAAATCGACAGACATAAAGAAAATCATTTTGAAAAATTCAGAGATCCTTAAATATGACAAAATCCTCCCCACCACATGTCTGAAACCAAGAATAATTTTCAAAAGAAACAGAAACATTAAAGATTACTTTTCTCCCAGCCTTCTACCTCCTCTTCCGCAAACACCCCATTCCTCCTGGTTGCCTAATAGACCTTTAGGAAACTATCGTTGTAATAAAAATATATGCCTCACATGTAAACATATGTGCAATAAAACTAACAAGGTAATATCTACCTCTAACAGTAAAACATTAGATATTAAATATTTCATCAATTGTGATACTGAATATTGCATCTATATTCTGGAATGCCCATGCCGGCTGCAATATGTCGGGGAACTACTCGCAGTATCAAGATCCGATTTAGAGAACACCGTAACATCATTCAGAAAAAGGTTGTTAATCATAGTGTCCCATGACATTTCTTAGAGTATCACAATGGAGACCCCAGTGGTCTCGTAGTTATGGGCATAGATCATATTATTAACACTAAAAGAGGGGGAGATAGGTTTAGAAAGCTGTGTATTGCTGAGTCCTCATGGATTTTTAAACTTGACACTCTCAGTCCTCTGGGTCTGAACGAAGCTCTGGATCTCACTTGCATGGACTAATCCTCCAGCAGATTATGAACTTACCTCCCATTCTCCTCTCCTGCCGATATAATTTCTTCTTTCTTTATTCTAGATATATGTATCTGTTTCTGTTTCTTTAGTTTTATAAAGTGCATTATCTGCCTTTGAATTCCTATTAACTCAGTACGATATTTAAATATAGGAAAATGGGGACACTGTCTGGGCTGTGGAGACCGACGTCTACCCAGGACACTTGAATCTTTTCATGATGCCTTGGGTTTGCAGTCGTCGCTCCCCACACCCCCCCCCCCCCCCCACACACTGACCCATTTATCATTATTTCCCATCACCATATCATTATAAATGTGATAAGATAAAATGATACTACAGTAACTCATACGATTATTCCAAAGTGTCCTTATATTCTCTCTCTGCCGCCTACCTCCCTCTCCCCCCTCTTCCCCCCCCCAGTCGTAAAAGTAGAAAATATATACTTCAGAATTTACTGTCAACTGTTTATTGACCTACTATTTCACTATTTTTCTATTTAATGCAAAATCATTGATGTAAATTAAATATGAAGTCTGATATGTATGTCTCAATTTAATTTAAGACTGTTAATCTCTCAAATAATTAAATTAAAAATTAAAAATTAATAACTCTTTAGAATGCTGATCTATTATCGATCAAATCTTCTAACAGCCTCTCTCTTATGTACAAACTATCTGATAAATAAATGAGTTTGTAATGTCCCATTTAAGGTATAAGTTAAACCTGAATATCCAGCAATATATTCCCAATCAGGGCGCAATTATATAATTATATAATCCTCTCTGTATGAAGGTTTCCTTAAACTAACCAGCAACAAGTTGTATATGTTTTCTAAATCACCGGTAAATAAATAAATATATGTTATATGTATTGTATTGTTTTGACACCGGGCACATGTTTGAATGATGCTATAAGGCAATTATGATAATGTATTGGCAATTAAACAATAAGCAGATGCCTTTAAATATCATTGAGGTGGACTTACTGCAAACCATCTTGAAAAAGTTCCCGTTGCTAGGGAACGAAACGCGTCAACGTCATATCCTCTTGAATGTCAACCCATCTGTGAGGTCATCATCACGTGGTCACGGAGCAAGCGTCACGGATAGATTACCCCGGCTCAAACTGGAGCCTCCTCCAGCACGCACAGCCGCAGACACCAGCCAGCCGGCTTCACGGCTTAACTGCCGCATCCCACTGGAGTGCAAATCTAGGACGCCAGCAAACAATGTGCAGCGGGTCGAGCCACTTGTCATCGGGCTCCCCGCCCCTCCGCTTCCAACCATCAAGGAGGGTGAGCATATTTCTATGGAGACTCTGCGCTACCTGACATCTACCACCTGGCGTTATATGCGCTTAACAGGCAACTCGCATTGAGCTCCCACTTAACAGCTTACAAAGTGCTTCTGGCTTCTACCTTTCCCCACGCATTTAACCCATTCATCCCTTGCTACTAACAGTCTGGCTGATGCTAACCGCTTATTGACATTGACTGTGCTCCTGAAACCACGCTTTACCATCTAATACGTGACCCATTTGGTGTTGGCTATTCTAGCTTATTTTTATCCCAGGGCCTCATCTGCATATGAGTAACCCATCTTTTCAATTTACGGTATCTGCCTTTTATATGTGTATTTATATAGTTTTTATGTGTATGTGAACCTGCATAATATGTTTTTTCTTATATAAAATATAATTACATCATCTAAAACGTGCCCAGGTGTCCTTTTGTTCAGTGTGGTTCACAGGTGATTAATCCAGATCTGGCAGCGCGAGTGCAAAAACAACTCTTTTTGTATACTATTAGTGAGTCACCAGTAGACTCACTTGCCCTTGCTGCAGCCAAACCTGGAATATAGCTATTATAACCTCTATTGAAAACTTAATTGGTCTAATTAAGCGCCGGGCTCTGTGGATTGTGGAGACCTCCTAGGAGTTCCCTCTACACCCACAGATCTTTTTCCTTTTTCAGTTTTGCCTCTTGTGTCTTGTTTGTAAAACAACATTTTCTCAAGATTTTTGGATACAAGCTTTTCCGGAGGTGTGGCTAAATATGGAAATCGTGCCATTTTAGCCCTGCCCCCTTCTCGAAGACCGTTGAATTGTGGGATTTGCCTACTGGGGGTGGGGCTGAATGACGTCTACTTCAAGCCCCACCCCCAGAAGTGCTGCTGACAATCAGCTCTCTGGGGTTCTTTTTGAAAGGAAACTTACAAAGTAGGCAAATATGATCCACTGTGTTAATCATTACACATATATATATATTGTTTCATTAGTATGCAAAATATTATCTATAACTATATGATAACAACAAAAGAGGAAGAAAAATAAAAAGTGTTCTACATGAGACTCTTGCCAGGTTAAATAAAATTATAAACTTTATTTATTTGCTTTACACCATAATGATAATGTAAAGTTGCTATACTTTGCTGCTTACATAGAACAGCAGCAATAATACTAATATGCTAATACAGCAAGAAGCGTTGTACCTGCTGATGTATTACTGATCCAATCTGCATCCAAAGATGTGGGGCAGTAATCAATGCTCCCGATTCACAGTTTATTTCGGCGAATCGGGCTGTTTTCACCAGAGGCGTAGCGAGGGCGGTGCCGGTGGAGCACCAGCTCCGGGCGATGGAAGCTATCCTGGCGCCGGAGCTGTCCCAGCACCGCCAGCTCGCCCGCTCCATCTCCCCCGCTAGCTCCCGGATCGCTGTGTGTGGGAGACGTGATGCTATTTAAAATTCACGTCTCCCTCTGGACCACTAGCCAATAGGCGCTTGCGGTCCAGCAGCCAATCAACTGGTGGCTGCTGGACCGCGAGCGCCTATTGGCTAGCGCGGTCCAGCAGGATATGTGAATCTTAAAAAGCTGGCGCAGCAGCACACACTAGTGCACTGTTACAGCAGGGAGCCTGGGTAGCGGACAGCTCGGGGGGGGGGGTCCCACTGTCAGATGTCGCGCGCAGGGGCGATCCGCGGCACTGCTCCCTCTCGTGACAGCCATCACAGCCGCTGCAGATTCAGTGCAGGCTGTGACGGCTGAGTCTGACTTGATTGAGCAGCCTGCGCAGGGAGTGCAGACTGGGTCAGCCGCATCATCTCGCCCACCCGACTCCCAATGTGCTGGTAAGTTGTGGCCATCAGAAGGGGGACCATGCTTGAGCTCCAGTGTAACAAACCTAAAAGAGGTCCAGGCTCACCATCCTGGTGTTGGATGGTATGGGTATGTTGGGGACAGTGAAAGAGTAGGGTGTGTAATTGGGAGTGGTGTAGAGAATTATGGAGTGAATGTGGCACAAACAGGGGGACTAGGGTGTATATGTGAGTAAAGCTTTATAGGGGGTCTGTGGGTGGAACAGGGTGTTTGTGTTGGGGATAGAGGGTTATGGGGTGTTTGTGGTGGGGATAGAGGGTTATGGGGTGTATGTTGGGGGACAGGGTGTTTGTGGTGGGGATAGAGGGTTATGGGGTGTATGTTGGGGGACAGGGTGTTTGTGGTGGGGATAGAGGGTTATGGGGTGTATGTTGGGGGACAGGGTGTTTGTGGTGGGGATAGAGGGTTATGGGGTGTATGTTGGGGGGACAGGGTGTTTGTGGCGTGGATAGAGGGTTATGGGGTGTATGTTGGGGGACAGGGTGTTTGTGGTGGGGATAGAGGGACGTGGCAATGAGGTCTCTCCTCTTATATGGAATCAGAATAGGAATTCTGTAAGGGGCAGTAATATGGACAATGTTTAAGGGGCACTACTAGGGGCATTATGTGTAAGGGACATTACTATGGGCGTAATATATCATGGGCATTACGTTTGTGGCATAATGTGTAATGGGCATTACATGTGGCATGATATGTAATGGGCATTACGTGTGTGGTAATTTGTGTAATGGGCATTATCATGTGTGCACCAATGTGTAATGGGCAATATGGTGTGCGCCAATGTATAATGGGCATTCTGGTGTGCGCCAATGTGTAATGGGCAATATGGTGTGCGCCAATGTATAATGGGCATTCGGGTGTGCGCCACTGTGTAGTGGGAAATATGGTGTGCAGCATAATGTGTAATGGGTACTGCAGTTTTTGATAATGTGTTATGGACATCACAGTATGCAACAATGTCTAATGGGCATAATGGTGTACAATAATGTGTAATGGGCATTACGGTGTGTGGTATAATGTTAGGCCGCGTCCCCTTTTTGCCTCGCAAGAGCCCCGCCTACTACAAACCGGGGGGGGGGGGCGTGAAACATGCCCTTGCTCCGGGCACCGTGGCACCTAGCTACACCGCTGGTTTTCACTCCCTGTGGTGAATCTTTTTTACGGAAAATCTGATACACCCTATTCAACTTCTCCAGTTCTTATGGACCGATTCTCCCCAAATTTGGTGTGCATGAAGGCTGTATGTAGATCTACTGGGGTACTAACTTTGGTCTGGATCGGAATTCCGGAAAAGGTGATACAGCCCCCCAAAAATCATTACTTTTTTAGGTGGGTCAGCTCCCGTCCAAAATTTCTCGGTCCGGTGAGGTTTTATCAAAAATCCAAGATATATGTTTTGCAGCTAGGTGCATAAAATGAACAGTATAATCACCCACATCAATTTGTAATGTAAGTCCTGCCACTGAGTCCCAGTAGATATTAAGGGCCGAATGTATAGTACTAAGCTTGAAAAGTGATAAAATGGAGAGTGATAAACAACCAGCCAATCAGCTCTTACTGTAACTGCCATGTCACAAGCTGCGTTTGAAAAATGATAGGTAGGAGCTGATTGGTTAGATGTTTAGAACTCTCCATTATATCACCTTTCAAAGATTAGTACATCTCGCCCTTAGTCCCTTTGTGGGGCAAAGATGGGGAGAGTGATTGTTCCAGGTTTCTCTGCAATTGTTTGGTGAGGTGCCTTGCATCTGTGGGGAAGAGATGCGTGTATGGTATCAGCAAGCTTACTTGAATCTCCTTCTCCGAAAGCCAACAGTTAAGGTGATGTTGCTCCTGGGACATCTCGCAACAACGGTACTGCCGTCAATGGGTAAGTGGGGTCTCTTTCCAGTGGAAGGTGACAGATGATGGGTGGTGAATGTCTTTCCAGCCAACACGTTTTGCTGTAATGGTAAATCTTTTTCAAGGTCATGTTTTTTTCCACACACTTTTAACTACTGTACTCTAACAAAAGAATATGTCTGTGTATGCCAATTATTTGTCCATCTTTATGTGGATGACAGGCCTACTTTCTATTTTTCCATTCATAGCTGCAGTCGTCATTTGGGATTATTCAGACCTGATTACAAAGCACATTTTTTAGAAAATGGACAAAACCATGTGAACTGCAGGTAGGGCAAATGAAACGTGCAGATTGAGTTAGATTTGTTTTGTTATTTTGTTTCTGTGCAGGGTAAATTCTTTCTGTTTTATTTTTACACTGCAATTTAGATTTTAGGTTGAACACCCTCCACCCAAATGTAACTCTCTCTGCACATGTCACATCAGCCCCACCTGCAATGCAGCATGGTTTTGTCCATTAGAGAAAAAAAAAATTTGTGATCAGGTCTGAAATACCCTCTCTTTCTGGATGTGAAAGATCCATCTGCAGGCTACAAACCAGCACAGAAGGCTTCTTAAATGAACACCCTATTCCCATAAGACAGAAAAGTTTAATGTATCTTCTTAGGATTTGGCTGTATTTTGCAGAAAGAGTATCCCTTCAATGGTCGGCTAAATACAGCCAACCGTACTCTGCGATCTCCATCTATGCATATGTTGTATGAATTATTGAAAGGTCCAGCACATTTCTATCTAGGCAGGGTTGCCTACCCTCCCGGAATGGCCAGGAGGGTCCCGGCAATCGGGTCCCCCTCCCGGCTCCCAAGAAAGGGGGGCAACCCTCCCACATTGCCGTCCATCTCTTGAACCGCCCTTCGGCGAGGGAGGGCCACGGGTCAAATGACGCAATCGCGTCATTGTAGCCCTGCCCCCCGCAGTGCAATGCCTGAATACTGCCATTGCAGGGTAGGGAGGGGGGGGCTAAAATATTGTGATTGCTCTTGACACGCCCCCAATAGAGCAGTACACCCAAGGCAGGGTAGGCTAAAAGTCGGCAACTATGATCTAGGAATCATGTGCAGTTTGCAAACATCCATGAGACACATCTTCATTTCCACTTGGTGTGACTTCTACAGCCCCAATGTAAGTATATTTAATATTTATAGCAAATCAAACAAGAACAACAGTGGAAAAATGGGATAATATTATGAAATTCTTCAAGTGGATAAACTAGTTTAGGTGGTTCCGGGTGAGGATGTTTCCCCATGCCTCCAGGAAGAACAGACTTTTGTTTCATGTCCTTATTTGCTAAATAGACTATTCAACTGATAGACCTGGCATCCCTGAATCCTTCAACAATGGGCCACTATAAAGCTAAGCTTAGTATTATCACCTATAGTAAAATGTAATTTGTTTTGAAAATGATATTAGTCATTGCAAATCTGCTCTCATGCAACTGCCCTCATTGCATGCAAATGACTGTACATTGCAGTGTCCATTGTTCTTGTCTTCCGATTGTGCGCACAATGTAGCTGTAAATTACACATTTCTCCTGCTACCTTAACCATGTACTGACGGCATTAGAGCCTGCACACTGCTGCCTCTATCTGCTTTCCTAGCCAGGACTAAAGGAAAGCACAGGACTAAAGGAAATACACTGAGCCAATTTGGGCCGATTTCGAGTGATTCAGACGAATCGGGACGTGATATCGGCCCAAATCGATTCAGTTTGATGTCCCCTCAGGTCCGATGCGCTGTCCTGTGCGCATCAGACCTTAGCCGGTGGTCAGACCTGCTGGCCATCCGACCACCCGACCTGGGACCTCCTTCCCCATGCGGTGGGGTCTAGCTGCCAACAGAAGGCATGTTGTTAACACACAAGGCATGTTGTTAATACACTGATAATTCAAATATTAATTTTTTTATATTCACAAATCTGATTTATAGTTATTTCTGCTTGTTGCCTCATAACAATTCAATTGAGCACTTTCCCTAGTTGTGAGTTTATTCTAATAACATTGTTACAAACATTACATAACCCATAAGGGAAACCTTTGTTTAATTCAATTTATATGAACAACATGTCATAATACAAGATTTTTATTTTGTTATACAAAAACATTTACAGGTATGAATTACATATATAATCAATAGTACTAATGGGCTGATATTGTAACTATACAGATTAGATTTTTTTTTTATTGTTGGCCTAACCATGAAAACATTGATGGTCAACTTATAATTCTGTGAGCAATGAATATCGATGGCTGGAAAACATTGATTATCTTGGACCACACACTATTAAATAAATTATCATCCACACACAAGGATGATGCAAAGGATGATAAAGGAATGTGTCTGTGTATGTCTATTTTTTATTTCTAATCATTTTTTCATATATGTACCATTGGTATAGTTTTATATTGTTTATATGAATTTATTAATAAAATAATTTTATTACGATATAAATTTTTCCAATTGTGTGGCGCTCTCTGGATATATACAGAGGAGTCAACCTCTGTACATATTATCTTTGGTACCTCTAAATGAGCCTGGATTTGTGAGATGCTGCTGCTGCTGTTGGTGCTGCTGAAGGCAATACAAATACACCAACTCAGTGTAGACTTTAATTTGCCCTCTTCTGCTTGTTTACATATCTGTAGTTAAATTGACAGTGGGTACAATGGCATTTCGGAGGACACTAAGGCCCAGATTCAGACCTGTTTGCTAGGCTGCGTAAACTAAGGTCGATGCTGCCTGCCGAATCACCAAACTTTATTCTTTTATATGCACATGGTCTTTGTATTTATGGTTTATATGCTTTTGGTTGTGTACAATGTTGGATGTCAGGCATGTCTGTGTTGTTATTGTGCCTATTTCAGACCTGTTAGCACGGCTGGAATTTTTGCAGATGGAACAAAACCATGTGCGCTGACGATCTCCCATTTATAGAGTTGCCAATGTTCTGGGGCTTCCATGCACCTTTTTTTTTTCTGAAGTAGCAGTAACCATTTCAGGCTATAGCACTAGTGCTGATTATGCAATGTGGGGAAAGGCATATACAAATGCAGAAGGAGGGTTCAGGTTGACTGGAATCCCCCTCCAATTGGCAAGTTGCTCAAATTTTGCCAATAGCAATGGTATATAATAGGATTACTTGAGCATTAGCAACAAAATGCAGTGTATGGGACAGAGAACTGCTGCACATGCCCAGCATAGGCGAATCTAAGGGGTGGTCCTGGGGTGCACCGAACCACCCATTAGACCACCAGCCATCCTGACCATTAAGCAATTTAAAGCCATGACAGCCGGGCAGAGAGCTGTGCGCTGCCAGGCTATATAGTCAAAGCAGGTCCGCCGCTATTTTCAACTCTCCCGCTACATTATATGCAGCTTTGACTGGCGGATGTCTTACTGGAGCTGCAGCATTTCACTCCTCCTTGGCAATGAACAATTCACTCCCCCTTGTGAATGAGCAATTAACTCCCCTTGGCAATGAGCAATTCACTCCCCCTTGGCAACTAGCAATTCACACCCTCTTTACAACAAGCATGTATTCCCCCTTGGCATCAAGCATGAACCCCCTGGCATCAAGCATGAACCCCCTAGCAATGAGCATGTAGGTAATCAGCACTTATGTGTCAAATATGTAATGGACATTATGGTTTGTAATATACAGTAGTATGTAATGGGCATAACGATGTATTGCCTTATGTTTATTGGGGATTACAGTGTGTGGCCTTATGTTTAATTGGCATTACAGTGTGTGGCTTTATGTGTAATGGGTATTATTGAGTTTGCTAAAATGTATAATGGGCATTATGGTGTGTGGTATAATGTGTAATACCACGCCCTCTTTTTGTGATGACCCACCTCCTTTCCATGAGGCCACTCCTTTTTTGCTGCGCAGCTCGCCGCACAAGGTTCCCACCTACAGGAGAAGTTGAATCTGGGACCAGCCATTACCATATTTCTAGATTCACCCAGTGGTAACAGCCTCTACTAAGTTTGCTCTGTGTGGGGATCTGAGTCCAGGAAGAAGAGACAGAAGCATTACCATGAGGTGGGAGAATGCAAGCTTATAAAGTGCATTTCTGGTTCTATTATGTTTGTGTATGTTTTTATGGTATGTTTATGGTTATTATGGTATGTTCAACCTTTTTGTGACCAATTATTAATATTATTTAAATAATTGACACAGCCTATACTGTAGACAATATATAGTGATGAATATTATAACTGTATTGCATACAGTATTCAGTTTATAAAGAGACCAATATTTACACATTAGGCTCTTCTACCGCTCCCGCAGTAACTCCCACCCTTGCTCCAAAGTTCTATATAGTGGGAGATTGTGGACTGAATTTGGCAACCCCCCTCTAAAAATCCTGCATTTGCCCCTGAAAGGGGCCATCTGTATGTTGTATTTACTTTTATTAAAAGGAGAGAGTGATATTTAAAAAATAATTACTTTTGCGATGTAGTAATAGTCCCCCATGTGGCCACTGCTGGTACTACGATAGGCAAACGTACAGTATAACGGTGATTTAGACAGTTTCATCGCAGTATCACAAAGCAACATTGTAACTCTGAAATTGTGCAATGCATTTTACATCACGATTGGGCTAAGTCATAGAATACTGCACTATACTGTTTTATTTAATAGATGTATAAGTTATACAGTATGTGATATTAAAACAACATAATACAACATCATTTTTTATTAGAAATGATTTATTAATTTATGGTATACTGTACAAGTCCAATGGGGAAATGTACTAAGATTGAATTGGTATGAATAAACCCATTCATACCCATTCGGCTGCTACCTGCTGATTGGCAGATTTACTATAAGCCAAATTCGGCTGATTTTGCCATATTTATGTATGGCAAGCTCAGCCTAATTCGGGTGTACGAATGAGTGCACCATTGATAGAACTCAGCCAAATATTGCCATAGAGTTCTATCTGATGGCAAAATTTACTATCATTCGTATTGTTGAATTCATCTATGAATTCGTCCATGAATTCCATAGAAAAACTAATGCAACACATTTTCGATCCATATTTTGCTGAAGCCTGCTTAAATCAGTCTGATCCTTGCAGGCTTTTCTGTAAAAAATAGAAAAAATGGTACTTATGTATTATCTGGGCTGCCGATTTTTTGATTGTATGCCTTAATTTAAGGCATACAGTACAATCAGATGCGATGCGATATCGCATCGCATCGCATACGACCATATCGCATGCGATGCGATGCGATGACCCGATTTTTCCATAGGATTCAATGTTAAAATGGACTGAGTCCATTTTAACATAGAATTCAATGGGAAAAAGGGGTCCTTTTCATACCCCTACTATCCAAGTGGGCATGGAGTTGGATATAAACCTGTGGCGAGCTTAGCGAGCCACCGAGCCCGAAGCGTGGCGAGCGAAGCGAGCCCCACGAGGGGACGGTATTCTGTGTCCCCTCGCGGGGCTCGCTACGCTCGCCATGCTTCGGGCTCGGTGGTGCGCTACGCTCGCCACAGGTTTATATCCAACTCCATGCCCACTTGGATAGTAGGGGTATGTAGAGGGCCCCTTTTCCCATTGAATTCCATGTTAAAATGGACTCAGTCCATTTTAACATTGAGTCCTATGGAAAAATCGGGTCCATCGCATCGCATCGCATCGCATGCGATATGGTCGGATGCGATGCGATACGATGGACCCGATTTCAAAACCGGCAGCCCAGTTAGTACATAAGTACCGAAAAAATAAATCATTTAAAAAACTGTGTACGACCCCCTTCCATGAGCATAACCAGGCTCTTTGAGCTGGTACTGGTTGCAGAACCATCTGAATAGGGGTTCCCCTGTATTTCTACAACCAGCACCAGGCTCTTGGGCTGGTGCTGGTTACAAAAATATGGGGGATACAAAAAATAGGGGTCCCCCATATTTTTATAACTAGCAACAGCCAGAGGTGTCATCCACAGCTGGGGGAACTTTTTACATAAGTTCCCCCTAAAAGCATGAACACCTTGGCTGGTCAGCCCTGGCCGGGTCCCTGGGGGAGTAAGTATGCCCCCAATAAAGGGTCTTCCCCTCCAGTGCACCAACAACCAAGGCTGAAGTCTGAGGCTGTCCTTGGCTGTCCTGGCTCCTCTGGATGGTAGGTGCCGGACTGATCCCAGTGAAGTGTAAAATAAGGTATAGGGTTTTGTAGAATGCACATAATAAAGTATAATGCACATAAAGTATATCTTTATCACACACTCCATTCATACATACCCACCTGTCTTGATCCCATAGTCATGGTCCTCCTCTCCAGTACAATAGGTACCTGTGAAAAAAAAATACTCACCATCCCTTTGGCGTAAATTGCGTCCTCTTCATCAAAACCCAGATCCAGTGGACTGAGGAGCTGTCAGTGTGCAGCTCCTCCCCTAGAATGAGGGAATTCACAGCACTGTAATAACAAAATGGGCCCAAATTACATGACTTACAGCTGTTTTTATCTATTTTCAAGAAAACCAAAACTATATCCAAATCCAAACCAAAACAGCAAGAGGGTCCAGGCACATCTCTATTACTTATGATACTAACAATTGGAACCTACTTTTTTTTAAACAGTAGAGTTGCAGCAAGTAATTTTGTAAGGTCACATTCAGAATTCTTTAACTCTAAAGTAATGGCTGTATTAGTGGCATTTTTGCATTTTGTTAAGTCACAAGTAACGTTGTGTATTACCCTTGCATTATATATACTTGGGAACACCCTTTTAAAACATACCTAAAGCTAGTACATGTGTTGTCAGTTAGCAGAGATAAATCTGAATGAAAGGCTCAAGCATCTTCCTGGCTCACATTGGTGGCCAAATGTAATAGTGTGTGAAAATCAGAAAGAGTGAGATTTTGGGAGAGGTTTACCATTTTTTTAAAGCAGCAATCAATTTCATGGCAAAATCAACCTGGTACAGTATTTGCAGTTAAAAGGATTGCCGCTTTAAAATAAAATGGTAAAACTTTCCCAAAATTTCTCTCTTTCTGATTCTCACACCCTATTACATTTGGCACAGGAAAAATGGTAAAACTCTCCCAAAATATCTCTCTTTCTGATTCTCACACCCTATTACATTTGGCACAGGAAAAATGGTAAAACTCTCCCAAAATTTCTCTCTTTCTGATTCTCACACCCTATTACATTTGGATGAGGTGATACATAGATAAATTATTCAAGATATCTTAAGACTGTGGGCCAGATGTATCAAGCTTCAAAACGTGATAAATTGGAGAGTGATCAACAACCAGCCAACCAGCTCCTACCTGTACTGGGCATTACGGTGTGTAGCATGATGTGCAATGATCATTACGGTGTGTTGTATAATGTGTAATTGGCAATACAGTGTGTGGCATAATGTGTAACTAAAGGGAGCAAAAATTACAAAAAATCACCAAGGAGTGACCAATGTCTGGGTGTGCAGGTTGCAAAATTGGGCTAGAAGGTATTATTTTCTCACAAGGTCACACCCTCTTTCAGAATGTGCGAGCCATAGGAGCGTGAAATTACTTATTTAAAAAAAAATCTATGGTGGCATTTTTACTGTTGACACTGGGAGCCATGTTGCCTAGAAAAAGCCCTGTTTGTTTTACCAAAACAAACAGGGGGGCTCCAGAAACTTTTTTGGCAGGGGGAGCAAAATTTATTGGCATAGAGTCAAATAAATGGTGTTATTTATACAGCTGCAGACTTTGGACAGGTTCAGAAACAGTATATTCAGTAACTAGCAGGCAGCTGTCTAGAATGTTAATTATTTCATAAACTACTGATGTGGCTACTGTATGTGACTGCATGACATCTTATCCTTTACAACTAATCTGAGCACCATCTGCACCAAATCTCATGCACATTCCTTAGCTAATAAACATTGTAATAGCGGATGTGTGTGTGACCTTTTGCATGTACCACCTATAAACTTAACACTAACTTATATAACTAAGAAATAAAGACACGGAGACTTAGGTTTGGCAGAAAACTTGTTAGCTGAATTTATTTGAAAGTAATTTTAAGCTAATTTTTGATTTGGGCTAATTTTTGATTTGGGATTATTAAATTGAATTAATTAAATTACTTAAATGGTGGCAAAGAAAGAACGGCTATTATCTAACTCCACCCCAACTAGCCTACGCAGTTCAGCCTAATGCAACAGGCGGTATCCACTTAGACTACAGCATTGACTGCCCACCCAGCCGGGTGGGCTCGCTATCCCCGGGCGGGTAATATAGCGAAGGCCTAAGCCAATGAGAGCCAAGCGCACCGAAATAATGCAAACTACGCAGCAAACCTAACTTACTAACGCTTTAAATTTATGAACTTGCCGTTCTTTCCCGCCAGAGCGGGGGCTCCGAAACCCGAGACCCACGCCCAGCCACCCATTAAATGAGTGACTCAACTATGACTAACAAACCCTCGATGAAGATGCACAGACCCTCTTTGGCCAGGTGTACCCCATCAGGACGGTACAGATGTTGATGGCCGAACCTGATACGTTCGTGTGGAACCACCGCACCACCCGCTTCCAGAACCCAGCGGGCTACTGCTGAGTTCAACTTCTTGCAGGACTCGTCTATTGCTCTACAGTCCCTCGCACCTCTCCAGCACAAACGAGGGACTATGAATGACCATATCAAGGTGCATGAAGGCCAAGCTAATTTAATGGCAGCCAAGTCGCCGATGATCAAGGCTCTCAGTTCTAATTGGGACATTTTCCCGAGGTCATTGCCCCCCAGGTGTATTACTAATATCTCGGGAATTCCAAATGACCTCACATACTTCATAACGGTAGACCTTAGCTCGCGCCAGGACATACCCCTCACTCCTAACCAACGCACTAGGCGGCCGCACTGCAAGCTTGGTCCGCCACCAGATGCCACCATCCTAGCCGCCCAGAATATAAAAGAGTGGCCCACTATCCACACCTTCTGTTTGTCGCTGCCCACACCTATGAAAAAAGAATCGTAGAGGGTATTAAAATTACGTTTTTGTGGGACAAGGACTGTAGGACATATTAAGAGGGTCTGCCAAAAGAAAATTTTTTCGAATTGGTGCACGAATTTAGTGCATAGCAATGCTTCAATCACAATTGAAGCAACTCCTAGACACAAAAGGTAAGAGACAAACCGGGGAGGGAAGGGTAGTGGAGGGGGATATAGGTAAACAAGGGATTACTCGGCCGGAGGAAAAAACGTCTGGACCTGCTGAGGGACTCTTAATTGAAGCCGAATTAGCCGAATCAGATTAAGCCGAATTCAGTCCGTCAGATCAGGCAAAAAGCGTGAAAAACTCCGGACGCTGGCCCAACAACAGAGCGTAGCTAATCCCCGAGTAGGAAACGGGAGGAGGGGGGGGGACACAGGAGTACAACCAATCAGCTGGAAACCATACATTCACGGAGTCAAGGCATCAGGTGTGGACGGATGTATTTCCTGTAGCTTGAAGAGCGCCATCTACCTAACGCCTTTATGTCCTGAACCTGCCATCCAGCCCTAGCGGCGGATGTTGCTGCGCCTATTCTAAAGGAATGGGTGCCAAAGTCCCTCGGCGACAAACCCATGGTGACCAGACATTTCCGCAACATCCAGTTAAACTGGTACCTGGTCAGAGGAAGCCCATCATAGTGAAGCAGCCATGAACCGTCCCGCTCTGGTCTTACTTGTGCGTATTGCGTGGCCAGGGCCACCGGGCAGATTGTATCTGGTACCGCTTGGGGCATTGACACCCATGTCCCTCTAGCTAATTGATCGGTTTTAGATTCTACACCAAAGAGCCCTTTCCTCTATGCGAATGTCAGCTGCCAGCAAGGTTGCCTCCTTGAATTTAGAAGGAGCAACAAGCTCTAAAATTCTAAGGGCTCCATGAAACGCCATGGAAAACGCAAGCCTAAACAACAGAGCCTCAAACGCGGACTCGGCACAACTATAAACACTATCCATCAAGGAAGGAAGCATGGAGATTACAATAGGGCGTCTACAATCCGGTGCCGCAGGAGCCGCCCTTAGCCAACCTTTCATTGCTTTGCGAACTAAAAATCCTTTCGTAACGTCAGGAAAGCCCTTAAGCTGCGCAAAGAAGGATATCCCGGACAAGTAACGCCCCGCTATCGCTCTAGATTTTCCCGCGCAATACAGCTGCCAAAGGAAGGAAAGCAGTAGATTCTGGCCCCGCCTACCTTGCTGCGCGGACCCTCCAGAAAAGGATTCCCACTCCGACCATGCCTGCCTGTATGTCCTAAGGGTAGCCGGCGCTACGGACAACTCGGCTAGGCCCTCCAGTCCGGCTCGATGACCTGCCAAACATAAAGTGGGCACGCGACCCCGACAAGATCAGCATTTGGTACCAGCTTCCTAAATCTCTCCCACTGAAAACGAGATAATGCGTCCGCAATCTCATTTTCCGTGCCTGGCACGTGTCTAGCCTTGAACATGATGTTGTAACGCAAGCATTGTAAGGACAGCTGAGCTAATACGCGCAGAACCAGGAGGGACTTAGCCTTCTGATTGTTGATGGCATGTACTGCGCTGAAGTTATCGCACCAGAAAAGTAAGCTGCGATTGGTCAACCGCGCCCCCCAAACTTCCATGGCAACCATGATGGGGAATAGCTCCAAGAGCAGCATATCCCTGGTAAGGCCCCTGTCGAACCAAGAGGTCGGCCAAGGTTGAGCGCACCAGCTGCCATTCAGGAAACAACCAAAACCAGTTGAGCCTGCCGCGTCAGTGAATAGTTGCACACTGGAGTTGTCCACTACCGGTGCCAACCAAATTCGGGTACCGTTAAAGTCTTGTAAAAACTCCGACCATACCCTTAAATCCCGCTTTATTTCCGTGGATAGCCGCACAAAGTGGTGCGGCTTCTTGACCCCGGCCGTGGACCTCTCCAGCTTGCGACAGAATAGCCTACCCATAGGAATGACGCGGCACGTGAAATTAAGCTGACCTAGGAGCGACTGAGCCTGCCTCAGAGTCACTTTGCGTGACGCGCAACAGTCTGCAATCGTGACCCTAAGCTTAGCTATCTTGTCCTGTGGTAAACAGCAATGGCCCCTGACTGTGTCTATCTGGATCCCCAGAAACGACAGACATGTTACTGGCCCCTCCGTTTTCTCCTCAGCAATTGGTACCCCAAATTGCCGAAAAAGAGAACGAACGGCTGACAGCAGCACAGAGCACTGACTGGAACCTGAGGGGCCGACACAAAGGAAATCATCCAAATAGTGCGCGATCCCGCGCACCTTGACTGATTTCTCAACACACCAATGCAAGAAGGTGCTGAACCTCTCAAAAAATGCACAGGAGACTGAGCACCCCATCGGCAGACATCTGTCGACGAAGTAATCATCCCCTATGCGGAAGCCCATCAGCCTAAATGCATCGGGGTGCAACGGCAGGAGTCTGAAGGCCGATTCTATGTCAATCTTTGCCATCAGAGCAGCGTGGCCGTAAAACCTGACCAATGAGAGAGCGTCATCGAAAGACTCATAGACCACCGATGAGCACTCTTCGGGAATGGCATCATTAACTGAAAAACCCACAGGATAAGATAGGTGTTGGATTAGCCTGAATTTACCTGCCACCTTTTAAGGAACCACCCCAACCGGTGAAATAACCATGTTCGCCAGGGGAGGTGAGGGGAAGGGTCCGGACATGCGACCTAACTGCAACTCCTTGGAAACTTTTTCGCGCAAAATGTCTGGGAACTCGTTGGCAGATTTTAAGTTTCTAAAAGAACCCCCACGAACCTCTCCCTGAATAGGAATGCGGAAACCGCTGTTAAACCCCTCAAACAAAAAGGCAGCCGCCTCCCTGTCCGGATACTGGTGTAGCCATGCGGCCATGGAATCCACCAGCACTGGGGTGGGCGCTCTAGCGAGCATTTCCTGAGGGATGGGGCTTAGCCGCTGCCGGGCCAACCGCCCCTCCCCTGGAGGGGCGGCCTCCGCGAAAGCAGCTAGTTGCCGGATGGCTACCTGAGCAATTGATACAAACGTGCTTGTAACGGCAGCGTTGACCCAGGGAGCAGGAAGAGTTTTTAAATGCATAGCACTTACGCTTCGCCGAGCCCGGCGTGAATGGCCTGCTACCCGCCTGGAAACGCTTAGGGACGACAACCTCCCCTGATGGACGCTGTGGGGCAGGGGCGGGGGTGGAGGTCGTGTTACCTGGCCTCGATCCCTCCCCTATTTCATTACTTGCCCTGGTCAGCCCCATCCATACCTCAACATCCTTGCAGCCGAAATCTATTACATGCAAGCAGTCCTGCTTACGTCTAAATTGCTCATCGTAAGTCCTCCAAGCCACGCCCCCATAGGACCTATACATATCGTGGACCATATGAATATACCTAATGATATTCATATGCTCCTCGGGCCTATCCTCTAAGTAGCATGCCGAAAAAACACAAAAGCCGGATAGCCAGTTATCAAATGACCTGTATGTTTCTGCCCCCATCCCCCCTTTCGCTTTAGCCGCCTTGAAAGCCTTTTTTGATTCATCGGTGAGACTAAACAGATCTACAAAATCCCCTTTTTGAATCTTAATCCTGCAACTTTCCCTAAGGCCTCTCAACACTGCCGTATAATCGCAGTGAACCACGCTGGGAAGGTTCCTACGTTTCCTCTCCCTGCGAGACACAGCAGAAGTGCGTCTACGCTTACTGCTGCGGCCCTGACGACCCGCCTCTTTTTTAGCATATTTGGCCGCCCTTTTGCGTGCCTTCTTCTTACTGCCCGCATCAGAGCCGCCAGCCGAAGAGGAGGATGACGATGAAGAATCGTGACTAGAGCCTGACCCCACTGTTGAGGAATACGCCCCTGACTCAGTCCCTTCAGCAGAGGAGTCCTCACCTGTTGCTCCAGCCGGATCCTCCCAGGTGTCATCATCATCATCAGATCCCGCAGCACCCTCGGCCCTGTTCTTCTCGTCGCCAATCAATACCTCCTCGTCGACATCTGAGGAGACATTAAACAAAGGCCTGGAGGGCCGCTCGGGCCCCTCATGCGCGAGCCTGCGCCTGCTGGGCCCAGGGTTATTATGCCCCCCTTTTTTCTCTCTACCCCTCCTAACTTTTGGCGCAGCGTGACCTAAGTCCCTAAATACCCTCACAAATTCAGCACACCCAGGGATGGATTGGCCCCCTGGACCCCTTAACTCCTGATGACCCGATCCGGAGGCACGGGCCTCCCCGTCATCCTCGTCTACTAGTGGCGCCAGGGCCCCGGCAACAGAGGCCAGCGCAGCTGAGAGCAAGGCAGGGTCAAACCCCGGGGCAGAGGATCCTTTCCTAATATTGGACCTATGTCCCGCTGACACCCCATGACGTCCGCCACGGGATGATGTTCCACCCCTGCTACCAGAATTATCTTGCCCACTACCCCTTTCCTGAGCACAAGATCCCTGTCGCTCCCATGATGGCTTATACCCATAACAAGGGGTTTCTGGGTCTGGGGCAGGCGTCTCAAAATTATAATCCCCTGCATCCCAGTCAGCCTGCGCATCATACAAATCCCTGTGACCTGTGCCCTGCTGTCTCCTACCCCCAGCACTCTCAGGGCGAATGCCGCTGCCCTGAGAAGCTGGGGGCTCATTCACAAGTGACCTGGTGTGCGCTTCACAGCGCGCGCCCCTGGCTCTCCCTCGCCCCCGCCCGCGACTACTCCCCGCTGACGGGTAGGCCGCAGCCACGGCCCCCCGTGCAGCGTTCGTCGACGGGCGCCCTCCCCTCGCGCGCGGCGTACCCCGTGCTGCTGCCGTTCCGTGTCCTGACACGGAACGAGCAGTGGGTGCAGACCGCGGTCCCCGTCCGGTGACGCGACGGGTGCGTCCTCCTGACGCAACACCGCCGCGCGCCGCCAGCCTAGCAGGCCCAGACAGCGCCGCAGAGGGAGCAGAAGCAGCGCCCGTGGCTGGTCCTGTTTGACCGCTAGCCACCGCGCGCCTCGTCCCACGGCCCTGACGCCCTGCCGGTGGATCAGCAGATACCTCGGGTGAACCTGCGGCCTCCTCACCCGCCGCCCCTGAGGTGACGAAACGGGCAGGCAGCCGAATGGAGCGCCTGGGCCGCTGGGGAGTTGAACGGGGCATCCTACTAACGTTTAATCGAATCTTTTACCACAAAAAGGTGCAAAATTCCTTTCTTTTACCACTGAGGATTGAGAGAGAAGGGGAACACACCTACTCACCAGAGAACCTTCAGGAAAAGAGGAAGACTCCTCCCCCTGACAGTGATATTATTTCAGCTAAGCTGCCAAACCTAGCCAGGTCATTGGCTCTCCGTGTCACATGCTCTCAAGGTACCCACCCAGCTATCCATGTTTAATGCACTGCATGCCTATACAGCCATTACGTTGTTCTAAGTGTGCAAACTAGAATGAAGCTTGATATGATAATGAAGCATATATACTTATATTTTGTATAAAACAGAAAAACAAAAAAATAAGGCACTTATAAAACGTAAGGTAACTAACCCAAAATATATAGAAATGTATATAAACAACTTAGAGGGTGAAATTTAATTGGATGAGAGATTCAGAAAGTGAGAGATTTGGTAAGAAATCTCCATTTTTTTTAAGCAGCAATCGGTACTTATGTAATATCTGGGCTTCCGTTTTTCTTATGAGACCGCATCCCCTCGCGGGGCTCGCTGCGCTCGCCACGCTTCGGGCACGGTGGCTCGCTGCGCTCGCCACACTATATAAAATCAACTCCATGCGTAGTTGGATAGTAGGGGTATGAAAAAATGGGGTGCATTTAACATGGGAGCCCAGATAATACATAAGTACCCAGCAATCATTTACACTGCAAAACCAGTTTGATTTTGAAGAGTAAATGATTGCCATTTTAAAAAAAACTGGAGATTTCTTACCAAATCTCTCACTTTCTGAATCTCTCATCCTTTTAAATTTCACCCATAATGTCCAGAAATCTCTTGCTCACTGCCGCGGTCTGTGGGAATATCTGTATGAGTTCCCCTTAACTGGAAAATAAACTATTACAGAAAAAAAGAGGGTGACTGATTTGTGGAGACTCAATAATTGATTGGAGCACTTTTATAAAATGAATACATTTACTAATGCATATAAAAAGATAGACGAAATGTATCTAAATAAATAGAAGACAATCAAAGGATGAAAACAATATATACAAATGAGGTACATACAGTATACATATAATTATTCTCTAATATCTAACTAGGCTATGAGGAATAGTCCTGATTAAAAAGAAGTGTGTTCTTATTTGGAAGATTGCTAAATATTCACCGTTGAAAGTTCAATAAGTTATCCGGAAGTACTGGGGCTCCCCAGCATTGCAGGAGGCTGGTTCCGCTGGAAAAGTTACATTTTAGCATGTGGGAATGTGAGCTCACCTGTGCTCCTGTTTCTTCCTGCTGTCTGTTAGAAGTCTTGCATATTGGAATCTGCACGCTGTATAAGGTTTGTAGCATTGAGTTTTAAATTGCCGTCGTCTTGTTCCCGTCTCCCAAGGGTCCATTTGTGTGTCCGTGCATGGACAGATGCTGTGAGGGCTTGTGTGATGTATGCACTGCTATCTGAGACCCATGTGTTGCCATCTGTTGGAGCTCCTGTCTGTCACAGACGCCGCCAGAAGGGTTGAATCAGGACCCATGCCCACACACATCACAATACACTGCAAATACGCCACAATATATTGTGCTTTGGGGGACATTATTGCACAGCATTGTACATCTCATTGTCTCACCTGATGTCCAGCATATACGATGAACGTTGTGTGTAAATAACTTTGGTAATGTACATAACACAAATGTTGTGCAAAGTAGTCACAGGTACCACCATTGCCTGACAAATTGTATAGAGTTTCCCCATCTCTACACTTTGCTGTGTGTGTATTCAGAGGTAGCTTAAGAAAACTGTATCTTTTAAGATTGCTTGACTAAGGTTGAGTGACTTTATTATATATAATCTTCATAAATGTGTGCAATATAAAATATATAAACATGAAGACGTTTTAAAGCACAGAAGTAAAGATAATCATTTGATTTTCAACTACTACTTTACACAGCACCATTAAGATGAGAGTAATGCAGTGGTTCCCAAAATTTCTTGAATCATAACGCACTGCAGTATCAGTATTTCTTTTTACAGCGCCCATAAGACAAAAAGTAATTTATTGACAGATTTAGAAAACAATATTAAGTTAAGTAAATTATCCCTGCCTTTTATCCTTAGGTTCAGCTATGTGGTAGTGGACACTTGTGCTTCTGATTGTCCACATGTTCTATGATTTGCACAAACTCTGGTTTTACCTATCACTTTGACAATAATTTGATTTGGTCTTGGACCATCAGCCAGAGGCAGCCCTGTAAGAGCCACACGGTGGATGCCATTGGCAGGTCAACAATAAATAGATTGACAGTCAATATGTCGACCACTATTGGTAGACAGGCCATAACAAAGGTCAACATACCTTAGGTCAACATGGTCAAAAGGTCGACAGATACAATAGGTCAATATGAAAAAAGGTTTACATTAGTTTTTCATGTTTTTTTCCAGAACATACTTCATATTTAACTATCCAAGTGGACATAGAGAACATTATAGTGACCGAAGCATGGCGAGTGAAGTGAGCCATGCAAGAGGATGAGTTATACTTGGTATACAGTGTCTATGTATAGTATTTCTGTAGGGTTAGAAGCAAGACAGCTTGCTGTTTTGCAGCTGGCTGTTTTAGCAAAGGGTGTTCTTAACTAAGGGTAGCATCTGAACAGTTAAAGAAACAGTTTTATTCTGCATGAATCTGGACTAATCCATCTATTTCTTGTCATCTAACAGGTATGTAACATCCACATCCACTGCACTACAGATCCCAGCCTAGCCTCTGCATTGTCTTCTGGCATGTTTTAGCTATAAATGTATGTAACATCCACATCCACTGCACTACAGATCCCAGCCTAGCCTCTGCATTGTCTTCTGGCATGTTTTAGCTATAAATGTATGTAACATCCACATCCACTGCACTACAGATCCCAGCCTAGCCTCTGCATTGTCTTCTGGCATGTTTTAGCTATAAATGTATGTAACATCCACATCCACTGCACTACAGATCCCAGCCTAGCCTCTGCATTGTCTTCTGGCATGTTTTAGCTATAAATGTATGTAACATCCACATCCACTGCACTACAGATCCCAGCCTAGCCTCTGCATTGTCTTCTGGCATGTTTTAGCTATAAATGTATGTAACATCCACATCCACTGCACTACAGATCCCAGCCTAGCCTCTGCATTGTCTTCTGGCATGTTTTAGCTATAAATGTATGTAACATCAATAGATAATTGTATTTTGTTAGATGTATGTATAGATTGGAAGGTTCTAAGTAAGCCAATATTAGCATACCTCTTGGTTGGCTAATCAGGCTAGTTTATGATCTTTGTACAATTAGCATTTCAATCAGGTGGGCAAATGGTCTGGCCTGGCCTGGCTCTTAATTTGGGATAGTATTTCTGTAGGGTTAGAAGCAAGGCAGCTTGCTGTTTTGCAGCTGGCTGTTTTAGCAAAGGGTGTTCTTAACTAAGGGTAGCATCTGAACAGTTAAAGAAACAGTTTTATTCTGCATGAATCTGGACTAATCCATCTATTTCTTGTCATCTAACAGGTATGTAACATCCACATCCACTGCACTACAGATCCCAGCCTAGCCTCTGCATTGTCTTCTGGCATGTTTTAGCTATAAATGTATGTAACATCCACATCCACTGCACTACAGATCCCAGCCTAGCCTCTGCATTGTCTTCTGGCATGTTTTAGCTATAAATGTATGTAACATCCACATCCACTGCACTACAGATCCCAGCCTAGCCTCTGCATTGTCTTCTGGCATGTTTTAGCTATAAATGTATGTAACATCCACATCCACTGCACTACAGATCCCAGCCTAGCCTCTGCATTGTCTTCTGGCATGTTTTAGCTATAAATGTATGTAACATCCACATCCACTGCACTACAGATCCCAGCCTAGCCTCTGCATTGTCTTCTGGCATGTTTTAGCTATAAATGTATGTAACATCCACATCCACTGCACTACAGATCCCAGCCTAGCCTCTGCATTGTCTTCTGGCATGTTTTAGCTATAAATGTATGTAACATCAATAGATAATTGTATTTTGTTAGATGTATGTATAGATTGGAAGGTTCTAAGTAAGCCAATATTAGCATACCTCTTGGTTGGCTAATCAGGCTAGTTTATGATCTTTGTACAATTAGCATTTCAATCAGGTGGGCAAATGGTCTGGCCTGGCCTGGCTCTTAATTTGGGATAGTATTTCTGTAGGGTTAGAAGCAAGACAGCTTGCTGTTTTGCAGCTGGCTGTTTTAGCAAAGGGTGTTCTTAACTAAGGGTAGCATCTGAACAGTTAAAGAAACAGTTTTATTCTGCATGAATCTGGACTAATCCATCTATTTCTTGTCATCTAACAGGTATGTAACATCCACATCCACTGCACTACAGATCCCAGCCTAGCCTCTGCATTGTCTTCTGGCATGTTTTAGCTATAAATGTATGTAACATCCACATCCACTGCACTACAGATCCCAGCCTAGCCTCTGCATTGTCTTCTGGCATGTTTTAGCTATAAATGTATGTAACATCCACATCCACTGCACTACAGATCCCAGCCTAGCCTCTGCATTGTCTTCTGGCATGTTTTAGCTATAAATGTATGTAACATCCACATCCACTGCACTACAGATCCCAGCCTAGCCTCTGCATTGTCTTCTGGCATGTTTTAGCTATAAATGTATGTAACATCCACATCCACTGCACTACAGATCCCAGCCTAGCCTCTGCATTGTCTTCTGGCATGTTTTAGCTATAAATGTATGTAACATCCACATCCACTGCACTACAGATCCCAGCCTAGCCTCTGCATTGTCTTCTGGCATGTTTTAGCTATAAATGTATGTAACATCCACATCCACTGCACTACAGATCCCAGCCTAGCCTCTGCATTGTCTTCTGGCATGTTTTAGCTATAAATGTATGTAACATCAATAGATAATTGTATTTTGTTAGATGTATGTATAGATTGGAAGGTTCT
Source organism: Crinia signifera (assembly GCF_055691185.1). Taxonomy (NCBI): domain Eukaryota; kingdom Metazoa; phylum Chordata; class Amphibia; order Anura; family Myobatrachidae; genus Crinia; species Crinia signifera. Next base: position 258,660,184 of record NC_139219.1, read on the forward strand.
AAGTAAGCCAATATTAGCATACCTCTTGGTTGGCTAATCAGGCTAGTTTATGATCTTTGTACAATTAGCATTTCAATCAGGTGGGCAAATGGTCTGGCCTGGCCTGGCTCTTAATTTGGGATAGTATTTCTGTAGGGTTAGAAGCAAGACAGCTTGCTGTTTTGCAGCTGGCTGTTTTAGCAAAGGGTGTTCTTAACTAAGGGTAGCATCTGAACAGTTAAAGAAACAGTTTTATTCTGCATGAATCTGGACTAATCCATCTATTTCTTGTCATCTAACAGGTATGTAACATCCACATCCACTGCACTACAGATCCCAGCCTGGCCTCTGCATTGTCTTCTGGCATGTTTTAGCTATAAATGTATGTAACATCCACATCCACTGCACTACAGATCCCAGCCTAGCCTCTGCATTGTCTTCTGGCATGTTTTAGCTATAAATGTATGTAACATCCACATCCACTGCACTACAGATCCCAGCCTAGCCTCTGCATTGTCTTCTGGCATGTTTTAGCTATAAATGTATGTAACATCCACATCCACTGCACTACAGATCCCAGCCTAGCCTCTGCATTGTCTTCTGGCATGTTTTAGCTATAAATGTATGTAACATCAATAGATAATTGTATTTTGTTAGATGTATGTATAGATTGGAAGGTTCTAAGTAAGCCAATATTAGCATACCTCTTGGTTGGCTAATCAGGCTAGTTTATGATCTTTGTACAATTAGCATTTCAATCAGGTGGGCAAATGGTCTGGCCTGGCCTGGCTCTTAATTTGGGATAGTATTTCTGTAGGGTTAGAAGCAAGACAGCTTGCTGTTTTGCAGCTGGCTGTTTTAGCAAAGGGTGTTCTTAACTAAGGGTAGCATCTGAACAGTTAAAGAAACAGTTTTATTCTGCATGAATCTGGACTAATCCATCTATTTCTTGTCATCTAACAGGTATGTAACATCCACATCCACTGCACTACAGATCCCAGCCTAGCCTCTGCATTGTCTTCTGGCATGTTTTAGCTATAAATGTATGTAACATCCACATCCACTGCACTACAGATCCCAGCCTAGCCTCTGCATTGTCTTCTGGCATGTTTTAGCTATAAATGTATGTAACATCCACATCCACTGCACTACAGATCCCAGCCTAGCCTCTGCATTGTCTTCTGGCATGTTTTAGCTATAAATGTATGTAACATCCACATCCACTGCACTACAGATCCCAGCCTAGCCTCTGCATTGTCTTCTGGCATGTTTTAGCTATAAATGTATGTAACATCAATAGATAATTGTATTTTGTTAGATGTATGTATAGATTGGAAGGTTCTAAGTAAGCCAATATTAGCATACCTCTTGGTTGGCTAATCAGGCTAGTTTATGATCTTTGTACAATTAGCATTTCAATCAGGTGGGCAAATGGTCTGGCCTGGCCTGGCTCTTAATTTGGGATAGTATTTCTGTAGGGTTAGAAGCAAGGCAGCTTGCTGTTTTGCAGCTGGCTGTTTTAGCAAAGGGTGTTCTTAACTAAGGGTAGCATCTGAACAGTTAAAGAAACAGTTTTATTCTGCATGAATCTGGACTAATCCATCTATTTCTTGTCATCTAACAGGTATGTAACATCCACATCCACTGCACTACAGATCCCAGCCTAGCCTCTGCATTGTCTTCTGGCATGTTTTAGCTATAAATGTATGTAACATCCACATCCACTGCACTACAGATCCCAGCCTAGCCTCTGCATTGTCTTCTGGCATGTTTTAGCTATAAATGTATGTAACATCCACATCCACTGCACTACAGATCCCAGCCTAGCCTCTGCATTGTCTTCTGGCATGTTTTAGCTATAAATGTATGTAACATCCACATCCACTGCACTACAGATCCCAGCCTAGCCTCTGCATTGTCTTCTGGCATGTTTTAGCTATAAATGTATGTAACATCAATAGATAATTGTATTTTGTTAGATGTATGTATAGATTGGAAGGTTCTAAGTAAGCCAATATTAGCATACCTCTTGGTTGGCTAATCAGGCTAGTTTATGATCTTTGTACAATTAGCATTTCAATCAGGTGGGCAAATGGTCTGGCCTGGCTCTTAATTTGGGATAGTATTTCTGTAGGGTTAGAAGCAAGACAGCTTGCTGTTTTGCAGCTGGCTGTTTTAGCAAAGGGTGTTCTTAACTAAGGGTAGCATCTGAACAGTTAAAGAAACAGTTTTATTCTGCATGAATCTGGACTAATCCATCTATTTCTTGTCATCTAACAGGTATGTAACATCCACATCCACTGCACTACAGATCCCAGCCTAGCCTCTGCATTGTCTTCTGGCATGTTTTAGCTATAAATGTATGTAACATCCACATCCACTGCACTACAGATCCCAGCCTAGCCTCTGCATTGTCTTCTGGCATGTTTTAGCTATAAATGTATGTAACATCCACATCCACTGCACTACAGATCCCAGCCTAGCCTCTGCATTGTCTTCTGGCATGTTTTAGCTATAAATGTATGTAACATCCACATCCACTGCACTACAGATCCCAGCCTAGCCTCTGCATTGTCTTCTGGCATGTTTTAGCTATAAATGTATGTAACATCAATAGATAATTGTATTTTGTTAGATGTATGTATAGATTGGAAGGTTCTAAGTAAGCCAATATTAGCATACCTCTTGGTTGGCTAATCAGGCTAGTTTATGATCTTTGTACAATTAGCATTTCAATCAGGTGGGCAAATGGTCTGGCCTGGCCTGGCTCTTAATTTGGGATAGTATTTCTGTAGGGTTAGAAGCAAGACAGCTTGCTGTTTTGCAGCTGGCTGTTTTAGCAAAGGGTGTTCTTAACTAAGGGTAGCATCTGAACAGTTAAAGAAACAGTTTTATTCTGCATGAATCTGGACTAATCCATCTATTTCTTGTCATCTAACAGGTATGTAACATCCACATCCACTGCACTACAGATCCCAGCCTAGCCTCTGCATTGTCTTCTGGCATGTTTTAGCTATAAATGTATGTAACATCCACATCCACTGCACTACAGATCCCAGCCTAGCCTCTGCATTGTCTTCTGGCATGTTTTAGCTATAAATGTATGTAACATCCACATCCACTGCACTACAGATCCCAGCCTAGCCTCTGCATTGTCTTCTGGCATGTTTTAGCTATAAATGTATGTAACATCCACATCCACTGCACTACAGATCCCAGCCTAGCCTCTGCATTGTCTTCTGGCATGTTTTAGCTATAAATGTATGTAACATCAATAGATAATTGTATTTTGTTAGATGTATGTATAGATTGGAAGGTTCTAAGTAAGCCAATATTAGCATACCTCTTGGTTGGCTAATCAGGCTAGTTTATGATCTTTGTACAATTAGCATTTCAATCAGGTGGGCAAATGGTCTGGCCTGGCTCTTAATTTGGGATAGTATTTCTGTAGGGTTAGAAGCAAGACAGCTTGCTGTTTTGCAGCTGGCTGTTTTAGCAAAGGGTGTTCTTAACTAAGGGTAGCATCTGAACAGTTAAAGAAACAGTTGAACAAACATTGAACAACTACATAAAGAAATACCGGAGGAACACAGAAGGACATAAAATTCAACATCATCCACGGAAAATCCAGCATTCTGCAGTGAGTTACCTGACCCAGCATCACCTACAGTCTGCACAGCCAGGACAATGAACTTCATACTGAACCATTCTATGTACCAGAGCCATGGTTCCTCAATCCTGTGCATTCCCTATTCACTCTGCATGCTTTCTGCCCCTAGCAGGGTGTGCTGTGGCATGGCCCACGGTGCAAAGCTATTAGGGGTCAAGGGTGCAGGTGGAGGGGGAAGAGGAGGATAGGAGGAGAGAGAGGACTACTTTGTCCATTCTCTTTACCTGCTGCCTCGTGTCCTGCCATGCTCACTTCTTGCCTCAGGTTTCCTTACCTGCACCTCATGTCACCTGTCTGTCTCCCCCTCCCTCTAGATTGTAAGCTCCTTAGAGCAGGGCCCTCCTCCCTCCTGTTCTCACTGCACTCTTCTTGTATTTCAACTACAGTTCTCTTACTCATCTACAATCTATACCTGCATCTATTCTCATTCACTTCCTTATATCTCAGCTGTATTGTGTACTAAGAATTGTGCTTTAATTGTGTTATGACTAGTTCTGTGTACCCTGTACTGTTCTTTTGTGTTCTATATGTACAGTACTGGCTGGTGCAATCACCATGTGGCGCCGCTGATTGGCTGCCTGGGTGCTGCACAGCTCAGTAATGATATGTTCCCCATGTCTGTGACCCTCATTAGAGTACATCTAGTATATATATCAGTACTGTTACTGGCTACCTAGCTGGCTGTGCAATCACCATGTGGCGCCGCTGATTGGCTGACTGGGTGCTGCACAGCTCAGTAACTATATGGTCCCCATGTCTGTGCTCCTCATTAGAGTACATCTAGTTTATATATATCAGTACTGTTACTGGCTGTGCAATCACCATGTGGCGCCGCTGAATGGCTGCCTGGGTACTGCACAGCTCGGTAAATATGTTCCCCATGTCCGTGTCCCTTATTAGAATGCGTCTTGTGCATATCTGTATGTGTGATGTACATTTGTACTGCCATTGTTGCCTGTTCCTTGTACTGATAACCCTTTGTATTGCAGTATGTGCATTGTTATTTTTATTGTCTGTAAAGCGCCTTGAGTCCTGTTGGAGAAAGTGCGCTATATAAATAAAACTTACTTACTTACTTACTATGTCAATGTAAGTCATTATAGACATCAAAAAGTGAAAAACTCATGTTAATGTTTTAATTTGAACCTTTTCCACATCAACCTATTGCTTGTGTCCAACTTTTAACCATGTCCACCTAAATCACGTCGGCCATTTTACTTTGTTGACCTATGACTGTCAACCTTAATTTGGTCGACCCAATGACCCATACTCTCACACGTCACCCCAGTGTGCCTGGGCACAAAGTTTGGGAACCATTGGTGTTAAAGTAGTGGACTATCACCAAATGGAGTTCATGCTGTTTTTATACGTTTGAGGGCCACATAAATAAATTAATATATTGTCATACAGACTGGATGACAGTACGAGCAAGGTGGTTTTAGGGAGTGTTGTAATATAATTTATTTTACTTGACTTCTTTTTACGTGCAAAGATAAAAGACAGCGGTAGACCAAATAAATATTAAGATTCTGTAACAGTATTGTTTTCACATTTTGATATGTATCTATAAAAATGTTATAAATTAAGTTAAAATATTTCAATATACAGTATATAAAGATGAAAATTTTTTTACAGTACCAAAGCCCTGAGCCGAACATATTGGGCCTTGTTCTAGTTCACTCTTTCTGATAAAATCCTTCTTAGATGGACAAAACCATGTGCACTGCAGGGGGGGCAGATGTAAAATGTGCAGAGACAATTAGATTTGGGTGAGTTATTTTGTTTCTGTGCAGGGAAAATACTGGTTGCTTTATTTTTACACTGCAATATAGATCTCACTTTTAAGTAAAACCCCACCCAAATCTAATTATCTCTGCACAAGTAACATCTGCCCCACCTGCAGTGCACATGGTTTTGTCAATCTAAGAAGGATTTTGTCAGAAAGGCCCATTGTGAAGATTTGTCTCTAAATAGTAGCTTGAAAAACACAGTATATACAGGTGACTGGGTTTATAGGGAAACAAGAAAGCAGCTGCTTACTCTATATCAAATATCATGCACAATTTATTTCTGCCTAATTAACTATATTTATTTCTCATTAATTTGTAGAAACACCTGAAATGTGGCACATAGAACACTCTAAGGCAAATAAAAAAACGATAAATAGACAGCAGTATTTGTGTTGGAATAGAGCCTGATTAAAGACATTAATGACGGCTAACATTAAGGCATATATGTTGCTAAGGGATAAGTTTTGTATTAGACACATATTAAATACATGTTTGGATGTTGTTCAGATGGAGCAGAGTATTGCAAATATTGGCCAGTATGGTGTCAAATGGTAGCATTAAGGCACCCAACAGCATAAACATAGCTGGGCTAATCATTAGCATGGGTTATACATTAAATCAGGAATGATAAACTCACGGCCCGCGGGCCGTATGCGGCCCCGGATGCCTACTTTTGTGGCCCACAGGCTGATGGGCTGGCTGCACTAGGCAAAGCAACACATGTAGTCAATAATAGAAATATATAGTGACCAGCTGTCAGTAACAAGGGCTGCTGATGGACTTGAAGTTTCTTCTCCAGCAGTGCTTTGTGTGGGTGCATGGGTGACGTCACCACGCACCCACGCACCGGCATAGGGCACTTTCATCAGGCGCCAAAGGAAGGCAGAGTCAGTGGAGACGGGCAGTCAGAGTGGCGGAAGAGGGAAGGCATATTTGCGGCGGAGGTGCATATTTGCAGCGGCTGAAGGAAAGAGCGGCAGCGGCTGCAAAAAAGTAAGACTCATTTTAAATATGCTTAATGCAGTTATGTCGGTTGGGGGGGGAGGGGGGGGGGGACGGAGAGGAACATGGTCTGTTGATCGTACCGGGATGTTTTATGGCCCCCATGTTTTCTATGAAAAGTAAAAAAAAAAGGGTAACACTCAGTGACCCTCAGTGTAAGGTCGGTGGGCATAGCTTGCATTTGTGGTGTTAAACTCATGACCCTCCAGCTGTGGAACTACAATGGTAGGGCATGCTGGGACATGTAGTTACACAACAGCTGGAGGGCGATGAGTTTGACACAACTTGTAATTTATGGTGTGTTAGGTGTCAGCTGACGACATTCCCTGTGTCAGAATGTGAATTTTGGCTCATTCCCTGTGTCAGAATGTGAATTTTGGCTCATTCCGTGTGTCAGAATGTGAATTTTGGCTCATGCCCTGTGTCAGAATGTGAATTTGAAGGCTAAATAGACACAGATATATAATATAATATAGAGGAGGCGACTGTACAGTGCTGACAATGGGTATATAGGACTTTTTTTCTTGCGGCCCACACAAAACTTAGGGCGAGATGTACTAAAGGGAAAATGCGGTAAAACCCCCGTTTTACCGCATTTTCCTATGTACTATTACCCGGCCGCACCGTTATCGCAGGGCAGGGTATCACCACCTTTGGGTGGTGATACCCTATAGAAGCCTATAGGCTTTTTGCCGCCCGCCACGTCGCCGCAACCCCGCCGCCTCGCTGACCCCCCTTTCCCCCCTCCCTTGGGCTTACCTTCTTGCAGGTCCTCCTGGACCCCGGAAGGTAAGCCCTTTCTCCCCCTGTCAACGCAGCCGGACGTCCTTCCGGCTGCAGGGGAGAGGAGGAGGCGCCGGGGACAGCCTGCTTAGCTGTCCCCGGCATGTAGGCAGCAGAAGCCGGCTGGGAGGTGACGGAGACCCCCCGCAGACCAGAGTACAGGTATCGCGGGGGGGCTCCGTTACCGCACCGTGATGCCAGCCGCATATGTTAGTACATGTATTTTAATACATCCCGCCCTTAGACCTTGATTATTCGGCCCAATTGGGATTTTGAGTTTGGCATGCCTGCGTTAAATCATTCTATTGTAGTCAATGGCACAATGTAGCTGAACATTTATCTGTAACATATAATACATGTGGTACCGTGTATGTTGGTATGTGCACTGTGCACAGCAAATCTTCTTTCTTCAGTGACAGAGTGACTCCACAAACTTAAACACCTCAGACTGTAGCAGGGAGGCTAGTCCTATATACACAGAAAAGTGATGTAATAACATAATGGTATAGGCATGGTAAATAGAACAGCAGATTTAATAAAAGGGAGTAAGATACATGAGTTCAGGTAATTACACTGTATGACACCTAGGCTAGGTAGGTGCCCGGAATGGCTGCCTCACCTTTTGCATGCTCCTGAACATTTCCTTAAAACAGCTTAACTTTAACATACTGTATCTGACCTCTGAATCATCAAAGATATCCAAGGACTCACCTCCAACTTGTACTGCTTTCCATGGACATCTCATCAAAATCAACGGATTGCATTACTACACCGAGATACACACTGAATTGAAACCTCTGCATCTCTCCACTGAGAACTCCATCAGTTTGGCATCTACTGTACTCTGCATTGGATAACCCAAACAAGGTAATGTGGACCAAGGGAGTAAGTTTATAACAGATGTTATATGTGATGTTAAATGTGATGATGCCCTCCTTTCCGCTTTCTTGAGGCTAGTGGTTAGCCAATCTAATATGCACATACACACACAGCCACATACTGTATGCATGTACGCACACACACACACACACACTAACATATATAAACATCCACAAACGAACACACATATAAACACAGCTACATATGCACATACACCCACATAGTGTACACACATGTAAACACACAGCTACACATGCACATATACTGTACACACAGCCACATATGCACATACATATAAACATATACAAACAGCCACATTCACGTACACATATAAACACAGCTATCTATGCACATACACCCACATTTATACACACAGGACCTTATTCTGTTTGATTTGTTCGCATGCACGTTCGCACGCACCCGTGCGAATGGCAGTCGCATGTAGTCATGCAAAGCAACACCCATACAACATGCAAACGGGAGTGTTCGCAACGGTACACAAAGGGGAGTGTAATCAAACTACCCGTACACTTGCGCTCGTAGGCACATTCGCGTGAGCGCAGGATCATGCACTGCACACACGCACAAAGCTATTTTTCCCCCAACCTGTAGGCAGACACACCCACATAGTGTACACACATGTAAACACACAGCTACACATGCACATATACTGTACACACAGCCACATATGCACATACATATAAACATATACAAACAGCCACATTCACGTACACATATAAACACAGCTATCTATGCACATACACCCACATTTATACACACAGGACCTTATTCTGTTTGATTTGTTCGCATGCACGTTCGCACGCACCCGTGCGAATGGCAGTCGCATGTAGTCATGCAAAGCAACACCCATACAACATGCAAACGGGAGTGTTCGCAACGGTACACAAAGGGGAGTGTAATCAAACTACCCGTACACTTGCGCTCGTAGGCACATTCGCGTGAGCGCAGGATCATGCACTGCACACACGCACAAAGCTATTTTTCCCCCAACCTGTAGGCAGACACACGCACACATGCAACCATTTAAACATGCTCATCACTACACTTCAATTATATCTCTTGCCTTACCTCATTGTCTAAATTGAAACTAATTAAATTAATTAGGGTCTATTTTCACTTTTCAATTAACTGTTTATTAGGTTTGTTTAGTTATGTGTAATGTAAAAATTATTCCACTACAATGTCAAATGTTCTACCTTTCATTTACAAATACACCTGTGCCTTTCCTATGTTTCATCCATCTGCATGCACAGACACAACTAAAAAAAAAAATATTGCCGCCTAATTTAACATATTTTACTCCACCATGTACAATAAACACAAACACAGTGTAACGATCCAACATATTTATTAATGATACACAATGTTTAAAAAAAAATGTGGTACTTATGTATTATCTGGGCTCCCATGTTAAATGCACCCCATTTTTTCATACCCCTACTATCCAACAACGCATGGAGTTGATTTTATATAGTGTGGTGAGTGCAGCGAGCCACCGTGCCCGAAGCGTGGTGAGCGCAGCGAGCCCCGCGAAGGGACGTGGTCTCATAAGAAAAACGGGAGTCCAGATATTACATAAGTACCAAAAATGTTAATTTAGAATTTTTTTTTTTAAATGTTTTTTTTTTTTTAAAAAGCTCCATCATGGCAGTCACACACCATGCACACACCTCGAAAGTGGGCTGCCACTTCATGATTTCAGCTCAGTTGCTGCAATGTGTTGTAGCTGTAGGAATGGAAATTGTTTGTATAAATTTAATGTAACCTTTGTCATTACAGATATACACACACACATACATACATACATACATACATACATACATACACACACATACAACATTAACAACATATATTACTTACGGACCACCTCATCATCAGCAGACATTATTCAGACATCATCGTTTTGGGTTGTGGAATCCTCATATTGGTTGTCTGGAGTGGGTCTTGGGTGGGGGATTGGGATGATGGGTATAAGAAACAAGGGATGGGTTTTGGGGGAAAGGACAGGTTGGGGGGATAGGGTGGAAGTATGGGATGTGTCTTGGTGGCGGATTGGGACAATTGGGGGGGGTGAGTTGTTAGAAACAAGGGATGGGTTTTGGGTGGGGGAAAGGACAGGTTGGGGCGATGGGTGGAAGTATGGGATGTGTCTTTGGTGGCGGATTGGAACTATTGGGGGGATGGTCTGTAGAAAACAAGGGATGGGTTTTGGTGGGGGAATGGACAGGTTGGGAGGATGGGGTGGAAGTATGGGATGGGTATTGGGTGGGGGAAAGGACAGGTTGGTCATTATGATGAATAAAAATGTATACTTGGCAATTTTCACACCTATTTTGACAAATTCACTTGGCACTCAAAGGGTTAAGAGTCACTGATCATTTCAGATCGCAGGTTCCGAGCCATCCCCCAGCCAGGACAAGTTATCTCTACCCCCACAAGGAATCTACTTCAAAGGCATTTCACACTGAGATTTTCACACCTACACAATTAGGAATTGGACTCTAAAACACCTTTTCACAAGCCTGCATTGTCCTGGAAAAATTTACAAATTCAGCAGTAGAAAAGAAAAGTTTAATATATCCATTGGATTAAAGAGAAGATATAGGTTAAAGCAAAATTTAGGCTCTATTCATGTACTCATAATAATCTCTGGATCACCCACTGAATTAATAATAGAGCTTACATTTATTGGAGCAAGATGGCGCCGCAAACGACTGCCTCGGTACTGCACTGCCAAGCAACCTTTTTATTTTTACCTTTCCTCTTTTTGTACATTTATGTGCCCTCTGTAAATAGATACAGCCGGGACGAACTGCTAAAGTATTCAGCACTCACCCCCCGGCCGAACAGTCTGGAGCTGCTGACTGGCTCAATGGCCCTTGCTGTCCCCTCCATCCTGTGTGCTGGCAACAGATCTGGAGCATCCGGAAACACAGCGGCGCCTCCTCTGCATCCTCGCAGCAGCCTTTGGAGAAGAGGCACCACAGCCGAGAATGTGCAGCTGTCCCCCTGGTGGCCCTTGGAGGGGTGCCCATGAGAGAGAGGCCGGGGAAGGATACAGTGTTCCCAGGACTGGAACAGCCTCAGCCACAACCTCCAGTAGCAGGCACCTGACCTGTATAGAAACTAACCCAGGCGACCCTGCTCCTGAGAAACCCGGCAGCGGCACCCAAAGGAAGTTCATCAGAGATGAAAGTGAGGAGGCTCCTTCCCTGGGGACACTAGTGGGGGCTCCAAATCCAGTGATGGGCCTAGCTACCATGAAGCCAAACAGCCTCTAGAGGAAATAGCGCAGGGCACACATCTGAGAAGAGGAACAGAATGCACCAGCCCTGCAACAGGACAGTACAGCCCCCAGAATCAGCGGCAAGGCTTTGCCCCCCAGAGGAGGTAGCAAGACGAGGCATGGAATGTGCAAGATGGACTGCCGTGCTGGAGCCCTAGTCAAGTGGAGATGTAGAGGCCACAGATCCACTCACCCATAAATCCATCTCTGGAATAACTGATCCCTTGCGAACAAGATACTGTAGATGAGCTGTCCCTGTTCATAAACTATGCTATGTTTCACTGAGATATGGCTAGACAACCTTATTGCCAACTCCTTAGTGACAATGGTCCTTATTCTAGTTCACTCTTTCTGACAAAATCGTTCTTAGATGGACAAAACCATGTGCACTGCAGGGGGGCAGATGTAAAATGTGCAGAGAGAATTAGATTTGGGTGAGTTATTTTGTTTCTGTGCAGGGTAAATACTGGCTGCTTTATTTTTACACTGCAATATAGATCTCACTTTGAAGTAAAACCCCACCCCAATCTAATTCTCTCTAACATCTGCCGCACCTGCAGTGCACATGGGCCCTTATTCTGATCGGTGCGTACTTTCCCGAATTCTTTCGTAGCGGGCCGCACGCCACGCTGTGCGGACATCGTCCGTAGAAACGCCCACCGAGCCTCCGCATTGGGACGGACTCACTGTTTAAGAAGAGGGCGTGTGTACGGACGACATACAAACCTTGCGTGTGCGGTGGACACGCACAGATTCGGCACAGTCTTACAGCGTAAGCACGGTCTTACCGCGTCAGAACGGACGGGAACCTGGCCGTACGCACAGATGCGGTGTATTTACGCACAAATCACCACTATTATCAGAACACCCAAATCTGTAACATGACCCACTTATGCAATTAGGCTACCTCATTCAAAAGGGATTGTTTTTAATGGTCATCTATTATTTATCTAATTGATAATTAAACACTTCAATACCACTTTAGATTAACCCTTACATCATGCTAAGTTCACAACATTCTTTCTTGCCCCTTTACGCCCATGTGTTATGTATGCATATTACATCATCAATTATTCTTCACCTGCAAACACACACATACACATCAACACACTATGTACATCTTTACATTACCCTTCACTTTCAACCACTTTTATGCACTAAACCCATCTATATATACTGTATATCCCAGGGGTTCCCAATCTTTTTCGAATCACGGCACCCTAGAGTATCAGAATTTTTCCATGGCACCCCTAGGCCCCCAAAAAATATATTTATATGTGGTTCTTAGGTACATTTATATGTTAAAGGGCATGATTTGCTTCAGATTATACACACATTTTATGACTGGCAGCCACCAGCACTGGTTTTGTCCATAAATAATTGATCATAAATAATTTGAATTGGTCCTGGACCACCAACCCGTGGCACCCCTGCAAGTGTCCTGAGGCACCCCAGGGAGCCACGGCACACAGTTTGGGAACCACTGGTATATCCCTTTTGCACCTTACATAAATAAACACCACTATTTATACTTATATACTTATATTTATACTTATACTGTAAAATTATACAATAACACACAGACCACTTCTAACTTTTATGACAAAAATTTATTAACAACAAAAAAAAAAATTAACTAAAGTCTTCAGACCAGGAGGTCGCACACATTCTGGACCTCTTCAGCCATGTGCAGAAGGTGCTGGCGCAGCCTGAGGAGGGCCCCTCTCAACCCCTCGCCTTCTTGCCTCTGGTCATCTGTGGGCATGTTAAAGGGGGATCAACAGTAATTATGCTATCCAGGTCGACCTTGTACAGTCAATCCTAAGTCATCCAATAGAACATGCCATACATATATACCTGCATGTCACTGCTTAATAGCTAAACTGCATGATAGATAGATACATAGATACATGGATGGATGGATGGATGGATGGATGGATACCACATTTAAAGGCTAGGCTAGTCCCTCTACCTCTTACTTCCTGAATCATTGTCACATTGCCAGATAGGTGAAAGTGCAGCACTAATCCTCTTCCATACACCAAACAATTTCTAAAGGCAATCCATCCTACAAAATAGCTTAGCAAAATACATGGCAACAACACGGGCCAACTGGCTAGAGGGGGACCCAGGGGAACTGCCCACTTGTGACTCCATTATAAATCACGCCTGACCATACTCCATTGATGTTTTATTTGTGCTTGTATATAAAGGCCCTCCATAAATAAACACTCATCACCTACGTGAGCCTCCAGATTCCACATTTTCAGCTTGGGCCTATAACCCCTAAGTGTGTCTGTTGTAACCCACTTTTGTTTATTAATTAATAATAGAGTAAAACACACTAGATTCAGCAGTGGTACCTAACAAATAGTAGTACCACCAATTATTAATGATGCCTTATGTTTACCTACCACTTCCTTCAACCTCCACCACCTCACACGCCTCCTTCTCGTCCACGACCTCCGAGGCCACCTCCTCCTGGCCCATCACCTCCGAGCCCACCTCCTCCTGGGCCGCCTTCTCCGAGCCCACCTCCTCCTGGGCCACCTCCTCCGAGCCCACCTCCTCCTGGGCCACCTCCTCCTGGGCCGCCTCCTCCGAGCCCACCTCCTCCCGGGCCACCTCCTCCTGGGCCACCTCCTCCTGGGCCACCTCCTCCTGGCCCTGCTCACGGGCCTGTCTTGCACGGTCACGTGCTGTAAGAAAATTCAAAATGCAGAGTGTTAAATAAGGCACATGATTTGTTCATTCATCATGCTGCAAAAACAATGACATATTAGACCCACATTGCAGCATGTCAAACATGAAGTACCACACATATAGTGTATGCCATGTTTAACTCGTGATCAGCCATGTTACCTTATTGGCTTAAAAAAGGTCATGGAAGCATTAATGTACAATTGGCCATTTAATGTGTAAACACTCACATCGTGCAATGCTGGCCCTTATTTGCTGGAGCAATTCGGGCTGTCTGCGCCTCAGATCAGACCATCGCCGGCATAGGCATGGCGCTTCTGCCGGTTGGTGATGAAAGGGCCCGCACGGCCCAGCCTGGTCTCCATAACGGAGACCAGTGCCCTCAGCTCCGCAGCAGAGAATGGGGCTGCTCTCCCATAGGCCGCCATCTTAGCAATGGCACAATTCAAGCAATCATGTCCTGTAATTGGTTGTTCAGAGTGATATTTGGTATTAACTTTATTGTTCATTTTGTCAACAGCGTGTATGCGCCACAACAGACGGCTAAACCATTGCATCGCAAAACAACACTTGCTGTAGCTTTGCATAGTTGAGCAGACCATGCCATTACTTAGTATCTCCAAAACAGACAGGGTGAAAGAAGTTTGCAACCCATTATATATAATCTATTACATTCACCAAACATGGGTGAAAACAACAGGTGAAATAGTGTGCATCACTAGCCAGTTACACCTAACTCTACAAGGTACTAAACTAGACAGCTTTATTATAGTGAAAGCTATACACCAGAAACATAGCAAATAGTGCAAGCCCATTTCCCAATATTAGGCCATGGTGCCATGTGAACACTTACCTTCTACCGGCCCACACTAGAGATGTGGAATGAAATGTACCTAGCATCAAGCCAGTATTTGGAGACCCTTCACATGTGATTTGGATGCAAGCACTGATTACTATTGCCTGAGTGGTGGACTGGATTTACATATGGCATGGGTTAGTGTCATTTGTTGTACATACCAAACAAGTGCACAGTACAAATGTACTTTCACATATACATTTCATGTCTGGCCACAGTTTGAGGTGTTTATTGGTGTTCAAATCTGCCATTAACTACTAAATCAGACTTAGCAAGTATGCCTGGTTTTTTTTTTCCGCTGGTATGGGCGTGGCCTATGCGCCGCTCGGTCTACGCTGCCGTACGGAACGCTGCCGCACGGAACGCAGGGTGTCGCTGATGTACGCCAATTACAGAAATAGTATATAAAGGTGTGCTAGAAAAACAAAATGTTGCTGCAAACATGGCTGGATCTCAATCTGATGGAGACCAGGAGTGCCAGGAACTTTTTTAACGCATGGACTCCAGCACCTCCTATGTGCCCCTCAGCACAGACCAGCCAGTGGGAGAAGAGCAGTCTGCTGGGCCATCCACATCAGCCCAATCTGCAACTTGGCCCATCTTCTGCCTCAGCAGAATCAATGGGAACACAGCAGGGGGCTTCCCAACAGAGTAGCCTGGCCAGCACTTCAAGTACAGCGACAGGTGGCCGTGGCCGTGGGCGTGGCCGAAATAGGCCAACAGAGGAACCAAGCTGCAGTAACATGGCATACGAACTGCAGGAGCTTGCTATACTGGTACCCCGCGCACGGGATTGGATCGAGTGTCCACAGGACAGGTTGACACACACAAGGAGATGGAAGATTTGGGAGGACATAACTGCGGAGATTAATGTGGTAGTTCCACAAGTTCGTGAGGCAGAGCACGTTAAGAAGAGGCAAGTTCATGTGTGTTACATTTGAGCAGTACAAGACCAGTAATGTATAAAATAGATGTTAGATGGAGTTGGTAAATGGCCGGTCACGTTGCTTGGAGCCACAGACATGATTGCCATGTCATTTAATGGATAGTTAGTGTAGGGTGAGTGTGAATGTATCTTCTAAGGGTTGTTTTTATATTTTAATAGAATGTAAGTTGTGTGTAATGAAGCACATGTTGTAATCTGTTGCAGATTGCAATGGTTGCTACAGCAAACATCAGGAGTGACATGTAGTAATATGTAAACTTTGATTGCAGGTGGCACGACTTCAAAACTAACCTCAAGAAGAAATTGACCAAACGGTGGGAATACAGCCACACCTCTGGGGCTGGCCCCATGCCAGGCCGCCTGAAGCTCACCCCCCTGGAGGAGATGGCCGAGTGCTGCATTGCAGTAGAGGAGGTCCGGGGGGTGAGCAACATGGATAGCGAGGCCCCAACGGAAGTCTTTGCTGCTTTTGTTGAAGGTAATTATTTGGCATGCCATATGTGGTTGGTCCTAATTTGCTTGGAATGTGTTGTAATTGTAATTTTGTCTTTCACCAGCATCCCCACTGCTTGGTCAAGAATCTCTTGAGGAGGTGGCGGAGTCTGTGCCACCTGCCACCAGTGGCAGGCACGTGCAGCAGCAGCAGCCACCGGCCGACCTGGATTACGACAGGTGGATGCCGGTGCTTGGGCAGATTCACCAGCAGAGAGACTTAGCATCAGAGCGGATGCGTAGGACCGAGGAGGTCATGCAGGGTTTGGTCAGCACCCAGCACACAATAGCTGGGAGCCTGCAGGCTATGGGTGAGGCCCAGCAGGCCATGGCTGCCAGCCAGCAGTCAATAGCTGCAAGCCTGCAGGTGCTGGCAGATCAAGCCCTGCACCAAAATGACCTCCTCCTCCACCATATTGAGCTTATGGTGGAGCTAGTTTCCAGCAATAGGGCCCTATTGTCATCCGTTTCTGGTGCATTCCCACCAGCAGCACTCCCTGCTGGCAGAGGGGGAACACCATCCCCCCCTCACCAGCATCTGCTCCACCTGGGCCACCATCCCAACGTGGCCGTGGCCGAAGAGCTGCTGCACGTGTCATGGAGCCTACCAGGGCCAAACGTGCCCGCAAATGAACTTGTGTCCGCATTAATCTCCACCCTTATGTCTTCCCAAATCTTTCATTGAGCTGTGTGTGTCAGCTTCCTGTGTCCAATCCCATGCAGAGGGTACCCACATTTGCCCTCGGTTCGAATGTCTTGTTTGGTTCCCCTGTTGGCCTCTTTCTGCTACCATTACTGTGTGCTGTACTTGAAGTGTTGGTGCTATACTTTTGTTGTGAAGCCACCTGATGGGTTCCTAATGATTCTGCTGTGGCTATGTATGTCAGAAATATTTTTTTCTTTTGTAATTTATTGTTGCACATTCCTGCCATGGAACCTTTTAATTTGTTGCATGTGAGGAATAACATGCTTCCCATTTTATTTTTGAAGTTATTGTAATAAATGTATATTTTGATCCCCAAATGTGTGGTTTAATTGTTAAATGTAGAAGTGACATGTCTATTTCTATTAGTGATAGTAAGTTCTGTCCATTGGTTGCAGTGTAAATGTGTGTCCAAAGTGCAGCATATATTTGTGTGTTTAGTAATGGTCCATTTAAGCTGCAATGGTTCCAATTGAAGCACTGACAAGCGTGTAATTAATGAGTAATGAGTAAAGAAGTGGATTGTATTGTGTTCAGCTGACATTGGTTGAGGTGCGGCCGTACTGATTAGGCGTTCCGATTGCCTAGCGCATGACCTAGTGGTGTCCGCAAAGCAATACTTGCTTATGTACACCGTATATTTCTAGCCTTTTGGTTCGCGAGCATTCGGTGTGCTGTCCGAATGCACGCCTACCAGAATGAGTGTACTCCCTCATGTCCGCCCATGTTTACGCCCAGTTTATCCCACTTTGAAACTACGCCCCTGTGTTTTTCCGAATGACGCCCATAATACGCCCACATCTCCCGAGTGATTGCGGTGCACATTTCTGTACGGTATTAGTGAGAACAAGTACGGAGACCATGCGTGGCACATGCGCATAGCGTTCCCCACGCATGCGCAGATGGCTAAAAAACGCCATCCGAAAGTATTCAGAAATTTACGCATCAACCAGAATAAGGCCCATGGTTTTGTCCATCTAAGAAGGATTTTGTCAGAAAGAGTGAACTAGAATAAGGCCCAATGCCAGGCTATGGCCTTTTCAGGGCTGACTGTGACAAGGAACTCACCTGGACAAAATCAAAGGCGGAGGTATTTGCTTCTACATGAATGAAAGGTTGTGCACTGACATCAAGATTTTAAGTAAATCAAGCAGCCGACACCTGGAGAAGCTCATCTTTAACTGCAACCTGTCCCCCCCCCCCCCCCCCCAAAAAAAAAAAAATAATTAATCTCTATAGTTCTGGTAGGGGTGTATATCCCCCCAAGCAAGTGCACATGAACCCAAAAATCAAGTGGCCACTGGGATAGCAGGCACGGAACTCAAACTAGTACTAGGTAACTTCAGCAGTGCCAACCTGAGCATAGAGCTACCAAAGTACAAGCAGCAAGTCAAATGTCACACCAGGATGGGGCGAACACTAGACCACTGCTACACTGCTATCAAGTCCACCTTCAGGTCTATCCCCTATGCAGCCCTGGGACTCTCTGGTCATGGCATAGTCCACCCTTTTCCAACATATATCCAGCAGCTGAGGATGAAGAAGCCAGTGGTCAGGTCCACCAAAAGCTGGACAAGCAAGGCAAAACTGCCTGTTTCAACTATACCGACTGGAGAGTCTTTGAAACTTCATCTACTGACCTAAAGAAACTGACATGTAGTGATATCCTATGTCAGCTTTTGCGAGGGCATGTGCGTGTGCCAACCAAAATAAACCTGCACCTTCAATAACAACAAGCCATGGTTCAGCAGTCAGCTCAGAAAGCTCAGTCGGGCCAATAAGGAGGCCTACAACAGCGGAGACAGGGCACTATACAATCAGGTCAGAAACACCCTGACATGGGAAATAAGGCTGGCAAAAAAGATGTTTGCCAACAACAGACTAGCAACCTTTCAGCCAACGGCCCCTCGTCGGTTTAGAGAGGTCTGCAAGCAATACCAGTTACAAGAAAAAAACGAAGCCCCACTGCTACGCACCAGAAACTAGCTGTTAAGCTAATTAACTTTTACTACAGATTTGGGAAGGAAGCCCCCTGCATCAGTCCTACCCCCGATCTGGGTAAAGCCACACCATCAGCCCCCCTACTCGAGTCGCCACTCCCAGGCTCTTCGGGTTGACCAAGGTGAGGTAGAAGTTATGTTCAATAAGTTCAAACCCACTAAGGCTGCAGGCCAGGACAGAGTATTGCCATCTGCCTTAGAGACATGCACTGTTCAGCTTGACCCCATCTTTACCAGGATCTTTAACACCTCACTGGAGATGTAAACGGTTCCCTTCTGCTTCAAATGCTCAACATTTGGCCCAGTTCCCAAGAACTGTTCTGCATTTTTTTTCTTAAAGTTTTTGTATTTGTACTTTGTGGTAATTTGTGTTTTGTCTTATTTGTACGTGCCTGCTGTGTTTTTTTTTTTTAATTCTCTTAGTGTTAAGTGTTTTTTTTATTATTTTATGTGGAAGATGATTACAAGTAGGAGCACACAAGGACAAGTTAGTGGGTAAGAGGCGGTAGGAGTTCTCCAGAGTTAAAGGAGGAAAGTAGAGAGGGAGATTTAGCATAATGTGCTTCCAGAAAAAAACTAAAAATATGACTGTCCAGTGGGCACTGCCCTTATTTGCATAAGCCACGCCCCAGTTTGCATAAGCCACACACCCTGTTTGGGCGCTCGCCTGAAAGTGGGAAAGTTGGGAGGTATGCATGAAGTCTCTCTTAGGCTCTGTAGACACTGCAGGAGATGAGGAGGGGTGAAGCCCACAGTGCAGTCCTATGAGTAAGCGTTTGCGAAACGTACGTTAGGAGAGTGCAGGGGGGATACGGCACTGATGTTGTATGTGACCGACCCACCCTGCTAGAGTCTGTCCGCCGTAGATATGTGTTACAGCACACGCTGTGATTAAAAGGCTATCTGTGCTGTACCGCGCCTGTTAATACTACACAGACCATACTGTGTGCAATTACCGGGTTCACAACATGTGGCCCGCCGCTAGTTAAAACTATTATTGAACTGTCTGTATAGCTCAGAATTAATTGCTTTCATGTTTGAAAAATTATATGTGTCCCAAGCCTGCAGTATAGGGAAGCTCTGATGCCACGTAGCATATAGATTTAGAGCGATCCGCAATGCAGTTAATGGATACATATAAGCACAATGTGGCAAATGACCCTTAACAAATCACAAACAGTGTGACTATATCAGTAATTACTGCTTATCGTGCTCGATATTAATTCTGTGAAGGGGTTACATTTGTGTACTGTGTGATACTCCTGACAATAATTAATTGATCAGGATAACATAGCCATTTATTAGAATCTATTAAACCACAGTGCCCGATTACTGCACATGCATGGCAAATGAACTTATTAAAGTGACATGATAAACATGATTAGCATTTTTTCTGTGATAAATTGTTAACAGTACATGCTGAATGTATCAGTACTATCACTCATATTATCTGGTCTGTAAAAAAAACACCTAGTGAGAAATTGCGGATATCTGTACCGCTAATTATAGCTACTAATACATGGCCAGAAATCTTTTGTGATAAACTGTGAACATAACACACACAGAATTGGTATTATTACCATCTACATCTACCTATCTGGTAACTGGTGCACCTGACTATAAAACCCACTTTCAGTGAGCAACTGCGGGCATCTATACCGCTAATTATAATTGCCAAAACTGATT
Organism: Crinia signifera; assembly: GCF_055691185.1. Classification (NCBI taxonomy): domain Eukaryota; kingdom Metazoa; phylum Chordata; class Amphibia; order Anura; family Myobatrachidae; genus Crinia; species Crinia signifera. The sequence goes on from NC_139219.1 coordinate 258,680,977, forward strand.
AGCTAAAAATTAGGTGGATGATCAAGCATGTACTGTAGGAATCAGTTAGTATAATGGGGTACTCTTCTTAATTTTAAGATCTAACCCTGATGAGTAGCATATGTGACTATAAAATTAATGTCTGGAAAACTGCAGGTATTTATACTGCTAATTACTGCTACATATCCATCAGAGGATATTACTATGTGGGTGTTCTGATATATACTGTATCAATTTGATATTATAAAAAGGATACTTCCAGAGGCGTAACTAGAACTTTGTGGGCCCCATAGCAGAATTTATAATGGGGCCCCCCCCCTGCCCACATTATGCGACCCACCTCAGTGCCCGCCATTACACAACACAACGCAATGCCCATTACGCAACACAACGCAGTGGCCATTACACATTTTTGCGACACACTGCAACGCCCATTACACAATATGCAACACACCGTAATGCCCATTACGCAACACAACGCAGTGGCCATTACACATTATGTGACCCACCACAGTGCCCGACCCGCCATTACACATTATGCGACCCACATATGCAGAAAAATACAGTAATAAAATATATTGCCCAGTTCACCAGATATATTAGATGATGTTTTTTTAGGGGTCCTCACTCCGGATGATGGATCTAGACTCCAGATCCCTTTGCACGTGCGTCCACAGGCCCACTCCAGGCAGCAGGCAAAGGCAGTGTCCCTGACTCCCCCCTCCTGAGTCTCTCCCTAGCGCAGCCAGTGGTGTAGCTAGGTGCCACGGCGCCCGGAGCAAGGGCATGTTTCGCGCCCCCCCAATTTGTAGTAGGTGAGGCTCCTGCTCCGTGAAAAGTGGGCATGGCCCAACATTATACCACACACCGTAATGCCCATTGCACATTTTAGCGAACTTTGTAATACCCATTACACATAATGCCACAGCCATAACGCCAATTACACATAAGGCCACACATGATGCCAATTGCATACTATAGAACACACCATAATGCCCGTCGCATACTAACACACCGTAATGCCCATCGCATACTAACACACCGCAATGCCCATTGCACACTATTTAACAAACCGTAATGCCCATTACACATTTAACACATAAGTGCCACTTACCTACATGCTTGATGCCAGGGGCTTCATGCTTAATGCCAAGGGGAACTGAAATTGATCGTTGCCAAGGGGGACTGAAATTGAGCGTTGCCAAGGGGGACTGAAATTGAGCGTTGCCAAGGGGGACTGAAATGTGCTTGCAGGGAGGGAAGGTGTGAGTAAATGATAGTGCAGAACAGGGTGGGTGAGATAGTGCAGGGTGGCTGGGTGGGACACACACACTAGTGCACAGCAGGGTGGGTGGGTGGGACACACACTAGTGCACAGCAGGGTGGGTGGGACACACTAGTGCACAGCAGGGTGGGTGGGACACACACACTAGTGCACAGCAGGGTGGGTGGGACACACACACTAGTGCACAGCAGGGTGGGTGGGACACACACTAGTGCAGGGTGGGTGGGACACACACTAGTGCAGGGTGGGTGGGGGACACACACTAGTGCAGGGTGGGTGGGGGACACACACTAGTGCTGGGTGGGTGGGGGACACACACTAGTGCTGGGTGGGTGGGGGACACACACTAGTGCTGGGTGGGTGGGGGACACACACTAGTGCTGGGTGGGTGGGTGGGGGACACACACTAGTTCAGGGTGGGTGGGTGGGGGACACACACTAGTGCAGGGTGGGTGGGACACACACACTAGTGCAGGGTGGGTGGGACACACACACTAGTGCAGGGTGGGTGGGACACACACACTAGTGCAGGGTGGGTGGGACACACACACTAGTGCAGGGTGGGTGGGACACACTAATGCAGAGATTATTGGCAGCAGCAGCAGCGGCGGTGCATTCCGCGAACCCCCTCCCCGCTATCGCCGGGCCTGCCCGCTCCCAGCTCCCCACTGTGCACGGTCAGGTGCTGCTATTTAAGTCACATCTCCCCCTGGACCGCGCTAGCCAATAGGTGCTCGCGGTCCAGCAGCCAATCAACTGGTGGCTGCTGGACCGCGAGTGTCTATTGGCTAGCGCGGTCCAGCGGGAGATGTGACTTTTAAATATACCACGTCTCCTGGACGCCAGCAGCAGCAGCAGACCCGCGGGATGATGACGCTACATCTCGCGGGTCAAAGTGCACGGCGGCGACGGCGGCGTCGTCCTCCCCCCTGCCTGCCTTCTCAAGTTCTCCCCCGGCCAGCCCAGCATAGAGCAGCACACTGCACAGGCAAGCCCAGGGGGGGCCTGCTTAATGGCGGCTCTGTATATTGGCGGTCACGGTGTGCAGGGGAGTGCTTGCTTGCTGTCCATGGGGCCCGGGCCCCCCCACCCGCCGGGCCCCATAGCAGCTGCACCCCCTGCACCCACGGTAGTTCCGCCACTGGATACTTCCCTTAATCCTTTATCATATCTGATAGAGGACCTACAAATAATCTATCCTTCAGTATATTATCAAACTGTGTAGCCACTGATTCTCAGAAGAGTGTAGAGAACAGTCATCATAAAATAAGGACCATTCTCTCAGTTCCTAACACCTAACTCTGATAAATGGCACACATATATATACAAAATAATTCTCAGTGAGAAATTGCAGGTATTCACACTGCTAATTAAAGGTGCTATACATTTATCAGATAATATCATCAGGTGGACATCTAACCATATACTGAGGAAATGTGTTATTATAAAAGGGTAATTTACCCATAAATTACATCTAACTCACTCCACAGTATATTATAAGGACTGAGCAGTCATATGGTACCCAGTGACTGACCAACGACTACACTATAGAGACTTATTGCTATTTAACACACATAGTGACAAAGAGTTTCTACCACATAGTAATCAATCAGAGAGACTCCACACCATTAAAAGGATAATTATCACTGATTCCTGTTTCCTTCGCGGTACAGCCACAGAGCCAACAAGTCATTTGACTTAAAGACCAAAGACACATTGAAGACGGACAGCTGTATTTTAATTTTTGATCACTTTAATGCACTTTTTTTCACAACATTTTAATATTTCGCAGTTCTTAACAGTAGAATAAATAAAAGTTAAGTTTTAACATTTTCTTGGGACACTAAAAACAATATATGGAATCTATGCTGATGAAACTTGTATATGTCAGCCCAGAGTGCCCCTTGTAGGAATTCTTTTTTCTTTTGTTGCTTGTACATTTATACCAATTCCTGGGAAGCACCTCCCTATATATCGATACCTTAATTTTGGAAGAAAGAATTAATAGGGTGACTGACAAAAACATATGTGACTGTGTGGATTAAACCTCCTCGCTCTGTAGACACTGTAGGAGATGAGGAGGGGTGAAGCCCACAGTGCAGGTTGCCAGTTATAATGCATATTAGCAGTAGTGCTTCCAGCAGAGAAGGAGCTAAGCACTCTGCTACTATTATACATTACAGCATAGAGCAGGCATGCATGCATACATAGGCTGGTGATTAATGGTGGCAAATGCACAGTGGTTTGAGCACTGGCCATGCCACCCTAGTCATGGACCTGCTTAATACAGAGCAATACTAGTATGGGGCTAGTAGAGCAGCGCTACTATTAAAAAACAATGATACCAGATGATTGGAATTTCATATAACCTTTACTGGTAAAAATTTATACCTGATAACACAAATAAAATGCAATACAGGTTGAGTATCCCGTATCCGAATATCCGTTATCCGAATTATTCCGAAAACCATACATTTCAGAAAGTGAACAAAAATTTTTTTTTTTGCTAAAAACTTACTGGGGACATCTGTAACAGCACTACTGAGGGAATGATATGTAACTGGCACTATATATGTGCAAGACAATGATTGCTTGGCATTCAAATTCAGTGCCTGAGATTGTACACAAACTTTGTTTCATGTTTTGAAACCTTGTTTTATGAACAAATAAAATATATTTGTGTTTATGTCATGTATTTGATGTATACGTACAACATAAATGCAAGATACCTCAAGATACATCATTGAAATATTTAAATATTCCGAAATACGGAATAATCCGTTATCCAAAATTCTCCTGGTCCCGAGCATTTTGGATAAGGGATACTCAACCTGTACAATACAATAAAAATGTCTTCAAAGAAAATTTGCATGAAATACACAACGGGTTCCAGGTCACTGTGAGGGGTTATTTAGCGTGGAAAGTGGACAGTGAAAGGTCCACATGCTATATCCTTGGACTGGAAAGCACCTAACGCGTTTCACTGCAACCTGCAGCTTTATCAAAGGTCACTGTTGCGGACCATTGCTCCTGTTACCACCACTTGGATCCTTACTGCTTCAAAATTGGCGGACACCGAGCACATGACCCCCAGGTGACCCATTACCACCGTTGTCACCTGCATCAGTGGGTTGAAAATTCTGTTCGGAAGACTTTCCTTTATTACCAGCATATTGTTGTTACATTGGCAGACACAGCTCCAAAGACCCCTCTGGTGATCTCATCTACATCTATTCACCCTATTAAGAGGACCTATCATCTGGGGAGCGGAAGCCTTATTTATCCTCCAGCGGCTGCTGTTAGCGCCGTACCAATCGAGAGGCCACCATCTTCATACAATTATAAAGAAGGATCCGGTAATGTGCACTTACCTTGAATGTTCAAGTGATAACTCCCCCATGTCCTTTCCACGCTAAATATCCCCTCACAGTGACCTGGAACCCGTTGTGTATTTCATGCAAATTTTCTTTTAAAATTTTTTTATTGTATTGTATTGCATTTTATTTGTTTTATCATGTATTCATTTTTACCAGTGAAGGTTATATGAAATTCCAATCATCTGGTATCATTGTTTTTTAATAGTAGCGCTGCTCTACTAGCCCCGTACTAGTATTGCTCTGTATTTTCTGGTGGGGGCTGACTTCCCCCACATTTGAGCAGCTGTTGTAACAGAGATCCAGTCCCGGTCACAGCGCCTGAATATTCCTAGTGAATATCCTTTTTCTCATGGACCTGCTTAATCCAGATTAATCTCAATTACAAATTACAGGAGGGAGAATTGCAGGCAAGGGATCTGTATCTCAAATCTAGATTTTAGTATGCAAATCGCATTTGAGTTGAATGGTATGCATCTAATACTATGGTGTTCACATTATAATGCCAATCTAAAACTATTTACCTAATACTCCTTACATAAGGCAGAGAAGGACTATATAACTTTGGAGGTACCAGGAATATTAAAATAATTATTGAAACAACAAATGCATAACAACTAAGCAGATCTGCGTCCATCTGTAAATATTATGAGGGAAATCTGGAAAAATATCCACAAACTGTACACAGCTGTAATGTAAAATTCCCTTCTAAGGTTTTGGAGATGTTCATTACTGCCTCTTCCTGGGTGTGGTAAAAGAACAGTCGGAGATTGTCAATGTGCTGTTAACTTCTCAGATGAGTTTAGCCAGAGAACAACAAAAGGCAAGTACTGTCATTTCCTCATCTTCATGCAATTACACAAAATAGTTCAGAGATAATCACAGAAATGTAATTATACTACATTTATGTAGAAAATGAAGCAAACTTTATTTGTGTGTGTGTGTGTGTGTGTGTCATTTTATTCATTGTTTATTTAGTCTTATTTTGGCCCATGATCGATGATCATTACTTTTCAGTAACACATTCTTGAAGTAAATGAAGTACAATATTAAGTAAAATATTTGGTTTGCATTTATTTGTTTTCGATCAGCAGATACTGTAATGCTGCTTTCCCACTGCAGACCAGTTTAAAGTACTGGTAATCTTAAATGGTATTTAAAATGGTATTAGCATTCCCACTGCAGCAGATTACCGTTTTAAATACCATTTAAGTACCATTCCCATTGCAGTGAACCGTGTAAAATGTAGAGTGCCTAACCCCCCCGCAGTGTAAAGAGTGCCTAATCCCCCCCCCCCCCACAAGTGTAAAGAGTGCCTAACCCCCCGTACCTGCCTTGTGCCCCCACCTCCCCTCCCCTTGTACTTACCTGCACGGGGATGCAGGGCAGTGGGGAGGCAGCGGGGGTCCATGCAGGGTACAGGCAGTCCCAGTGCCTGATGAGAACTGGTAGTTCTCACTTTGCGCATATGTAATGAGTGCACGTGCATACTAATGAGCCGCTCATTACATATGTGCATATGTAATGAACGGCTCTTTATTATGCACGTGCACTCATTACACATGCACAAAGCGAGAACTACTAGGTCTCATCAGGCACTGGGACTGCCTGGAGGCTAAATAACGTTTAAGAGGCATTCCCACTGCCGCTTAAACGTTATTTTAACGTGTAGGACTCTGCTTTAAAAACGGGTTGAAATACCATTTACCTTTAAACGGTATTTCAACTCTGTCACTTTCCCACTGCAGCCTTAAAACGGTAAATTGCGCTGAAAATCGGCAATTTACCGTTTTTTAGCTGCAGTGGGAAAGGGGCATAACACTGCTATAGATGGTACATGAAAAATATTATTGTATATATGAAGTACTGTATATGTGATAAATGCAATGCATACTGCATGATGGCTACACTGATGTCCTATTGTCTGTTATAACAATCACTTCCTTCCCTTTTGCTCTAGACATTCTACAACCACAATTGACCTCAGTGTTTTTATTGTTAGAGTGTCTTTCGATATGCATAGTCTAAACCAGGGGTAGCCAACTCCAGTCCTCGAGAGCTACCAACAGTGCACATTTTCCAGACAACCTAGCTGCTGCACAGGCGCACTCATAACTCACTGACACATTTTCCAGACCACCTAGCTGCTTCACAGGCGCACTCATAACTCACTGACACATTTTCCAGACCACCTAGCTGCTGCACAGGTGCACTCATAACTCAATATTGCAATATTTTGTTCCTGTAAAGAGGAAGTTCTAATGGCAGCAATATACACAGTACATACAAATGTACGCTTGATAACATGAAACTTCCCCATTTGGCCCCACTTCCTCTATATTTAAGCTACATACATTGAGGATTATTCATGCAAATTTGCACGCAAGGCGGATTTCAGCTCATTACGCATGGGCAACTGCAGCATTGCGCATATGCAGAGTCCTTGCACGCTCGCACCTTTGCGCACAGAAATACACTTGCAAACGAACCCTGAAATGAAGGTGTAATGTGGGTATTTATGTGTGCACGGCTTAGCAAGAGGGCAAAAATGGGCAGAAACCTGGGCGTACACAGAATGAGTCCACCGCAACTACTGGGTGGTGGCTTTGCAACCTTTTGTGCACACTTGCAGTGCTCGGACTGAAAAACATTCGAAAGAAAAAAGTGACTCTCAGGTCTCGCAGCTCTGCAGCTTAGCGGACCAACGTTCACAACACCAATCAACACGCATAATTGCTAAAATACATGCACCTGCACTCAATACTCACCATACAAATCTTTCTCACTAAACAAGTAACTAACCACATCTACTCAAGGCAGGCCCACGGTAAGCAAACTATTGAAGATTAAACATTTATCCCTTTCATGCTTCATATCTAATATATATGTGTGCATATATGTAACACCTTAATAACATTCCCTTTACACTATTCTTCTGTGCATGTGGGCACTCTCATTTGGAAACATGACTACTAAATCACTATAATGGCTGACAATATTCTTAAACCTATACACTCTCACAACCCACATATATGTTTCATTTCTTAAAACCACACTTGCATACCGCCCAACTGTCCCACTTTCCGCGGGAACGTCCCGGTTTTTGGGGATGTTCCTGCATCCCACCCGGGGCCACCATTGTCCCACATTGGGGGTGGGGGGCAATTGGGCGTCCCCCCCAGCCTTCAGCGTCTATTCAGTGATGCAGAGCGGCAAAAAACGAGGGCCCCTTTTCGATCAGATAGGACCAAAAAAAGGGACGTATGCACTTGCATTAGTATTTCTAATGGCTCTTATGTACCATCACACAATCTGCTTGCTTCATGTCAACAAACAAGTGTTCATGTGCATTTAACAAATGTACACAGAATTACAGAGTCGCCATGTGTCAACTCTCATAGTTGGTAGTAAACACAAACATGATGGTGTGCTGATACTACACACATCTGTGTTCTCATGCATTTATACACCAGTGTGGTGTCCTAAAACCTGTGACTGTTACTAAATATTTCAAAATTAAAAATTACATTTGTAAAACACTTTGAATTACCTGCTAATATTTGCACACAAAAATATGTCCCACACATTGACATACTTAATACATTATACAGTGCTTACATATTCTAAACCATGGTGGACATTCTTTGATTAGCCGACTCAATGTCGACATCCATTAATGTTGATCCTTTTAATCCTGCACGTGTGTTTACCTCAAATGATCATAAAGTTTGAAATGATTTCATTACCATCAAAAGCTCATCATTACTATATTTTTTAAATTGTTAAGGAGGCCATACACGCACCGATGCGGGCGGTGCGATGCTGTACGATGGGGTGCGCGCTCCCGCGGCACCTCATCGTACAGTACAAAAAGTATGTGCTGCACATACTTTTTGTACTAGCTTTTTCTAGCACAGCATCGCATCGCATGCACATCGTATGCACAAGGCATACGATGCGATGCTATGTGTGCTAGTTAAGCCCACAACGCACGCCGGGATCGGTGCGTGTGTGGGCTGCATTAGTCGATGTGTGTCTTCAGGTACTCGTGTGCTTTTACATCCCCTATGTTTTTCAATACAGATATTCATCCTTATGGATAAATAAACACAATTAAATGAGGCAAATCATGTAATTAATTAAGAGGTTGAGAATGTGTTGGCTGCGTGCGTATTGTTAGAGTTGTGACTTAATTGACCTCATAGCTGCCTACCCTCCTGCATTCTGCAGGAGACTCCCTGAAATAACAGCAATCTCCCTCTCTACCTCATTAGTCTAGCAATCTCCCTCATTTCACCTAGCCCACATTACACTGTTACACCATAGCTGCCTACCCTCCTGCATTCTGCAGGAGACTCCCTGAAATAACAGCAATCTCCATCTCTCCCTCATTAGTCTAGTAATCTCCCTCATGTCACCTAGCCCACATTACACTGTTATATTTTTAGGGGAAAAGGGGATGAGAGACAGATACATTTATATTGAATCATCGGCATCATTTCCCAGCACTTTAACAAGTATATTAGCTCTTTCTAACTGCTTTGGGGCTCATCTACATTTGGATATAAGTCATTTTAAAAGATTCCTCTCAGGTGTAGCAGTACACACCCACGCTTCTAGGTGCCACGTTCACAATCTCTTTTCACAATCTCTCCATATATGGAACTAGACACGCCCTTTGGGAGGAGCATGACACACACCCTCAATGTGGCACTTTGCAAAAAATGGCAATGTGCGTAGGTGAACGCAAGTGTGCGGTTAGTTTGAGTACAATCCCCTTTGGGCATCGTTGCAAACACTCACGTTCGCATGTGCTATGGGCGGCACTTTGCATGTCACTCACTACGCTGTGGGCTCGGTGGCTCAATACACTCATCACAGATTCTATACTCCCTCTATGGGGGTCATGGACCCCCACGAGTGAGAATCACTCCTGTATGTTGGGATCACAACTGTCCGGCATTTAAACAGTTGGGATTCCGACTTCTGTCTCCTGACCGTCAGAATCCTGACTGTAGGGAGGTCATCCAGCATCTGACAGTACCAGGCTACACACATACAGGGGACAGATCCAACCTATACATACAGAGGGCAGTGTCAGCTTGTACACACAGAGGCAAGTCTCAGCACATAGAGCTGCTGTGTATAGAACCACAAAAACTCACCAAGGGATCAGGCACTCCTCCTCTCGCCTATTCTCTTAGCTCCATGGGATCGGGCACTCCACCTCTCGCCTATTCTCTTAGCTCCATGGGATCGGGCACTCCACCTCTCGCCTATTCTCTTAACTCCATGGGATCGGGCACTCCACCTCTCGCCTATTCTGTTAGCTCCTTGAGATCGGGCACTCCACCTCTCGCCTATTCTCTTAGCTCCATGAGATCGGGCACTCCACCTCTCGCCTATTCTCTTAGCTCCATGGGATCGGGCACTCCACCTCTCGCCTATTCTCTTAGCTCCATGAGATCGGGCACTCCACCTCTCGCCTATTCTCTTAGCTCCATGGGATCGGGCACTCCTCCTCTCGCCTATTCTCTTAGCTCCATGGGATCGGGCACTCCTCCTCTCGCCTACTCTCTTAGCTCCATGGGATCGGGCACTCCTCCTCTCGCCTATTCTCTTAGCTCCATGGGATCGGGCACTCCTCCTCTAGCCTATTCTTTTAGCTCCATGAGATCTGGCACTCCTCCTCTCGCCTATTCTCTTAGCTCCATGAGATCGGGCACTCCTCCTCTCGCCTGTTCTCTTAGCTCCATGAGATCGGGCACTCCTCCTCTCGCCTATTGTCTTAGCTCCATGGGATCGGGCACTCCTCCTTTCGCCTATTCTCTTAGCTCCATGGGATCGGGCACTCCTCCTCTCGCCTATTCTCTTAGCTCCATGAGATCGGGCACTCCTCCTCTCGCCTATTCTCTTAGCTCCATGAGATCGGGCACTCCTCCTCTCGCCTATTCTCTTAGCTCCATGGGATCGGGAACTCCAAGTCTCGCCTATTCTCTTAGCTCCATGGGATCGGGCACTCCTCCTCTCGCCTATTCTCTTAGCTCCATGAGATCGGGCACTAATCCTCTCGCCTGTTCTCTTAGCTCCATGAGATCGGGCACTAATCCTCTCGCCTATTTATTGACTTAATAAAAAAGTATTGAATAGTGTGGAGGGGGCTGTATGTATTGCAAAATTAATATATGCAATGTTTCTTTATTACTTGTATTTGCTGTACCCTTTAATATTCTATTATATATATATATATATATATATATATATATATATATATATATATATATATATATATCTCTATTCTCTGGATCCAAGATTCAGAGTGCATGGATACTTGCTCCAAAACAGAGAATTTATTTTCCACGTTCCGTATTTGATGTAAACCGGAGCTCAGAGTGAGTGTCTGATTCCTGTGTGATTGTTCCACACAGGAATTAGAGGGACAGAAATCTCTTATTCAATCATCATCAATCTTGTCAAACAGTGCTATATCAGTAATCACTTTTTTATGATCAGTTTAGCAACCAATGTGCAATCCAATAGCTACGTGAAACTCCAATTCCCGCATAGGATTAACAGGTTAAAAGTGTCTGTATTTCCTGCATCCATAATACCTTATATGCATGAGCTGCTGTTTTTTCATATTAGTTCAATCCTGTAGCTACGTGAGACTCTAACTGTAGCCTTTTCAATTTGCATCACTGTGTATCACTATCAATCATGCCTTACCATGAAGGATTCTTTCAGTCCTAAGATAATAGAATATTAAAGGGTACAGCAAAACCTGCTCAGACCAGGTATTTAAAACGGTTTTTGAAACGGGTCAGAGCAAGTTTAACCCCTTTCACACCGCATGTAAATACCTGGTCCAAAGCAGGTTTGCGGTGTGAAAGCAACAGTGAAAAGTGGTACCCCCCCCCCCCCCCCGTACTATGCTCAGAGAGACGATGCTGAGACACAGGCAGCAGCAGCTGATGATGAGAGGGATGGAGAGCAGCCAGCGGTGCAGCTGATGGAGAGCGGGTAGGGGGGGGGGGCATCACCTCACCATGCGCTCCCCTGCCCGCTCTCCATCAGCTGCACCGCTGGCTGCTCTCCGTCCCTCTCATCATCAGCACACCCTGCGCTGCTGCGGTATCCGGACTATTGTTAGACAGCACTTACATAGACAGCCATTACATCGACACCATTAGTTCGACAGCTCAATAGGTCAACATGGTTTTAGGTCGACATACCATTAGGTCGACATGTCATTAGGTCGACAGCTCATTAGGTCGACAGCTCATTAGGTCGACATGTTTTAGGTCGACACTGCCATTAGGTCGACAGTGTCTATGTCGACAGTCAAAAGGTCGACATGTTTTTTTTCACTGTTTTTTGAGCCAACATGTGCCGACAGGCGGTATTTCATGCCCTACTATCCACTAGGGCGTGGTGGGAGAATAAAATAGTGTGCCCGAAGCATTGCGAGCGAAGCGAGCGATGCAAGGGGCTGCGGTTCACTTCAAACTGTGTCCATGTCGACTGCCAAAAAACAGTGAAAAAACCCATGTCGACCTTTTGAGCTGTCGAACTAATGGTGTCGATGTAATGGCTGTCTATGTAAGTGCTGTCTAATATCCATCCCACATCCGCTGCTGCTGCCTGTGTCTCAGCGCCGTCTCTCCGAGCATAGTGAAAAGTGGTACCCCACGCCCCAGAGGGTGAGAAGGCAGCAGGAAATCCACATCGTGCTCCCGCAGCTCGCTGCCCGCACTCCGCTGCTGCCCTGCTCCGGAACCTGCAGGCTGACGGTGAGACAGGGCAGACAGCCGCCCGCACCCCAGCCAGAGCCGCCCATCCCCGCTCACCTCCTCGGCGCAGTCCACTGCGCCGCCAGCAGTAGCAACAGTCCCTGCTCTCACCCCGGGCAGGGCAGGACAAAGTGCCCCCGACACTTGCAGGGACCCCCTGCCCCCAGCTTGACCATTCCCTTCCCTGCGCTGGGGGGGAGGGGGGGGGGGTAGATACCATTTCAGACCCGTTCTAGACACCAAATAAACGGGTAAAATCACTCTGCACCTTTCAGACCGCACACATTACCGTTTTGAAACGGTAAAAAAATGGCAATATAATGGTTAATATGTGCGGTCTGAAAGGGGCATTATTGAGAAACATTGCATATATTAATTTTGCAATCCACACAGCCCCCTCCACAGTATTCAATACTTTTTTTATTAAGTCAAAAAATTTCACGTTCAATTATTTTTAAAGTATAACATTAGAAGGTAATATTTAATTAACAATAACGAACACTTTATTTTAGATATATTGTGCGCCAACAAAGAGACAATCTTTTTCCTTTTTCCTGTTATATTTATTGTCTATGGCGGCACCCCCGACATTTAGAACGTGATACTAGTCACAAGGATAAATGGGGTTTCTCCTTCGAGTACAAGAAGTACTAACCTTTGCAAAAGCATCCCCATCCCCCTTTTCCCTGTTTGTATATAATTTTTTATATATACTTTCCACCCCTTCACCGTCGACCAATGAATCGCAGGTGTATCCCACTGTTTGGGGCGGGGCCTAATGAAGAAACCATTGGGCCTCCCCTGAATTGCCCTGCACCGACTCCTCTTTGGGCCTCTTATCTACAAAGTAGATATGTATGCAGTGGTGTAACTATAAATTTTGCTCCCCCCCCTGCCAAAAAGTTTTTGGGCGCCCCCCCATGGCATTTTATACATACATACATGTATAAACACACACAGGCACCCCTCTCCCATCATACTCACACAGGCTACCCCCCGCCCGAGAGGCATTCCGGGCCCCGGTAAAATTTTGGGTCCACCTCCCGTTTTTAGGCCACGTCCCAAAATGTGTATGGTGGGTAAAAAAACACTCTAAAGTGTCAGTGAGATGCTCATGCTGAGCCTGCTGTCAGCACAGCATATGATGTAGGTGTGTGCTGCTGCTGTTGCTGCCCGGGAGGGACAGAGGGGGAAGGTATGGGGGGGGGGTGGTCAGACTAGGGCCCCCGCCGTTCCTTTCCAGCAAGCCTGGGCCCGGGTGATTAGTACCTGCTCCCCCGCCCCCCTCGACGGCCCTGTCCCCACCCACCATACACATACAAACACACACACAGGTACCCATCTCCCATCATAAACACACACAGGCTACCTCCTCCCTCCATACACACACACACACACACAGGCACCCCCTTCAAACCATACACACTGACACTCCCTCCCCCCAGAACTGTAGCAATGCTGCCCCTGCAGTCACAGCACAAACAGCTTACCAGGGGGGAGATTCTCTAAGAATCTCCGCCCCCCTTCGCTGTCCATCGCAGTTATAATTATCGCATATGTTCTAACATATGCGATAATTATAGCAAAGGACAGCTCTTGCGTTAAGAGCTGTCCTTTGCGGTGAGAGTCGCCAGGTCCCAGCAGGTCCCGGCGGCTCCCCACTCCCTCCCACACCCGGCGCTGCTGCTGCTGCGCCGGGCTCTCCTCCTCCCTGCACCTGGAAGAGGATCAGTGCAGGGAGGAGGTCACAGGTCCGGGCAGCACAGCGCTGTGCTGCCCGGACATAAGTGAGGGGGCGATGCGGGCGGCTGGGGTCCGTGCGGGGTGGCGGGGGGTCGTTGCGGGGCGGCGGTGGGTTCGCGTTAGAAGCCCATTGGCTTCTATGGGGCATCGCCAGATTTTCCTGGCGATGCCCCCCGCCACGGTAACCCGGCGGGGGATGCTTAGTGCATCCCAAAATGCGGTAAAAACCCAGATAAACTGGGTTTTTACCGCATTTTTAGCTTAGAGAATCTCCCCCCAGGTTTCTAAAAGTACTGAAATCAGCCATGATGAGCGCAGAAAACAAGCAGAAGACACAGGGCCAGATTCTCTAAGCTTCAAAAGTGATAAAATGGAGAGTGATAAACAGCCAGCCAATCAGCTCCTGTCTGACATTTTTCAAACACAGTCTGTGACATGGTAGGTAGGAGCTTTATTGGCTGACTGTTTATCACTCTCCATTTTTTAACTTTTGAAGCTTAGAGAATCTGGCCCTCAGCCTGGAGAGGACGCTGTGGGACACAGGGCAGGATGGGAAATCAGAAGAGGCAGGGCCAGTCTGTAAAGAAGTGCAGCTCCAGGGGAGGGGCCAGCCACTGTACACAGCACAACTACTGGGTAAAGGTTCTGGGTAATGCTGGACACTGACAGTAGCTGTTGTCACATGGCAGTGACTCTGAAACCTACAATCTCGGCCCAGCCCTGCACGGACCTCACACAACAGCAAGAACCAGCCCACCCCCCGCTGTCTATACAATGGAAGGAAGATCTGGGCCCTGCCTGCCAGGAGCTGAGCTCAGATCGTGCCAGTAATGAGTCAGCCAGGGCTGGAGACTCTGGGAGAGCAGGGTACAGAAGAGCACAGCAGTCACTGTCCCGAAGGCTCCAGAGAGACCAGCAGCCCTCCCTGCAGGCTGACCCCAGGCACAGTGGCTTAAGGTGGCCATACACACTTGGAAATGCTGGAAAACTGACGAACTGTCACTCATCCATAACCATGTGTTTGTTCCAACCAGCCAGATCTGAAGATAAATCTTACTAGTGTATGGGCACCTTTACTCTGAAATCTCCTAAACACCCCCCCCAACCTAGAGGGAACACTTCATACTGTGTAGTGTTGCGGCAGCTGCCTCCCCTCCGTCCCAGTCCATCCGCCAATCCTGTACACAGTAGCTAATAGGCTCTGTGTACAGCTTCACAGTGCAGTGTCATCTCATCCTGTGGCGGCCACCACAGACCCTGCTGGTTCCGCTCCTCCAAGCCGCCGTGGGGTCTGCCACATGCTAGCTACGCCACTGTATATATTGTGTATAGAGTTTTGTTAAATGCATTATTTAAATAAACTACATGTCCCATATTGCTCTGGCAAAAAAAGGAATGCTGCAGCTTGTGGCTGATCAGTGGCAAGTAGTTTCAGCTAAAAACAGAAGGGGGATCAGCCACTGATTCCTGCTGTCTCAGAGTAGATACAAAACTGTTAAATTTGAATCCAGTTGTCCTACTTACATATGTATAACTACATATAATTCACACATTACCTCTGTATACTGGACATTTAATTTATTACCCTGTTAACCAGATTCATACTATTGAATTACTGGGTACTTGTGTATTATCACGGTGCCCGTTGCGTCGCATCACATACCACTAATTAAGGTATGCGATGGCATGCGATGGACCTGATTTGAGGCTTTCCCCGGGATGAGTGCACAATTTTAATATTGCATCGCATCGCATGCCATTATAATGGCATGCGATGCGACGCAATTTCAATGTTAAATGCCCACCCAGACCCGATTTTTAACTGTATCGCCACCCTGATGAGTAATGACAATGTTAAATGCCCCCCATTGTTAATGCCACCCCACTATCAACGCCAACCCATAGCGTGGCGAGCGCAGCGGTACGCGTCCTCCGACCTTTTAATACCCCCACTATCCACGTCGGCGTGGAGTTGATTTTACATAGTGTGGCGAGCGCAGCAAGCCACTGAACCCGAAGCGTGGTGAGCGCAGCGAGCCCCGCGAGGGAACACGTAATACTTGTGAAGTAATGTGCGTCCGCTCGCCACGCTTCAGGCTCGGTGGCTCGCTGCGCTCGGCACACTATATAGGATCAACTCCTGTGTGGGTGTACAATCTAAAATCAGCTCGGGGGGGGGGGGGGGGGCATTTAACATAGGAATCAGGCATCTGGGTGCCTGTACAATTAAAAATCGGGTATAATCGCGTCTCATCGCATGCGATCATATGGCATGTGATGTGACGTGATTTTGTGGTTGTACAATGTCCTGCAATGGAAATCGGGGGCGCCGTGATAATACACAAGTACCAATTACTGTATACAAGGGAGTTTTCATGTGAACAGTTTTGAACATTACAAATGACTGGGGGGAATATTTGTATAAGCATTTTCTATAGAATACTTAGGTAACTTCCAGAACAACAGGGCACTCGTCCAAATCCCCAGGGGCCTATATAGAACTTTGTGGGCCCCATTAAGACATGTTGAAGAGACCATTGTCTCTTGTCCCTAATGCTTCTTGAGAGCCACCTCTCTGCAACAGTTACTAATTTTATGCCCAACAATAGTACCCTAGTTCATTTTCTGAAAGTAGTAGTGCCTTAGGCAGTGTTATGCCCCAGTAGTGCCCTATATTGTTTTATAAACCATTTTTGTTCCTTATTTTACATGATGTCACATTGTAGGGTTTTCAGTATAGGGGAGCTGATTTAGCATTGATTGCTGAATAGTGAAAATCGCCAATTGTGGATTTTAACTATTCTGTGCATTCGCGCTTGCTGCTGAGTTTTTCGAGTGCACTTAAACTGTGTGCGCATTCATAAAAATGCGATAACAGTCTAAGAGCCAGTGTGGGGTGGCAATGGGACTTTGGGAAGGCATCAACACTCCATTGGGGGGCGTGGTCCAGACAACAGAGGTGTGTCCTACTGCATGGCAGGTAAATGGGAAAAGTGTCCGCCCAGCTTCTAGTTAGGCTGCACAGGCAGGGGGGCTACCTTAAAGATGCAATATATTTGCTATCCAGAATGTTCAGGGTGGCCTTGCACAATTCTCGCCTCCCTCCGTATGCTAGCTTTGCGAATTCCTGCCTCAGTATCCCCAATTCACATTATGACATACAGTGTTGCTAGTTTACCTTATGCCACATTCTAGTACCCTATTTAATACTGTGTCATATTAGCGTGCACTTCGGTTCAAGTAATGTCACTTTGCAGTGCGCCAGTTCATATAGTGCCACACTATAATGCTTCCATTTTATACCACACTAAAGTGCCTCAGTTCTTTTTACTGTATGTAACATTATAGTGCTCTCCACAGATTAGATTATGACACATTATAGTAGCTTCCTGTTTATACTGGGCCACATTACAGTGTCCCCTTATCATTATAATTCAACAATACACTCTTCTTACTGCGGAGATTATTATTATTATTTTATTTCTAAGGCGCCACAAGTGTTTTGCAGCGCCGTACAAAGGAAGCGAACAGCAAGACAAAACTTTACATTACAGTAAATTAATTACAGAAATAGATTACAGGTAAAATGAATGCCACAGTTCAATACACATTACAGCTTAAATGTAAGTAGTGAGGACTTGATCAACGTACTACAGGTTGAATATCCCGCATCCGAATATCTATTATCCAAATTATTCCGAAAACCATACATTCCAGAAAGTGAAAAAATATTATTTTTTGCTAAAAGCTCACTGGGGACATTTGTAATGACACTACTGAGGACATGATATGTTACTGGCACTATATATGTACAAGAAAATGATTGCTTGGCATTCAAAATCAGTGCCGGAGATAGTACACAAACTTTGTTTCATGTTTTGAAACCTTGTTTTTTGAACAAATAAAATATATTTGTGTGTATTTCATGTGGTTGATGTGTTTATACAGCATAAATGCAAGATACTTCAAAATACATAATTGAAATGTTAAAATATTCCGAAATACGGAATAATCTGTTATCCAAAATTCTCCTGGTCCCAAGCATTTTGGATACGGGATACTCAACCTGTACTAGAGCAGGGGTGGCCAAACCTGTCCTCAAGATCTACCAACGGTGCATGTTTTCCAGGCAACCTGTGGATCTATAGTAGGAATGAATGCAGCAGGTTTAAAAATGTGACCGTTAGTATTGAGTACAGCTGTGCACCAGCTAGGTGATCTGGAAAACATGGACCGTTGGTAGATCTCAAGGATCGGTTTGGCCACCCCTGTACTAGGGGCTGATGGTCAAAGATGGTGTTTGAGTATGGGAGAGCTGTGAGGGAAATGTGAAGAGAAGAGGGCTTAGACGACAGGAGAGAAGAGGGCCCTGCTCTGAAGAGCTTACAATCTAGTTGGAAGGGGTATCAGACAGATTACATGAGGTGCAAGCAACAGCGGCGTAGCTAGGATTTTTGCGCCCCCCCCCACCGTTATAGGAGGCGCCGCCCCCCCCTAGGTCTTCCAAGAGTTAAACACCCCCCCCCCTTACCCCTCTGCCGCCGCCGCCGCCGCCGCATTCACGCAGCGCAGATCTCCTCCAGGCTCCGGACCGTCTCCTCCTGATGTACAGTGCTAATGAAATAATACCATCACAAAATGGCTGCCCCCTAATAGCAGACAGATTTTAAGGATGCTAGAGGAGGCCGCCGCCTCCTCTAGCATCCCTACAAAAACTGTCTGCTGTTAGGGGGCAGCCATATTCTGAGGGGCAGTTTTCAATAGCACAGTACGTCAGGAGGAGACTGTCTGGAGCCTGAAGGACTGGAGATCTGCGCTGCGAGAATGTGGCAGCGGTGGCACGAGGAGGGGTAAGGGGGGTGATTAACTGTCCGAGGGTGGGCGGATGGGAGGGCGAGGGGGAGGGGAGGGGGCAGCGCTGTCTGCCCACATGTCCCAGCCAGCCTTACACAGCGTAACATAGCCCCGCAGCGGAGACCGACGCCCACAGTTACTCAGCGCCTCCCCGCCATGGCGGGGGCTGCGGGGCTATAGTTACGCCCCTGGCAAGCAGGTGGTAGGTGGGTTGATGGCAGGTCATGTGTAATTCAAGTAATGGCTGTCAGCATGCTGATTGGTGGATGGCTGGAAGCAGGTTGAGAGACAGCATGGGACCACTGGAGGGGTAAGTTATTTATTTCTGTGAATTGGTGGTCAGGGGCCTCAGTGCATTGCCTTGTCCAGGGCTTACAATGTTATAAAGATGGCAATGCAGATATGTATGTAATATATGTGCTTCCTGCAGGTCCCCAGGGATTGGCAGCGCTGTGTCTATCACAACCACCACTGAAATCGAGACGCAGCATTCAGCCTTCTTCAGTGCCCGCCTCCCGACTCCAGTGAAACCTTATCAAATAAGTTGGGGGGAGGGGTTTAAAGGAGAGTTATGCCGAATTCTGTCTCTGGGGGTGCATGGCACCAATTAGAGGCAGATTTAGACCTCATGGGGCCCTTCTCCCTCCAACAATGAATAGCACTGAAAAAAGTTCTGCTGTTTGCAGGTGGCGTCGATAGAACTTTGGTGCATGCACAGTCTATGAATTATGCTCAGCTGTATGAACATTGGTATTACATAGAAATCTGAATCAGGCTGTAGGTCATTTGGAAGTAGGCCTAATACCTGTCACATTTACAGTAACCTGACTGCCCACATACAGTGGATGAAACCATTTTGTGTCTCCAAACATTTTTTTATCCTATCAAAGAACATCAAAGGGACTCTGGGGCTGTGGGCAGGTCTGTGTGGTGTCATGTGGTAGTAACTCAATGCTGCTATGGGAACAAATTGGATGGCCAGGATATCTTTATGAGGCCCCTTAGGCCCTAGGCTAGCACCAAGGTTGTCTTGTTGAAAATTCACCTACACCTACAGCCAAAACACACGTTACATACATTCTACTAACAGTCTAAGCTGAATAATGAAATATGTTTTTCCTACTGTAGCCATTACGATTTACAAATCACTGAAATAGAATAATGAATATGAGCTGAATTTTGCTGCTCACTAAGGGGGTTATTCTGGTTCACTCTTTCTGACAAATTCCTTCTTAGATGGACAAAACCATGTGCACTGCAGGTGGGGCAGATGTTACTTGTGCAGAGAGAATTAGATTTGGGTGGGGTTTTACTTCAAAGTGAGATCTATATTGCAGTGTAAAAATAAAGCAGCCAGTATTTACCCTGCACAGAAACAAAATAGCTCACCCAAAACTAATTCTATCTGCACCTGTTACATCTGCCCCACCTGCAGTGCACAAGGTTTTGTCCATCTAAGAAGGAGTTTGTCAGAAAGAGTGAACCAAAATAACCCCCTAAGTGCTGCTGCGTTATTAATAGGAGTGATAATCTGGCTGTGACAGACATTAATGTAAAAACCTACTGTCCCTGGTCATCGTCCTCCAGCCAGACACACTGTAAACAAAGTTGGATAGTTACATTTATGCTGCTAACAAACTCATGTTTTGTTTTTCACAGCTGAGACATTCAGCATAGTTATATATTCTGTATATTGCCAGTTTTAGAACAAAAAGCAAGGAATGTAATTAAGACAAGAATTCTGCATCATGTGAATATAATTGAGTTCACACAGTGTGACTAATGCTATGATTACTTTACCATGTACAAATCCCATAAGGTCATATGTTCTAGTTCCCACCATATTCTTACTGACTCTCAGACCGCTCTCTCTCCCATAATGACCATAGGGATCACCGACAAGTACAAGGCTTCCTATCTCTAAACATAGGACCTTATTCAGGTCCGTTTGCAGCTAGTCTGCTGTTCGCACAGGGACCGAACTTTTGGTTCTGCACATGTGCATACCCAGGGTGCAGGGTAACTATAATATATATAATATATAGCACTATAACTAACTATAGTTAGTAACTATAGCACCTATAGGGTAACTATAGCACCGCAGCCCCCGCCACCGCGGGGGGGGGGGGGGCGCTGTGCATGTGGGGGCGCCGGGGGCTGCGGTGCTATAGTTAAACCGCCCCTCAATCCCCCGCAGGCTTACCTATCGCGCTGGTCCCGGCGGCTCCGTTCTTCTGCTGAGGACCACCACAAAATGGCCGCCCCCATATAGCACACTGTTCTCTGAAACTGTCTGCTATATGGGGGCGGCCATTTTCTGGTGGTCCTCAGCAGAAGAACGGAGCCTAACGGCCGGGGGGGCGCCCAAAACGTAGCTACGCCACTGCCAGGGTGCGTGTACCCACGGTGAACATTCTGTTTGCCGGGTGCACCCAACATAGCGGGCAGGGGGCGGAGAGGGGCGTGGGGCGCCGGGCAGCCCCAATACCTCGTGGGAATGTCCAGCGTTTCATAGAAGTTCCCATGAGAACGCTGGGCATTCTCATGGTAATGATGCTGTGATGTGGGTGTGGGGGGTGGGCAGCTGACATCACAGGATGTCAGCTGCCAGTCCATTTTTGTCCCAGCATGCACACATATGTAAGTGACTTGAAGGTCACTTTTATATGCGTGCACCTTCTACATTTTTTGATGGTCAGCGACCATCGAAAGATGTGGGTGTTCCCAGCAGTATGCGAATGGTTGTTTATGTTAAACATCCATTTGCAGCCTGTGCGTGGGAACGAACGCTGCGAGGGGGGGGAGTGGAATTCACCAGGCGGGATTTGGTGGACTTGCAAGGCTGCAGATAGGACTCTGGGTGCAGAACCCAGAAGTCCTATCATCGCAATGGACGGCTCTTGCTGCAAGAGCCGTCCTTTGCAGGATTCGTAAACCTTAGTAGACGTCAGTATGCATGCGGAGGCTGCCGGCAAGCATCACAAGCTTTTTGCAATGCTTGCTGCATCTCGCCCATAATGTTTGAGGGGCATCAATAACCACATTTGAAAAACATGAAACATTGTTTTTCAATAACAAATTGTTAATCATGTGCTAGGAGTAAACTGATAAGTAATCAAGGAAGGAGTATTGCTTTAGCATCCCATAATAATTGGATTAAGGGGTTACACAAACATTAAAGCCCAGTATTCAGAAATAGAAGCATTTCAGGAAGTAAACATGAATATTTCTGAAATAAGAATCCCAGTGGGAGGAGTTTTCTTCCCCTGAGACTGGCGGTCTGGTGTGTTATTATTAGCAAAGTGAACATTATTAGCAGCCACTGAGTGCAGGTAACTACCCCTACACTGAGAAGGCTTAAGGACCCAAACACTAGATAGATTTGGTCCAATTTTACCCGATTCCAACGGATTGGGAAGATAAATCGGACCAAATTTCTTGTATTTGACATCCCGTTCGACCCAATGCGCAGTCCCGTGCACATCGGATCGAGTCGGGAGGTCGGACGTGCTGCACATAAGAGCCGCCGAGGGGATCAGACAGGAGGACAGGGGAAGCCAGGCAGCAGGCCAAACCCCATACAAATGAATGGAAAGCCACTGATTGCCAGTGGCTTTCCATTCCTTTGTAGTGTTTATATATATATATATATATATATATATATATATATATATATATATATATATATATATGCTCCCGGCTCTCACCGTGCCACCCCCCGTTACCTCCGCCTGCAGCTCCCCGGGAAATGACATGTGATAAATCACACATGATTTATTACATGTAAAAAATGGCACATTAAGTTTGTATCTCACTTGTCCCGGAGAGCTGCCGGGGAAACTAGTTCCGACTCGTTCTTTGGACAATTTGGCCTAATGTATGGGGGCCTTTACTGGAATACCACAGACATACAATTTAAATGGTCATAAAAGTTTAAATTTAAATAACTCATGCACTTGCCTTATAATAAAGTATAATAAGATTGCAAAGTTACAAAAAGCACTTTCACTGGGGTTTTCCAATTTTGTATCTTGAAAGTTATTTCAGATCTATTCATGTTTACTCCCCGAAATCCTTCTATTTATGAATACTAGGCTTAATATTTGTTTAAACCCTTAATCCAATTATTGTAATATGTGGTCTCTATTTTGGGATGTGAAAGCAATCATCTTTTCATGGTTATCTCTCAATTTGCCTGTAGAATTTGATGCACAAATTGGAAAACAAAGTTTCATGATTTTCAAATGTGGCTATTAAGGGCCCTTAAATATAATGTACATAGGGCTTATTCAGACCTGATCATTGCTGTGCAGATCTTAACGACCCTTCCAAAAGCCTAATCCTAATAACCCCCACCCCCGGCCTGACCCTATCCCTTCCCACTTGTGCCCAAACCTAAACCCTGTCCCACCTATCTCACAGCCTAACCTTAACTCCCTTTTAAGTGCCTAAACCTTTCCCCCTCCCCACAGCCTAACCCTAACCTCTTCCTCCCCCACCAGTGCTTAAACCTAAGCACCCACCCCCCCACATCCCCGGCCCACATAACCACCAATCGTGATGCAGGCTGTCGGTGTTCCAGTGTCGGCATCCTGATTCTTTCTGAAGGCAGTACGATGCTGTGCGTTGGCATACTGAATGTCGGGATCCTGACTGCCGGGTTGCTGACTGCATCCTCTTTAAATTTAAACAATTGACATTCCCCTTTCTTTGAACCATTCTTCTTTCTTTCCCATTGACAACCTGCTACAATAATTCTGACTGATCAACAATTCACTAACATTCATCTAAATTACTTCCCTCTATCCCTGTGCACCTCACTATATTGTTCTTGCAAGTCTGTGCCCATTCTACATTGGCCTCAACCAGTGGAACAAACTCATTTGCATTTTGTCAACGGATTCCAGTGTTACCAGGGGCAAATTCAGATCTAGAATCTGGGCTTCCAGACGAGCAGCTGACTACCACCATGTACAACAGTATTTGCCATCAGTCATCCATAGATAACGATGTACACTGGCCAACATTACCGTTTATGGAATACATGATAACACATTGAAGCAATTTTTATTGCAGCTCCAATAAGTTTGTTTCTCTACATCAGGCATGGCCAATCTATGGTCCTCCAGCTGTTGTGAAACTACACATCCCAGCATGCCTTGCCATAGTTTTAGCATTCCCTAATAGCAAAACTGTGGCAAGGCATGATGGGACTTGTAGTTTCACAACAGCTGGAGGGCCATAGTTTGTCCATGTCTGCTCTACATGTTTCTTATTGCCATATTTCCTGTACAACGACATTGGTTTATATAATATTGGTTTAAATGTTGATAATACAGGTTTACCATTCCTATGCTATGCCATTAATATGTACACATAATATTCTGTATGACACATTTTATTTGTGCCCTATTAGATGAACAGTGAACAACATCAAAATCAATCGTGCCCAACAGAAGATGATTACAAGTACTTGGTTTATACGTCCATCTACATCATTGTATTTCTCAGTGGGTTGCTGTTCAATGGGGCAGCCGTATATGTTTTCTGCAAGATCAGAAAAAAGAAAGGCCTGTCCACCATATGCCTGCTGAATCTGGCAATGGCCGATCTCCTTTTCATATTATTTCTGCCTCTGAGGATAACCTACTATCACAAGAAGGGAACTTGGATTTTCGGAGACTTTCTGTGCCGAATCACCACATTCTCTTTCTATTTCAGTATGTACTCCAGCATCTTCTTCCTGGCCTCTCTGAGTGCGTTCCGGTATATGTCAGTGGTACACCCTGGAATTATTAATGTGCCAACAGTTATTAAAATATGTGCATGTGTCTGGGTTATTACAGGTGCCAGCACGTCGCCCTTCCTACTCTCTGGCACCAGCATCCGGGATGATGTTATCAGGTGCTTTGAGCCCACTGTATCGTCAGCATGGAAAAGAATAATGTACATGAACTATTTTGCTTTGGTTGCTGGATTCATGCTCCCACTACTAATGATTGTTATATGCAATGGATTACTCATCAGACACATCTTAGTTATGCCTATGGAGATGAAAAGTATCAGGAAACAAGTTACTATGATTGTCTTGGTTCTCTTAGTTTGCTGCATTTGTTTCTTGCCATACCACATTCAGAGGACTATCCATTTACACTATGTAGTTCATCACCCCGACATATGCAGCTTGCATAGTATTCTGCAGAAGACCGTTGTTGCAACCCTGTGCTTAGCTGTGCTGAACTCCTGCTTGGACCCCTTGTTGTATGCATTTATTGGCCATGGTTACAAGGCATGGCTACTTTCAATATGTATGCCGAAGAAATCTATAGACATGAAACCGGCTTCTACTGACACAAGTAGTGTCGGCCAGGTGAGGGCAGAGGAAGTGCAAATGACTGAATGTGCAAAAGAGCCCAGTGATGGAACAAATGCTTGTCTGATATCCTCCCCTCAAACATGAAGACGTACTGTATAATTATGCGCTGTGCTTTGTAAAGATTTGTGGAATCAAGTGTATTGTTTTATCAAATGAAGTATATTTAGTTGCCTAGCAGCATTCTTATAATGGCAGAACAGGTAACAAACCAATAACCTTATTCTGGTTCACTCGCAAAGGCAAATTCCTTCTCAAAGGGACAAAACCATGTGCACTGCAGGTGGGGCAGATGTAACTTGTGCAGAGAGCGTTAGATTTGGGTGGGGTTTATACTTCAAAGTGAGGTGTAAATTGCAGTGTAAAAATAAAGCAGTCAGTATTTTCCTTGCACAGAAACAAAATAACTCACCAAAATCTAACTGTCTGCACATGTTACATCTACCCCCCCTGCAGTGCACATGGTTTTGTCCATTTGAGAAGGAATTTGCCTTTGCGAGTGAACCAGAATAAGGGCCTAAAAAACATATCTTGGATAAGTGCAAAAACTAAAAAAGTAACTGTTCTTTTAGTATAAATAAATACAAATACAGCCGCGTCAGTTAAACAAGACAGAGGTAAGATACTATGGGCCTGATTCAACATCAGTCAGCCCACAGTGAATATAGGCATGTGCAGGGCTGCTGTGTGAATGCCTTCGGTGACTGTCACAGTTGCCAAGGTGTTCCCACAGAGGGGGCTGGGCAGGGGGAGGACAGGGAGCAGGAGCATGGGGAAGCCCACAAAAAAAGGTGGGTGCACCCAGAAAAACACTGGGTGTCCTCATGTGAACTCAGGCAGGTCTACCCCCTATGAAATGGTGTCTAGTGAAATCTTGACAAAAAACCTTTTGCATAAGGTTGAGAAAATATTTATCTGTATTTCTTTGTTATTCTGCATGAAGATATTCCTCAGTAAATACATAATATTAACCCATGTGCTATTGATTGGCTGACCTTTCTGTTAGAGCTTGAGCCTTGTTGTTCTGACAGGAGAATAAAAAAAAAGAGTTGGGGGTGTAGCTATTATTATATCAAACTGAATTACTTATATTTCCAACGTACTGCTGAGTGATCTGAGCATTGTAGATCGATGAGATCGCTCAGCAAGATCGCTCAATGCACAGCACTGCACAGCAATGTGTCAGCACTGTGTGTTGAGCGATCTGTCAGGGCCAGTGTTCTCCCTGCACATCGCTATAGCGATGGCCCCTACACACAGAGTGATACAGGGGCATTGTCTAAGTGACGATCGCTTAGAAAATGCCCTCAAATCCCCTCGTGTAGTTCACTGATATCCCTTTCACACCAGCCTAAATTCCCGGGTTGGGCCCAAGAACAACCCGCGACAAGCGCTGGTGTGAAAGGTTCCCGGGCCAAAATCCCAGGAAAAAACTATGGAGCAGGGATGTTCCCGGGTCCTGGCCAGTTTGAAAGGGGTAGAGATACTTACCTGGGTTGCCGGTCCTCATTGCTTGCTGTCAGACAGGGATCCACACAGGCGGCGGGTGCAGATGACAGGACAGGCGGCGTATATTGATGACGCAGCTCTCCAGTGCCCTCACTGCAGCCAGAGAGCTGCGTCATCTGCGCCCGCTGTCTGACATGTCATTCATGCCCGCCGCCTGTGTGGATTCCAGGCCTGCACCGAGGACCAGCAACCAGGTTGGTGCTGATCTTGGAAGATTAACCTGTGCATTTCATTACAGGAACTTCATCAGGGATGTTTCCTCACTCTTCACTGTGACGCCCGTTTCAGAAATGAGACATCACACCCATGATGACATTCCTATAAAGAAATACTTATGGTAGCCTTCCACTGTTTAATTCTTGGCAGAGCTGTATTGGAAGCAGGACAACATTGATAAGTTCTGAAGATACCTTGTTCAGGTCTGTTTCAGTACAGTCTGTATTGAAGAGAAGTGTGATTATTTTTTGGGGGGAGAATAGTGGGGTGCTCCTGGGATTCTGATGCCTTACTTTCAAAACCTTGGGTCAAACCCAATTGACCCTGTTGGAAATACTGGACAAGTGGGTGTGGTTAAGAAAATGAGGGCGCTGAATGTTGCTGAAAGTCTTGATAATACTTATCCTTTTCGCATTGTTCCCTATGCTGAGACGTCTTTCTGTCACCTTCTGTATTTGTTGTATTCATATTGTGGAGACATAGAATAGAATTTGGATTTTAGCATATCTTATCATTCACATGTAGAACGGGTGATGGTTAAGCTCTCATGATGTGCGGGCAAGAAGGCATACCTGACTTACACATGAATGTAGTGCTTGACATTTACAAAGGTACCTTTTGGGGTGGCAAAGCGGGTGCGTACCTGTACTCACAGTGGGTCTCGTGTTGACGCTCCTCAAAAGGTATCTTTTGCCCGGTGGCAAAGTTAATTTTTCATAAAATTATAATCCACTCCCTGTGTTTGCATAAATAAAATCACCCCTTTTTTATGCAAACACAAGGAGTGGATTATAATTTTATGAAAAATTACCTTCACCACCGTCTATTCTATGTCTCCACCATATGAATACAACAAATACGGAAGGTGACAGAAAGATGTCTCAGCAGTGGGAGCAACGTGAAGAAGATAAGTATTATCAAGACTTTCAGCAACATTGAGTGCCATTTTCTTAACCACACCCCCTCGTCCTGTATTGCAGAGAAGTCTTTTTCATTTTGTAAGCATATTTTAGTCAGTTAGTTCTCCAATAATGATTGTTTATTTGGTATTGCGCCAGAGCAAAGCTTTCTTTTTGCAGATTGATCAAATATGTGACTCTGATATGGAATGAAATATCATCTGCACTTCAATTACAGGTTTATTCGGATAGGCTTTCACTGTGTTTAATCTGTAATGCATGAAACTGGTTTGTTTGCTGTGTGTGACAAATGAGTAATAGGCTGCAATATGAGTGCTCTCCTCTACCTATTGTTTTCTTCAGTCTACAAATAAGCTGGTGCTGGTGCAGAAGGGGGGGCTGGGGCTATTTGTTGGTGTTTATATAGCCTTTAGTTCCTAAGGCCCCCATACACTAGGGCGACTTGTCCTTAGGACAAGTCGCCCCCGACTTCCCCCTGAACTTCCCCGGCTGCTCCCCGGGGGAGCTTGATTAGATTGGCACTTGATGTGCCATTTTTTACATGTGATAAATCGTCTCGATTTATCACATGTAAAAAACCCGGGGAGCAGGGGGGGGGGGCTACAGAGGTGGGAGCAGGGGGGCTGGGGACGCTGCGGGCGACACGTCTGTGCCCCCCGCTGCTGGGGACGCTGCGGGGGACAGCGTCTGTGCGAGGCGGTAGAGTGAGCAGGGGGGGCTGGGGACGCTGCGGGGGACACGTCTGTGTCCCCCGCTGCTGGGGACGCTGCGGGGGACAGCGTCTGTGCGAGGCGGTAGAGGGAGCAGGGGGAGCTGGGGACGCTGCGGGGGACACAGGCGGCATAGAGCCGGGCAGGGGGAGCCGGCCGGGAGCTGTCAGTAATGAATAAAAAAAAAAAAGCCCATACAATGAATGGGCAGCCTGTGATTGGCTGCTGAGCGCTCTCTCAGCCAATTGCTGACTGGCTGAGAGAGCGCTCAGCCAATCACAGGCCGCCCATTCATTGTATGGGCTTTTTTTTTTTTATTCATTACTGACAGCTCCCGGTCGGCTCCCCCTGCCCGGCTCTATGCCGCCTGTGTCCCCCGCAGCCGCGCCGCGTCCCCAGCCCCCCCTGCTCCCTCCACCGCCGCGCCGCCCCACTAGGTCCCAAGTCGGGTGGTCGGACGTGCAGCAGGTCCGACCACCCGACGCAGATCCGATGCGCACGGGACCGCGCATCGGATCTGAGGGGACATCAAAACTAGCCAATTTTGGTCCGATTTCGGCCAGATCCGACTGATCTGGCTGAAATCTGACCAAAATCGGCTAGTGTATGGGGGCCTCTACTGTATAAGCTCTGATAAATGGTCTTGTTTGAGCAGGAAGCACATTTTTTGTTCAACTGTACTACCGTGTTTCCCCGATAATAAGACCTACCCCGAAAATAAGCCCTACCCTTGATTTTGGACACTGGTCCTAAATAAGCCCTACCCCGAATATAAGCCCTAGTAAAATTTCATTATCTGGCGTTCAGACAATAGATTCTACACCTGCTAAACCCCCCTGATCCCCCACTCACCACCCCTAAGCCCCCTCACCTCCGTTGTGTAAAAGCACAGGCTTCTTCTGAAGCCACTTCTATTCCCATGGATGCATTGCGGTGCGTTACGTCACCGCGCACATCACGCGGCTGCAGAACGGAGCTGTGTCACAGCAAAGAAGAGCTGGACATTATTGAGACTTAAAGGAGTACTGGGGTATGTTTACCTTTGTCACGGAGGACTGGGGACATGTTTATTACTGTAAAGAGGACTGGGGGCATGTTTACCGGTATAATGGAGGACTGGGGGCATGTTTATTAAGGAGTACTGGGGTATGTTTACCTGTATCAAGAAGGACTGGGGGCATGTTTATTAAGGAGGACTGGGGGCATGTTTTTTGAAATTTGCTGTCAATGTTCATTAAAATAAGCCCTACCCCTAAAATAAGCCCTATGGTGTTTTTTGTTAAAGAAAAAAAAATAAGACAGTGTCTTATTATTGGGGAAACACGGTATATGGTTTTTATTATTGTATTTCCCTATGTAATACTTTAATAAATAATTTTTAATTTAGGTATTAAAAGGTACACAAGTAATTTGAGATGTTACCATGTAACTTTAAATGTTTTCAAATGTGTGTTTTGATTTTTTACTATGTATACTATTGTGGACGTTTTTTTTTTAGCATGTGCTGGAAGTTCTATGGGTTCCTGTGTGCCCTGGAGTTTCACACATGCTAGAGTACCCAAGCAGTAAGTCTTGCTGGAATTCGTAGATCAGCAATAGTACCTTATCCTGCCAAGAAGAAATGAAGTGCTCTTCACACAGAGTTTGATGGCCTTGTGGAGCTTACTCTTATTTATGTGTATGATTCTTACAGAGCTCGGACTGTCGGCTGCTGTTATAAAAGTTCATTTCTTCAGTTATTAAAGTGTAAATAGCACAACCTGGTACTGTATGTTGCTAGTTATTGCTTTATCATAGCCGGATTACTAAGATGTCTGTACAGGTAGGTACCTATAGACTGCTGGTCCTAGTGCCCACCTACTACTAAATGTAGGACCCAGGCTAGGAACTGGAGTGGCATACCAAGTTGCTAGGGTGCCTATCTGCCAGCTGCCAATGCATGCTAAAAAATGTTGGCTGTGCAGGAACCTCAAGTGCTAATGGGGTAAATCCCATGAGAAGCTGCAGAGGAGCATGTGCTGATCTCTGATTGGAGGAGCTCATAACATGCTACTAATACATAATAATAATTATTATTATTATTACTAATACCACCAACAACACTGATACTACTACTACTACTTCTACTGCTACTACTATTATTATTACTACCACTACTGCTACTATTATTACTACTAAAATGACTAGTATAGTATTACTACTACTAATACTACTACAACTAATACTACTACTACCACCATTACTACTACTTGAGTGTTCCTATATAACTCTGCACTATCAACATCTGCACACACGTTATTTTCAACAACGAGTAAAATAATACACAACATTGGCAAACAAATAATGACAAAAATATACTGGTGGGTTAATTGGCTCCTAACAAAAAAATAAAAATTAACCCTAGAATAAATGTGCGTGTACATGTGGTAGGTAATATAGGTTGTGAGCTCCATTGGAGAAGGGACTGATGTGAATGTTCAAATATTTTCTGTAAAGCGATGCAAAATATGTGTGCGCTATATAAATAACTGGTAATAAATAGATAAATAGGTTATTGTTTTGAAGAGGAGACATAACCAGTTTATGGAGACTGAATGGTAAAAGAAGGAAGGTAGATTATAGCTTGGTAAACACGTTTATGATTTCTCTGCTGATCGGGTGAATGCTCCTGATCAGCAGAGCAAAGTGTCCTTGACCTGATGTCAGCCTCCTGCAAGTATTAGGATGTAATAGAAATAGCTCAGTGTGTACAGACTTTTATGGATTCGGGAGGTGGGGCTGTCAAATATTAAACCATGCATAGGATGACGCTTCCTGATACCGCTGTTGCAGGAGCCCTACTGTAATCGCCAACCCGGTCACCAGATATCGGGACATGGACCGGATAGATATGTACCCAGCCTAAGGAGTGGATAGGTGAATTGGACCAATTAAATGCTTTGAGAAAGTTTGCCATCACTTTCTGAGTCTCAAAAAAATACTACACGCTTAACAGATATGTAACCATTGGAAGTATTAGAAAGAGACTAATATGTTGCACCAAACGTAAAAATATGTATAAAGAAGAATAAAGAGAGCACAATTGAGAACTAGTGGTAGATTGAGAACTAGTGGTAGATATTGCGACAGTCCGGCATGCCTTGTAATATTCCAAATGGAGATACAGCAATGACACTTATAGAGTATGAAACGAGTGTAGCAAATAAAAAATGGTACATGTGTACTAGCACGGCGCCCCGATAATTAGTTGCCCGATTTTTTAATCGAATCGCATCGCATGCCATACACCCGATGGCATGCGATGCGATGCGACGCGATTTTAACTCATATTCGATATTAAATTGTATAAGCACCCTAATGGGTGCTTTTAAGCACCCTAATGGGTGCTTACAATGCTTAAATGCACCCCCACGCCACCCCCCAAGTATAAACGTGAACCTGAAGCGTGGCGAGCGCAGTGAGCCGGCGAGGGGCGGTGGTACCCGTCCTACGACCTTTTCATACCCCACTATCCACGTCGGCGTGGAGTTGAGAATAGAAAGTGTGGCGAGCGCAGCGAGCCACCGAGCCAGAAGCGTGGCGAGGGGACGCGGATACCTGTGAAGCCCGCGAGGGGACGCGGATACCTGTGAAGGTATCCGCGTCCACTGGCAGGGCTCGCTGCGCTCGCCACGCTTCAGGCTCGGCGGCTCGCTGCGCTCGCCACACTTTCTATTCTCAACTCCACACCGACGTGGATAGTGGGGGTATGAAAAGGTCGTAGGACGCGTACCGCCGCCCCTCGCGGGCTTGCTGCGGTCGCCACGCTTCGGATTCACGTTTATACTTGGGGGTGTCGTAGGGGTGCATTTAACCATTGTAACCACCCATTAGGGTGCTTATACAATTTATAATCGCATCACATCGCATTGTATGGCATTGTATGCCATATACAATGCCATACAATTTTAAAATTGTATGCCATTGTACAACATCGGCCGATATCGCGTCGCATCGCATACCATCGCATGCGATATGGTCTGCGATGCGATGGGCGTGCGTGCTAGTACACAAGTACCTAAAAAATGTATACAGAAACATTCCGGTTGTCTGAGTGGCAGACTCCGTGGATATGCATTATGTATGCTATTTGATATGCTAATACATTTGCACTTCAGGGGCCAATAAAATGGTCTCTGGATTGCAAATCATTTGGAGCTAGACAATAAAGGGTTGATACAAGTTTGAATAATTTTAATACCTGTGAATGTTGGAAATGGAGGCAGAGCAATCTGATGGCAGTTCCCTGTCCTCAGCAGTGCAGTGCATTCAGAACCTACCGCAGTGCTAAGATCTAAGGATAGTGTAGGGTTGGGGTGATCAAAAAGGTAAAAAAAAGGGAATTCTAGATTGGCCAAATTATATGGGTCATTAGGTTAACAGTGTCTAGGTCAACAGACTACTATTGGTCAACAGTCAAAATATGAACTTGAGTTTCTTGGTCTCTATGTTGACATAGGTCGTCGTGGAAAAAGTGTACCGTGTCCCCTCATGTGGTTCATAAGCCCTGCTGCGTTCAGCACACTATTATATTCTCCCTCTGCACCTACTGGGATGGTAAAGTATGAACAAGCCAGTCAAATCGTGAAAACCTCATGTCAACCTTTTTCCATGTTGATCTTTTTCTTAACGATCTTTTGACCATGTCGTCCTTTTGACTAATTGACCTAATGCATAACTGCCTTTTACATGTGTCAACCTTTTGACTGACGACCAATAGTGGTCAATCTTTTAACTGTTGTCCTAGACACTGTTGACCTAAGAACCGCATACCCAGATCCTATCATCAAAATCTATGGCCCAGATGTAATAGCCTGCGAGTTCGACAGCTGTGAGGGATGCTGGCTGAACTCAGAGTTTTTTTTAAAATGTCAACCATTTACAAGGCAAAACCATGCCTTGTAAATTATTGCCCCTTTAAAAAAAAGTTCAGCCAGCATCACGCATGGCCGCCAACCTTGGAGGCTATTACATCTGGCCCCATGTTTAGTAACAGAAGTGTTACTAAGGTAGAATTTACCTTAGACTGGAGGTAAATAGGTTCCATACCATTAGGAGTATAGGCTTTTTTATGGTTAGGGCAGTATGGGTATGTAACTTTCTTCCGCTGGAGGAGGTAGTGTGGGCAGACATTTACTGGAAAAAAAAAATCCAGGGGGTACAACCCATAATCATTATTTAGCTCAAAGCTACAACAAGCAAATTATTTTACAGGGGGATATCACAGCTAGACCATACACTTTAGTGAGACATTCCCTTCGTGGAGAAGACACGGACATGAGTAAGTGTGGATGTTCTTTGATGCCTTATAGCATTTTTTTTCCTGCAATCTACAGATGGAGTCACATCCATCTATATATCCATCAATATAACTTCTTTTTAAAGTAACAGAACAATATAATATTGCACTATTGTATCCATTATTTTTTCTTTTTGGGTATCAATATCCAGAGAAAAAAATTGTGAAACAAAGAGAGTACATCAAGTGCCAAGGGAGCCGTCTGTTGTTTTGGTGGTATTGTATGTGATTTGTTAATTTTTAATTCACTTAAGAAGTGGTACCACAGGCTGCTATAAAAGCGCATGATAAATTGGTTTGAATATTGTTTTTTGTATAGTGCCTCACAAGAGGCTGATCCAAAAATGGAGATATTGTGACTAGGGGAAAGAATTTGTACATTGGTTAAAAATATAGATGTGCAGGTTCTGACTTATCCGGATTTGTCTGGATCTCAAAATGGAATCTTTTGGCTATCCAGCTGTCACATGTTTTGGAACCAAAACATGTGACAGCCAATAGCCAATAAGTGTCACGGCCACTCATGGCTGCCGCCCGGTGCACTACTCACCGTCTCAGCGGCGTCTCTCCCTGCGCTGGATGGGGCTTTGACATCATGCTGGAGGTAGGTGGTCTTGGCGGGGGTCCAGTTGCTGCGGCCTGCAGGAGTTGTATGGTTTGGTTTCTGGTTGGTGCCACCATCTTGGATATGGGCAAAAGTAGCATTGGGCCGTCTACACTCCTTTCCTGTGCTTCCTGACATTTTTTTTCCTGCAATCTACAGATGGAGTCACATCCATCTATATATCCATCAATATAACTTCTTTTTAAAGTAACAGAACAATATTGGAGGCTATTACATCTGGCCCCATGTTTAGTAACAGAAGTGTTACTAAGGTAGAATTTACCTTAGACTGGAGGTAAATAGGTTCCATACCATTAGGAGTATAGGCTTTTTTATGGTTAGGGCAGTATGGGTATGTAACTTTCTTCCGCTGGAGGAGGTAGTGTGGGCAGACATTTACTGGAAAAAAAAAATCCAGGGGGTACAACCCATAATCATTATTTAGCTCAAAGCTACAACAAGCAAATTATTTTACAGGGGGATATCACAGCTAGACCATACACTTTAGTGAGACATTCCCTTCGTGGAGAAGACACGGACATGAGTAAGTGTGGATGTTCTTTGATGCCTTATAGCATTTTTTTTCCTGCAATCTACAGATGGAGTCACATCCATCTATATATCCATCAATATAACTTCTTTTTAAAGTAACAGAACAATATAATATTGCACTATTGTATCCATTATTTTTTCTTTTTGGGTATCAATATCCAGAGAAAAAAATTGTGAAACAAAGAGAGTACATCAAGTGCCAAGGGAGCCGTCTGTTGTTTTGGTGGTATTGTATGTGATTTGTTAATTTTTAATTCACTTAAGAAGTGGTACCACAGGCTGCTATAAAAGCGCATGATAAATTGGTTTGAATATTGTTTTTTGTATAGTGCCTCACAAGAGGCTGATCCAAAAATGGAGATATTGTGACTAGGGGAAAGAATTTGTACATTGGTTAAAAATATAGATGTGCAGGTTCTGACTTATCCGGATTTGTCTGGATCTCAAAATGGAATCTTTTGGCTATCCAGCTGTCACATGTTTTGGAACCAAAACATGTGACAGCCAATAGCCAATAAGTGTCACGGCCACTCATGGCTGCCGCCCGGTGCACTACTCACCGTCTCAGCGGCGTCTCTCCCTGCGCTGGATGGGGCTTTGACATCATGCTGGAGGTAGGTGGTCTTGGCGGGGGTCCAGTTGCTGCGGCCTGCAGGAGTTGTATGGTTTGGTTTCTGGTTGGTGCCACCATCTTGGATATGGGCAAAAGTAGCATTGGGCCGTCTACACTCCTTTCCTGTGCTTCCTGACTTTAACCCTATGGGAGGTTATTACTACAGTAGGTATATAGCTATCAGTCTAAAGTGTCTCTTCATCTGTGCACTACCTGGATCCTGCACATTTCCCTGGGCCTATGCTGGTCACTCTGCTCAACCTGCCACAGTTTATTTCCTGAGATCCAATTCTGGCAAACCTGCCGATGACATCTTTTACTCCTGTTTTGGTTAGCACCCAACTGCACAAATGGACGACCCAGTGCTATCTCCATCCTTTTTGGCTCCTCCCCTGTGTCATTCTTCAAGTCATCTAGATTCAGCCATGTCCATGCAATCACGTCCAAGCAATTATAGTTGTTATATTTAAGTATAAGAATTTCAGAGACTGTCGTTATTTCTTCTAAGGCCAAAGTTATCATTGTTATTTCAAATTCCAAGTACAGTATTTCAGAGACTGACAATATTATTCAAGACTAAGAAGTCCTTGATCTTGTCATTTTCAAAGAAATGATTGCTATTGTAGTTAGTCTTCAAAGTTCAACAAAACCTTAGTTTATATTATTCAGAAGATATTGTGTTTATCATTATTTTCAGTCCCGAAGTTATAGAAACTGTTATAATTTCAAAGCAGTCCTAGTCTTGTATTTTCTAAGTTGAATTGTACTCTTTATGAACAAGAATTATAGAAAACCTTCCAGCTTTAACCCTAAGTCATCTGTCTCATTCCTCCTGCAACACCACCGATTCCATCAAACACTACAGTTGTGACAATAAGATCCTGTTTTGAGATCCGGGTAAATTCGGGTACATCTGGGTAAATCAGGATCTGCACATATCTAGTTAAAAACTGGTTGCTTGCCAACCTGCCAGCTGTAACCCTAAGTCATCTGTCTCCATTCCTCCTGCTACACCACCGATTCGATCAAACAATACAGTTGTGACAATGAGATCCTGTTTTGAGATCCGGGTAAATTTGGGTAAATCTGGGTGAATCGGAATCTGTACATATCTAGTTAAAAACTGGTTGCTTGCCAGGGAACAGAGAGTGTCAATAAATGGTGCCTTTTCAAACTGGATATCAGTACTAACTGGGGTACCCCAGGATTCGGTGTTAGGGCCACTTTTATTGAACATATTTATTAATGACATAAGGATGAGGTATCAAGCAAAGTGTCCATCTTCGCAGATGATACTCAATTGTGCAGAGTGATTAAAACAGGATAGGATGTATACATGCTACAGGGGGATATAAACAAACCAGGGGAGTTGGCAGATAAATGGAAAATGCAATACAATGTTGACAAATGTAAAATTATGCATCTTGGCAGAAATAATCAGTGTGCTAGCTATAATCTTAATGGGGTAGAGTTAGGAACATGAGACATGGAAAGGACCTACAGTAGGAGTGCATATTGATTATAAACTTGGGAACAGTACTCAATGCCAAGCAGCAGCAAATAAAGCCAATAGGACACTAGATTGTATAAAAAGGTATAGAATCAAGGGATATCACTATTCAAAGCACATGTTAGGCCTCGTCTTGAGTATGAGGATGGAGAACATGGGTTACGAAGACAGATTAGCCGTATTTATAAAGTTTACAATCTAAAAAAGTTTAAGAAGAGACATGCTCAACATGTATAAATATATTAAGGGGCAATATAAGGAACTATCAAGCCCTCTTTTCCCTAAGTGACCAATTCAAGAGGGTATGCATTTCAACTAGAGGAGAGAAGGTTTCGTACTGTCAGGAGTAGGGGGTTCTTTATGGTGAGGGAAGTAGAGGTGTGGAACTCACAGCCAACTGAGATGGTGATGGCAGATACATTAAATACATTTAAGATCAGATTGGACAGTTACTTGATGGAGAATAACATTCAGGGCTATAATCAGCAAGCTATGGTCTAGTGGGGTGATCAGTGAGTTAAAAAAGGCCATATCCAACAAACTGGCTATACTGATTATAGTATCAACATTGTGCAAAGGGGGGGAGATAATATTTAGGATATACAGTAGTCTATCTAGGATTTAGGCTAATAAGTCTATTTAAACAGGTTGAACTTGATGGACAATGGTCTTTATTCAACCTTATCTATCTACTATGTTACTTCGCTCGCCACAGGTTACTATTCCCAATAGAAGATGATGTGGACCCAGTGCTGATGCGAAAGGTCCCTTCAGCGAAGGGGATCTAGGCACTACCGTGTTACCAAGGAGAGAGCTCAAGTCATAACTATCTTTAACTCCTCAGAAGTAGATATCTACAGTGAGCTCTGTCATTTTGTCCAATTTTAAGTAAAGTTTGTTTAGAAAAAAAATGTTGCTGGAGAGAAAAGGGAAAACAGAGTGAGTCGGGGCTATTCTCAGTTACATTTGCAATAGCTGCCTCCTGCTTCACAATGATACCAGGCGAAGCAGAAGCGAATTTATCTCCATTGTGGAGTAGTAGTATATGAGTGTCTAAGTGGCAGAATTCATTCTAATTTTGCAGATCATTGACATTGATTACAGTGTTTGGACCCAAAAAGGTTGGCTCCATAATTCTTTAAAAAACATGAGTTGGTAGGTGGAATTCCAAACTAGATTCTAACCAGCAGAGTGGGCTTGGGTTCCAAATTAGATACAGATTGAATATCCCTTAACCAGATATCCATTATCCGTTATGCAAAGTAAACCATAGTTTACAAAATTTACTTTTATTTTTCCAAATCATTTGATGGTCGCCGACCATTGAATTATCTCGCCCCTGCACCCAAGACTGCGAATGGATGTTTATGCTAAACATCCATTCGCAGCAGTGCGGGGGAACTTAACAAATGAGAGGGGGGCGGCCGTGTGGGCGGGCAGCGTTTCATCAACACGCAAAGCTGCGATATTTGCAGCTTTGAGTTTGGACCAGAATAAGGTCCCTATATTTGTGTGCATTTCATGTGTTTCATGTGTTTGTACAACATAAATGCAAGATACCTCAAGATACATCATTGAAATATAAAAATATTCCAAAATATGGAATAATCCATTATCCAAAATTCTTACGGTCCCGAGCATTTTGGATAAGGGATACTCAACCTACACCAGCAGAGTGGGCTTGGGTTCCAATATAGATGCCACCAACCAGCAGAGTTATCAGGGGTTCCTGCAAATATGTGATGTTCTTGTGAAATGACATGGGGCAAATTTAGGGGTCCGGTCGCCCCTGAATACTGTAGGTGCGGCCCCTAGGCCTGTGCCTCACTTGAGTACATAAAATTCCCCATATTAATTTAAATATACATTACTGCAGTCCATACTTTACAATAATTATTTTCTTAGTAATTGTTCATCTAATTTCCTAAGGAAGGACTAATTTATTACATTATTACCTAGAGATGAGTGGGTTCGGATCCTAGAGATCCGAACCCCCACGAACTTACCTGATCCGAGGCCGGATCCAAGGAGTTCGCCAGTTCCCGCCATCCGAGTCCAAATCGAGGCTAAAACATCATCATCCCGCATCGGATTCTCGCGAGACCTGGCTGGTGATTTCATACAGCACAGATGTGTCCGTGCTGTCTGCTGAGGGGTGTGAGGGGGAAATATGGGGATGATGAATGCATAGAGGGGGCTGCTAGTGCTACAGAGGGGGCTGCATTATTTTAGTAAAAAAAAAAAATTAAAAGAAAAAAAATGTTTTTTTAATTACTGCTGCCACTGCCCAGGGTGCCCACATGTGTGCTGTATCAGTCCAGGGGTGCCCACATGTGTACTGTATCCATCCAGGGGTGCCCACATGTGGGCTGTATCAGTTCAGGGATGCCCGCATCATGTGTACTGTATCCATCCAGGGGTGCCCACATGTGTGCTGTATCCATTCAGGGGTGCCCACACGTGTGCTTTTTTTTGTCCAGGGGTGCCCACATGTGTGCTGTATCCATCCAGGGGTGCCCACATGTGTGCTGTATTTGTCCAGGGGTGACCACATGTGTGCTGTATCAGTCCAGGGGTGCCCGCATGTGTGCCGTATAATTCTATGGGTGCCCCATGTGTCCCTTATCAGTCCAGGGGTGCCCGCATGTGTGCCGTATAATTCCAGGGGTGCCCCCATGTGTCCTGTATCAGACCAGGGGAGCTGCCCTTTTTTTAAATTAAAATAAAAATAAGGTGTTTTTCTTTTTTTTTACTGCATGGGCTGTTAAATGCGATGTAGTCCAGGGGTGAGCCAAGAGTGCTGTATAATTCATGTGGTGTTGCTAAGTCTGCCGTATAATTCCAGGTGTGCTGCTCTTTTTTTATAATTAAAAGAATACAATTTTTTATTTTTACTGCAGGAATTTGTGTGCCGTATAATTCCATGCCTGCCGTCATGTGTGCCGTATCAGTCCAGGGGTGCCGCCATCTGTGCCGTATAATTCCATGTGTGCTGTATCAGGTCAGGGATGCCCGCATGTGTGACGCATAATTCCTGGGGTGAGCCAAGTGTGTCATATAATTCATGGGTTGCTGCAAAGTCTGCTGTATAATTCATGGGGTGCTGCTAAGTGTGCCGTCACAGTCCAGGGGTGATGCTAAGTGTGCTGTATCAGTCCAGGGGTGTGCCAAGTGTGCTGTATAATTTATGGGGTGCTGCTAAGTCTGCTGTATCAATCCAGGGGTGCTGCCATTTTTTTATTCAGTGTCACTATGGGCTTTATTCTGGTCGATGAGTAATTTTCCGAATTCTTTCGGATGGCGTTTTTTAGCCGTCTGCGCATGCGTGGGCAACGCTATGTGCATGTGCCATGCAAGGTCTCCATACTCGTTCTCACTAATACCGTACAGAAAAGTGCACTGTATTCACTCGGGAAATATGGGCGTAATATGGGCGTCATTCGGAACTACACTGGGGCGTAGTTTCAAAGTGGGCTAAACTGGGCGTAAACATGGGCGTACACGAGGGAGTGCACTAATTCTGGTAGGCGTGCATTCAGACAGCACATCGACTGCACACGAACAAAAAAGCAGGAAATATGCGGTCTTCATAAGCAAGTATTGCTTTGCGGACACCACTCGGTCATGCGCTAGGCATTCGGAACGCCCAATCAGTACGGCCGCACCTGAACCAATGTCAGCTGAAC
This sequence comes from Crinia signifera, assembly GCF_055691185.1. NCBI lineage: Eukaryota > Metazoa > Chordata > Amphibia > Anura > Myobatrachidae > Crinia > Crinia signifera. The sequence continues at coordinate 258,722,033 of NC_139219.1, forward strand.
ACAATACAATCCACTCCTTTACTCATAACTCATTAATTACACTCTTTTCATTGCTTCAATTGGAACCATTGCAGCTTAAATGGACCATTACAAAACACACAAATATATGCTGAAAGCACGGCTGCATTTTTTACACACATTTACACTGTAAGCAATGGACAGAACTTGCTATCACTAATATAAATGTATATGTCACTTTTACATTCACCAATAACAGCACACATTTGGGGATAAAAAGAAAAATTTATTACAGGAAGATTTAAAACATAACATTTTAAAAGCATGTTCTTTGGCACATGCCAAAAATTTAAATTACCATAACAGGAATTTTAAACCAAAAAAAAAAAAATGTATTCTTTGCATACATAACCACAGCAGAATCATTAGGAACACATCAGGTGGCTTCACAACAAAAGTATAGCACCAACACTTCAAGTACAGGAGACAGTAATGGTAGCCGAAAGAGGGCAACAGGGGAACCAAACAAAACATTCGAACCGAGGGCAAATGTGGGTACCCTGTGCACAGGATTTGGTTGCACACAGGAAGCTGACACACACAGCTAAATGAAAGATTTGGGAAGACATAAGGGTGGAGATTAATGCGGACACAAGTTCATTTGCAGGACTTTTTGGCCGTGGTAGGGCCCTTGCCACGTGCAGCAGCTCCTCGGCCACGACCACGTTGGGATGGTGGGGCAGGTGGAGCAGATGCTGTTGAAGGGGGGGATGGTGTTCCCCTTCTGCCAGCAGGGAGTGCTGGTGTTGGAAATGCACCAGAAATGACTAACAATAGGGCCCTATTGGTGGTAACTAGCTCCACCATAAGCTCATTATGGTGGAGGAGGAGGTCATTTTGGCGCAGGGCTTGATCTGCCAGCACCTGCAGGCTGGCAGCTATGGCCTGCTTGGTGCCAGCCATGGCCTGCTGGGTGTCAGCAATTGTCTGCTGGCTCCCAGCAATTGCCTGCTGGCTCCCAGCTTGCTGGGTGCTGACAATACCCTGCATGACCTCCTCGGTCCTACGCAGCCACTCTGATGCTAACTCTCCCTGCTGGCGAATCTGCCCAAGCATCTGCACCCATCTGTCCAAATCCGGTGTGGCCGTTGGCTGCTGCACATGGCTGCCACTGGTGGCAGGTGGCACTGACTCCTCCGCCTCCTCAAGAGATTCACGACCAAACGGTGGGGATGCTGCTGAAAGAGGAACTTACAATTACAACACATTCCTTGAAAATTTGGACAAACTACTTATGCCATGCAAACAAATTACCTTCTAAATAAGCAGCAAAAACGTCGACTGGGGCCTCACTATCCATGTTGCTCACCCCCCAGACCTCCTCAATTGCTATACAGCCCTCAGCCATCTCCTCCAGGGGGGTGAGCTTCAGGCGGCCTGGCATGGGGCCAGCCCCAGAGGTGTGGCTGTGTTCCCACCGTTTGGTCAGTTTCTTCTTGAGGTTGGTTTTGAAGTCGTGCCACCTGCAACCAAAGTTTACATATTACTACATGTCACTCCTGACGTTTGATGTAGCAGCCATTGCAATCTGCTACAGATTACAACATGTGCTTCATTCCACATAACTTACATTATGTTAAACTATAAAACCAACCCTTAGAAGATACATTCACACTCACCCTACAATAAATATAGACTAAGTGACATGGCAATCATGTCTGTTGCTCCTAGCAACGTGACCGACCATTTACCAACTCCATCTAACATCTATTAAAAACATTACTGGTCTTGTTCTGCTCAAATGTAACACACTTGAACTTGCCTCTTCTTCACATGCTCCGCCTCACGAACTTGTGGAGCTACCGCATTAATCTCCACAGTTATGTCCTCCCAAATCTTCCATCTCCTTGTGTGTGTCAACCTCTCCTGTGGACACTCTATCCAATCCCGTGCACGGGGTACCAGTATGGCAAGCTCTTGCAGTTCGAATGCCATGTTCCTGCTTCTTGGTTCCTCTGTTGGCCTCTTTCGGCCACGCCCACGGCCACGTCCACCAGTCGCTGTACTTGAAGTGCTGGCCAGGCTACTCTCTTGGGAAGCCACCTGCTGTGTTCCCAATGATTCTGCTGAGGCAGAAGATGACCCAGCTGCAGATTGGGCATCTGTTGATTGGCCTGCTGTTGATGGCCCAGCTGCCTGCTCACCTCCCAATGGCTGGTCTCTGGTGAGGGACACATAGGAGGTGCTGGAGTCCAGGCGAGCTAGGAGGCCCTGATACTCCTGATCTCTCTCTGATTGAGAACCAGACATGTTTGCAACACCATTTTGTTTTTCTAGCACACCTTTATATACACATTTCTGTCATTGGCGTACATCAGCCACACCCTGCATTCTTTGCGGCAGCATTCCGTACGGCAGCGTTCCGTTCGGCAGCGTTCCGTACGGCAGCGTACACCGTGCGGCACTTAGGCCACGCCCATACCAGCGGACAAACAAAAGTACAAAACCAGGCATACTTTCAAAGTCTGATTTTGTACTTATTGGCAGATTTGAACACCAATAAACACCTACAACTTTGGCCAGATATAAAATCTATATGTGAATGTTCATTTCTACTGTGCAATTGTTTGGTATGTACAACAAATGATACTAAACCATTCCATATGTTCATCCAGTCCACAACTTTCTTCGGGCTGCACCCACTTTGTGGAATGCCCTCCCAAGCCCAATTAAGACTCTCCTCCAGTCTCCAAACCTATAAGCGTTCCCTAAAAACTCATCTCTTCAGGCAAGCTTATCAAATTCCAGAACCAGTCATAGAACCTTGCGTTCTGGTGGAATCGATGCAATAAAGAATACAGTATCTATCCTTATGTATCAATGCCTATTTCCCTATAGATTGTAAGCTTGCGAGCAGGGCCCTCCTACATTTTGACTGTCTTTAAATACCCTGTTTTGTTGTATCACTGTCCCCTATGTAAAGCGCAACGGAATATGCTGCGCTATATAAGAAACTGTTAATAAATAAATAAATAAATAAACTCATGCATTAGTAATCACTGCTAGCATCCAAATCACATGTGATAGGCCTATAAATATTGCCTTGATGCTAGGTACATAAATGGCACCATGGGAAAGGGAAAAGGTAAAGCACTGTTTTGTATGTTAGTGGTGTATTGCTTTCTGACCACTAAAGCTGACTAATGTAGTACCTTGTACAGATATGTGTAACTGTATATTGTGGCACACTATTTCACCTGTTGTTTTCTGCCATGTTTGGTGATTACATTGGTTTTCAAACTTCTTTCACCCTGTCTGTTTTGAATATACTAAGTACTGCCAAGGTTAGCTCAGCGATGCCAACCTACAGCAAGTGTTGTTTGGCTATGCAATGTTTTAGCCATTTGTTGTGGCGCATACACGCTGTTAATGTTAAAATGATCAATAAAGTTATTAACAAATTTCACTGTGAACAACCAATTACAGGACATGATTGGTTGTATTGTGCCATTGCTAAGATGGCGGCCTATGGCAGAGCAGCTCCATTTTCACCTGCGGAGCTCAGGACACTGGTCTCCGTTATGGAGAGAAGGCTGGGCCGTGCGGGGCCTTTCATAACAAATAGGCAGAAGCGTAATGCTTATGCAGCGGCCCGCCGCCGAATATTCGCCCGCACCCAGGTGCGGAGGAGCATTGCCCAGCTGGAGCGGCGATGGTCAGACCTCCGGAGGAGACAGCCAGATTTGCTCCAGCAAATCAGGGGCAGGATTGCTCAATGTGAGTGTTTACACAATGAATGGACATTTTGACATGATTGCTTACATGAACTTTTTAAAGTCAATAAGGTAAACTGGCTGATCATGAGTTTAACATGCCATACACTATATGTGTGCTACTTCCTCTTTGACATGTAGTCATGTGGATATAATATGTAATTCTATAGGATTATTGATTGTGATGCATACGGGAACTGAAGCGCGCTGTCCATCCGCATCGTCTGCTCTCAGCACTTCAGTTCTTGGACACTATAGACGCCACACCCACAGCACCCTTCAGTTCCCGGACGCCGGCACTTCACTCTGCCCAGGTACAGGGTACCACCTCGCCTCCCCCTGCCTGTATCTGTCCCAGCCAAATTGTCCCAGCGGGGGGCGCATCATTTATTGTTAGTATACACCGCTGATCATGTGATCTGCTTTTTTGCATAGTTTTGATTATTACAGTAAGTGGTTTTAGTTAGTATTTAGAATGAAGTGTGGCTTTATGAACATTTCGTATTGGCGCAATAGTTAAATGTAAATAATTACAAAATAATATTTTCAAAATATATACATTTTAATAACTTTTTCTATTTTTATTAATCTATCATGCTGATTGCAGCGCTGTACATTTCTGGCGTGTTTTGTTACATTTACATTTTGCTGCCTTCTTACAGCAGCTTGTGCTCAACATAATTATATTTACTGATTGGTTAGATCCCTTTCAGCACCATGGGAAGATTTTTGAGGTTTAATGGCATAAATTTACTCACATCTATTGTGATTCATTTGAAAACGGCCATTGTTTAATCATGCTGTTTGAATTAAAAACTATAAGTCAGCTGGAAATTGAAAATAATACAGCTGTTTGTGTTTCCAAGCAACATCCAAAGTATAGTGGTTTGGCAAAGCACATTATTAACAGTTTAGTCATCCTCAGCCATGATCTTAATGGTATTATTAATACTTTTTAGCATATTAATTGCAAAAATGTTTAGTATTTTCAGTCAGCTAACTTCTAAAACAAGTCTCTATGGCACGTACAACATGTTAACTGAATCCTTGCCAAAATAGGACCTTGGAGTTATTAGACCTTTCAGTAACTGTTGCCGTCACTTGATCAGCAAAGTCATGAGTTTAGAGATTAAACTTTAATCTTACACACCAATGAACATTTTTTAAAATCTCAGATAATTATGTCATTTTGATTAGGTTATTTGGCTTTATAGCATGCTTTAAGTCTCAAAATAAGTGTAATTCTAAGGTTTGTTTTTAAATTAACTGAAATATGTTGTTTTGATTTTCTGATATTATTACGGTGTTCATTTTCTTATGAAGCCTAGCTAATATGAATGGTAAAACAAAGAGATCATTTAATAAAAATGTGCAATAACGTAATTAAAATGAACAGCTACGGTTGGGTATATACACTATATATATTTGGACACTAACACATTTATCATAGTCTTGGTGCAAACGCAATGGATCTGAATTTAAATAATGGAGATATAACTGAAGTACATAACTTCAGTTTAAATTCAAGCTGAATAAAATTATTTTATAAAAACGTTTAGGAATTGCAACTATTTTTATACACAGTGGTCTTAATTCAGCATATAGGCGAGTATACACATGTGTAGGGCCACAGTGCAGACACCGTTGTCGACTATCACAGTCGCTGAGGCATTCACACACAATGGGGGAGGGGCACGAGTACCAGTAGATTCTCTAGTGGTCATAGGGCGGGATGTATTAACATACATCGCCGCCCTTCGCACTGCAGCCGCCGCGATGCTGCCGCATATGTACTAACATATGCGGCCAGCATCGGGTTGCGGTGACGGAGACCCCCGCGATACCTGTGATGTGGGCTGTGGGGGTCTCCGTCAGCTCCCGGCGGCTGGCAGCGTCCCCCTGCGTCTCCTCCTCCCCCCTGAAGCCGGATGTCCTCCCGGCTGTCACACCAGGGGGAGGAGGAGATTTTGGAGGACGGGAGGGGGGGGGGGGGGCGCGGACGTCGTACGGCGGGAGGCGAAAGAAGCCCATAGGCTTCTATAGGGTATCACCACCCAGGGGGTGGCGATACCAAGCCTTGCGAAAACGGGCGGACGGGGATTGATACATAGGAAAATGCCGTAAAACGGGGGTTTTACGGCATTTTCCCTTTAGTAAATCTCGCCCATAGAGTCTACTGCACATGCGGAGAACTTCAGAAATATGACGTGAGAGCTACTTTCCTGGTAATTTCCCCCCTACTGCACATGGGCAAAAACTCTGGGAATATTGCTAACTGTCCCATATTTCCAATGATTTTACAGGACTTTCATAGGGAATGCTGGAAACCGGAGAAATGAGTACTGATGAAACAAGGACTTAAGGCTTCTATGTGTGCGACACACACAGCACCCATTATATATAAAACCACTGCTATATAGCATATCTATATAAACAAATATGATTTCAAGTAATCAATAACAACGTACAGTAGTTGATCATTTATTGGCAGCTTTGTCAGAAAATCTGACTGAAAAACAGTTAATTCACACGCATATCTTTTATCAAATGGGGAAAAAAACAAGTGATCAAAAATCTTTGAGATCACATTGTCATAGCTTAGCATCAGAATCAAGCATTAAGGGTGAAATGTAATAGGATGATAGATTCAGAAAGTTAGAGATTTGGTAAGAAATCTCCAGTTTTTTTAAGCGGTAATCATTCACACTGCAAAACTACTGTAGTTTGATTTTGCAGTGTAAATGATTGCCGCTTTAAAAAAAACCTGGAGATTTCTTACCAATTCTCTCACTTCCTGAATCTCTCATCCTATTAAATTTCACACAATGTGTACAATAGAGGTAGCCATTTTGTGGACCAAAATTCAGCATACACTAAAGCAGGGGACATGAAGGACTATTAAGAAAAATTTTCATTGGTAACTAGAAACTGGTAGTGTTGTTCATAGTGGTCTAAATTTCCTTGTGAACATAATGTTGATGTTCACACAACTGAGCAAATATTGGAATATTATGTATGCACTGTGACCTCACTGTGCAATGTATCAAGACACCTTAGCGAAGCCAATCTCAGTGAGGATGTGTTTGCTAAGTGATTAACAGGAAAGTTTGGGGAAGGTAATGGGTGATGACTGCAAAAAAACTAGGGGTGAAATGTAATAGGATAAGAGAATCAGAAAGTGAGAGATTTGGGGATTAAATCTCCAGGTTTTTTTAAAGCTGCAATCATTGACTTTTTAAAATCAAATTGGTTTTGCAGTGTAAATGATTGCCGCTTTAAAAAAACTGGAGATTGCTCACCAAATCTCTCTTTCTGAATCTCTCATCCTATTACATTTGACCCAAGGTGTCCATTTTTATGGCATTTATCTGTTTGCATCTGTGACCCTATACAATTCAGAGCAGCTGCTGTACTTGTAATGCTTAGAAAGTCCATTGCCTGAAAAATCAAAGCTGTTGCATACATATCAGAATCAGGCTCAACAACCACATTCATTTCCTTAATACGCTGAAAACATGGATGTAAACTGGTGATTTGGTGCCACACTCAGTGCCACCTTTTTAATAGTTATTCGCTTAATAGTTTTTGTAAATGTACCTCATTATTGTTTAAACTGATAGGTCACACTCCTTAAAATTAATTGAAAAATGATTTTATTTGTTGTAAAAACACATTTATTTCTTTATCAAACATATATAAAAGAAAAACAAAGAAAAAACCCCAAGAAACAGTTGTAGTCATTGAGTGACAATAGCTTCTGACACTGAAATACTCTAATGTTTACTCAATAATGAAAATGCTTGCAATGACATAGATATTAAATGACAGAGATATTTCTCCAAGCATTGGTAACCATATCAACGAAAACCTAGAAAAGTATTAATGTTACATTTCCCATGCCCATAAATCCATAAAACCGTTTGCGGATTAGGGATTGGACTCCTGTAGGGTGAACTCACTGCCTTGGGTGCCAATGATTAGTGAGTGTCTAAACTCTAAAGCATTCAATTAATGACACTCATCCAGTGGTTTGAATCCCTCTTAGAACCTCACATTATAAAACTGGCTGCTGATATAAAGCAGCAGAGAGCAGCATCTTACAAGTTGCCGAGTGTTTCTCCTTCATAACAGTGTTTCACTGGGAGTGTAATGCTTGGCTATGGTGCCACTGCTAAGAACCACACTTATTGTCTCAGTAAAAGAGGGTGCTGCCTCCACCTTCCATCTGCTTGCCTCCACCTTCTGCCTCCCATTACATAAGTGGTCATGCTATATAGAGCAGTTTCAGGGCTGTTTTCAGCCCTCTCCACATTATGTAGATGCTATATGCCTTTGTGTGCAGTCGGGATGCGGTCAAAATCCCGGCGGACGGAATCCTGATGGTCGAAATACCGACGCCGGAATCCCGTCCGCCGCAATACCGGCACTTTGTCCCTCTATGGGTGTCCACAACACCTATAGAGGGAGAATAAAATAGTGTGCCGAGCGTGGCGAGCGCAGCGAGCTTGCAAGGGGAGGGGGGGGCATCCACGGCCCCTCCTTGACAGCATTGCGGCGGTCGGGATTGCGGTGGCCGGGATTCCGGCATCGGTATTTCGATCACCGGGATTTCATACTGATCCCGTCAGTGGCGTAGCTAAGTTTTGGGCGCCCCCCCCGCCGTTAGGGGGGGGCGCCCATACCCACCCCCCCGCCGCCGCCGCCCCGTCAAGCACCCCCCCGGCCGCCCCGCCGCCTATGCTAACCCCCTCCCTCGCAGTCTTACCTATCGCGCTGCGCTGGTACCGGCGGCTCCGTTCTTCTGCTGAGGACTACCACAAAATGGCCGCCCCCATACAGCAGACAGTTTCAGAGTACAGTGTGCTATATGGGGGCGGCCATTTTGTGGTGGTCCTCATCAGAAGAATGGAGCCGCCGGGACCAGCGAGATACTTAAGTCTGCGGGGGATTGGGGGGGTAACTATAGCACCGCAGCCCCCGGCGCCCCCACATGCACAGCGCCCCCCCCCCGCAGTGGCGGGGGCTGCGGTGCTATAGTTACGCCTCTGGATCCCGTGCAATCACCATGCAATTTTCTGACCAGCCCAATGAGCAGAAGTATCTTATTGTATAGGCACACTAGCTAGCTGATTCTAAGGGTTTTTAAGCATGGCCTGGTGTTGGTCACAAAATCAATGCGGTGACCTACCTTCCAGTCTGCAGCCAAACAGTGAATTGCTATCAGCATGCTGATTGGTGGATGGTTGGAGCTATCCATCAATTAGATTGCTGACAGCCATTCACTGTATGGAAGTGTTTAGAAAGATGGTGCTGGACCTTAGGAAGGGCATGTTATGATTTTTTTTTATAAATTGGCTCCTGTTAATGTGCGTGTAGGGCCCCAGTGCATTGCACCCAGTAAAAATATGACTTACAATTTGTGCCCTTATTGCTCACAGGTGTTCATGTGCAAGTTCAGAAGAAGTACGGTCTTAGAGATGCAAATGGTCTGTAGCCATGATTAGCAGATTATGCAAATACAATAATTCAACATGCGGAAACAGATATGTGGTTGATATAGTCGCGGCTCTGAAAGATAGCAGATACATAAAGGGATAAAGTTTATTAACTTTACAGTCAAGTTTGAACATACCACAATCACAGATTTGTATCAAGCCAGGTTAAGTAATTGTTAACCATACGGTGTGCTAAAGCTAAGTCAAAAGGCCAAGTGTTTAGTAGAAGAATACCGTGGAAAGCACTGTCATAGTGCGCATGCAGTACATGTACACCGGCTTTACGGAGTTTTGACACATACATAAAGCCATCATCTCTTAAGACATCGTACATGCATGTAATGACATAGGTCAGCGGCAGGCCTTTAAACTTTTCATCCTCTAAAAGCAAAGGAGATGCCCTTGAATCCAAAAGTCCTGGGTATTTTTTGACAAACATGGAATTTTGGCTTTTAGGCATATGGTAAACATGATTCTTTTTTAGGTTTTCAGGCAATAATGTACTCCAGTTTACTTGCTTCAGCAACGGAGCTTCTTGGGATGATATGTGACTGTTAGACATCATGGCTTCAAATAATGTCCGATCTGTGGCGAAGTATTCACTCCAAAAACGCACCATCAGTGTCCTAGAGAGAATGGGCATTTTGCCATTTTCTCGGTACGACGGAGTATTTAGATCAAGGCTCTGAAGGACTGGATAGATTAACACTTGAATCTTAAGTTTCAATTTGACTTCGGGGTCATTCAGCAGCTGTAACAATAAAATCTGTGTTTTAATAAACAATTGGAATCAGTGTCTGTGTACCAGCCAGCAAGTATTCCATAACACGTGGACAGAACATGTTTATTTTTGTTGAGGACATGACGATACTTCTGAGAGCTTTCTGTTTTATTGGAATGTTAGTAATCTCCAAAACAATCATTCTATGGATTTGATGCTGGTGGCTCAGAAAAAAAAACCCACACATTGCATTTGTGATTTTTTAAACAAGCCCAACAATTAACAGGACATTTCCTATATTAATTTAATGCATAATAAAGTATTTTATTTTATTTTTAGTTATAATAATTATTCTTTATTGCTCTTGGCAGTAAGGTTCAGCAACTTTGCAGATAATTTCTTTAAGGCATTCTCAGCCATGGGTTTGTCCCAATTGCTTGGAAACAAGATTGGTGCACGACGCTCCCCTCCCAAAACACACCACCTTATATAAGTATGTTTGCATGTGTGTATGTATGTTATGTATATTGTGTTTAAAACGTGTGCTGTCTATGGTCATGCTAGAAGGGGGAGTTAGCCACAGAAGCGATATTAATGAATTAACTGATTCAAACTTGCAGGGGAGAAGAGGTGCCCTATTGGGACCAGGAGCCCGGCGGCAGATGACTCCATTGCCTCCTAGAGGCAGTGGGGTTACTGTATGATGTGATACGTTTGTATGTTCTACACATAGGCGGCAAAACCGTGGGTGCTCCAGGGCTCGAGCACCCACAGAAAGTGAGGAGCACCCATGGGCCACGGCAGCGGGTTCCCAGCAGCGGATATGCTGTCAGCAGTGGGGGTCCCTGCGGCGGATGGGAACTAGTAGCCGTACCGCTGGTAGTTCCCAATTTCCGCAGGGACCCTGCCGCTGACGGCGTATCCGCTGCCAGGAACCACGGCGGCGAGCAGCGGGTGAGTCCCGGGGGGGGGGGGGGAACCTCACCCGCAGCTCGCCGTCGTGGATCCTGGCAGCTCTAGCCACGCTTCGGGCTTGTTCCTCTTGTGCCTCTGATATATTCATTATATTCATGTCATGATTAACACATCATGTCATGATGTGTTAATCATGACATGAATATAATGAATATATCAGAGTGGTGCTAAATAAAATTCGGGAAGGAAAAGAACATTTGAAGATGCAGTTAAACTTTTCATTCATCTGACTTCTTCTTAATAAGGGCGGGATGTATTAAAATACATCGCCGCCCTTCGCCCCCCCCCCCATATGTACTAACATATGCGCCTGGCATCGCGGTGCGGTAATGGAGCCCCCCCCCCACGATACCTGTACTCTGGTCTGCGGGGGGTCTCCGTCACCTCCCAGCCGGCTTCTGATGCCTACACGCCGGGGACAGCTAAGCAGGCTGTCCCCGACGCCTCTTCCTCCCCCCTGCAGCCGGAAGGACGTCCGGCTGCATTGATAGGGGGAGGAGGGGCTTACCTTCCGGGGTCCTGGAGGACCTGCAAGAAGGTAAGCCCAAGGGATGGGGAGAGGGGGGGGTCGGTGAGGTGGCTGGGTTGCGGCGAAGCGGCGAAAAGAAGCCCATAGGCTTCGCCACCCAAAGGTGGCGATACCCTGCCCTGCGATAACGGTGCGGCCGGGTAATAGCACATAGGAAAATGCGGTAAAACGGGGGTTTTACCGCATTTTCCCTTTAGTACATCTCGCCCTAACTCTCTATACAGTCCACAAACAGCAATAAACGAGTAAGGGAAGTAGGGGGATTTGAAATGCAACAAATTAATGTGAATCATTTTTAAAAATGAATTACTTTATGAAAGTTATACCTTTTGTGATACAACAGCAGCTAGGTTCCCCCCGGCACTGTCCCCTGATACAGCTATTCGGCTTCCATCCACTGAGTATTTTTCAAGAATGTTGTCTTGCAAAAAATATTTAACTACAGCGTACACATCATCAAACTGGGTTGGGAAATGGACATTAGGAGCTAACCGGTAACTGGGAAAGAAAAAAAAAAAACGATCTATTATTAGCATATGAAAAATGCAATTTATAATCTTAAAAAAAAAGAAAAAATAGAAATGATCACATTAATTACATAAACTGTACATATGTTAAACATTTTCTTATATACCGTGGCTTATAGAGCATTAACCGATATGAGGGCCAATAAAGCCATACAGCCAATGACCACTAGAGGCCACTCGATGGACCAAATTACTCTTTGTGTGATAAAAGGTGTCATAACAGGAAGTGAAAGCAATATTTGCAGGGATACTGCTCTGTTTTAAACCTGCTGGATATGGAGAGCGGGAGCTGTGAAGACAGAGCTTGGAGGTAGCTCCTATAGGTCTGGGGTGGAAAGTTTGTGGGATAAAAACTGTCACAGCTCAAAGTAAAAGTACATTGCAGAAGCCGTCATTTTGATGGGATGTAAACTAGTTATGTGTATTGAAACCCAATGTTCTGTAAAATAATAAAATAATACAGGAAAACAACATAGACTGAAATGAATGCATATAATTATAAAATTATTATAGCACAGTATGCTCATTGTATAAGAAGCACATTTGTTTTTGGCTGTTTGACCGTTTTTAAACTTTATTCAGTTTATTGCATACCATCAGCGTGAAGTTTGACCTGCCATTGATTTGTAGATGCAAAGTCTTATTTCTTTTCTGTTTAAGCTTGATTTATTTTTGTTGTAATTACTTTAGGCCCTTATTTTGCACATGATAAAGCAAAAAAAAAAAAAGAGTGATTTTGTTTCTAGGGAAATAAAAAACCCATTGCTATGCAAGTGGAGCAAATACATTGACATTATTTCTGTGCAGGGTAAATAATGGCTGCTTTTCCATTCCATAAAAGGTTCAAATCTGCAATTTCGATTTCACCAAAACCTAACTCTCTCTCACATGTTACATCTGCCCCACCTGCAGGGCAGCATGGTTTTGCCCATTTGTGTGCTTATTTGCTTTACTAGTAACAAAGCTGAATCAATCCCTGTGTGTGGAATTTGTCAACTGAAATAATACTGCAGACCTTTGTTTTTTTTTAAATATATACAATTAACTCACTTTATTTATATGGGATACGGTCATTGGGTCTACAACAACTAGGTCGACAAGCATTAGGTCAACAGGCAGCAAGGTCAACATGGGTTTAGGTCAACATGGGTCAAGGTAGACATGGGTCTAGGTCAACAGGCCATTAGGTTGACACAAGCATTAGGTCGACCTGGGCAAGGTCGACAGTCAAAAGGTCGACATGGGGTTTTTCACTGATTCGTGATTTTCACATGATTAGGGCTGACTAGGGCCCATAATGTATGGGGGCCTTTAATGGACAAGATCTTGCTTCCTACTTGAAGGACAAGATTGAAGATACCTACCTAAACCCTTTGGCACATTCTCTTCTTTTGATCCCACAAATGAAGATGGCATATCCAAACTTGTCTCTTTCTCCTACTCTACTGCCTCTACTCTTGATCCTATACCCTCACAAATAAATAATGCTCTGTCTCCTGTGCTCATCCCAACCTTAACTAAAATATGTGATTTCTCTCTCTCTCTTGGTAAGATGCACTAATCTTTAAAAGTGATAATATGGAGATAAACAGCCAGCCAATCAGCTACTACCTACCATGTCACACTGTGTTGGTTGTTTTTTTTTATCACTCTCCATTTTATCACTTTTGAAGCTTAGTGCATCTGGCCCATTCCCCACTAGTATTTTTCCTGATCCAAACTGTCTCACTATCTTCCTTTCCAACTCAGATGCATGCCCCCCTCCAAGCTACTTGAGAGACTTGCCACTCGCCTCTCACACTTTCTTAACTCGCACAATTTATTGGACCCACTTCAGTCAGACTTTTGTACCCAACACTCCACAGATACTGCACTTGCTAAAGTAGTGAATGATCTGGTCATTGCTAAGTCTAACAGCCATTACTCACTTCTATTTCTTCTTGATCTATCTGCTGCTTTTGACACTGTGGTCATTCCCTTCTCATACAAACACTAAAATCCCTAGATCTTCAGGACACTGCTCTTTCTTGGTTTTTCAACCTATCTATCTAACCGCTCTTTCGGTGTCCACTTCTCAGATTCCACTTCTTCTTCTCTATCTCTATCAGTTGGTGTACCACAAGGCTCAGTCTTGGGTTCTCTGCTTTTTTCAGTCTATAACACATCTCTTGGCAAACTAATCAGCTCTTTTGGATTTCAAAATCATCCTTACGCAGATGATACTCAACACTATCTATCCGCCCCAGACCTATTATCATCTCTAATAGGTTGTGTCACTGAATGCCTTTCTGTTGTTTCTCATGGATGTCATCTTGCCACCTCAAACTAAATATTTCAAAAGCAGAATTAATTATATTTCCACCAGCCAAAAGTAGTTACCAACCTGATATCTCTATCACTGTTGAGAACTCCACAATCAATCCTACCCTTTAAGCTCACTGCATTGACTCTGAAGTGTCCTTTTCCCCCACATTCAGTATATCTCAAAATCATGTTACATACATCTAAAAAACATATCCAAAATACACCCATACCTTACACAAGACAGCGCTAAAACTTGAATCCATGCTCTCATTGGGGGGTATTCTGATTCAATTGGTCTCCCACCCATTCGCACAAGGGAACCGATTGTTTACAATTGCAGCTGCACAGTGCAAATCCAGAACACTGGCAGCATCTGGTTAATCGGTCAGCTAATGGACATGATTCTCAGTAGGACACTAATGTGATATTAATCCAAATGATGCATGAGTTTCTATTTACTCTGTACAGAGTCCTGGAAAAAACATACAGGTAATAGAAGTACTGTATAAGGGGCATTTATGGATGCTGACTGGGTATGTAAAAGGGAGGGTAGCTAAAAGGATGCATGGTATTATGGGAGTGTCACAGGTGTGCAGAAAGACAGATACCAATATATCTGCAACATAATATCACCCCCTTTTTGGTTTTCACAGAATATGTACAATGGTAGTTCTGCTACAAAGGATAGATTCAGGTTGTGCAATTAATAAAGAAATATATGCATTGTTTAATAAATGCATATATTTCTTTATTAATTGCACAACCTGAATCTATCCTTTGTAGCACAACTACCCTTGTACATATTCAGTGTCACAGGCCTACCGCTTAAATTGATTGCATACAGAGAAATTCAACCACTCACATGCAGAGTAACAATGATGCTGGGAGTGGGCATCTCAGTCCTGGTACATTGGGATGCACAGATGTACACCAGGGAATGGCTTTGTAGCGGCATTAGCATAAAGTGGCAAGTGCACATACAGCAAAAGACACAAGGAAAGCCATTACTGTTTCCCGGTCAGGATCAGAGTCAATAAGTAATAATAACAATAATAAGTCTCTGGAACAGCAGAGCACCTACTTCACTGACACCACCACCGCATTGAGCTCCTTTGCAGTCTGTTTTGATAGTAGATCATATGGCTTCATGCCTGTAAAAGATTTGACCACGTATCAGATTATTACTTGGAACAGGAAGCCGCTGCAGCACTCCAATATATAGTATGTGAAACTAGGAGGCGTACGGGTAAACCATAGGGTCGACAGCGTCGAGGTTGACAACAAAAGGTCGACACTGACAAAAGATCACCATGCACAAGGTCAACACAAGTAAAAGGTCAAAAAGGAAAATATCGACAAATGAGCACATAGACCACCAATGAGGGTAGCGCGTACGCTGGCCATGCTTTGGGTCAGGTGCCTTGCTCCGCTACTGCTGCTCTCTGCACACTTTACCGTTCCCAAGCGGAGTCCATGTGAATGGTAAAGAATGAAAAATGAACAAAAAACAGAAAGAAATCATGAAAAACTCAAGTCAGCTTTTTAATGGGTCAACCATTGCCATGTTGACCATTTTTACTGGCAGGTCTGCATTTTTCTTAGCACTCTCACAAAACAGTCAGTTTCTA
The DNA here is from genome assembly GCF_055691185.1 of Crinia signifera. Taxonomy (NCBI): domain Eukaryota; kingdom Metazoa; phylum Chordata; class Amphibia; order Anura; family Myobatrachidae; genus Crinia; species Crinia signifera. The sequence continues at coordinate 258,737,943 of NC_139219.1, forward strand.
CCCCCAGACACCTCATTTCTGTCCTTGCAGGACATCATCGCAGGATTACCTCACGCATGCATTCTCTGGGCGGGAAGCATGCGTAGTGTATCAATAATCCGTCACTGTGCGAATTTGCAGCCACGTGTTTTGGTCTGAATTGGGCCCTAAGTACCACCACCAGGTCATGATTTCAACATTTGTCTCTGTGGTAGAAGGTGGCATAATCAGCGAGCCAGCAACATAGATGAATTCATCTTTTCATGATTAAAGAAATCTTGCAAACATAGACATAAGCACACTGTGAGTGTTAGGGGTGCACAGGCACCCCCTAATGCTGTGCCCACCCTCATGAACACCTTCCTGCCGCTAGCAATACCAGCAATACTTTTTACCAAAGACTTTTACTTTTTAGAATTGTATTCCATTAAAAGAAGCGCCCATCAATCAATTCTGTGCGTTTTACATTGTTAATTGTACTAGACCAGTGGTTCTCAACCTTGGTACACGGGTGCACTAATTACTCACTGGCACATTTTAAAAGATCACAGATGGAGCTAATTATATCACCTGTGATTCTGTGAGGAGACCTGGAAAACGTGCACTGTTAGGGGTCCCTGAGGACCGAGGTTGAGAACCACTGTACTAGACCATTGTCATATCACTACATACCTGTTTTGACTTTATTTGCATGTACTGTTACACTGAGTAATTAGATTAAATCTGAAATAGGCAGGAGATTAGGGTGTGGCTGAGAGATGTTTTATATTGTAGTGAATGCCAAAAGATGATGGTAGAACTGCCTGATTGGTGGTGTTAGACACACCAAATGGGTGGTTAGACACACCCAATAGGTGAGGCTACACACACCCCTTTGCTGATGCTCCGCCTAATAAAATATGCTGTGCATGCCTATGCTTGCAAACATGACCTGTTGGCTGTGTTAAAGGATGTGAGTAGAGAACCCCAGTTGTACAGTATAAGTTATATTTTTTGTGGACACTTACCTGCACTTCCTACGCACCATCCACCACCATGCAGGTAGATAACGGCTCTCCTAGGTGTGTTTGATTGTCTCTTAGGCACATATAACCGCACTGGAATGTCACTAAATAATGTGTCTGTGATAAGGAGATTTTCATCTGATATGGGTTCTGTATGTTCCATGTAAGTTAAATACATCATGACGTCCATATAATTCTTTAGCCCAAGCATCTCAGCCAAAAATGCCTGTCATAAAGATACACAAATACAGTTAGATAAGAGGCTTAATCAGAATCAGAATCAGAATCAGAATCAACTTTATTGGCCATGTGTGCTTGCGCACACTAGGAATTTTTTGTGGATTACAGTGCAGCATCAAGCAGGGATGAAATGGGGTGGGGAGACATTACATACATTCCATTGAGACAATTATACACGTTACATTGAGAGCATATTGACATTACTTGCGGGGATTCACATGCCCGCCGAGCTGAACAGTGACTAGGCAGCCATCAGCGGCGCCACTGGTCATTGTAGCAGCCAGGTAGGTAACAATACAAGCAGGGACAGCACAGTTGTCGCACAGGGAACACATACCCGCCGAGCTGCACAGCGCCTAGGCAGCCATCAGCGGCGCCACTGGTCACCGCAGCAGCCGGGTAGGTAACAATAGAAGCAGAGACAGCACAGTTATCACAAGGGATCACATACCTGCCGAGCTGCACAGCGCCTAGGCAGCCATCAGCGGCGCCACTGGTCACTGCAGCAGCCGGGTAGGTAATAGTAGAAGAAGAGACAGTACAGTTATCACTCAGGGAACACATACCTGCCGAGCTGCACAGTGCCTAGGCAGCCATCAGCGGCGCCACTGGTCACCGCAGCAGCCGGCAGGTAATAATAGAAGCAGAGACAGTACAGTTGTAGCAGGGACAGTACAGTTATCACACATGAGACACGGGATACATATTTGCTGAGCACAGATCCTAGGCAGCCATTTGCGGCGCCATCTTAAAGGCCTCACCAGGCCATCCTCCTGAAGGGAGAGTCAGTGCAGGCAATGACAATGCAGTTACAGTATTGCTGACATTAGAAGCAAATGTAATGACAGTCTGAAGCTGAATGTTTCATTTAGCATTTGATGGCAAACAGCGGTGGCTCGTACCTTTGGCTGGAGGGGGGATGCTGCTGGCCATGGTGCAGGCACCCCCCCCCCCCCTGCTGCAGCCGCTGTCGCTCCGCCAGGTTCCCACCACACACAGTGTTCCTGGCACCTGTACTATGATGGCAGGCACCGATACTGGCCAGGTTCATTGGGCTGCTTCGGCAACAGCCCATAGAAGGGAAATCATGGCCCCGGCGTCTGTGTAATACAGATGACAGGCACCAGGACTGGCGTGTGTGCAGTACCAACTCAGGTAGTGCGCATGTGTAATAAAGATAAAGATTTTAGGGCCTGCTGCTAAGCAGCCCAAAGAGAGGCGTCCCGGAGGGAGGGAACACCTCCCAATAGGACTGCCTTGGTGACTGGCAGGTCGGACTTCCAATAGGAAGTCACTGCCAGTCACAGTGAAGTCAGTGCAGTCTCACAGACTGCATCTGGCTTCACTACAGTGGCGGATTTTACTTGGGGTGGGGGGGGGGGGAGCTGCAGCCCTGCAGCCCATAGGTAAAAACCGCCACTGATGGTAACCTACCTATAGAATAACAAGATTTACATGCATGCAAAACAAATGGTTAAAATACAGCATACTGTAGGTATATGTGGGTATGATCTGCATAATATGGACAGCACTGCTACAAGTGACTATGTGCTCGTGCTTTTTTACTGTCAATGAAATGTACATCTTTGTGTTATTTAGTATATGGCCTTCGTTGCCGATAACTTTGTTCCTATGATCAAAAAGGTAATAAAAATATACCTGATTTAAAAAAAACTTCCCTAATGTACAGTAAGTTTCAGGTCCATTCACTGCAGAAATCCACTCATTGGCAGCCACTGGAGTTCAGTTTAGGACAGGAGCCTAAGTCCATGCCAGCCAGGGATAAACAATGACTACACAACTCTGGTTGGTATGTGAGGTAAGAGGCTACTACTCACTAGCTTACAGTTTATAGGAAGTCGATATGATACTTACCTATTCTCCCAAAATCGTGTCGCCCTCCTGGCTTTCTTGAAGAGTGTGCAAGTCTCCCAGAGCCAGTCTGCTGCCCTCTACCAGCCACCCATTTACTGTGTGGCGAGATGCAGCTTGGCTGGTTACGAACATGAACGGGCCTTTTTTTAAAAGTCTGAAATTTACCACACTATTTTATTCTCCCACCACACCCTAGTGGATTGCAGACCATGAAATACCGCCTGTCGGCACATGTCGGCTCAAAAAAAAAAAAAAAAAGAAAAACCCCATGTCGACCTTTTGACTGTCGACCTTCCCCATGTCGAACTAATGACCCTGTCAACCTAACCCATGTCAACCATACCGCATGTCGACCTAGTGGTGTCAACCTAATGCTTGTCGACCTAATGCTTGTAGACCCAGTGACCGTGTCCCTTGAGTTTATTGTGGGACTTGACTCTATTTTGAGCAGCAGCTTTTTCTGAGAGACAGCTCATTCCACAGGCGCCTGAAATTATTCTTCATAGAATATTTTATTTTTCTCTCTCTACCTGACACCCTCTCTCCCCTCTCTCTCTCTCTCTCTCTCTCTCTCAGACACCATTTCTCCCTCTCTATTGCTCTCATCTCTCTATTACTCCTCTCTGCCTTGTAACAATCTCACTCTCGCTCTTTTGCTCCCATCTCTCTATCCCTGACACCCTATGTCTCTCTCTCTCTCTCTCTCTCTCTCTAGCTATCCTCTCTCACATCTGCTCCCCTCCACGGCACCCTTTCCTTATTAGAGAGAGAGCAGCCCTAGCCACAGGATGTATACAATATTATGTCTGTGAGAAGGCTGGCAATCAAAAGACTGCCCCGGCAACCCCTTTTCAGTGAATCCCAACAGCGCCCCCTCCCCAGCAGTCTAACCCTCCCCACTAGCTTAGGTGCTCTGAGAAACCCAAATACACAAACCTTTGCTTTACATCAATCAAGATTTTTTTACAGTCTCTCATACTGACATTTTTATTATTATAATAAAGAACTAGATTGGCTAATCTTAAAAATTGGCTATGTTAATATTCTGTGCTTCATAGGAACCACCCTGATTTGTACTTGCATTTTTGCCCATTGTACGTTGTTCCTATTATAACCATTTTAGATGTGTCATTTATTTGTTAGGAGAAGCTGAGTGCAACAGACCTTACTATATGGCAGGTAACACTCTATAGAATTCAGTTTGTTGTTTAGTTAAACTGAAAAGGTGAATTGGCTACAATACAAATTTTCAAAGCCAAGAACATTTTACTAATGCAAATAAATGACTGTTTACAATGGGTGGAACAAATGTTTACATTTATACCGCTTTCACACTGCCAAAACGTTTCAAAAACCGGTATTTTTAAACGGTATTTAAAATGGGTCTGAGTCTTCACATTGCAGTAGATTATCGTTTTAAATACCGTTTAAGTATCATTCACATCAGTCATCCCGTTTAATCCCCTGAACACGTTTCAAGGCAGTATGCAGGGGACAGCCTATCACAGGTCTGTAATCTGTTGTTTTGCGATCGCATGCAATGTAATTTTTCACAGAAATCATGGACATATGTTCAAATCATGTAAAATGCACCCCAAATGTAATTTTTCACACTGTATCACCCCACTATCAACGCCAACCCGAAGCGTGGCGAGCGCAGCGAGCCCGCGAGGGGCGTCGGTACGCGTCCTACGACCTTTTCATACCCCCACTATCCACGTCGGCGTGGAGTTGAGAATAGAAAGTGTGGCGAGCGCAGCGAGCCACCACGCCCGAAGCGTGGCGAGCGCAGCGACCCCCGCGAGGGGACGCGTATACCTTCACAGCTATCCGTGTCCCCTCGCGGGCTTCACAGGTATCCGCGTCCCCTCGCGGGGCACGCTGCGCTCGCCACGCTTCGGGTTCGGTGGCTCGCTGCACTCGCCACACTTTCTATTCTCAACTCCACGCCGACGTGATTTGAACACATGTCCATGATTTCTGTGAAAAATTACATCGCATGCGATCGCATTGCATGCGATCACATGCGATTGCATGCGATTTTTCCCTGTGCGATGGCCATCGTGGGAGCCGTGATAGTATACAAGTACCATGAATTCTGGTGCTTTCCCACTGCAGCCTTAACCGTTTTGGAGTGGGAAAAAAATGGCAATATACCGTTTAACAAGTGCGGTGTGAAAGGGGTATAAGATAGCCCCTCTAAAACCTCTACTTGTCCTGTGTCTGTAATGTTATATCAATACATTATACTATTACACTATTGCTGGCAAATAAGGCAAAGTAACTATTTGCAATTTATCATATAGATACATTCTATATACTCATCTGAGCTGCTTTCAGCTCGAAAGCCGCCCAGTGTGTAATGGGCAGCGATGAGCGGTGGGCGCTGATGCATGCACTGGCCTGGCTGCTCATCTGCTGGTATTACAAGCAGTTGAGCAGCAGAGTGGCAGCTTTCCATAGCTATTAAAAGTTGTCCACACCACCAATAAGATTCTATTATCTTCTAGAGAAGGTGCTAGCTAAATAAATAAGAAGTGGAATGTGATCGGTTGCTATGGGCAACTTCCCATCTTCAATAGAAGCCCCATCTTAGTAAATTTACCCCTTAGCAACAGTTCAGGTATTAAAACTATCCATGCTTGTGCAAAAATGGTAAATCAAAATTGCATGGGTCTCCTCTGGGTACTAAATATTTCTCCCACAATCCAAAAATATACTGGTAGGTTAATTGGCTTCTATCAAATAATGATCCATAGTGTGCATGTGGTAGGGTATAATATTATAGACCAGGGGTGGGGAACCTTTTTTGTGGCAAGGGCCATTTGTAATGGGGAGAAATCCTTGGGGGGCCATATATTAAAATGCCACTTACAAATATCGCTGCAGCAGCCGCCCCACTGCCGCGGTGGCTGCCGCTGAACAGGACTCCCAGTCTCCTGCTGCATCTGCATCTCGCGAGAACTACCGCCCTCTTGCGAGATTTCCCCATTACTTGACTCCCGGCCAAGCTGCAGGGTGGGTGGGCGGGCCACTAACACTGGCTACGTTTACGGCCCGCAGGCCAGAGGTTCCTCACCCCTGATATAGACTGGGGCAGGGAATGATGTGAATGGCCAAATATTATCTGTAAAGCGCTGCGGAATATGTGTGCGCTATATAAACGACTGGTAATAATGAAATATTTAAAAGCGTTTTACAAGTTGTGTACCTTTTATAAGTAGGTAAAAAAAGTTTTAGGGACGTTTTTCAGCTCTGTGCCCAGGCCTATTATCATGGCTACAGTATGTGTTGTACTGCTTTGTCTTCTTTTTGATTTCTCATTATGTATAAGAAATTGTTATATTCATTGCATTGGTGATATATAGTTGTTTCCTCTGGTTGATTAATAAGGGCATATTCACAGAGCACTGTGATAATTAGTGGGTTCCCGATGAAGTAATACAATGCATGCCTCACGCTTTCATTTGCCCCAAATCATACTGGAATGAGCCTGTCTAGCTTTCCTAGCACAGGGATACCAAATATGTGTATTTATAATTATTTCAATTAGGAAGTTATAGTTCTAGAAACACAGATTTGCTCTTTTGTTTTCCTTTGCCATTTTTATTTCAGATTATTTTTAACCGCACAAGACTTTCCGCAGTCATCTGAGACTATTGCAGTGATGGGCAACCCGGTACGCTTAGGGGATATGTCAGAGGATTAAAATAAGATTAACACATTTTTATAAATGTAATGCGGTATACACACGGGGTGATTGTAGATCGTTTAGAAATGAACCATGGATCACCCAGTATGTAGGCACCCCGGTGATGGTGATGTGAGTCCTATGCGTCGCCATCGTCAGACTAGATTATTACTGCATGCAGTATAAATGTAGTCATTTCCAGTGTTCTCCCACCCTCAGTGTCACTGCTGGGTGACTAGATTTCCTCCAGCCTTTAATAGGTATCTTAAAGCCTAAAACGCAATTAGGCAGAGGGGTTTGTACTTGTTCACATGGTGCACCTTTCATTTTTTTTTATTGCTATAATAAATAATGGGCCTAGCTCCAATTTGGAAGTAAAACAAAGTAACTATGTATCTGGAACAAACCATGTTGCAAATGTAGGGGAGTAAATACATTGATATTTTTCCTGTGCAAGATGATATTGGATACTTTTGCATGCAGCCTACAAAGGTTAGCTTTATTTTTAAACTGAAATGTAGATTTCAGTTTTGACATACCAAAAAGGCATCAATTTTATGAGCCACCAGTGTGTATGTGACATCTGATAGAGCTAGCTTATATTTGCCAACTTTCTAGATCTGTGTTCTGGCATAGGCTGTCTACAGAGTCAGGATGGCTGTCACATCATCATGCCTAAACCACCGCTGCATTACACACCATCAACTGATGCACAATGACATCAGTAAAGGCATCTGACATGTGCCGGCAGGCGGTATTTCACGCCCTACCATCCACTAGGACGTGGTGGGAGAATAAAATAGTGTGCCGAGCGTAGCGAAGCACCATGCACGAAAGCATGGCATGCAACTGTTCACTGTCCATGTGGACTGTGTCGACATTTGTGTATAAAACCCATGTTGAGTTTTTGACTGTCGACCTAGACCCATGTCGACCTTTCTGCATGTTGACCTAATGGTGTCAACCCAATGCTTGCAGACCTAACTGCTGTAGACCTAATTATCCATACCCATATCAACATCCTGCCTATTTCTCATACTGTCCTAGAAAACTTTACATTATTCTGTGTTTCTGGCTGCATCTGAAACATTCCTTTATAGCAGGCACTTTTAACTGTTCCATCTTCTAATAAAAGATATTTTTTGAAGGTTTCCCTTCTTCTTATTATGGGGTCCTTTTATACAGTTTTAGCTATTTAAAACTTATGTACTGTATGATAAATGGTACTCCAACCAATCAGTTCCTACTGTAACTCTCATGTTTAGTAAATGACAGTTGGGGGCTGATTAGCTGGAGCACCCTTTATCATAAGTAACCCATTTTAAATAGCTAAAACACATTTATACATGGTCCCTACATTTTTAACACAAGACAATGCTGGATTATATGACTGCGCAGAATTTGGTGTCCATAGCAAAAATAGAAGATAAAGTTTTACAAAGTCCAAAGCAGTTAAGATAAAGTGTTACAAAGTTCAATTCTTAAACTTAACAGATGAAGGCTTGTTTATTATGAACTGAACAAGTCACTGATTTCTTTGCTCTATAACAGACATGTGGGGGGAACATTAAAGAGTAACAATATACCTCATCGGAAACAGCATTATTTCAATGTGAAAGTTATAGAGGATCTAGAATTACATTCCATGACATTCACAAACCACTCCTAACTGCAAGACTTTACATAAAGCAGTAAAGGAAATACAGGAAAACACAAGAATGAAAGTATTGCAAGTAACTTAAAGTGAATGCCCATAGACTCCTAATTTTCTCTGTGATTTTTGAGAAATTAGCAAACATTGTGGTGGAGATTTACTAAAATGTGAGTTCTATTTCAGATGGGATGTTGCTATAGGCAACCAATCAGATACTTTCCTTTATCTTCTAGAAAGTGCTAAATAAATAAGTAGATTCCGATTGGTTGCCCATAGCAACCTAAATTCCAACCTTGGGTGGTTTATTTACATGTCAGATATATACATATTGGTAATCATGTGGAATGCAATATAAAGTGGGGTATTTATATAAAGTACTAGCCAATCAGCTTTATCTTACATGTTATCAGCTGTGTTTGACAGGAGCACGTTGGGTGGTACTTTATCTCTCACGGTTTTATCTCTCTCCAATCATTGATGAATAACCCCAAAAAGGGAGGTGGTGATTACAATGGCTGTTTTACAGAAACATATAATTGCTTCACCAATCAGAGTATTAGATCATTAACTTGAATTTTGGTTTTAAACATAAGAATATATGGGCATTAACTAGTTGCAGGTGGAAATCCTGTTAGTAAGGAGATGCCTGTTTCCCATGTAATGTAATGCAATGCCCAGTAAGTATGGTGTTAACACAGCAAGTCTTGGACTATTGCAACAATGTAAACAGATCTCAGCAAGAAGCATACGTAGGTAGCTAAGGTTACATTCTAGCATGCAAACTCAATGCAATAACCATATACACGACATGCATAATCTTTATACAGCTATAAAATGAGATTTATGTAATAGTCAGACCTCTTACCCCCTACCCCATTATACTCCTATCACAACGCTGCAGGATTGCCTAAATCCCGATTACAGGCTTATAATACCCTTGTGCAATTTGTTTTTAAGAGGTATTTAAAAGCTGTTCAGATGCTAAAAGGATTATGTCATTAGGAACCCCTTCCAGTGCGTTTGCGGGGACACTGTCACAGCCATTACTAACTGAGCACAGAACTTACCACATGCCCCAGACCCCTGAAGCTGGCATCCAGTAACATCACTTTCCATTGCTCCTCCACGTTGTCTGGCAGCGGGGTATAGATGTAATAGGCTGTCAGCGCAGAGAGCAGCACCAAGCCCAGCAGCAATCTGGAACCCATGTCTATCTACAGCACATGCCCGCAGTGATTCCACCTCTTCTCACTGTCTGTGTTACCAGCCAGCAGCAGCATACACCGATAGGGCAAACTAAATCTGCTGGACCTGAGCCTACTCGTCATCTGATCTCCAGTGCAGTCTATGGAGATGCTGTAACAGGCACACAGTGGGGCAATGAGCAGAACTCTATGAGGGCAACAGGGAGGACACCTCACATGGCTTACTGGTCGGACTGGTCGGTATTATACAGTTTGTGCACTCAGCAGATACACTGTAGTGTGCAGTCTAGCAGACCCAACAGTCCCAAACCTAGTTTAAAAAACCTATACATTTAAAGCATTATTATACTTATTTTCATTATTAGAATGATGATTATAATTTTATTTATCTATATTTTCCTAAAGCTTTTCATTTAATTTTGTGTAGAATATCCCAAGTGAAACCTGATTCCTAAACATTTTTTGCACTGCTTTTTGTTGCTGGTGATTATAAAAGTTTGCAAAAAAAAAAAAAAAACGAACTAACCCCCCTAATTGTTCTGCTTAACTCCATCATCTCACTTTCCTATGACTATATTTTGCCACACAGTCAGTGGCAAATCTATAATGCGTGCAACACAGGTAAGTATACTTACCCTCCCCCTGCCCTCCTTGAGTCCTGTTGGAGAAAGTGCGCTATATAAATTATACTTACTTACTCCTAACCCTCCCTTCTAGCAGCCTAACCCTCCATTACATGTAGCCTGACCCTAACCCTGCCCACTAGTGCCTAACCCTAACCCCCCCTCCCTGCTCAAACCTAACCACTCTGCCCGCAGCCCAACCCTAACCCCCCTCCTTGCCCAAACCTATCCACCCTGCCCGCAGCCTAAACCCCTCCTTGTCCAAACCTAACCACCCTGCCCGCAGCCTAACCCCCTCCTTGGCCAAACCTAACCATGTATGTTACCACATGTATGTTACCACAGACATAGTCAATTCATTAAAATGTCTGGAGACAGGCACAGAAACTGTGTCTGGGCACAACCTTGGCCCTATATATGTGGATGCCTATTCCTGGGTGTACCAACATACCAAAGAACTGCCATAATGGGGTAATGACCTGAGCCATTTAGGGTTTACAAAAGGGCAGCAATGAGAAACTTTAATGGTTTATGGCATTGGCTTATTGCTGTGTAAGTGTTGTCAGGATCTTCCAATTACATCTAGTTTACAGCTGATTTATTCATTGTTCTATATAATTTCCTGGGCGATACAAATGAATCCGTGTGCATGGTGCCAGGCCCAGGTAGGTGGACACTGGGATTTGCACCCATCTATGTAGCCACACTATCGCTTTTGTGTAAGAGGCTACAGTACCATCACTATCAGGGCTTGATTCTGAGTCACACACAATACTAATATTCTGCTACTGTGCGTGAGCGAACATCCCTAACAAGTCGTACAGAGTATGCATCATGCAGAGTGTATTGGGAAACAGGCATAATGGATGAGGTGTGTGCGGTGCACACATGCCCTTGGGTCCAGGGGTCCCACACCTTGCATACAGGTTTATTTACTCTCCTTTCCAGAGTCCCAGCGTCAACGCTTCAGCAGAAATCACAAGCGAAATAGTCATGGTACATGCGCAGTAGAGATTAGCTGTTGGATCATGGTGGGCAACAAGCCGGTGCAAGGTTTTTCAGCACCCTAGACAAAACTTTAGCTCGCTGCTTCCACCACCTACACACCAGTACCGACTCTCCAGAACCTCCGGTAAAAGTGTGGAGGTGGTATCTTAGAAGTTCAACAAGGATTCCTCTCTCAGAGTCATCCATAATTTTGTGATAGACAGACTCAGGAGCGCTCCCCAGGTTGTGGAGCCTTTGGGCATTTGCCTAAAGTTGCTGAATGGTGAGCCAGCCCTGAGTGGCGCCATGTTTCTGGAGACCTGCGCATGCCTTGAAGTCTCTGACACACTGCCAGAGACCACTGCACTGTAGAGAGGAGATGGCCTGCACAGAGTCTGCTCTATCCAAATGAATTAGATTTGTACTGTGTCACACACATAGATGATGCATCATATGAGCTTGCTATGGATATGCTGTGGGCATGTCACGTTACTGGTTGTGAACTTGTTGTCACTTAATATCTAAAGGCACATCAAGCTGTATTACATTATATAAATACAACCAAAGTGGGTGACCCAGCCCTTGCACAGTCACACCCCCACAGATGCTTGATCTGATTGACGTCTTCCATATTACGTCTCCTTCCATATTAGACCATACAGAATCCTTAGCACCCTCTCCTCCACAGTTATATTTATCTATAATCAGTGCTCCCTCTCCTCGTAAGTTACATTTATCATATAAACAAATCCCCTTCTCCCAGTTACATTTATCCTACAACCAGTTCCCCCACTGCTTTTCAGTTGTGGATCTGATGCAATCTGCACCACATCAGTGACACCTGTTTTCCTAGTAGAACATTGCGAAGAGCATTACTGGCCAGTGCCAGCTTGACTCTTGCTGTAGTGCATTCTATCTCTTCAAAGGTAAATGATACGCATGCAACTGGCTATCCATATGATGTCAAGTTCTGATGCTCACGCGCCCATTGAAGGTGGACAGGGGTCAGCACGGGCACTTTGACTGTTCTGCAGGATGGTACCGGCATCATGGTGCTTGGGATGCCGGTGGTAAGAAGACCAACAGTAGCATCCCGATTAGTATGGTTACCCTGCTAGGTAAGTAGGCTAATCCTACACCTTAATGTAGCCCTCCCTACATATAGCCTAATCTTAACCCTATCCACCTGCAGCCCAATCTATATCAACCATTGTGCATAACTCTATCCCTCCCCCAAACAGTTTACACCTAACCATACCCCCTTAGTGCCTAACTCTATTCCCTCCTTCTTAGTCTTAGTCCCCCCCCAACAGCCTAAGCACTAGTGTCTAAACCTAAACATCATTTTAACTGGATAGTGTAAAGATAATAATTTGCATATTCTCTTCTTACAGTTGAGCAAACTTTTGCTCTTCTGGTTGTTTGGGTGTGTGTGCTTTCCTTACTCAAACCAATTTTTCTTAAAACTTTTGTTTTGTTCCATATTAAGTAACTATGTAGAATTTGAACAATAATTCACCCTTTCTGCAAATAGCATTTACAAACTATTTCAACATTTTCAGCATTACAACATAATATTTATATGGCTGCATAAGAACTTGCATGGCAACCACAACAATATTATCAAACTTTTGTGAATTGTGGTAGTGATCTTTTTTTTATCAATATAGAGAACGTGATCAATGTTGTCATTGTTTTCTTACCAAATGACAACACTGATCACATTCAAACCTCCATACATACCCTTGTAAGGTTAACTACAATGTAAATAAAAGAAAATCCCAATTCAAATAATACTGCTATTCTTATGGGGCCTACACACATAACAATTTTTAGCCATTTTCTAAACGATCTGACTAGATCGTTTATAAAATGACCCTACATCGCTGTGTGTGTAGGGGCCAGCACAGCCCTGTGCAACAATATCGCCTGTAGAATATAGAGTGAGCAGGGGCCATAAGTACCGTCATGCCAAGTGTTCTCTCTCCTGCCTATTTAATTTTTAATATTCGAATTACTCTGTGTAACGGTACATGCAAATAAAATCAAAACATATATGGATGACGCAGGTATGTAGTGATATAAAAATGGTCTAGTACAATTAATAATGAAAAACACACGTAATTGATTGATGGTCCGAGGGCTGCCGGAAGCCCTGTAGCTGAGGCGCCGTAGTGGCAGAGAGGTGTTTATTAGGATGTGCACAGCATTAGGGTGTGCCTGTGTGCATGCCTATGCCTTCAGAGCCGGCCCTAGCCAATTTGATGCCCTAGGCAAAATTTTGGCTGGTGCTCCCTGGCACTGGCCCTAGTTCCATCTCTGACCCAGCACCCTTATTCCAGTAGTACAGATCACACTAACAGCCAGCAACACCCATCACCCCTCACCTGTAGCAATACTCATTTTTGTGTGACAGAGCAAGAGCATTGGTGCCCCTAACCCTCTTATTTACAATAGGGAAATTTCACACCAAAGACATGTGTGCGGGCTAAAAAGGGGGATTGGACATACAATAGTTTGCGAATCAAATTATGCCACAGGATAATGCAATGTTATTCAAATTATATCACACTATAGTGTTACTTATTCACATTATACCCTCCATATTGCCCCTTATTCATATTACACCACACATACTGCTCTGTATTCCTGTTACACATCACTGTATGGCTCCTTACTCACAGTACACCATGTATTGAATCATAACCACATTACACCACACAGTATCCCTCCTTATTCACATTACACCACACCATAATGCTCCTTATTCACATTACACCAGACTGTACTGCTTCGGGATGCTGGACTCTGTATTTTGACTGCCGGCATCCTGACCACCAATCCTCCGTATGTATCCTTTCTGTAGCATGATGTCACTGCAACGAGTCATGTCATGGCAGCATGGCCTGAGGTGTGCCAGCGACCTGGGCCATCTACCCCCTCCCCCCCACACCCCCACCGCCCACCCCATACCAAACAACTGCCATGTATAATGTGGTCCATGCTGCTTCCCCCGAGACCAACCAGGGAGACAGCAAGCCAGGCAGTGAAATGTTACTGTATGTATATATGAACAGTACCCGGAAGCGCTGCTCACATGTGGGTGAGGTTTGGTTTATAAAGGTATGTGTAATATTCCATTTTATATATATATATATATATATATATATATATATATGTATGTGTATATATAATCCATATGGCTGGCACTCACAATTAATATCTTAATGCGCTGGGGTGAACTTCCAAAACAGTGAAGCAAGTCCAGTGTTTTATCATACAAAGCAGAAAAATGGACTCACTCACCAGTCTTTTTGAAGCAGGAAGTTTGTATTTAATAAGACAATTACACAGAAGTGAATCGTGTTTCTCAGCACATAACTGGACCTAAGGATAAAATGTAATCCTCACTTTAATTAATTAATTTAATATTTTTTTCTGAAATTCAAAAGTAACAAACTTTTGGCGTAGGGGTGCCGTGAAAAATATTCTGATACTGTAGGGTGCCGTTATTCAAAAAGTTTGGGAACCACTGCCCTAGGCAATTGCCTAGCTTGCCTATGCCTGGGGCCGGCTCTGTATGCCTTCATAAACCTGTTAATATGGATCACACAGATTTTTCCTACAAAGCTAGTCACCTTGTTAGTCTATACCCATTACCTATTGCCTGTGGCCATCCATGACATCTGACTCCAAGTAAGTACCAAAAAAACAAGACTTACAGTACTAAATAACTTTGACAGAGAACATAATATTCAGACAATAGAAAATATTTTAAAAAATATCTTTGTGTGCTTTGCAGGAAATGTTAAGATATAAGTGGCCCTCAATCTGAGTTGCTTATGTAGAGCAAAGGGCAACATATTTGCTGAAAATGCATAGAATACATGAAAATCTGCATATGGCCGTAAGGGTCAACTGTTCGCAAAAGTGCATGCTGGAGGTCTACGAGGGCTCTGGCTGCACGACTGCCGGGAACTGTAGATTTGGTTGTCTGCAATCCCGGTGCTCCTATCCCATTAAAAATGTCTATCACAAAATGATGACCACCATACAGCAGAATGTTACTGAGGATGCTAGTAGAGGTGGCGGCCTCCTTCATAACAGGAGTGAGGTGGTGCCCATTTGTTATAGACATTTTTAATGGGATAGGATCTCTACATGCCACCAAAATTTACTGGCGGGTTGTGCAAACATTTTCGTTAAGTGGCTGCCCATCTATAAAGTCAAATGATTTCTTTGAAAAGGTGACCTTTGGTACACCATCTACAGTATTTATCATTTTACTGTGGGACTTAACCATTTAAAATACAAGTTTAAGTACAAATAAAATGACAGTCATTGTTGCCTCTGTTATGGGGTTCAGGGCCGCCGAGAGGGGGGGGGGGGAGTGGATACTAATTACCCGGGCCCGGGCTTGCTCGAGGAGCCCATCAGAGGCCCTGGTCTGACCCTCCCCCCTTCCCACTCCATCAATCCTGGGCAGCAGCACACACCTCTGCCGTATGTGCTGTGCTGACAGCAGGAGCAGCATGATCTCATGCTGAGCCTGCTGTCAGCACAGCACATGCTGCAGGTGTGTGCTGCTGCTGGGGGGGGGGGGATTTTTAATCCCCCTCTAAATATTTTGGGGTGTGTGGTCTAATTGCAGGAGGTGGCCACACCTCCAGCAATTAGGCCATGCCCCCCAAAATTTTACCCGGGCCTGGCATACCTCTCAGCGGCCCTTAAGGGTTTGACAGATATAGTGTTAAAAGACAGTCCGTAGACCAAATGATCAACAGGCGAAATATTGACAAGGTCAAAAGGTCGAAAGGTAAATGGTAGACCAGGCATTCCCAACCACGGTAGTCAAGGCACACCAACAGTGCCGGATTTAGTGATATCCAGGCTTCAGCACAGATGGTTTAATCAGGCCTGGATATCTAGAAAACCTGCACTGTTGGTGTGCCTTGAGGACCGTGTTTGGGAATGCTAAAATCTGCAAAAACTGCTAAAATCGCAGAATATTGGTTTTTATTTTTTGCTCCTACGCTATACTAACCTCAATAACATTCATTTCCACCCATTTCCAGTCTATTCTGAACAGCTCACACCTTACAATATTGTTTTTAGGGCAAAAGGTTGCACCGAGGTAGCTGGATAACTATGATAAGCCACACAAATGTGCGGCACAAACACTAGACTGATATGGCACACTTAGCATACCCTCTAGGCTGATACTGCACACCTAGAATTACCCCTGGAATGATATGGCACAGGTAGCATCACCCCTGGACTGATACGGCACATTTAGCATCACCCCTGGACTGATATGGCACACTTAGCATCCCCCCTAGTCTGATACGGCACACCTAGCATCACCCCTGGACTGATATGGCATGCTTAGCATCACCCCTGGACTAATACAGCACACTTAGCAGCACCCCATGAATTATACGGCAGACTTGGCTCACCCCAGGAATTATTTGGCAGACTTGGCTCACCCCTGGACTGATATGGCACACTTAGCATCACCCCTGGAATGATACGGCACATTTAGCATCACCCCTGGACTAATACAGCACACTTGGCAGCACCCCAGGCTTGGCTTACCCCAGGAATTATACGGCACAGATGGTGGCACCCCTGATCTGATACAGCACACATGGAATTATACGGCACAGATGGCGGCACCCCTGGACTGATACGGCACACATGGTGGCAGGCATGGAATTATACGGCAGACAAATTCCTGCAGTAAAAATAAAAATGTGTATTCTTTTAATTATAAAAAAGAGCAGCACACCTTACTTAGCAACACCCCATGAATTATACAGCACTCTTAGCTCACCCCTGGACTACAGCGCATTTAACAGCCCTTGCAGTAAAAAAAAAAAACAACTTATTTTTATTTTCATTAAAAAAAAGGGCAGCTCCCCTGATCTGATATGGGACACATGGGGCACCCCTGGAATTATACGGCACACATGCGGGCACCCCAGGACTGATACAGGACACATGGGGGCACACATGGAATTATATGGCACACAAGCGGGCACCCCTGAACTGATACAGGACACAAGGGGCACCCATAGAATTATACGGCACACATGTGGGCACCCCTGGACAAATACAGCACACATGTGGGCACCCCTGGATGGATACAGTACACATGCGGGCACCCCTGGACTGATACAGCACACATGTGGGCACCCCTTGACAAATACAGCACATATGTGGGCACCCCCCCAGCATGTTTCCCCAGCAGCTCAGCCGTGCTGTCTGAAATCACCAGCCTGTTTGAAAATGGCGCTGACTGCCGGGAACTATACAGTATATCCCCAGGTCTCGCGAGAATCCGACAACGGGAAGATGACGTCCGGCCTCGTTTTGAACTCAGAAAAATGGTGGCGACCATCGAACTCCCTGGATCAGGTAAGTTCGTGGGGGTTCGGATCTCTAGGATCCGAACCCGCTCATCTCTAACACACAGTACTATTTTTCTGGAAAGATAGGTCCAGGAACTCTAGGTCTGGGGATGAATCAATGAAATAAAATATATATATATATATATATATATAATAGAGAGGTGGATAGAGGGATAGATGTATATATTGTATTTAGAAACAAAGGCACTCACAGGTGACATTAAAATAACACTTATCTAATGGAAACTAGATTTTCAGTTCCTGATGATGTCATATTTAATTAGAGGTTCAGGAACTGAGTTCCTGCTGGTTCCTGCTGAAAAATAGCACTGCATACACATATAAGCAGAATTATTTGCTACACAAATAATTTTTGTCTTCTTTTCTAAGCAACCTAAAGACCTTTTGACCCTGTTAACCTTTTGTGTGTCTATCATTTGAGACAAAAAAATTGACTATCTTCATTACTGTAGATATATTGAATCACACCCAAAGTATCTGGAACTTTATGCTAATGCTAGTAACAGCCATGTACTGTACATTTTAATGTTCATGTACTAAGACACCCAGGGTGAAATGTAATAGGATGAGAGATTCAGAAAGTGAGAGATTTGGTAAGAAATTTCCATTTTTTTAAAGCGGCAATCACTTACACTGCAAAACCAGTTAGATTTTCAAATGCAAATGATTGCCGCTTTCAAAAACCTGGAGATTTCTTTTTTTTTTTAATTGTGTAAATTTTTTTATTGAAACACATGAAATTGGGTGTACAGCTTTACATTTCAATGTACAGATATAGTAAAACAACACTGGTAGGATACATTGCATGGAATGTTCATAGACAATAAAGTTTTTAAGATAACGAACAAAGTAGACTATGTCAATTTTTTGAGTAATGTCCATTCCAGATTTCGTGTGTTTGTTGGGTAGATTGTCTACTGGCAATATCGGGTACACATATAAGGCACTCGGATTTGATATTTTGAACCTTAACAAACAAATAACAAATAACCTTAACCCGGCACTCTCAAGATGAGGTACCATCCTACCACCCCCCAACTAACAAGAGAAAAAAAAAAAAAAAGAAAAAAAAGGGGAAAGGAAAAGAATAGACCAGGTATTCAATGTTAGACCATGAAGACTTAGATGTGCATGTAGGCACTGAGGTGAATTTCAAGTATTTCAGTAAGATATGTTGTGGACTAATTGATGGACCGCATTGCAATACAGGGGGGAGAGGGGGAGCGGGCACCCAGCAGGCCCCAGAGTTGTATAGTAGTAGGGCCTATAGCACTCATTGTGGATCAGTGGCCAAGGCCAGTCTGGAAGCATTCCAGTTGCCCCATTTAGCAGCGTATGGACCAAGCGAGCCCCGTGATCTGTAGGTGAACCTCTCGTGGCTCACCACCTCGTTGACAAGCGCCCTCCAATGGTGTACATTTGGATACGTTACATCAAACCACTTTCTAGCTATTAGTACCTTAGCAATGGCCGTAAGACTTAGCACATATTTATAAACTGGAGGAGATCGAGACTCTTGTAGGCCCAGAGCAAACTTACAATATTTGGGGTCAAAGGGAGGAAGAGAGGGGTCAGTGACGAGTACATCAGTCCAGACCATCTCCCAGAAGTCATGAATCGGTGGGCAGGACCACATCATATGCCAGAAATCGGCACCAGGCGATGCGCACCTGGGGCATTTATCATCCGATCTCAACCCCGCTCGCATCAGGGAAACCGGGGATTTGTACGCCCTGTGCAGTATATAGTATGACACTTGCTGGTATTTCAGACATGAAGTGGCGTATCTAACTGAGTCTAGAATCTCGGCCCATTGCTCCGCATCCAATGCTCCTATGGTCAATTCCCATTTATCCCTGAGGGGGGTGAGACAGCCCCCTGAGGGGGGTGTCAACCCGGCCGACGATGTCCTTATAGATGGTAGAGACTTGTTTTGTGATAGGTAGGCTCCGAAGGAGGGTCTTCAGAGGGGAGTCAGCAGTGAGGGGGGGGGGGATCTTTAAACTGGGTTTGGGCTGCATGTCTAAGTTGCAGATAGCGGTAAAAGGAGCTATTGGGGATTTGCAGTTCCTCTGAGATCTGTTGGAATGTCTTAATTACTCCCGAGGTGAATAGTTGGGCTACTGATATGAGACCCGCCCCCAGCCAAAAACCATCTAATGAGAGCTGTTCAAATTCTGGGTATGTTTTGTTAAACCATAGGGGAGTATCCCCATCCACCCCTCCCCAGCCGCACACCCTGTGGGACTGTCGCCAAACCAGCACTGCCTGTCTGAAAAGAGGGGATAGATTAGGCTTGAAGGGAGAGGAAAGAAGGAACTGGAGAGGGAGGAGGCGGGACCCCACACACTCGGCAAATGACCCCTCAAAGGTGGGGCCAGATCTTCCCAGAATCCAATCCGAGATATGCGCCAATTGTGCTGCAAAGTAATAGAGTCGAAAGTCAGGTAGTCCCAGACCTCCATCCGCTCGTGGTTTAGTAAGGGTTTTAAACGCTATCCTAGGTGGTCTATTTGCCCATATAAAAGAGGAGAGGAGGGTATTAATGGTCGTGAATATATGTTTAGGTATGTAGATCGGGGAGTGCTGGAGTAAATACAAGTATTTAGGGAGGATAGACATTTTGATGAGATTAATTCTGCCCATGACTATTAAGGGGAGTTTCTTCCATACATGTATTTTAGCCTTAAGGTCTTTAGTGACCGCGTTGATGTTGAGGTTTATAAAATCTGGGATTTTAGGGGTAATCCAGACCCCCAAGTATTTAAACCTGAGGACCCATTGGAGTGGAGAGGTAATTGGCAGTCTCTCTGGTATTTTGCCCGAGAGAGGGAGGATACTAGATTTCCCCCAGTTGACCAGGAGACCCGAGAAGACTCCAAAGGACTGGACTATTTGTAGCGTCCCCTCCAGGGAGGTTCCAGCGTCCCTCAGAAAGAGAAGGGTATCATCGGCGTATAGTGCCACAACATCCTCCCGCCAAAAACCTGGAGATTTCTTACCAAATCTCTCACTTTCTGAATCTCTCATCCTATTACATTTCACCCCCAGTGTGTGCATTTTTAGATGCATCAATCTTGCTTGGTGCATCTTTAGATAAAACCTTCTTTAGATAAAACCTTCAGATAGACCAGAGGTCCTCAGACTATTTTGCTCTGGGACCCCATCAGACAATAGAAATAATAACAGGACCCCAGCAAGTTACTGCAGAAGGTCATCACGTCACATGTGTAGTCAGCAGACAGCACATACATGGCAGCATTGTGGAGCCACAAAATGATATGAGGAGTCTAAAATAACAGACAATTCAAAAGACTCCTTAAATCACTGACTGATCTTCGAAAAGTCATCAGCCTGATTATCAGCAACATGGAGTCGCGACCCAATGCTGAGAAGGTCGGGACCCACTTTGGGGTCAGGACCCACAGTTTGAGAAGCGCTGAGATAGACCATTGGACCTTTTACCATAGTTGCATCAGTGACTCAATGTCAAAGTTATTAACAGGCCTTTCCTTGGTGTACAAGTTGATGTCTGAAGACTGGGACACCCACTTTGTGTGTCTTTAGAATACCATTGGAGGCACCTTTGAAACTAGAACCTGCAACATGCTACAGTAGGTGCATATTATCCTCCAGTGTCAGCGATTAAGTGTCAGAGATTTCAGCAATTTTTGTGATATACGCTCCTATAACACACCTATAATACACACTATTTCTATGCATATGAATAGCCCCATACCTTTCTTACACTGTGCGATTTTATACACACTCTGGGCAACATTTTAGAGACCAAAGCTGACCATACTCTCTTCCAATTTGGACACTTTTCACTTTTTCCGATTGATCCAGTCAAGAAATCTGTTAAAAAAGTGGGAAATCGCGGGTCATTGACATTTGATCCGATGTGTGATCCTGTGCGCATCGGATCAAAGCTGGAGATTGTACCTGCTTGCATGTATGACTTCCGACAGTCTCCGGCAGATGGGGATTGGGAGTGCATACAAGATACCGCATGCAAAAGGACCACATGCAATATATTGCATGCAATCCTGCACCTGGAAAGCTCAGGGAAGGCTCAAGGGGATCGGCTGAGATTTCTCCAGGGGAGAAGTTGCAGTAGTGTATGGGGGGCTTTAGATGCATACACAGTTGACATTTTTATTAATTTGCTTGAATAACAGCATTGCGTCCTGCACAGATTCAGGCCCCTGATATGGTGTCTGGAATGAGCCAGATGCACAGAACTGTAACATAGCCAATCATTGGTACTTATGTAATATCTGGGCTCCCGTTTTTCTTATGAGACCGCGTCCCCTCGCGGGGCTCGCTGCGCTCGCCACGCTTCGGGCACGGTGGCTCGCTGCGCTCGCCACACTATATAAAATCAACTCCATGCGTAGTTGGATAGTAGGGGTATGAAAAAATGGGGTGCATTTAACATGGGAGCCCAGATAATACATAAGTACCCAATCATTTAGTCTGTCATATTACTGTGCCTATGTTGATCACAAGCTCACATTCTTCAGAATATTCCAGATTACATGAGGTGGAAGCCTTAACCGGCGATTCACCCCTGTGTCAGGCATCACACACAAGACTTGCATGTGACAGTACAAAAACTGTCTGAATAAAGCTGCTCAATCAAATTAGGTGCTGAAAGGAAAGGGTTTGTTCTAAAATAGAAACACAAACAAAACATGTTTTCCCTTTAGAACACTAAGGGGCATTACTGTAGCAATAAAATCCTACCTACTGTACCATGTGGTTTTTAAGAGATCTTAAAGTGCCCATACACTTGTCCGATTTGGATGATTTTGCCAGATCCAGACGGATCTGGCCGAGAAATCGGGCCAAATCGAATGTGTTTGACAACCCATCTGACCTGTGCGCATCGGGTCGGACCCTACTGATGGAACCTGCTGCAGGTTCAATGTGTCAGATCGGACCCATCAACGGCATATCACGGGTGCTTTTTAGTAGCCACGATGTGTTGGTCCAATCCGTAAGTGTGTGGCAGCGGTGAAGCACTGCTATCACACACCTATGTGCAGCAGCGGGATCCGGGCAGCGGCGGCTGGGAAGTGGCGTCCGTGTGGCGCTGGGAGTCAGTGGGGTCTGTGCCGCATGGACCCCACTGACTTACTGCCCAGCAGTATACTGCCTGCCATACGCCGCACTGACCCCCCTTCCCACCCCCCTGCCAGCTCCCTGGGGATATATATGCAATAAATCGCATGCGCAAACTGGTCTGACTTGTCATTAGGACATGTCGGACTAGTGTAAGGGGCCTTTAGTTGCATATATTTGCACAGATATGGTCTTTGGCAAGTGTCTTTGGGATACTGGAGGTCCCCATACTGCATGATAATGGCACCCACTCTGGACCAAAACTAATGGACAAACTAATAAAATAGATATATTATTAGTATATATTTTCTTAATTTGTCATTATTTAAGTGATTATATATGCACTATTATATGTTTTATTAGCACAATGTGGATGCGTCCTCTCGCGCTACTATATTATATCATGCAGCACACACGCCTCTTTTGGGGGTGGATCCCCGGCAGGTGTGTGTTGCCATACGCCTCGGTTATTTAAGTGAGTTTTGTTCTATTTGCTGTGAGCCTGAAGACAATGCAGTCGCATTGAAACTTTGCTGTTTGCCTATTAAATATAGTTTGCTTTTGACAGAGTGCTGCTTAATTTGGATCATTATATACCTTTTACAGCAAGCGTGCACCCTCATCTATACTTTACCATACCAGCTAAGTGAAGTTGCCGGACCTATTTGGATTATATATATATATATATATATATATATATATATATATATATATATGGAAAAGGGAAGGAGTTTCAGAGGGCGCTAATATATAATGAATTAACCACTACCAATGGACATTTAACATTTAATAAAAATGTACAGAAATAAAAGACCCATATCAGGGTATCACAAATATACAAATGGTGAACAATAACTAGTAAAAGCTGCTCAGTTCAGATGATGAATTCGGTCAATACAGATAGCCCAACACGTTTCGTCATGTCATGACTTCATCAGGGGCAGACATTGCAACCGACAGTAACTATGTATGTCCTATACAAAAGGAATCCGGAGACGGTTATTTCAGTAACAGTCTGGTACACTTCCAATATTCCAATATTCAGGAAAGATAAAGATTGGTCCTCAAATTGAATAAGATTCAAGGAATTTGCAAGATGATAATAATCATCAAAATATGGAAATCTGGAGCAGTAGCATGCAGCAGGGGTTCACCAAAGTGATTCACTTTGGTGAACCCCTGCTGCATGCTACCAGCGGTTACCTTAGCGGCATGTTTGGAGCGCCGTGATAAGTTGCACAAGTCAGACCGTCTGTGTTATGAAGTGCGCTGTAGCATCTACGTCTTCCTCGTCTGCTGGAAGGCGGTCACGTCGGTGCACGGAATCCCAACGTACGTTTCGCAAAATCATAGAGCACCACCTGAGCCTGGATCAAGTTTCTAACATCACGCCAGTTCCCTAAAGAGACATACCAGAGAACCAGTGGTCGCCATCAGGATCAAATTTGCTTTCATTACATTGAGCACAATACAGTGGACATCAGTGGAAGGATTTCCCAATTGGTAATGTACAATACCTATATGTTTGGGCTACTCTGTGACAACTGACTTTTAACTAAACCCATGAAAATACCACCAAAAGTCACTTTCATTTTTATTTTTTATTTACTAATTTTTTCAGTTGTTATATTGATTTTTACTTTTTGTATGATTTTTGTATTTATAATTTTTTACCATCTGAAACAATTATTCAGCCAGTGCTGGCTTACCATATATAGAAACTAAATTATAGCTGGTAGTGCAGAACGCCATTAGGTTATACGTATCTTTGTACCATACTGTAGTTGGCTATCCTCCTACATTCTGCAGGAGACTACCTGAAATAACAGCAATCTCCCTCTCTCCCTAATTAGTCTAGCAATCTCCCTCATTTCACCTGGCCCACATTTGTTTTTTCCAAAATAGTTTCTATTAAAGGTTTTGTTCCGTTAACACGGAAGGGGAGGAGGATACAGAACAAAGACGGGGAGGGGGGAAATGGGAACAATCCAAAATACAACGATGTACATGAAAAACATCAATAAATGTAATAAGTAATAACAATATCACAAGTGACACAAAAAAACAAAACAAGAGAAAAAAACTAAAACTAAACTGAATTAGTATCAACAATAAAGTATAGTGTATGATAAGTAGTACTATACTAAGAGAGTTCTCCAGTAACTTAGGCAATATCAAATAAAAGGTTTGCCCCTTCAGATGAGGTTATATAATCCTGCCAGCAAGACCATGACATCATTGTACGGAAAGGTTTAATGGAAGAGGGTAGGCCCATTGTTTCCATTTGGAATGAGTGATGAATTTTCATAATAATTTTACTGAGTGGTGGGGAGTGGGTTTTTTCCAATCCTAGGCTATTGCGGCTCGGGTGGCTATGAAAATGTGGCCTAATACGTAACATTTGAGGTGAGGAATATCTGATGGATAGACATGGAGTAACGCTGGCATAGGGGACTCTTGGACCAAAACTCCCAGGATCTTTGAGGCAAGGTCGAAGACTCCTCTCCAGAGTGATCTTATTTTCGGGCAGGCCCAGAAAATGTGGAAGGTGTCTCCTATCTCGTTACATTCCCTCCAGCATACAGTAGGTTGGAGATTGAGGGCCAGATTCTGTGCAGTTTAGCAGGGGTAAAGTACAAGTTATGCAGGAGTTTGAAATGCATTTATGTGGTTGCTGCATTTCGATATCTTATGTGATGCATGATAGATTTTTTCCCATTGTTGTTGGGAGACAGAGCACGCCAGACTTTCCTCCCATTTTGTTTGTATAGAGGATCTCACCTCTGGGGTGTCAGCTTGCAGTCCAGAATACCAGAAACTTATCGAACCCTTAGAGTTACCCATTTCTAGTTTTGTCAATATGTTCGTGGAGGGGAGCAATATTGGACCTGACGATCACCTGGCCCACATTACACTGTTACTTTTTTTGGGAAAAAAGGAATGAGAGATAGATACAATTACATTGAATCATCAGAAACGTTTCCCAGCACTTTACCAAGTATAGTAGCTCTTACTAACTGCTTTGGGGATCATCTACATTAGGATATAAGTAATTTTAAAATATTCCTCTCAGATGTAGCAGTACACACCCACTCTTCTAGGTGCCACGTTCACAATCTCTCCATATATGGAACTAGCCACGCCCTTTGGGTGGAGCATGACGCGTCCCCCAATGGGGTGCCCTGCAAAATTCTACTAGCAACTATAATCTCCCAGAAACTACTTTTCAAAAGTAGGCCAGTATGCTTTGCACTAGACGTCATGCACCCACAAA
Organism: Crinia signifera; assembly: GCF_055691185.1. Taxonomy (NCBI): domain Eukaryota; kingdom Metazoa; phylum Chordata; class Amphibia; order Anura; family Myobatrachidae; genus Crinia; species Crinia signifera. The sequence continues at coordinate 258,764,033 of NC_139219.1, forward strand.
AGCTATGGCTCTTGATGTATTTGCATTTTCATCTTCATGAAGATTTGCCTTAGTCACAATTACACAAATAGGACCTCACTGAACTGGGCATGTTTTCAGCGGGATACACACAATAAAGTTATCAGGCTGATCAGTCGCTGGTAGTATGATCGGTCGGATCATTGTTAATTCTATATGTAGAACCGTATAAACAGTTATTTACCAGATAAACAGATTTAAATGCTTCAGCAATGGTAGTATCAGGGGGTCAGGGTTTGGGACCTTATTCTGGTCCATGTGCACCCCTGCGAATTCGCACAGGTGTGCATACCTCCCAACTTTTCATCTGTCAAGGTCGGGACACATGCGCTGTGAAGCCGCTCACGTGCCTGAAAAGGGCGTGGCCTGTGATCCCAACTACCCCCCCCCCCCCCCCACCGTGGGACATTGGCGGGCCCGGGTGGGACGCGGGAACGTCCCCAAAAACCAGGACGTTCCTGCATTTAGCGGGACAGTTGGGAGGTATGGGTGTGCAATGTTTCTATACTGCAAAGGATGAAAGCTGTAATGCCATCTTAAGCCTTTCCCCTTGCTTTGATATTGTTATCTCACGAGCAGGGCTATCTCTCCTCCTTCTTGCCTGCTCCCACGTTACCCAGTTACACATCGTGAAAATGGTGATGTGGTTTGGGGTTGTGCAATAATAATATAATACTGACACAGGAAAAAAATAAAATGTTACATTTGTAGATGGCTGAACGTAAGTCATACTTGCCTATTCCTTCTGTAATGACTTAGACTAGAGGTTTCCAAAAACTGGGCGGTGCTCCCAGCCGCCCAGAAAAGTTGGCAAGTCTCACAGTCAGCAGCCAAGTCACTGCAACCCCCAGGAGCAACACACATATCAAGTGCAGTGCTGAATTGTTTCATTGTGTCACTGCCTCCTGTTATGCTGGTAATCTTAGCCCCCTGTTTTACCCCAAAAGAGTATCATATATTCCTCCGTGCTGCACCAGAATGTCAGCAAGTATGCAGTATCTGGGTATGGTGAAATAGAACTAGATCGCAGCAGAAAGCATAAAAGCACATGCTGGACTGTATGTTCGTGTAGAACAGGGCTGGGCAACACCGGTCCTCCAGATGTTGATGAACTACACATCCCAGCATGCATTGCATCAGTTTCAGCATGGCCACATAGCAAAACTAATGCAAAGCATCCTGGGATGTGTAGTTCATTAACATCTGGAGGACCGGTGTTGCCCAGCACAGGTGTAGAAGTAAATCTCTCTACATATGTGACATCTGCCCCACCTGCAGAGCAACAGGATTTTGCCCAGATGGGTGCTTTTTTGTTTTACTAACAAACTGGAATTAGGCCCAATGTGTGACATGGAGGCTAAGAATAAGGCAAGAAACTAGGGGCCGATATGACTGACATGCCTCCCGCTACACAGCATTCCAGTGGCAAACGCAGGATATCTAGGACAAGATGTACTAAGCCTTGAAAAGTGATAAATGGGAGAGTGATAAACCATTAGCAAATCACCACCTACCTGTCAATTTTCAAACACAGCCTGTGACATGGCAGCTGATTGGCTGGTAGGATATCACTCTCCATTTTATCGCTTTTCAAACTTAGTACATCTGGCCCCTAGAGAGGGATTTCCAAATGCAGTCCACAATCACCCACTCTGCAGAACATTGGAGCAAGTGTAGGAGTCTGGTGGAGCGGTAGATGAACTGAGTAACCACTGTGCACATTAATGTAAGCATCGGCCTTTTTATACACTGGATTCTGTATGGAATACAGTAATAATACCTAACACTATAAATGGTCTATAGTATCGGCTGTATCAGACATATAAATAATATAAATAAGTGGTCAGGAAAAGGGTAAACTCACTATAATAAATACACACACATAATAGAACCAGTACTGCACTTTCTAAGCACATATTCTCCCACCTCATGGTAAGGCCCCTGTCTCTTCTTCCTGGTAGCTGCTCTCTGTTCCAGTGCAACGATTGAGGACTCAGATACACAAACAAAGCAAACTTGGTAGAAAAAGCATGATGTGGCAGCAGCTCTAGTAATTATATTATATATCATCACTATTGTCATCATTTGAGACAAGAGATGGGGCCTTTCAGGCAACCAGAACCCCCCCCCCCCCCCTGCATTTGCCTATACATCCTGTTCAATGTGCAAATTCTAATAACTGTGCAAGCTAAGCACCCCTTATATTAGCATCATGAAATAGTAAGACAAGCGCTTATATCTATAATTAATATATGATGGATGGTATATAATAATAAAAGTGATAGGTTAATAAGGGGACATCTGTATAAACTCTACAGAAGTAGTCTGACCTGAATATCTCTATGCAGCATGTGGCTTTGTACCACGGATATCAATCGGATCAGTAAACACATTGACGTCTACATGTACACATTCTGCAGAGCTTAGTTTTTATCTTCATTTTTATAGCTACAGTGCTTAAATACCTGCTTTGAAAGTGATTTTAATTAAATATTTCAGTGTGTTTTTCTTGTTACAGAGCAGCAGCTGCTGACATCAATACCTCTGAAATCCCGCTAGATCAGATAAGAATCCGGCATCTGCTCTCATTCTCCCACCTACATGCAGTGTTCCCTGCTTGCTGCTTGCTGTGTCAGATGTCAGTAACAGTATGGAGTGTGTGAAGACATAAACAAGGATGTCCTAGTCTGGGAAAGGAAATATTATAATATGCTGTAGGGTACGTTGGGGTTCCCAGTCAATTGAAAATAACTTTTTCTCCTCCAATTAAGCAGTAGAACATTGGTATCCACTTACAAATCAGCAGAACAGAAAGACATGTCATTCTCAGCTGCGCCAGCTATTATTGTATATAAGTTTTTTTGTTTGTTTTTTTTGGTCATTTACAGACTAATATAAATTGACAGCTTTAAATACCACTCAGTGTTTTTGAGTTCTCCAAGACAGTCCGGATTATTAGGGGTGAAATAGGGTTTGGGTTACTGTGAAAGGGGTGTGATGCTATTGGAAATAAGAACAACATGTTCTGATCTGATCATAGGCATTTTTATCCAGAGACAGGAATGTTGTGGATTCTAGTATTGGGAGTTTAGACAACTGATAGTATGACAGGATTGCATTTATGTGTATATTGATTTATTACCAGTTATTTGTATAATGCACTTTTCAGACAATATTTGACCTTTTACATCAGCCCTTGTCTCATTAAAGCATAGAGTCTATGATGCAGATGCACTATCCAGTCTTGGAAAGAGATAAAGTAAAGATAAAGTACCAGCAGCCAATCAGTTTCCACATGATCAGCCAGATAAACACTAGGGTTCATTTTGTCAAGAGCCAATTGCTGTAATCTTCTACTATATATTTGGATTGTGGAAGGAATCCGGAGTGTCTGGAGAAAACCCATGCAATCGCTGGCAGAATACACAAACTCCACACAGTTAGGGCTGTGGTAGGAACAAAACCCAGTATTGTGAGGAAGCAATGCCATACCTCCCAACTGTCCAGCTAATTGGAGACTGCCCCGCTGTCCTTTCCGCGGGTGAGGCAGTTGGGGGAGCCGGAGATCACCGCTGCTCTGCTGAAGAAATGCCATATGCGCATGGTATCTCTTCAGTGCAGGGAAGGAAGGAGTACAGGGAGGCAGCTGGGGGTTGCCCAGCTGCTAGGGGAGCACTGGGCACGCCCCCAAAGTTACGAAAACTGGGGGCAGATGCACTAGGCCACGGCCCTCCATCTGAGGTCACACCCACTCACCTGGTAGCTCCACTCCCTTTTTGGGCTGGCCACACCTTTTTATTATTTATTTATGTTTATTTTACTGATGGCATTCAGATCAGAACCTTTTTATTGGTATCATTTTTAATTCTTATAACCATTATAACATATATATTTCCAGAAATATAGGGAGGGGGCCTAGACTGCACACCCAATGTAATGAGAGGTGCTCCCTTGCTGAGGCTTATAGAGCCGGACACACAAAGAGAAAAAAGTTTCAGTGGCACTATTCAAATAGTTCTCCTTAGAATTGTAATACATTGTGCAATACATTTTGCAATAAACACAGTGTTTTTGCATAATCTTGGCCAGGGTTATGGGTTTACATACCACGTCCAGGTAATCTCATCAGTTAGGCCCCCTAAAAACAGTCCAGCCAAACCACCCCAAGGCAATATACTAGTGCAGCTACTGCATGTGTTATAGAGGTGAAAGATAATTGTGTAAAAAAATGTGGCATACAGATGGCGCTGCTCATGTTTTACTCCCCAACTGCCAGCCGCCGGAAGAGGAAGCACATGAGACGCTCAAGCATCCCCTTCCGATGGAGCGCCCCATCAGTCCCTGGCGCCTCCCAGTTGCTGTCCGTCAGTCCCCGCCACCTCCTCACCCCCCCCCCCCCCCTAACCCTTCCCCTGCTGCCAGAAAACTGGGAAGACCGTGCGTATGAGACGCTTGCACGTCCCAGCCAGATGGAGCGCCTCTCCACCGGCGATTGCCAGCGCAGACATTCTGACGATCCTCGGCGCTGGCTGAGAGGCGCTCCATCTGTATATGAAAACAGCCAATAGGAGTACTATAAAGTAAAATTGACAGAAATATTAAGAAATCAATGCAATGATTTCAGAAATACAAATAAATGAAAAAAACATCTGAAGACTTGTCCAGACATAATAAAAGCTACCATAAATATTGTATCAATTTGTAACTTTAGGTGAGTTCTGGCAATTTTTAACATTTTCATAAAAAAAGCACTGTTTACAAAATAGCCCGACAAGCAGTGATGTGCTGTGAGTCATGCAGGAGGGGTCTGGCTGAGACTGCATTTAGCTGATCGTTACATGTGATGTTAAATCCCCATAGTGCAGTGTCAATAAGGACATTGTACTGGCTGCCAGTGCACAGTGCTTATGCAGATGTTAGCTCAGGTCAGTAAGTCAGGTTTGGTAGTTCTGCTGTGCCAAGTATGAACTTAGTACAGAGTTGCCGACCCTCCCGGAATTCCTGGGAGTCTCCTGAAAATCGGTGGGCAACCCTCCCGGAATCTGGGGGACCCCCCTGAGCCCCCCCCCGTATCACGGCATGTAAATGCCGCAATCCGCGGGTCTCAGAGGAGGGGGCGGAGCTAAAATGGCACAATTGTGTCATTTTAGCACCGCCCCCTCCATGGAGATCAGTCATTTCTCCTATTTCCCGTAATGGGGCGGGGCTTATTGACGTCACAGTCAAGCCTCGCCCCCGATCGGGTAAGGAAAGGAGCATTTAAAGGTCGGCAACCCTGTGTTAGTAGTATGTACTGGCAATGCATGTCTCATACAGAGTTATGATACTCATGATCAGAACAAATAAAGCTGCGGTCACCATGCACCATATTCTCAAGTTGCAATATAGAAGTAAATTCGCTCAACTTTGGCATCAATCATCATAGTTCTATCAATATGTTTATAAAATGATGTTTTACAGAACAATGTGCTATGCCTCGGCTTATAAAATGAACCAAGTTCTTCTACTTATGGCACGGATGTGGCTCATATCAGCGAGCATGCATGTGCGTCTTATTTTCAGGATGCCAATGTTCAATATACACACACGTGCAAGGGCGTAACTACCATAGGTGCAGGGGGTGCAGCTGCTATGGGGCCCAGAACTGAGAGGGGCCCACTTTGCCTGTCAAAGTATCATGTGCTGTATACACTTTTCAGCATTAGGTGCTAAATAGGGGCCCTTACAAACTTTTGCTATGGGGCCCACATGTATCTTGTTACGCCACTGCACACGTGTATTCGCAGCTTAGTGAGCTTTTATCCTTGGCGAAGATGGCCAAAAAGGGGGCAGGCGCTGATGTCATGTGACATCAGCCCTCCGCCCCAAGCAGGCATCGACACTCCTGCATCTGGAGGAGTGTGCCCAGCATTTTTATGGGCACAACTATAAAATGTTGGGCGTTCCCCTGCTTCTGCCCACTACTTCCACCCCCTTCCCCCCCACCATTAAGCAAGTGGCCCGGCGAGTGTGAAACATGCGTATGCGCAACCCGACCACCGGACACCGGAGTCATCTCCACTAACACTCCCCCCCCTCCCCCACACACACACACTCCCCTGCACTCCTCACCTGCCACTCTCGGTACCTTGGGCTAAGCTGCTGCTACTGTTCCTCCTGGGACAGCTGCTTCAAATGGGACTCTGACTGCACAACTATGTGAAGGCAGTCACATGGGTCCCTGCAGTTCTCCCATCATCACCAGCCGGAGACCTGCAAACAGAGTTGAGTCCAGATGAATGCTTCCTTAGTTGGAAGGTATGGGGGTGCACAGACAGGCCAGTGGGGGGGGGGGGTGATGTCACCCCACTGAATGGTGTTATCTGAGTGCAGGCTGCACCCTCACAGCCCCCTAGTGACCCTGTTGACCCTCGCCATCGGTTCCCAGACCAATGAAACACCACCATCAGATCCCAGGTTGATAAATATCAACATCGGATTCCAGATCGATATTGACATTCTCATTCCCAAACCGTTCTGTTCTAAGACCGACCTCTGCTACTTTGTGACAACCATCTACAGCAGTGGTTCTCAACCTCGGCCTCAGGACCCCCAACAGTGCATGTATTAAAGGTCTCCACACAGAATCACAGGTGAAATAATTAGCTCCACCTGTGATCTTTTAAAATGTGTCAGTGAATAATGAGTGCACCTGCCGGGTGACCAGGAAAAATGCAGTGTGGGGGTCCTGAGGACTGAAGTTGAGAACCACTGATCTACTGTATCATCATCACCATACTCTTCCCTGCCAGTGTTCCAAGTTCACTGTCAGGCGCAGTGATATCCAAAGTCCCTTGCGGAGTTCCCTGGTGAAGATTACCGGTGAGTTAGACTCTGCACCACTGCTACAGGCATTTGACAATAAACTGTCCCAGCTGTGCCCTTGTGTCTTCTTTTCACCCTAGCGTATGCACTCCAGATTTATCAAACTACCAAGTTTCCTTTTTACAGTACCCTCAACTAGCCTACCAAGGTCACAACCAGGTACACAAACTACCCCGATTCAGACAACCAGGAGGAAAAGACGGGAAAAAAAATCAAGCCTGGTAATGAAGAAGGACCAATGGGCTAATCTTGGATTCAGAGTGTTTTGTAGGTATAGCAGATTTTTGTGGTCTGTAAAAATAGTAATAGGGAGCTTGGCTACCCCCAGGAGATACCACCACTTTTTTTTAATAGCTAACAGTTCCTGCTCTCCAATAGGATAATTTTTCTTGGTGGGAAAGATTTTGTTAGAACAATAGCCAAAGCACATCTTTGAGAAATAGTAGCCTAAACTCCTACTCATAGGCAAATTCAAGGGGTGGTCAGGGGGTGCACCGGACCACCCATTAGCCCAGTACTTTCCGCCCACACTCCTGCACCTGCCGCTGCCCTTCTCTGCACTGTGTCGCCTCCTTACCTCGCTCACCTCCGCCTTTTTTCAAGAGGCCGAGACATGGAGCATAGCTCCGCCCCCACAACCCTGAATCCCCACCTCCACATTCTGATTGGCCTATTGGCCAGTCAGTCAAAGAGAATGGATGATCATTGATAGGTAAAACTATCGATGGTTGTCCATCACATAGTTTATAACTATCAATGGCTGGTTGCAGAATCACCATCAATGGTGACTGCACTCATGGCCATCCCTACCATTGTGTTTCACAGACCTGCCACAGCATGGGACACAGCACTCAGCTTGTCTATCTTCTATAAGCCCACCCCCAGATTCCCATTGGCCATTTTTACTGGAGTCTGGGGGTGGGTTTATAAAAGATAGACAAGCTGAATGTCCTGTGTTGCAGCAGGTTAGTGAAACACAGCAGCACTGCTGGACAGGCACTTGCCAAACACCAATATTACACGCAACATGGCATAAATGTTTATATGTGCTGTCCTGCAATGTGTGGTCAGCTCTGCAGCCCAGGGGCAGCAGCTGCCAACGGGTATTGAGCATAATGCATAATGGGGCAGATGTATTAAGCCTGGAGAAGAGATAAACTGGAGATAAAGTGGAAGGAGATAAAGCACCAGCCAATCAACTCCCAACTGTCATATTTGAAACACAGCTGATTGGCTGGTGCGTTATCTCCTTCCACTATATCTCCAGTTTATCTCTTCACCAGGCTTAATACATCTGCCCCAATGAATGCAACCAGCAAATCCCATTATCTTGTTGTTTGCTACTTCATAGACATAAAAAACACTACATTTCAAATTATGCAAGTACACCCACACCCTAACCTTTTCTGTCAGAGATCAGATGATTCATTAAACTTACAAATCATGTTTACCTGTACATTGCTACTTCACAGTTTAACAGGCTTAGAAGAGACACCACCCTCCAGAGTTTGCAATGCCAGGTTTTCTAATGTAAACAATGCATACGTGCAGTTACTGTAATGAATTCAGGCTACAATCGTCTTCAGTTGTCATTTGCTACTTCACAGTTTAACAGGCTTAAAATAAAGACATCGCCCTTCAAAGTTTGCAATGGGCACCACACACCCACATGTTTGTGTGAAATTCCACATATTTGAGGTTATAATGCAGTGGTCAGGGAACTAGGTCCTCGTTACCCCACACAGTGCATGTTTTGCTGGTAACCCAGCAGGTGCACAGGTGTACTAATTACTCACAGACACATTTTATAAGGTCACTTTCACTTGTGATTCTGTGAGGAGACCTGCAAAACATGCACTGCTTGGGGTAATGAGGACCGAGTTCCCTGACCACTGTTAAGGAGCCCGTTCTGTGCTCCGTCCGTTCTATACTATGAGATGCGCGCTCCTGCGCATCTCATAGTACAGTACAAAAAGTATGTGCTGCACATACTTTTTGTATTAGCTTTTCATATCCTCCAACATGACCCATTGCATTCGGTACACATTGCTCTGTTCCTGGACTTCTCTGGTAATGTATGATTGCCAGCACCTGTGGTGAAAGACTTTTCTTACCAATTACCTGGCAATCATACATTACCAGGGAAGTCCAGGAGCAGAGCATTGTGTACCGAATGCAATGGGTCATGTTGGGGGGTATGGCTTTTCATCGCATCGCATTGCATGCATACCTCCCAACATTACCCTCTCCAGGAGGGACACAATGCTCCGTTTCTGGACTTCCCTCTTAATTTATTATTGGCATCACCTGTTTTGAACAGGTTAATTGATAAGAAAGGTGTTTCACCACAGGTGCTGGCAATCACAAACAAAGAGGAAAGTCCAGGAATAGAGCATTCTGTCCCTCCTGGAAAGGAACATGTTGGGGGTATGTGTGACTTGGGCACAGAGGGGCATGTGTGATGGCAGGGATGTCTTTTCACATGGGCTTAATGTATAAGGAGTATTGCAGTGTTATTGGTACTATTATGTGTCTACATCCCTTCCCCATGAAGCTAGGCCTCTATGTTTTTGGGGCACTATGTAGGGTGTAATTTGAATAACATTGTGCCACTGTGTGGCCAATATGAATTGAAGGTACAATTGTGTGGTACTCCCCTAATTGTTGAACGCACACTCTTTTTCTGTTGTACCTTTATTACGTATTGGGTGCATATTACCCTAGTACCGGCCCTGAGTGTGTGACAGCACTTATCAATTAAATGTGATTATATATACACACACATATATATATATATATATATGTATATACAGATGGAGCCCTCCTCATTGTTGCCGGTCCCCACCGCCTCCCAGCACCCACCCCTCTTACCCTGCCCTTCTCCCTGAAGCAGAGATGGGCAGGGTTTCAGCTGCCAAGTGACTGAGACACGCGTGCGCGTGAGACGCTCGTGCATCCCAGTCTGATGGAGTCAGCCAGCGCTCACCAGTGGGGACATTCTGGCGAGCGCTGGAGCTGAAGGAGAGGGGCTCCATCTGTGTGTGTGTGTGTGTGTGTGTGTATATATATATATATATATATATATATATTATATACACACAGACCTATATATATATATATATATATATATATATATATATATATATATATGTACATAGGTGTAAATATGTGTATGTAGGGGCCACACTGCCCTGCTGTGCCCAGGGGCCCATAATGCTGTTTAAGATGGCCCTGTCTGATGGGTACAGAGGGACATGTGTGATGGTTACAGAGGGGCCTGTGTGTTGTGACGGCACAGAGGGACATGGGTACAACACTGCATGCTGGGAAAGACAGTGCTACATGGGTAGAGTAAAATTTTTTTTTTATAAAAATCAAAACATATTCATATGGGCAATAATAAACATGCAAAATATATTTACAAACAAAATGAAAATAAATTACATTGATTCATGTCAAAAACGACATAAATAAAATAATATTTAAGGTTTTGTAGAGCAGTCCCGATAGAAGAAATTGTCTAGTTCACTTTGTCTAAAGCCTGCCTGAAAACTGTAGAATCCATTAATGCTGCTTTCAGACCGCATAACTGGCTTTGACCCTGTATTTGAAAACGTTTCCAAAAACGGGTCTGCCAGGTAAAACCCCTTTCACACCGCATCTCTTAAACGGTATATTACCGTTTAAGTGGCGTTTTTTTGACACTGGCAGACCCGTTTTTGGAAGCTTTCCAAAAACAGGGTCAAAGCCAGTGCGGTCTTCAGTGCCCCCCCCCCCCCCCCCGTTAACACACAACCGGGCACCGCCCCCTTAACACACACACAACCGGGCCGCCCCCCCGCGGGTTAACACACACACACAACCCCCAATGTTCAGCCGGTACCTCCTGCGACGCGTTGAGGATCCCGGCAGTATGGACGGATGGATTGCACTTGTAAAAAAAAAAGTGTCTTTCGGAAAATGGCTGCCCCATAGGAAAGCCCGTTTAAAAAAACTGTCTTTCGTATGGGGGCAGCCATTTTCCGAAAGTCACTTTTCTTATAAGAAAAGTGACTTTCGGAAAATGGCTGCCCCCATACGAAAGACAGTTTTTTTAACGGACTTTCCTATGGGGCAGCCATTTTCCAAAAGACACTTTTTTTTTTTACAAGTGCAATGCATCCGTCCATACTGCCGGGATCCTCAACGCGTCGCAGGAGGTACCGGCTGCACGGGGGGTTTGTTAGCCCTGGGGGGGGGGAGGACGTTAACCGGCGCGCGGCAGGGGGGGGATTTTAACCGGCGTGCGGGGGGGCGGAGCGGGGGTGAAGCGCAGTGAATATTTAATGAGCACTCATTAAATATTCACTGCACTGGGTCACAAATACCGTTTCAGACCCGATTTTGATGCCAAAATACCGGGTCTGAAACGGGTAGGACCCTCCATTTTAACCGTTTTAAAAAACCTGCTTTTTTAAAACGGTAAAGTGGTTGTGCACCTTTCAGACCGCACAGATTACCGTTTTAAAACGGTTAAAAATCGGCAAAATACCGGTTTTTAAGTGCGGTCTGAAAGGGGCATCAGACAATCAGACACTGAATAGGCTAAATCAGATTAACATGACTGAGTTGACAAAGTGAAACAAAAAGTCTAAATGATTCATTTAGACAGGCGAGGCAAACAAGAGTTGACAGGTGAAATGCTTTAGACCATGGGTCCTCAAACTGCGGCCATCCAGATGTTGTGAAACTTCAAATCCCAGCATGCCTTGCCACAGTTTTGCTATAAGGGAGTGTTAAAACTGTGGCAAGGCATGCTAGGATTTGTAGTTTCACAACATCAGGAGGGCCGCAGTTTGAGGACCCATGCTTTAGACAAGGACAGGCCACCTGTGGCTCTCCAGATGTTGTGAAACTACACATCCCAGCCAGGGCCGGTGCTAGGGTGTCCGGCGCCCTCCTGCAAACCATACATTTTGCGCCCTTTCACATTGTTATTGCAACAAGCTGCAGCCCGATTGTGGGAGTGTATGCAACATGCGATCCTATGGAGGATCTCGGGTGCATGTACATGTATGCATACACCATCTCAGTGCTGTGTCCGCAGGCACTAAAGGTGCCCATACACTCTGCGAGAAATGCATACTTTATGGGCTAGATCGCATTGCATCGTACGGTGTGTGATGCGATTTGAAAGCAGTACAAAAAGTATGTGCAGCACTCGTGACTGAGGGGGAAAGGACGGGAGAGAAGGAGGAGATGGAAGAAGAGGGGAGGAGATAGAGGGGGCGGAGTGTTGAGGACTGGCAGCGGCACTGGCACAGCACACTGAGAAGAGGGAAGAAAGGGAAGGCGGCGCTGCCTGTTCGTCATTTGATTGACAGCTGACAGGCGCAGGGAGCAATGGGTAGGGGGCGGATCCGTACATGACATGTCATCCAGGCATTCACAGACAGCGCTACATGCCTCAGCTCAAGTGTCCGTGAGGAAGAGGGGGCAGGTCGCAGGAGGAGGACAGTGTGTGCGCGGTGCAGGGAGCTGCTCAGCCTCTCCATACTGCCACCCGCTGTCAGACAGGCGCTGTGGGCGGCATGCAGGAGGCAGTGACAGTGAGGGCTGAGGCAGCTTTAGCAGAGCAGGGAGGGAGACAGCGCCTTTTCAGCATGGCGCCTCCCTGCTTTGCAGGAGCTGCTGAGTGGGTAGCGCCGGCCCTGATCCCAGCATGCCTTGCCACAGTTTTAACACTCCCTTATAGCAAAACTGTGGCAAGGCATGCTGGGATTTGTAGTTTGACAACATCTGGAGAGCCACAGGTTGGCCAGGCCTGCTTTAGACTGTCTAGAAAAAATGATAGTGAATACTACAATTCATCTACACTTTTTTTTCAGGCGGAAAATATGCTGTTTTAGACAGAATGGACCTAACGACCAACACTGAATACACCCCTATGTGGATGAGGAGTGCCTCCTAGGTAAACTGATTTCTTTCTTCTTCTTTGTTCGCAAGGCAACTGCTGTCTGTCATAGACAGGTAATTGTAATATGAGCAATTCATTTTTTTTACATTATTGCAGCCTCTTGTGACTGCAACATTGTTTTTCACTTGAAATGTCTGGGCAGGTGTTGGGGCAGTTGTTTCTGCTGAAGGGGTTTCAAGGTGCAGCAGAGGGTATGATGGTCAAAGCGATTCTTTTTCCACATAAAATCAAATTCTATATTTCTATTACTTCATATGGATATATACTGTATATGTTATTCAAAAGCTACTGTAAAATAATATATTACTGATGCAAAACTAAAAACAATCCAAAACAAGAACAAATGTTTGTAGTAAAGTACTTACCTGAAGGCTCTGTACGCATACTTGCCTAATTTTGAAAACTAGTTTCAGGGAGATTATAGTTGGTAGCAGAATTTTGCACAGCAACGCATTGAGCGGGGGTGTCACACTCCACCCAAAGGGCGTGTCTAGTTCCATATATGGAGAGATTGTGAACGTGGCACCTAGAAGAGTGGGTGTGTACTGCTACATCTGAGTGGAATCTTTTAAAATGGCTTATATACAAATGTAGATGAGCCCCAAAGCAGTAAGTAAGAGATACTATACTTGGTAAAGTGCTGGGAAATGGTGATGATGATTCAATGTAAATGTATCTGTTTCTCATTCCTTTTTTCCCCAAAAATGTAACAGTGTAATGTGGACTAGGTGAAATGAGGGAGATTGCTAGACTAATGAGGGAGAAAGGGAGATTGCTGCAATTTCAGGGAGTCTCCTGCAGAATGCAGGAGAGTAGGCAACTATAAGCCTGATATTATGTAAACAAAAAGATTTGTTAGACTTAATGGGACATACACACGGGGCTCCTCTTCACAGGAAGAGGAGCAACAGAACACGAGGACATGCACTGAAACTAGAGGGAGGAAGATTCAGGGGAAATGCGAGGAAGAATTTTTTCACAGAAAGAGTAGTAGATAAGTGGAATAGCCTCCCAACAGAGGTGGTAGACGCAAATACAGTAGTACAATTTAAACATGCTTGGGATAAGCATATTGATATCCTTACAAAAAAATAAGGATCAAATATGGTTTGAGGTAACATGTTTAAAAAAAGGGGCAGACTAGATGGGCCAAGTGGTTCTTATCTGCCGTCAAATTCTATGTTTCTATGTTTCTATCAATCTAGCACTGATCACTCAGTATGTATGCCCTGCAGTGATGGCGATGTGTGGTCCCGCACATCATCATCACCTGCAGGGAAAGCTTGCTGGTAAGACCATGTGGCACTTTTAAACTATATATACCAGTGATGGCTAACCTTGACAATCCAGCTGTTGTTGAATTACACATCTCAGTATGCCCTGCATCAGTTTTACTATTTGGCCATGCTAAAACTTATGCAGGGCATGCTGGGATGTGTAGTTTAACAACAGCTGGAGTGTCAAGGTTAGCCATCACTGATTCAACAACCAGGAATATTTGTGGCCTCAAGTAGAAACAATAATTATGTGTGTGTGCAGCAAATAAACAAAATAATAATACAAATACAGTATAAACTCCATAATTTAAACAATCCTGAACCGACAGGCAATAAAATAATGATAAATACAATAGGCCTGATTCTGTCCACTGCAATAATCCCCCATATTTGGGTATTGTACATGGTCTGCAGCAATGTTTAGGTAGGTGGTACGTTAAACATAAAAGGAAAGGCACGACCCAAGGTTTTCTAGCATAACATTGCCCAGAACCAGTGCCAGGTTTTCCAGCATAACAATGCCCATGACAAGTCACCGGAGCGCCCCATGCGGGATGGGGGGGGGTGGCGGTTGATGCTGCGCCGCTCGCTGTGGTGGTCGCTGTGGTTGGTGTGTGTGCGATGCTGCTGCCGCGTCGCTCCATGGGGAGGGAGGGTGCTGGGTGATGCTGTATTGCTCCCCCCGGGGAGTGGGGGTGTGTGTGGTGCGATGCTGGCTGCTGCTGGGGGGGGAGGGGTGACGACAGGGGCGTAACTACCATAGGAGCAGGGGGTGCAGCTGCTATGGGGCCCAGAGCTGAAGGGGGCCCATCTTTGCTGTCAAACTAATATGTTTTGCATACATTTATCACCATCAGTTGGGTGACGATGCCACCAAGTCACTCCACGGAGGGGGGTGATGCAGCAGCAGTGCTCACCTCCATCCAGGGGGGTCCTGCTCCCAATTGCCGCCCTTCAGTGGCCGAATACATCATGCTGCCTTGGCTGCCTTGTCTTCTTCCCACAGTGCATCCAGGTGCCATCTTTTCTCAAGGCAAACGGTGCACACACTTCTTCCATTGCTCCATGGTCCAATTCTCACACTAACATGATCATTGTAGACAATTTAAGCAGTGGTAGCAGAAAAGAAGGTATCAAGATACCGTGGAAGGATGCTAAGGTATGGGTGTGCCAAGCTGGAATGGAATAAGGGGTAGTCGTCCCCAATACAATGAGAAAAAAGACAGGATGGGATATACAGTAACTGCGCTAAGTATTCAGTAGTCAGGTGTCACAAGTTTACTAGGATCCCTGCCTATTCAGCTCGGGAATTGGCTCGACCTAACGCAGAGGTGTGGAGTCTAACCGTGCCGAGGGTTTTCTGCCAGTGACCCCTCCAATTGGGATTTGGGCTTCTGCGGCACTCGACACGTCGGTCACGGTCCTCTGGTTAGGTTTCCCTTTATGAGCTGGTGGCGGGGAGATAGGCAATATGGAGGAGCGGTCGTCTAGCCGGGTCGGTATTATACGGTCAGTTAGGAGCCCAGGGGAGAGGCAACGAAGGTCCAAAACAAGCCGGGTCATACACGGGAGACACTGGTTGCGGTACACTGGGATAAGACGGGAGAGTAGTCGAGAGCGAGCTGGGGTCATACACGGGAGGTCACAGGCGGAGTACAAGGGGTTAAGCGGAAGAGTAGTCAGTAACAAGCCGGATCAAATAGTAGCAATAGGGACAAGCACTAAGGCACAATAACGCTGGAGTAGGTGTGAGCCTATACTCTGGCGGGGTTTGCCTGTCAGGGACTTCCTTTTATCCCTGCAGGCAAAACGCCCTAATTTCCTGTCTGTCCCTTTAAAAGTTCATGAGAGCGGCGCGCGCGCCCCTAGTGAGCGCGCGCCCGCCTGCCCGACAGAGCCCCGCTTCCTGTTTCCTCGGCACCGCCGGGAAACCACTGCTGGAAGCGGGGACTCCAGCACACTGACGCGGCCAGCCCTGCACGCCGCCCCAGCCCTGCCGCCATTGCCGCTGACCCCGGAGGGAGCGCCCGCGCCACCCACGCCCCCGGACCCGGTAAGTGATCACCGCGGTCCGGGAGGCTGTGACATTACCCCCCACCCTAGGGGTGGGCACCGAACACCCTATGAAAGGTTTCTTGGGGTATTTCTGATGGAACTTGCGGAGTAACTGTGGAGCGTGAATCTCAGAGGCCTTAACCCAGCAGCGCTCTTCAGGACCGAATCCTTTCCAGTCGATGAGGAACTGAACACGACCCCGGGAAATTCTTGAATCCAGAATCTGCTTTACCTCATATTCCTCCTGACCATCCACAAGGAGAGGCGTATGAGGGCGTTTGAAAGAGGATAACTTGTTGAGAATAAGTGGCTTTAGGAGTGATACATGAAAGACATTGGGAATCTTAAGAGAACTGGGAAGTTTGAGCCTTACAGCCACTGGGTTAATTACTTGAAGGACATGAAAGGGACCGATGAACCTTTGAGCTAATTTCATAGACGGGACTTTGAGCCTTAAATGTTTTGTGGAGAGCCATACCCTATCTCCGGGTTTAAATTGAGGAGCCGCTTTCCTTTTGTAATTGGCAAAACGTGTGTAGCGGTCAGAGGTTTTAGTGAGGTTTCTTCTTACCTCAGACCATATATTCAAAAACTTCTCAACCGTGTGTTGGACAGCTGGCAGAGTACTGGAAGACTTGGGAAAAATTTCAGGAAGGTTGGGATGGAATCCATTTTGAATGAAGAATGGAGACTGACCGGTGGACTCGTGGTACAGATTGTTGTGGGCAAATTCTGCCCAGGGAAGCAAAGACACCCAATCGTCTTGATTGGCTGATATGTACATCCTTAAAAACTTTTCAAGATCCTGGTTAACCCTCTCGGTCTGCCCATTGCTCTGGGGATGGTAAGCCGAAGAGAGGTTGAGTTTGATATGAAAAGAAGAACATAGAGCTCGCCAAAATTTGGAAGTGAATTGGACTCCCCTATCTGACACAATACTTTGAGGGAATCCATGTAGTCTGAAGATATTTTTTATAAAACTGTCGGCCAGCTGAGAAGCAGATGGAAGGCCCTTGAGAGGAATGAAGTGAGCCGCCTTGGAAAAACGATCCACCACCACCCAGACAGTATTAAAACCTTGGCTAACAGGGAGTTCAGTGATGAAGTCCATCGAAATATCAACCCAGGGGTGAGTTGGGACTGGAAGGGGCTGAAGTAAGCCAGCTGGAGCTCGAGATATGGACTTGTGTTGAGCACAAGTATCGCAAGCAGCTACAAAGTTCTTAACGTCTGTTTTGACTGAAGGCCACCAGTAACTGCGACAAATGACTTCAGTAGTCTTTTTGACACCGGCGTGTCCGGTGAATTGAGAGGAGTGGAACCAACTTAGCAGTTTGGTTCGAGACTTTAATGGCACAAACGTCTTCCCTACGGGGATTTTGATCTTTTTGGAGGATGCAATGAAACAGGAAGACTTTAGAATGGGTTTCTGGTCATCTACCTCCTCTGAGGATGCTGGCCCAAATACTCGTGAAAGTGCATCGGCCTTGACGTTCTTGTCTCCTGGACGATAAGTTAGCACCAGATCGAATCGGTCAAAAAATAAGGACCATCGAGCCTGTCTATAATTTAGGCAATGAGCCGTCTTGAGGTACATTAGGTTTCTGTGATCCGTATAGACTGTTACTGGGAATTTTGCGCCCTCCAATATATGACGCCATTCCTGTAAGGCTAGTTTAATAGCTAACAGCTCCTTGTCCCCTACAGCATAATTTCTTTCTGCAGGTTGGAACTTCTTGGAGAAGAAACCACAGGCGTACCATTTGTTAGCCTCATCCTTTTGGGAAAGAACTGCCCCTACGCCTACTGAAGATGCATCTACCTCCACAAAGAAGGGTTTGTCAGGGTTGGGCTGCCTTAAAATGGGTGCCGAAAGAAAGAGTTGCTTGAGCAATGAAAAGGCCTGCTTAGCCTCAGCGGACCACTCTTTGGTATTCTCGCCTTTGCTAGTGAGCTTGGTTATAGGTGCTACTACAGAAGAATAACCCTTTATGAACTGTCTGTAGAAGTTGCAAAAACCCAAAAAACGTTGAATGGACTTTAACCCTACTGGTTGTGGCCAGTCAGAGATTGCAGACAACTTCTTTGGATCCATCCGTAATTCTGACCCAGTAACAATGAATCCCAAGAAAGGCATCTCTTGTTGTTCGAATGAGCATTTCTCCAGTTTGCAGTACAACCTGTGCCTACGAAGGCGAGTTAGAACTTCTTGAACATGCTGCTGATGTACATGAAGGTTTCTTGAAAAAATTAAGATGTCGTCCAGGTAGACAATTACAAACTTGTTTAAAAGATCTTGGAAGATATGATTCATGTATCTTTGGAAAACTGCCGGGGCGTTGCTCAGGCCGAACGGCATCACCAAATACTCGAAGTGTCCGTCTCGCGTATTGAAGGCTGTTTTCCACTCGTCTCCTGACCTAATGCGGATCAAGTTATATGCCCCACGGAGATCCAGTTTCGTGAAAAAATGAGCCCCTTTGATCCTGTCAAAGAGTTCGGAGATGAGGGGAAGGGGAAAACGATCCTTCACCGTGATGGCATTAAGACCCCTATAATCAATACAGGGCCTGAGACCCCCGTCTTTCTTTTTAACAAAGAACAGACCCGCTCCCGCTGGTGACTTAGATTCCCTGATAAAACCCCGCTCCAGATTATCCTTAATATACTCGGAAACTGACTGAGACTCTGCCATGGACAATGGAAACACTCGACCTCGAGGAGGACATTTCCCAGGAACTAAATCTATGGCACAATCCCAAATTCTATGGGCTGGTAGCTTCTCTGCTTCCTTCTTGCTGAACACATCCGCAAAGGCTTGGTAAGCGATTGGAAGCTTGGGGCTGGTTCCCAGTTTAGAGGAGGATATAGAACATGAATGACGTTTAATCTGTTCAAGACATCGCCCCTGACATTCCTGCCCCCATGCCAATACTTGAGGATGCTTCCAGTCCAGAACAGGTGAATGCAACTGTAGCCATGGCAACCCCAATATTACAGGGTTCTCTGCTGATGGAAGCACGAAGAAGGGGATGGACTCTTGATGGAGAATCCCTACTCTCATCTGTACAGCTGCAGTATTGGAACAGATGTTTGAAAAGGGCAGTCTATTACCATCTATTCCGATGATGTGTAGGGGATTCTTCAGTCCGTGACACGGAACTCCTAAGCGCTTGGCGGTATCTGCGGTGATGAAGTTACCATCTGCGCCGGAATCTAGAAATGCCTTGAGGATCAAGGAAGAGTTTCTATAAGTTAGGGTTACATCGATGGTAAACCCAATTGCGGATACTTGAGAAGAGGTATACGATAATGTGCCTAACCTGACCCCCTTACAATCAGTTAGGCCTTGTCGTTTCCCGGACGCTTGGGGCAAGCGGAGAGGAGATGACCTGACTCCCCGCAGTACAGACACAGTCGATTCTTGAATCTTCGCTCCCTTTCTGCGAAAGGAAGGCGAGCTTTCCCAATCTGCATGGGTTCCTCTGACTGTTGACTTGCCCCGGAGGCTGATGCCGACGGTGGGCTACTTGGAGGAATAAATCGAGGTGCCAACTTGAAACTGTACTTCCGGGACTGTTCCCTCTCCTTGTCCCTCTCTTGGTAACGGAGGTCCACACGTGTACATAAAGAAATGAGGTCGTCCAAAGAAGTCGACGGCTCTCGACCTGCCAACTCATCCTTAATTTTCTCGGATAGCCCCTGTGTGAAGGTAGCTATCAGGGCCTCCTCGTTCCACCCTAGCTCGGATGCGAGGGTCCTGAACTGAACCGTGTATTGTCCCACAGTCTGGGTTCCCTGCCTCAGCCGGAGGATGGCCGAAGCGGCGGACGTCACCCGACCTGGCTCGTCAAACACTTTACGGAACTCGGTGATGAATTCAGTGATGTTATTAATCACCGCGTGATCCTTCTCCCAGAGTGGAGAGGCCCAGGACAGGGCTTGACCCGTGAGTAGCGAAATCATGTAGGCCACCTTCGCCCTATCTGACGGGAAGGATGCCGCCTGTATTTCGAATTGGATGAGGCACTGATTTAGAAATCCCCGACACTCTTTGGGATTTCCATCGAATTTGGCAGGATTCGGAATGCGAATCAAAGGTGCACTTGCTGCGACCACCGGAGGAAGTGGTGCCGGAGGCGGCGGCGCCGGGGGGCTTCTATTCGTTGCATCAGGGTCTGCAGACACTGCATGATCTGTGCCTGATCCTGTTCCTGCTTGTTCACCCTGGTAAGCAGATGTTCCAGAAGCTCCTTCGGAGACGGACCGGCCGCTGGATCCATATTTAAGGGCCAGAGTATTCTGTCACAAGTTTACTAGGATCCCTGCCTATTCAGCTCGGGAATTGGCTCGACCTAACGCAGAGGTGTGGAGTCTAACCGTGCCGAGGGTTTTCTGCCAGTGACCCCTCCAATTGGGATTTGGGCTTCTGCGGCACTCGACACGTCGGTCACGGTCCTCTGGTTAGGTTTCCCTTTATGAGCTGGTGGCGGGGAGATAGGCAATATGGAGGAGCGGTCGTCTAGCCGGGTCGGTATTATACGGTCAGTTAGGAGCCCAGGGGAGAGGCAACGAAGGTCCAAAACAAGCCGGGTCATACACGGGAGACACTGGTTGCGGTACACTGGGATGAGACGGGAGAGTAGTCGAGAGCGAGCTGGGGTCATACACGGGAGGTCACAGGCGGAGTACAAGGGGTTAAGCGGAAGAGTAGTCAGTAACAAGCCGGATCAAATAGTAGCAATAGGGACAAGCACTAAGGCACAATAACGCTGGAGTAGGTGTGAGCCTATACTCTGGCGGGGTTTGCCTGTCAGGGACTTCCTTTTATCCCTGCAGGCAAAACCCCCTAATTTCCTGTCTGTCCCTTTAAAAGTTCATGAGAGCGGCGCGCGCGCCCCTAGTGAGCGCGCGCCCGCCTGCCCGACAGAGCCCCGCTTCCGCCGGGAAACCACTGCTGGAAGCGGGGACTCCAGCACACTGACGCGGCCAGCCCTGCACGCCGCCCCAGCCCTGCCGCCATTGCCGCTGACCCCGGAGGGAGCGCCCGCGCCACCCACGCCCCCGGACCCGGTAAGTGATCACCGCGGTCCGGGAGGCTGTGACATCAGGTAAGTGGCATGTAAAACTCAAAATTTAATAACACTTTAAAATATTAAAAACCATTCATTGTTGTGTATCCAGAAATTTGATGAAAGTTAGGACAGGAGTAGGATCCCAAAGATAACAGTCAGGTCCATCTGTTTTTCATTACATCCATGAGCATACCAAGTTAAGCAGCAATGCTGGGCGTACAATGAAGGTTACACTGTGTAATACAGTATAAGATATACAAGGACTCAAGGCATATACTGTATGCAGTGGCGTAACTACAAATTGGCTCCCAAATTGGCAAATTTACAATGGCTCCCCCCTGCCAAAAAGGGGTGTGATATATTAGGCAAATTCCAGAACTAGCCACATATCCTTCATATTCCTTTCCTATCCCATCACATCCCCACTGTACAGTCCACACAGTGAGTGATGGTCATCTAATATCGTATTATCATCCCAGAAATGGTTGGACTATAATTATGGCTGTTTGTGGACTGGCGGTAAATAAGGGTGACTATCTGTCCTAACTTTCATCACATTTCTGGATACACAACAATAAATAGTTCTTAATATTCTAAAGTGTTATTAGTTTTGGCAGTGGACAGGGTACTCTGATTGTGAGTATGAGGCACTGTGTGTTCTTACCCTGTACGTGAGGACTATACAGTGGGGATGTGATTGGATAGGAAAGGAATATGAAGGTTACGTGGCTTGTTCTGGAATTTGCCTAATATATCACACCCCTTGACAGCTGTCATTGTAACTAGATAATCACTGTTATTCACTTCACCTACCAGTGTTTTTAATATTATAGTTGTTTGTTCTACAGTACAGTATATACACTATCACTACGCAAGGACGTGATATAAATATATAAAGTATCAAACAATAGAAGGCACTTACCGGACTTCAACAGGCACCTGAATATTAAAAAATCCATAAACATCACTAGAAACTGTATTACGTATAGCCAATATCACATTTCAAAAATAAAATATACATTTTCTACCTTTTGCCAATAGGCAGACCTCACTTGCTGATAGATCTACTTTATGTACACGTCAGTTTTCCATTATATGCATTGTGTCTGTGTATGGCTTATATCACACAGTGCAACCTTCATGGTATGCCCAACATGGCTGCTTCACTTGGTATGCTCATGGATTTAATGAAAAACAGATGGACCTGACTGTTATATTTGGGACCCTACTCCTAGTAACAAGATGCTGAACCACTCATTGTATGTAATATCCTCTAGATGTTACCTAGTCCACCCAAGACAATCCTATTTAGTGCAACCAAGATGGCTGCCTCATCTGGTACCTTTCATAGGTGGAATGCTGACTTTTGGAAGTTGTGACACAAAATGTCTGCTCAAACCCTTAAATATGCTTATTGTGCTCTACAGGTTTCAGGTTATTTTAATTTTTTTTTGTGTGGGTTTATATATTCTGAAATATAAATATACCATGCTTCTGAATCTGTAAAGCGTCTTTGAAGTTGCCCATACATGGTACAATGGTGCTGTCTGATGCGATGCCCGCTCCTGCGGGTATCCTATCACACAGCACATAAAGTCTCTGCAGTTCATTCTTTTTCAACTTGGTCCCGTTCACATCGCACACTTTTATTGCATGCCATGAGATCTAGTTCAAAATGCATGGGAATAATTGTACCATGTATGGGCACCTTGAGTCCTAGAGAAATGCACCATATAAATAAATCATAATATATGAATTATTATTATTAATAATAATAGTAATAATAATTAGTATAATACTAATTATTGTTATTATATAGAGCATAAAGAAGCATATATTTTATAATGCCAACTTCTTAAAAGAATCTGCTAAAAAACAATAATTTTATCTTACAAAGAAGTCCATGCTTCTCTGAAAATCAATTACAGTAGCCATTGTGGAATAATTAAAGGTAAAAAAAAAATCACTACCTTACATACCTTCGGGTTTCCAGTAATTGAAATAAAATTAATAGATGAAACTATACAAAAGAAGGAATATACAGGCTGGAACTCATCTCAGAACCAACTTTCATTTTAATCACTCCACAAATAGAATACAATAGGATTTAGGTAATTGGATTTAAGAATAACCGGATTACATAGCTCTAGAAAACTATGAGCATGAAATGATTTGTCCTTACACACAGATAGGAATAGATAACCCATGAACATTCTTAATGTGATTTTTTGGGAGAAATATCAATAATCAGTGTAACTCAAAGGATTTGAAGTAAGTTAAATAAAGAAGACTGCCCATTAAGCAATGTTGTCGCTGAAGGCCCATGGGCCCCAGGCCCATGAAATGTAGAGTTCAGTAAATCTTTTTGAGGAGGGTCTTTGTTAACTAATTGTATTTATTATTGTTTTTTTCCAGATTGCATGATCTATTACACTATTTATTAAGGACCCACGACCTTAGGGAGGGGTGCGCACCTTGAGGCCGATTCAGGATCGCTCTGTGTTATACGAATTTGGCCCGGACATGACGGTTGGGGTTTGCGCATGTGCAAACCCCAGCGCCAAATGGTTTAGTTGAGTTACATACTCACAGGACTGTTTGCTGTGGGGTGGGAGGGCTGGGGACGGGCAGGTTGCCGCTGCAGGGAAACGCCTTCACTGGGCGTGGCATTCTCTGCTCGGGGCGGATGGTTGACCTCAGCGCTTGCCCCCTCTTCGGCGGACTCTGACAGAAATAAAAGTCAGTTTAGAGGGGGTGGGCAGGTGTTTGTCGAGCAATGAGTGGCATTTAAAAGATTGCGAACAACCGCTGCTTAGTTAACCTTGCTGAATCAGTCCCCTTGTCTGTTGCCCAGAGCATAAGTCCAAGTAGGCGGCAATGTTGCAGCCCTAATGGCATCCTTCTCTAATACAGTATGTGGGATTCTGAAGCTATAGCATTGTGCACTTGGTAGTGTGTTATTAGAATGCATATGACACACAGCCATCTATGTGTGTTTATTGTGTACATTTATTTTGTGATATGTATCAAAATGGATGCCGGGTACTTGGACAGGCTTATGCCCCATAGATAGTGCTGGAGGGCAAAAGAGTAGACACTGGCCTATGGGCCCACACCTTTTAGGGGCCCAACAACAACGGATTAAAATAAAATTGATTTGATAGTGAAAGAAAAATTTACAACCAAGCTTTTTAAACTGTTTCCAAAATCTAGAAAAAATGAATCAACTCAAAGAAACAAAAACTTTATATTAAAGACTCTATAAAGAAAATACTTTAATAATGTAATGTAGTTATTAACAACTTGCATAACCCATAGATATCAGATTCCCATTACAGTTTACGATTATAGACTGTTGATTATTACAATTAAAAATGTATTAGGAGATAGTCTGCAAGGGGGGCCCTGAGATTTTGACTGTCTAAGGGGCTCCACAGGGTTTAATCCAGAACTGTCTGTAGATGACCTGCTGTATGTCTGTTTTGCAGAAGGGTTGATGAGTAGAATGAGGTTTAAGATCACTGAGCCTTTTGAAGCAAACCCAGACCTAGAGAAGGGCAGATAATCATCTATGTACAGATAATAAAAGGTTCTACTTGAAGCTGTCCCAAAACAAGTGAGTGTTGTGGAGTGGGTGAGGATAGAGATGACCTTTTCATGAGGGTTATGCCTAAGTGTGTATTAAGCCAGAGCATGACAGAATATTCTCAAAGATCAATATCTCAAATGTCTCCTTTTATGTAAATGATCTGCATCCTATCTCTTGGGTAGCAGTTATAGGACACATCAATAGACCATCTCCTAACATTTCAGAATGTGATCACATCGATGCTATGTATCATCTGGCATCTGTAGGGACCAGCGCTCCAAGAGAGGCCTGTCCCAGTGATGTGATCAGGGAGCTGCTATTCTCAACATTTGACGTCAGCAGCAAATACTGTAGCATGAACTGTGTCATGTGTTGTGTGCTGGCTTGGTGGATATATAAGGTGTGCACTGTGCACTAGGCCATCTTTACACATCACTCATTGCGAATAAACGGAGTGAAAACTGCAGACCACCACGCGCCACTGACATGAGAAGTTAACATCAGTTATAAAGGTGGGTGAAGGACGACTGACATGCTACATTTTAGCAGCTCACTATCAAAATGAACCTGGGGCTACCATATGTGATTCTAAAAAAGTCAGCAACCTCCTGCATATGGGTCTCTGAAGCAAACGGATGGTCATTGCACCAATACTAATGGAAGTGCATTGGCGAAAAGGCTTCAATTTGCGTGGCAGTGTCGGAATTGGACCTTTGCTGATTGACACATTGACAGGAAGTGTGGCGTGCCTCCACCACAGCCACTCCAATATCACTTCCAGGGTCGGATATCTGGTAGAGCACAAGTTAGAATGCATAGGGGGAAAGTTTGGTAGCCATCTTACTTCTGGGTGTTGCAATACGTCACTTCCAGACTCTGTAACATACAGACAAAATCATAACCACAATTCTGTGACTGTACTATATACAGATGTAACGCCTGCCATTCTTACAGGGGCTGGCGGTAGATTAGCCAGCTCCCGCCAGCCGCCTGAAGGGGATGCGTGCATCCCCTTACTACGGAGATCCCCGCCGGTCCCCACCACTTCACCGCTGGTCCCCTCGGCCAGATTCCACCTCCCCGCTCGCCCCCCTAACCCTGCTCGTCTCCCTGAAGCGGAGATGCCCATGTTTCGTGTCCACCGCCATCAGGAAACTGGGACACAATGGAGCGGTTCACCAGAGGGGGCAGTCTAGTGAGCCCCGGCACTGAATGAAGGACGCTCCATCTGTACACTGCTTCTCCTGAGGGGATTATTACCTCAGATAAAGAGATACATCTTTTCCTGAGCAGTCTTTATGAGCATCTTCAGCTCCATGGCTCCTACAGTATATAGTGGATCTGTCTTTTTAATTTAATGTTAAGCTATGTTGAAATTAATATTCAAGACAAAAACACATTTTTTTTGTTCCACACAGGATCTCTACCCCTAAGGTTCTGAATTATCAGTAATTTTTGGGTTTCGGATTTAAATTAAAGACCAACTTCACCTGTCTATTTCGGGATTGGGTGTGACTGGTCTCATCACCCTGAATATTCTTTGGTTGGTGGTGCTCAGAGGGAATATGTTAATTTACAACGAGGAAAGAATACTCCTTTTTGGGGCACTCAATAGAAAAGTTCCTAGGTGTATTTTCACTAGCACATATGTTAGTATTCTTTATTTACTCAGAATACTTACATACAGGTATGTACTAGTGAAAATATACCTTTTTCTTTTGAATGCCCCAAAAAAGAGTCTTCTTTCCTCCTTGTAAATTGAAAATAATATTTACAGACCATGGGGCTGATACAAACCAGATTGCAGATATGTGACTCTGCAGCCCTGCGATCAGTTAGCCCCCTCCCCGTCGGAGAGAACTCCCACCCCTGTGCATAGAATGGCTTTGCAGCCATGCAAAGAGGGGAAAATCCATTCAAAATCAATCACTCAAGACTATCTCGGCACTGCAATGGCCGTGGTGAGATCGGGGCCGCTGATGCAATCAGAGTCCCTCCAAATGGTCGGGCCCGCATGAGATTTTCAGCGGCACTCACAGAAAACACTGTGGTGCCACCCACAAATGTTGGCCAGCTGTCAATCAGCCAAAGTACTAAATTATTGCTACAGGTATTTTATACACAAGAGCAGGTTGCAAAATGTTTTAACCACTGACCTGCCAGAAAGCTCACTGTGTGGAAGAGAATCTGTCCCACAGCTGCTACACTCAGAGATACTCTAGTCCTCCTGCTTCCTGGTACCCCACCACCACCACTGTTTCTGCTGTGATGCCAATCAATCATTGGGCAGCCTGGTAAATGCCCCACCACACAGCTGCAGACATTAGCAGTCATCGGGTCAATATAAAGAAAGCACCCCTCAACTTTCGTCCGGACCAAATTAGGCTGCAGAATGGAGTTATGCATCCGGATAAAATAAAGTCACAATGGTTGTGATGTTCCGATGCTTGCTATATTTGCCGATGGTGATGGCTGATGTTTTCCGATGTTTCTCAAAAAAAAATTGAGGTTTTAATTACAAATGTTGCAGATTTTTTTATAACATCAATTTGATAAGTCTTAAATAGTTGTTCTTGACCTAATTCAGTTATTAAAAAATATATATTTTGAGCTATTTTTAGAAAAAATATTAATCACTGATGATGCACTATATGTGGATAATGACAGTAACCAAATGATTTATATAAAAATAGTTTGTCTTTGGGGATTTTTTAGATCTGTTTTCTGCATTGCTCACCCACAAGTAAAACATTAT
This sequence comes from Crinia signifera, assembly GCF_055691185.1. NCBI lineage: Eukaryota > Metazoa > Chordata > Amphibia > Anura > Myobatrachidae > Crinia > Crinia signifera. The sequence continues at coordinate 258,791,622 of NC_139219.1, forward strand.
GTTGATCTGTGCCTCAGGGTTCAGTAACAGATTGTTTACCTCTTATTGACCACTGAGAACAATCTCTCCTATTATTATTAAGACATGTCATCTGACCTCATTACAGAGAAGTTATTTCAGTGTTTTTGTTATGTTGTATTTGTAACTTTTTAGGTTCCTGTCCAGTGGAATGTTACAAAACCCTTAAACCAGTGTTTTTTCTGATAAATCACAGACTTTAGACCATTTGGCTCATTTATCCATAAATATTTTCAGGATATCACTTGAAATTCTCTCTTTAATTTACAAAACCATGGCCCTTATTCTGGTTGGTGTGGTAATATCCGTGTGCGTTCGTGCCGCCGATGTTTTGTGTCTGCGCATGTGCAGAGGCGTCTCTGCGCATGTGCGAGCGGAACGCACGGCCACATTCCGCATAAAATGTGTACACTATGAACAGGGGGTGGAGAGGGGTGTGAAGGGCTGTTTGGGCTCATTACCATATGTTTACACCTCGCGTTTCATGGGCGTTCCCATGCAAACGCTGGGCGTACGTATGGTAATGCAGCCGTGACGCACGTGTAGGGGGCGGACATATGACATTGCCGGATGTCAGCTGCCCGCCCAGATCCCTGCTTTTGCACGGAGAAATGCCCGTGTGGTCTGAGGTTGCGGGAGCTGCCTGGCCATTCGGTCCTGCATTCGATGGTCTGCGGCCATCGAATGATGGGGGAGGTTCCCTGAGATGGAGGAGGTGTATTCATGAGACATACACGTGCGGTCCGTTTGGACAGCTTCTTACCGCGTACAGACAGAGTTGGCGATCCGTATGGAAGGCAGGGTTTAGGATGCACGGTGCTGGCCGCATATTCGCATCCGGCCGCACCGATCAGAATAAGGGCCCATGTGCACTGTGGGGGGGGGGGGGGGGTCGGGCAGTGCAGAGAGATTTAGATTTGGGTAGAGATGAACAGTTCGGATTCCAAGGAATCCAAAACACTCCGCGAGTCTGCAAGTCCGGGATACCCAGAGAAATGCGTCAGTCTACAGCACCCCTGCCTTTCCTTCCTCTCAAATTGGTGGTACAAAGCTCCAACTTTCCACAAGGATACCTGAACCAGGACTACAAAGTGGACCGTGCTACCTACTGGGGTTCTACAACAACTACAAATAAGGACAGAGCAATCAACTCACGGGGACCACTTTCCACCACAACAAGAACTGTGGCATTCATCCCGGATATGTGAGTCATTTAACTGTCCCCCCAAATAACTTTTGTCCATTGGGAGTCCAAATAGGAACAGGATCCATACAGAAGGGATCAGCGGGGTGCTTTCCCCAAAATTATCCCCGATCAATTCAAAGGGGTCTTCATTCTTTTAGGCTTGCACCAATCACACGCCAATATCATTGTGATGCTATGCAATATCCATACTCATTTGAAGGTGTTTTAATGTTGTGTAATACCTTGCACGTTTAAAGATGTTTTAATGTGTTAATTCACATATTTCTTAATAAATTGTTACTGTGATATACTTCCTCAAAAGCGCAGTTTCAACCTCTTTTTTCTTGTTTCCTTTTTAGGGGCTGACCACCCCTATTTGTAAACTGCTGCTAGATTTGAATTAAACCAAGGGCAGCGCCTGTCTAGCACCTAGTGGTACTACACACACATTCCGTATTTTGAGAGAGTCTTCAGCACAGCTGGGAACCTTGTGAGTGAGAGACGTCAGAGGCTACTCCCTCAAAATATCGAAAAAATTATGTTCATAAAAATGAACTACAAATTTCACGAGGAAGACGGGGGGGTGGGGGCAGCAAGACATTCTGGGACCATCAGGGAGAGAAGCCGGACTGGGATCAGGAATCATATGGGGGAAGGAGATGATGGGGGGGACGGAGACATAGACAAAGTCCCGGGACATAACAAGGGTATAATCGGGGGTAACTCTCAGGGTGCATCAGGAATGTCATGTAATAAAATGTTATGTTGTAACAGTCACGTTACCCCACTACAGTTCTTAGGTACAGATGATCTTAGTATACAGGAAGGAGGGAAGGACAGAGGAAGAATTCCCAGAACTATAAAGAGGGCAGGCAGTGTGCATGGTGGGGAGGCCTGTAGAGAGTCTATTGAAGGGGAGAGGGGAAAGAGGAAGCTAGTAAAGAATTCAAATGGGTCCTGGGGTGAAACTAATCACAATATTAGAGCCATATCTAAAAATAAACATAAATTAAAATGCTTACTGGCTAATGCAAGAAGCTTAGTGAGTAAAATCGGGGAGCTAGAAACGGTGATCAGTAGGGACGACTACGACATCATTGGTATTACAGAAACATGGTGTAATGAGTCGCATGACTGGGCATTAAACATGGAGGGATATACACTCTACAGGAAAGACAGGGAAAATAGAAGGGGCGGGGGTGTGTGCCTATATGTAAATAATAACTTAACATCATGTGAGAAAAATATGAGCACAGACCTGGAAGACGACAACTCGGAGACAGTGTGGGCAGAGATAACCGACAATAATAAAAAAACAAAAAACAAATTTATAATAGGGGTATGCTATAGACCACCAAATATAAACGAAAGGGAAGAGTCTCTACTTTTAAACCAAATCAAACAAGCATCAAATCAGGGTCAGGTATTAATTATGGGGGATTTTAATTTACCCGACATTGATTGGGAAAACGAAACAGGTAAATCAGCAAGAAGCAATGGGTTCTTAAGCTTACTTAAAGACCAGTTTATTACACAAACGGTGGAAACTCCAACTCGTGATGAGGCACTCTTGGACTTAGTTTTAACAAATAACACAGACTTAGTTTCAAACACAAAAGTAATTGAACAATTAGGGAACAGTGATCACAATATGGTTTCACTGGAAATCAACTTCAGTAAATTACATCAAAAAGGATCTGCAAAAATACTAAACTTCAGAAAAGCGAACTTTGAATTATTCAGGGAAGCCCTAACAGGAATTGGGTGGGAAACGGTTATGGAGGGAAAAAATGCAGAGGAAATGTGGGATACTCTAAAAAAGGTGCTTGATTCACTAACTATTGAATACATTCCTAAAGTAACTAAAGGTAAATTCAACAAAAAAAAGCCACCATGGTTGGACAAAGAAGTAAGGTCAGCTATCAACAATAAAACCAGAGCCTTTAAATTCTATAAAAATAACTTGAATGAGGAGGCGTTCGCAAAATACAAAGAATCAAACAAAACTTGTAAAGGGGTAATCAAAGCAGCTAAAATATTATATGAAGAGTGCATAGCCACTGAAAGCAAAACCAACCCAAAGAAGTTTTTTAAATACATAAATAGTAAACGTTTAATTAAGGAAAACATAGGCCCACTAACGGATACTAGTGGAAAAAGTGTTACTGAGGACAAGGGAAAAGCAAAACTGTTAAATGAGTTCTTCTCATCAGTATTTACTAAGGGAGAGCAGACTGTGGAACGAACATTTACCACAAACGGGACAAATAAGCCAGATCTCATTGTGGATTTCACGCCGAAGGAAATAATACTGAGGCTAAGCAAACTCAAAACAAATAAATCATCAGGGGCAGATGGGATTCATCCGAGGGTATTAATGGAATTAAGGGATAAACTAGCTACCCCCCTACATTATATCTTTAGCAAGTCACTATCGTCAGGTATAGTACCAAAAGATTGGAGAATAGCAGAGGTAGTGCCAATATTCAAAAAAGGAAAAAAGGAAGATCCCGCTAATTACAGACCCGTTAGTTTAACATCAATTCTGGGTAAACTATTTGAAGGATTTTTAAGGGATGGTATCCAGAAATATTTAGATCATCACAGTCTACTCATTGCTAACCAACATGGGTTCGTGAAAAATCGTTCATGCCAAACTAATCTACTAGGGTTCTATGAAGAGGTTAGCAAAAACCTCGATAATGGAAATGCTGTAGATGTGATTTTCCTAGATTTCGCTAAAGCATTTGATACTGTCCCACACAAGAGATTGATTAATAAAATGGAGAACCTAGGATTGGGTGAAAATATCTGCAGATGGGTAGGGAATTGGCTATGTAATAGAGAACAAAGAGTGGTTGTGAATGGTGCTGTATCAGATATGATACCGGTACTAAGTGGAGTGCCCCAGGGTTCGGTTTTGGGGCCCATTTTGTTTAACATTTTTATTAACGATATTGGGATAGGGTTATTCAGCAATGTATCCATCTTTGCGGACGATACAAAACTTAGCAAAGTCATCAAATCATCAGAAGATGTCACCATGCTTCAAAATGATCTTGCAATTCTAGATGAGTGGGCAAAAAAATGGAAGATGAGGTTCAATGTAGAAAAATGTAAGGTTATGCACCTTGGGAGACACAACCAGTGTGCAAGTTACAACCTTAGCGGAGAGGAACTGGGTAATTCCATACTTGAAAAGGATCTAGGAGTCCAAATAGACAGCAAACTAGGATGTAGTGCCCATTGTAATGTAGCTACAAAAAAGGCCAACAAAATTCTGGCATGTATTAAGAGGGGAATGGAAACTAGGGACTCGAGGGTAATTATGCCACTATATAAAGCATTGGTGAGACCTCACCTAGAGTACGGAGTACAGTTCTGGGCCCCACACTATAAAAAGGACATCATAGAATTAGAAAAAGTCCAAAGGCGAGCAACAAAGCTTATTAGGGGAATGGAGAATTTAAGCTACGGGGAGAGATTAAGCAATTTGGGACTATTTACATTAGAAAAGAGACGTTTAAGGGGGGACATGCTCAACATGTACAAGTATATCAAGGGCCAATATAAGGAAAAGTCACGCACCCTCTTTTCTACTAGAAAGGAATCTAGGACGCTAGGGCATGAGTATAGATTAGAAGAAAAAAGATTTCATTCAGCTAGTAGAAAGAATTTCTTTACAGTCAGAACAGTCAAACTCTGGAACTCTCTTCCCAGAGAGGTGGTAGCGGCTGGCTCATTAAATGCGTTCAAGGCAAAGTTGGACAAACATTTACTGGAGAAAAACATCCATGGGTACAAATAAGAAATATAATTTGTCTGTAAAATACCAGAACCTACCAAATCAGCAATGGATATCTATACCAGGTTGAACTAGATGGACGCAAGTCTTTTTTCAGCCTTACCTACTATGTAACTATGTAAGACCTTTCCCACCAATTCCATCGCAAAACACAGACATCGCTCATGGAGGATTCCAGCAGTGATGAACTGATATTGTGTGATGATGATGATGATTCGAAGGATGTACACACTAATGAGAGTGAGGATTAGGATGGTCAATCTGTAGCTTTTTGTGGGGGGCCCAAACGAACCAGTCATTTCAGTCACAGTTTTGGCAGTCCCTCTGCCTGAAATGAATGGTTTGTGTTGAAGTGTGCAATGTGCATGTCCTTTTTTACAAGCTAAGGATGGGTGGTCTCAGGGACAATTCCACCTTCCGCCTCTTCTTTTTTCTTGATATTCTTCTAATTATTATTTAATTATTTTGTGCTATTTTGAGCATTGCTTCTTTTATTGTGGGGGCCCAAACGAACCAGTCATTTTAGTCCCAAACGAACCAGTCATTTCAGTCACAGGTTTGGCAGTCCCTCTGATTGAAATTATTGGTTTTATCAAGTGTGCAATGTGCATGTCCTTTTTTTACAAGCTAAGGGTGGTTGGGCCCGGGTGGGTGGGCCCAGGGACAATTCCATCTTGCATCACCATTCATTAATCCCACTGCTGTGAGGCAGATATGTAACAAACTACCATCTGTTTGTGCTGAGGCTCTGTCGCCTAGTATAATATAAATAACCAGCCAGCTTGCTGCAGACCTTGGCCTAAATTGAATGAATACAACATTGTGAGTAAGTGTCAAAATTATCTGAAATAGTCTGGAAATTAATGTTATTGAGGATAATATTACTCTAAGGACAAAAAAACCCAAACATTACGTAATTTGGCAGTTTTATGACCATTTAAAAAGAAAATCCAAATCCAAAGCCTTTCACCGCCCTTGACAAATCCAAATTCCTACGATTAATCCAAATCCAAATCTTGGGCCCTGGCGCCCATCTCTAGATTTGGGTGGGATTTGTACTTCAAACTGATATCTGTGTAAACATAAAGCAGCCCGAAACAAAATAACACCCAAATCTAACTCTCTCTGCACATATTATATCAGCCCCACCTGCAGTGTACATGGTTTATTCCATTAGAGAGAGAATTTGCTTTTGCAAGTGAACCAGAATCAGGCCCCTAGAGAGGCTGTTTATTTGTGAATTTAGGGGAGGGTTGCAAATATTAATAGCTAATATGACCTCTTAGATGGAACATCCCAAGGGGACCCATAAGGTATCCTGGTCACATAGGCGAATCTAGAATTATGGTAATGGGTGGTCCCAGATCTAGATATGACAGTAGTGGGACCAGAGGCGTAACTCTGGGAGGCAATGGAGTCATCTGCCGCCAGGCTCTTGCTCCCAAGGGGGCACCTATCCTCCCCCTCAAGTTTGAATCAGTTAATTAAAAGCCACCAACTTCACTTCTGTGGCTGACTCCCTGTCCTAGCAGGATAATAGATGTCACATTCTCTTTATTTTAAACATAATTCCATAATATACATACATATATTTATGTAAGCTGGTGTGTGTGTGTCAGGGGGGTGGGGCACCAATATTTATCTTGCCTCCGGGCAACTCAGATGAACTTACGCCACTGAGTGGGACCTTTGCGCGGCGTAGCTGCGCGTCAAAAAGGGGGGCGTGGCCTAATGGGAAGGAGGTGTGGCATCACAAAAGGGGTGTGGTATTACACTTTAAACCATACACAGTAATGCCCATTACACATTTTAGCAAACTCCGTAATACCCATTACACATAAAGCCACACGCCGTAATGCCAATTACACATAAGGCCACACACCATAATGCCCATTACACATTGTGCCACACATCATGATGCCCATTACATACTATATAACAAACCATAATGCCCATTACATATTTGCCACATAAGTACTGCTTACCTACGTGCTCATTGCTAGAGGGTTCTTGCTTGATGGCACCATAGTACCCATTACACATAATGCCGCACACCATAGTACCCATTACACATGATGCCGCACAGCATAGTACCCATTACACATGATGCTGCGCACCATAGTACCCATTACACATGATGCTGCACACATAATGTCCCTTACACATGATGCTGCACACATAATGCCCCTTACACATGATGCTGCACACATAATGCCCCTTACACATGATGCTGCACACCGTAATGCCCCTTACATATTAAGCCACACATTATGCGTAATGCTCCCACATACCACCCCTTGTCCCTTAAGTAATGCCCCCAAAAGTGCCACTTACTGTAAATTTTTATATGAGCCTTCGCTGCTGCTGCAGGGAGAGATGGAGAGCGGTGCAGCTGCTTCTATGGGGAGAGGAGCAGAGCGCAGCGCAGAGCACGCTCCCACTCCCCTCCTGGTGTCCCCTCTAGCCGAGTGGACATTTGAAATAATTTGCGCGCTGTTGTTGTGTGTGACGTCGGGGGAGCATGCCGGGCGCCGGCACCACATGATTAAAGGGGGGGCGGGCTCAGGTGAAAGCAGGGAGAAGAAGCTGCAGGGGTGAAAGTCATTGACAGCCGGACAGAGAGCAGGGGGCTGCCCGGCTGAATTCAGAGCACTGCAGGTCACGACTGTTTGAAATAATACCCCTTTCACAACAGAAAATGCAGGGATTTACCCGAGAATATGGTCCCAGGATCATGCAGGGACATTCCCAGGCTGACCCCTTATACACCAGCCTAGTCCCTGCATTTTCTGGTGTGAGGGGGAGAGACAACCACTCCCCTCTCCCTACCCCCCTTTAACCAACCAGCTATATCTTCGGAACCAACTGACCCATTTACATGAGACCAGTATCATATTGAAGAACTTTTGAGTTGGCTTCGAATGATTTTGGTCCTGTGAAACTGGGCTGTTTGGTTCCAGAGAAATCTGCCCTCAAAGAACATAAACAGTCATGAAATTATTGTGTAAGTGAGGTAGGAACCATTCACATATCTGGGCACAAAAGAACCTTTTGTGAATTATAGAATCCATCTTAAGATTTTTCCCTTGAAAAATCTTCTCTTTCATATACCCGAGGATGATACATCATCAGAAATTGAAGATAAGTACCCTCCATTTCCCTACACTTAACTGATGCAGCGCCAACACTGGTACTAAAATTCTTTTTTTCAAACTTGTAACGTCTTGGGACTTTAAGGGATAGTCCCTTCTTGTAACAGTGAGGCAGCAAAACATCAGAAGCAGCGCCAAAGAACCTAGCCAAAAAAAAACAACATATTGACAGTCATGAAATTACATTTAAGAAAAAAAAAAAACGGTTTAACCTCAATATCCCTGGAACTAATTAACCCATATGGATCCAGCCTGGTATCAGATTGAAGGCCCAGCGATTTGGGTTCGACTGAGATCTGGCACTGGCAGCCGTTGAACTGGGTGGGGGTTGGAATTAGCAGGTCCCATGTTATCCTATAGGGAAAACGTTCCAGCTGTGCCTGGCAGTACTGTATCTCCGGTTCCCAGGGGGCTAGAGACACGGGGCTGGGCTCGTTGGAAAGCCCCAATCCCTCAGCTACAAAATGGGCTAATGGGTGGTCCTGTGCACCCCAGGACCACCCCCTAGATTCACCTATGCCTGGTCATTCAAAGTGTTCCCTGAGTAGCACTGTGCAACTTCCCTGTGGCATCATGACATCATATGGACCTGCCTGCACAAAATGGTTTCATCCCCTGTATGTGGGCAGTCAATTTACCTTAAATCTAACACGGGCATTAAGCTTTTTCCAAAAGACCTACAGCCTGATTCAGATTTGTAGGCAATGATGATATTTATGCAACTGAGCACAAATCTCATCGGTAGTCTGTACATGTGCCAAGGTACTCTATCAATGGCAACCTGCAATCAGCAGCAAAAACAGAATGTTATGGATTTTTTGAGGGAGTAGGGCCCCAAACCAGTATCTAGCCTAGGGCCCCATGAGGTATAAATCCACCTCTTGGACCAGCATGTACAGTGCATAGATATAAATAAAATCACAAACCCCTCCTATATATCCCCTGCATATAAGTCCCATGTGACTGGAGCATCACAGGTCCCATTCCACAGGGATGGATATGCATTCCACCGGCAGGCCATAGGGTATGGAGTTAGCGATCACTATCATAGTCATGGAAACACACACGAGGGTCAGAAAACCTCCTTTATAGGCCACTGCATACCAGCGATGAGGAAGTCAGTGAGTTAGAACATTAATAATGCATTATTATTGCAAGCAGCGTGCAAAAAAGATTACAGTACGCCCTGTGTGTATCTTATCCTTTACTTGTGTTCATCCCTCCAATCCCTGTGGCTCAGCCTTCCCCTCCCTATGTGTATTCAGCCTAATCCTCCTCAGTCTCTCTAGTATATCCACCCTAGTGCTTCCTCATGTCACTTCATCTACAGTCTCTCAAACTCTCACCTAGTTTGTACTTACCTCCTGATGGTTCTGCTGCTTTGTCTCTGCAGACAGTTCAGTTGCTCTGCTGAAACTTATGATCATAGGCTTTGGAACTGGGGTCTCTGCCCCCCCCCCCCCCCCCAATAGTTTAGAGATCCTTGTAAATGTACTGGGTCTTGGGGTATAGAGTGGCCACAATCGCCAGCTAATATGGCCATTATCAGAATGGGGATAAACCCATGTCAGGCTGCTCCACCTCGTCCCTCCTCAAAGCCCTTCTCTTCCTGCCCTCAGGGCTATCCTCTTCCCTGCACCTAACTCTGACCCCTAAAGTGTGTGGCAAATTACACTTGGCTGGCACCTTCTCTGGGCCTGTCCTATGATTTTCTCAGCTCCCACTTAATCTGTTCTTCTCCTCTTCCCCTTTGTCCTCCCACCCCAAACTCTGGCAGCAACCTGACCTCCAACCCACTATAGCTGGAAATATGCCCTTTAAAGTCTCATTATGTCCAATGCACCGCCTCAGCCAGGGTATGAGCTATGGACCTTATTCTGGTCCACATGCAAAGCTGCAAATTTCACAGCTTTGCATGTGGGTAAAACACCGCCTGCGCGAATGGTGACCCCCCTTGCTCGCCGTGTTCCCTGAACGGCTGCAAATGAGTGTTTAGCATAAACATCCAATCGCAGCCTTGGTTGCAGGGGACAAAATCATTAGGTGGTTGTTGACCATCAAATGATTTCTACAGCACTCGGAGATGTAAGACACCGCCCAGCGTTTTCATGGGAACGCACATAAAATGCTGGGCGTTCCCATGGGCGCGACCTCTCGCTGCCACCCCACGCCCCCGCCCGCACTACTAGGTATGAACGGGATGGCAAACCTAAATGCGCATACACAAACGCTAAACATCGCTCCCCTTGTGCGATATATGTGGGGGAGCGATGTGATCAGAATATGGCCCTATATGTGGATCCCCTTTCTACATAAAGTCACTCACATGTTACAGTTATGTTTTGGGGGCATATTTATTCTACATACAGGGAAATAACCTGAAAACACAGGATATCCTTACAATGTAAGTATCCCCTGAAAGTCTTACAGGAGTTCCGAAGCAGATATTAAAGATTTATGCTGCACGTTCCCTGTTTCCCATGGCAATAGCAATGTTGTTAGCCATTTACTCTATGTGCTACATATTGCACAATTTACTGCAAGAGGGACTGTCCAGATCCCTGCAAGAGGGACTGTCCAGATCCCTCCCCAGCAACAGCCACTGGTGCATCCGCTAATGGCCATGTATGTACAGTAGATATAAAGGAAAGTGATACCTGATGCAATCACTTTACTGTGCACATTGCTGGAATGGACTCCGATCAGAGATCCTGACCCTGGATGTGGGTATTAATACATCTTGGCAGGAGTACTTATTGCCTGAATAGTAGTGATAAGGAATTCTACTAAATTTGTCTTAATCTCAATTAACAGTAAACAGTAAATTGGCCCTTTAATGTTGTATTTTTTTCTAATACACTAGTATATGCCTTCCCGCTATGCAGTTGTTTTACTATCTATCTATCTATCTATCTATCTATCTATCTATCTATCTATCTATCTATCAGTCATCAGGTAGGTGGTGTGGCGGGTAAAGTTCAGCTGCTACTGAGGGGGTGACAAACAATAAAAAATTTCACATTTTCTAGGACTTTTCTACCATTCTACATGGTTAAGTTTTCAATTGTTTAGCTATTTACACAATCAGGATAACAGATTTACAAAATTATATTCCGCTAAACTACAGGTAATTGAACATAACTTTTTTTAACTAGCCAGGTAAAACATAACCATACTGTAGATCACCTTAATGAATACAACAGAACATCTCCCAGATTACTGTATAGTTAATGCTTTTTAGTTTGTTATGCAATTTGATCTGCTTATGTTTCCATTGGAGCATTTCCATATCGCTTAGCAGGTTCCCCGTTGCCAAATCTAGCGCCTTTGTACTCTGGCCTTTATTTAAATTTCTTGCATTGAAAAGTAACTAGCATGAAACATTTAACCCAATGGTGCCTAGGTTTGGTTTAGTGGGAAATCTAAAGAAAATGATGTTTAAAGTTTAGCCTTGTAATAAAGGAAAGTATTGTCTGTGTTATACATAAAACAGAGCAAATAGCAAAAATAACTATTTTAATGGTACTTACAAGCATATTTTTCTTAATATATAGGGTGACATGTAATAGAGTGTAATTTTCTGACGTCAGAAATTGCACATTTTCCGAAAATCACACTTTTTAAGGTAAAAATCGTAAATGTAATTGGGTGCAATTTTTGCTAAACATTACCAAAATCACAAACAAAATAGACCAGGTCCAGGCTGACGAGTTTGACAGAACCATGGCCCTTATTCTGGTTGGTGCGTATATTTCCGAGTACTTACGGATGGCGGTTTTTAGCCGACTGCGCATGCGTGGGGAGCGCTATGCGCATGTGCCACGCATGGTCTCCGTACTTGTACTCACTAATACCGTACAGAAATGTGCACCGCGTATTATGGGCGTCATTCGGAATGACACAGGGGCGTACTTTCAAAGTGGGCTAAACTGGGCGGAAACATGGGCGGACACGGGGGAGTGCACTTATTTTGGTAGGCGTGCATTCGGACAGCACACCGAATGCACGCGAACAAAAAGGCTAGAAATATGCGGTGTCCATAAACAAGTATTGCTTTGCGGACACCACTCGTTCATGCGCTAGGCAATCGCTACGCCTAATCAGTACAACCAATGTCAGCTGAACACAATACAATCCACTCCTTTACTCATTACTCATTAATTACACGCTTCTCGCTGCTTCAATTGGAACCATTGCAGCTTAAATGGTCCATTACTAAACACACACATATATGCTGCACTTTTCACACACTTTTACATTGCAAATAGTGGACACAACTTAATATGACTAAGAGAAATACACATGTCACTTCGACATGTATCAATTGAACCACACATTTGGGGGTGAAATAAAAAATTTTATTACCAGAAGTTATAAAATAAAATGGAAAGCGGCCAAAAATAAAATGTACCATGCCAGGAATAAAATTAAATAATATATAATGAAGACATGATTTTTGCCCATACATAGCCACAGCAGAATCATTAGGAACACATCAGGTGGCTTCACAACAAAAGTATAGCACCAACACTTCAAGCACAGCACACAGTAATGGTAGCCGAAAGAGGCCAACAGGGGAACCAAACATGACATTTGAAACGAGGGCAAATGTGGGTACCCTCGGCACGGAATTGGACACAGGAAGCTGACACACACAGCTCAATGAAAGATTTGGGAAGACATAAGGGTGGAGATTAATGCGGACACAAGTTCATTTGCGGGCACGTTTGCCCCTGGCAGGCTCTTTGCCACGTGCAGCAGCTCTTCGGCCACGGCCACGGTCAGATGCTGGCCCAGGTGGAGCATATGCTGGTGATGGGGTGGATGGTCTTCCCCCTCTGGCAGCAGGGAGTGCTGATGGTGGGAATGCACCAGAAACGGATGACATTAGGACCCTATTGCTGGCAACTAGCTCCACCATAAGCTCATTATGGTGGAGGAGGAGGTCGTTTTGCCGCAGGGCTTGATCAGACAGCACCTGCAGGCTAGCAGCAATTGATTGCTGGGTGGCAGCCATAGCCTGCAGGCTCCCAGCGATACTCTGGTGGCTGCTGACCAAACCCTGCAACACCTCCTCGGTCCTACGCACCCGCTCTGATGCCGACTCTCCCTGCTGCTGAATATGGCCAAGCACCTGCCCCCAGCTGCTACATTCAGCCGCGGTCAGTGGCTGCTGCTGCTGCACGGGCCTGGTACTGGGGGCAGGTGGCACAGACTCCTCAACCTCCTCAAGAGATTCTTGACCAAGCGGTGGGGATGCTGATGAAAGAGAACATTACAATTACCACACATTCCATGCAAAATTAGAACCAGCTACTTATGGCATTAGAAATAATTACCTTCAAGCAAAGAAGCCATGACTTCCGCTGGGGCCTCGCTGTCCATGGTGCTCACCCCCCGGACCTCCTCGACTGCAATGCAGCACTCGGCCATCTCTTCCAGGGGGGTGAGCTTCAGCTTTGATGGCATGGGGCCAGCCCCAGAGGTGTGGCTGTGTTCCCACCGCCGGGTCAATTTCTTCTTGAGGTTCGTTTTGAAGTCGTGCCACCTGCAATCAAAGTTTACATATTGATACATGTCACGCCTCATGTTTGCTGTAGCACCCATTGCAATCTGCCACAGATTACAACATGTGCTTCATGACACCAAACTTACATGATATTAAATTTGAAAACCAACCCTTAGAAGATACACTCACAGTCACCCTACAATAACTATCAATTAAATGACATGGCAAACATGTCTGTGCCTCCAAGCAACGTGCCCGGCCATTGACCAACTCCATCTAACATCTAATGTAAACATTACTGGTCTTGTAGTGGTCAAATATAACACACATGAACTTGCCTCTTCTTAACGTGCTCCGCCTCACGAAGTTGTGGAGCCACCGTATTAATCTCCGCCGTTATGTCCTCCCAGATCTTCCATCTCCTTGTGTGTGTCAGCCGGTCCTGTGGACACTCGATCCAATCCCGTGCCCGGGGCACCAGGATGGCAAGCTCCTGCGCTTCAAATGCCATGTTCCTGCTGCTTGGTTCCTCTGTTGGCCTCTTTCGCCCACGGCCACGGCCACGGCACCTGTCGCTGTACTCGAAGTGCTGGCCAGGCTACTCTGTTGGGAAGCCACCTGGTGTGATCCCAAAGATTCTGCTGAGGCTGAAGATGGGCCAGCTGGCGATTGGCCTGATGTAGATGGCCCAGCTGGCTGCTCTTCTCCCACTGGCTGGTCTGGGTTGAGGGGGACATAGGTGGTGTTGGACTCCATGCGGGCCAAGAGGTTCTGCAACACCTGTTCTTCCTCTGATTCTGAGCCAGCCATGTTTGCAACAACTTTTTGCCTTTCTAGCACAACTTTAAATACTATTTCTGTAATTGGCGTAAATCAGCTACAACCTGCGTTCCGTGCGGCAGCGTCAAGTACGGCAGCGTACGCCGCGGTGTGTGTGCGGCGCATAGGCCACGCCCATAGTAGCGGCAACTCGCTTGTGCAAAACCTGGCCTAACATCAAACTATAATTTAGGTGACCTGTTTAAAGATTTTTTGTAATGGACACCTGTAACGATATGCAATCCTAAATGCTATCTGTAAATGTTCAGTAGTACTGTGCTATTGTTGAGATTGTCCATAAAAAGTAAGTAACCCAATCCATTTTCAAATCCGGCCCAGAAGTCATGCAATAGTGATCACTGATGTCATGCACAACACATGTGCTAGGCCAATAAATAGTGCTTTGCTGCTAGGTGCATTTGTCTCCAGAGCTGTATTGGGCCAGGTTCTAAGGTAAGCACTCGCATGGTCCAGATTGTTGGTACAGCAAAGTCTTGTTAGCATTACAGAAACATGTTACCTGCCCACCATTTAACTGAAAGATGTTAAACCGGTGTGGCCCCATATAATGGTGAGCTACATGTCCCTGCATTATTTGAAATGTTTCATTTTAGTTATTGATCAGTTGATCACACCTGTAATACTTACTTAGTGTTTAGTTGTTACATGTTTTAAATACATTTGTCTTTAAGAAGGTGTGTGGTGAGGTAATATTATTGTAACTTCATTATAGATTACTATGGATCTGTGGGACTACACTGGGCGCCCCTGTATTGTACGTATAGTTGCATCAAATGTGACAAATGTTTGAGCATGACCAATCTTTGCATAGGTGTCTCCTTATTTATAAACCTTTTGTCGTAGGTTGCTGAAGCAGTGATGCAGTATATGGGTGATAGGCTAAGGGCACTTGCGGCTCACCCCACTCATGCTAGAATCTTCCGCACACGGGTGACACTCTTTGGGATGCCCGATGATGAGGTACTTACTAGGTACAGGTTACCCACACATGTCATTCTAGATATACTCTCTTTAATTGAGAGTGATCTAGAACCTCTTCATGGGCTCACGACAGCAATTCCGCCTCACACTCAGCTGCTGGCGGTCTTGCATTTCTGCGCCTCGGGATCCTTCCAACAAGTAGTGGCAGTACTTGCTGGAATATCTCAGCTGGCTTTCAGCCGAATCCTGAGGCGTGTGACGTCAGCCATGTTTAGGCGCAAGGGGCACTTCATGGCCATGTCTTTTGCCCAAGAGACCCTTCACCGAAGCCAGCAGGCATTCCATCAAATTGCTGGCTTCCCTAATGTGATAGGGGCTGTGGATGGCACCCATGTACCATTTGTGCCTCCATCAAGAAGTGAGAAGATCTATAGGAACCGAAAATTGTTCCACTCACTGAACGTGATGGTGGTATGTGGCCCATCCATGGAAATTCTCGCCTTCAACCCAAAGTTTCCCGGAAGTGCCCATGACTCTCATGTTATCCGACAAACCGGGATTTGGCAAAGACTCCAAGAGCTTGAAGGCCGTGATGCGTGGGTTCTGGGTGACTCCGGTTACCCATGTACGCCCTGGCTACTCAGCTCCCCAGAACCAGGCCCACAGGAGGCATTCAATAGGGCGCATGTTGCCACCAGGCAAGTGGTGGAGCGCTCAATTGGCCTGTTGAAGGGTCGATTTAGAGTGCTCCACCGCACTGGTGGTGACTTACAGTATGCGCCTGAAATGGTGTCGAGGATTGTGGGCCTGTGTGTTTGCTTTCACAACATAGCTGTGCGGCGTGAGATACCCTTTGATGAGTGGGAGGTTCCATCTGAGCCGCAAGACCCGCCCATGCGCCCATCCCGCACCCCTGAAAGCAGACGTGGATACCAGCTGCAGGACTCTGTGGCCATGAGATACTTCAGGTACATTTCTGAATGTTGTCCAGAGCAAACCTCTTTCCGATCTATTATCCACATCAAGGTTGACAATGAGTTAAATTTAGTGTCCTCCTAATTAAACATTAGGCAGCATGGCCTCTTAATGGCAATAGCAATACCACTACATATTAGGTTTGAGGTATATTGGTTTAAGGCCAATATTGCACGTATTGTCCATAGATTTTAATAAAAATTTTATGTTCTCATTTTTCAAGCTGAGCTTATCATCCGTGTCTGGTGAGTACATTGAATTTCTGACTTTTTTCACCATGTATGTGTGGGATGTGGGTGTGATTATTTTCTTGCGAGATGTAATTTTTATGATCACATATATATCTATGTTTATTTGGGGTGTTTTGTTCAAAATATATAAGCAGTAGGAGGTAGGCAGGCAGGCAGGCAGGTGTCCAATATAATGGTATAATCAGGAGAAGTGCTAGTATGTGTATGTGTTTTTTCTCATAAATGTACGCATACACATAAATGCATACAGTAAGTAATGCGAAGTACAGCTAAGCGATAGCACGCGTTGCTTGGTGGTGCGATGTTATCGCCGATTGTTGGGCGCATACACAATGTCCATGTCAATATGGATAATAAAGTTAATACCAAATAGTAAAGTTAACAACCAATCACACGACAGGAAGTATTTTCATGTGCCATTGCTAAAATGGCTGCCTACCAGCGAGCACAACCCTTCTCCACTGCGGAGCTGCTCTCGCTGGTGGCAGTCATGGAGAGGAGGCTGGGGCAAGCAGGCCCATTTATATCCAACAGGGACAAGCGGCGGGCATACGTGGCGGCCCGGCGCCGCATATTCGCCCGCACCAATGTGCAGAGGACCATCGCCCAATTGGAGAGGCGATGGTCCGACCTGCGGAGGCGGGAGCCGGAGCGTCTGCAGGCTCTGAGGCGGTGTCTCCAACGCTGTAAGTATTTTCGCTAAATACACATTTTTGACAGTGGGCCCGATTCTCTAAGCTTCAAAAGTCATAAAATGGAGAGTAATATACAGGCAGCCAATCTACTTCTACCTGTCATTTTTCAAACACAGTCTGTGACATGGCAGGTATGAGCTGATTGGCTGCCTGTTTATCACTCTCCATTGTATCACTTTTGAAGCTTAGTGCATCCAGCCCAGTGAATGTTATCATTTTCACATTATTGAATAATAAGATTACATGAGGTCAGTTGGGTGTTTATGACATATAAATGCCATATACTATATGTGTGATATATAACACATATATAATGTGGTTATGATATGTACTTGTTATAGTGATTACAATGTAAAATGACACTGACCCATTTTGTTTAGTTAACCCACAGCACGGGAGAGAGCCAGACAGGCCAGAGAGGAGGAGGGCCAGGAGGCCACAGAGGAGGGCCAGGAGGGCCAGGAGGCCACAGAGGAGGGCCAGGAGGCCCAGGAGGCCAAGGAGGGCCAGGAGGTCCAGGAGGTCGCCCTGGAGGTGGAAGTGGAGGGCCAGGTTGAGGTGGAGGAGGAGGAGGCGGGACAGGTGGAGATGGAGGAGGAGGTTGAGGGCCACCATGAGGTGGAATACCTAACCTCCACCACCCCTACACACACCCCTCCCCCTAGCCACGCACCAACCTCCACTATCTACCCCCCCCCATGTACCAAGAGGAGGAGGTCGCCCTACCCCTCGAGGACTTTCCACCACCTCCAAGTCTGGAGGAAGAAGAGCCGGTGGAGGTGTCTGGCAGGGGTAAGTAGACACAATGACTCATGACTAACTTAGGTACAGTTAGTTATGTGGCAAAGATGATGACATTTTGCTATAATAGAGTAAAGAGTAGTCCAAACAAATGGAAAACAACAGACACACTTTGGCCTTATAGGGCCATGCTGCAACCGTGCAATGTGGAGGCTCATGTAGGTGATGAGTGTTTATTTAAGCAGGGTCTTTGTATAGAAGCCAAAAAAAACATCAATGGAATATGGCCAGGCCAGATTTCTAACGGAGTCTCAAGTGTCCAGTTCCCCTGGGCCCCCCTGTAGCTAGTGGTCCTGTGTTGTTGCCATGTATTTTTGAAAGGCCTTATGTAGGATGTATGGAACTTAGAAATGGTTTGGTGTATGGAAGCAGATTAGTGCTGCACTTTGACCTGTCTGGCAATGTGACAAGGAATCATGAAGTAATAGGGTAGAGTGACTAGCGTAGGCTTTTAATGTGTTATCTATCTATCTATCCATCTATCATGCAGTTTAGCTATTAAGCAGTAACATGCAGGTATATATGTATGGCTAAATGTGGCATGATGTAGTGGGTGTAGGTTTCGAGTAGATTGGGGAGTGTTTGGCCAGGAGAAGTGTGAGTGATCCTCAAGTGTTGTTGTGATTTTGATATATACATTGTCAAGTGTGTGTGTTGGAAGCATCATGATCATATGTTTTCTGCCATTAGATACAGGATTGGCTAAGTAATTGTTTGTATGTATGATTTCTCATGCTGTAGGCAGGGCCGCCAAGAGAAATCCTGGGCCCCGGTACAACAACTTCCTGGGGCCCCACGGACTAAACTCCCCGCGGACCCATTGTTACACCACTGCTTACAAGGTGGATACAGGGACAAAGATTTACACCATAATGCCTATTACACATATCACACAACCATTACATATTATACCACATGCCATAATGCTCATTACACGTTATGCCACACACCGTAGTGGGAAGTACACATTATGCCATACACCGTAATACCTATTACATATTTTACCACATGCTATTATGCCCATTACATGTTATTCCACACACCGTAATGCTCCTTGCATATTAGGGGGTTAGCATTCTCGTTGCCATGGGATTAACCTGCTCTGCAAGGGGATCACATTCTCTGCCAGGGGTTAACATGCTCTTTGGCATGGGATTAACCTGCTCTGCCAGGAGGTACATGCTCTGCCAGGGGTTAACATTTATTTTATTTATTTATTAGCAGTTTCTTATATAGCGCATACAGATTCCGCAGCGCTTTACAGAGAATATTTGACCATTCACATCAGTCCCTGCCCCAGTGGAGCTTACAATCTATATTCCCTACCACATGTACATGCACACACAGACATTCTAGGGTTAATTTTGTTGGGAGCCAATTAACCTACCGGTATATTTTTTTTGGATTGTGGGAGGAAACCGGAGTACCCGGAGGAAACCCACGCAAGTACGGGGAGAATATACAAACTCCGCACAGTTAGGGCCATGGTGGGTATTGAACCCATATCCTCAGTGCTGTGAGGCAGTAATGCTAACCATTACACCATCCGTACTGCCCTTGCTCGTTGCCATGGATTAACATGCTCTGCCATGGGCTACATGCTTTGCCAGGGGTTAACATGCTCGTTGTCATGGAGTTACAGTACATTCTCTGCCAGGGGTTACATGCTGACTTCCAGAGTTGGATCTCAGCCCCAGCAGCATGCAGGGAGGCAGCAGACACAGAGCAACCAGCCACCCACCTTCCATCTTGAAACACAGTGACCTGGACATCGGTGGCACCTGCTGCTGCTGGTGGCGGCTGGGATAGGAATGTGGGGAGTAGGGTGGGCTGCGATTCTGCGGAGTGGGTGGTACTACCATGGAAGGTGGCCTGTCTCTGACCCAGTTCCTCCCAGCACCCAGGGACTACCTACCCTAAGTATCCTCCTGTCGCGGAGCAACGGTAAACTCCTGTCACATGGCTGGCTCTCAGCAGGCCCTGGAGTGCCTCAAAAGGACCTCTGTGATGCTGCTGCCCCCATGCAGGCCCACGTCTGCCCACATCCGCAATCCCAATGCCGCCGCTGAACAGCTGACTCCGGCACACTCAGACCCACCAAATAAAAAAAGAACTGTGTGTCCAGACCAGGGCCCCACTGACAGGCCCGGGCCCGGGTAAAGTGTACCTGCTTTCCCCCCCTCTCGGCACCCCTGGTCAGTATATAAAAGGTGTACACAGCGCTGTGTGTGTAGTCCGTGTATATAATAAGTGTACACAGTGCTGTGTATGTATGTCAGCATATAATAGGTGTACACAGTGCTGTGTATGTATGTCAGTGTATATAGTAGATGTACACAGAGCTGTGTATGTAGGTCAGTGTATAATCGGTGTACACAGCTTTGTGTATATATGTCAGTTTATAATAGGTGTACACAGCGCTGTGTGCATATGTCAGTGTACACAGCACTGTGTATGTATGTCAGTATATAATAGTTGTACACAGCGCTGTGTATTTATGTCAGTATATAATAGGTGTACACAGCACTGTGTGTATGTCAGTATATAATAGGAGTACACAGCGCTGTGTGTGTATGTCAATGTATATAATAGGTGTACACAGCACTGTGTATGTATGTCAGTGTTTATAATAGGTGTACACAGTGTTGTGTATGTATGTCAGTATATAATAGGTGTACACAGCGCTGTCTATTTTTGTAAGTGTATATAATAGGAGTACACAGCGCTGTGTATGTATGTCAGTATATATAATAGGTTTACACAGCTATGTATGTCAGTATATAATACATGTACACAGAGCTGTGTATGTATGTCAGTATATAATAGGTGTACACAGCGCTGTGTATTTTTGTAAGTGTATATAATAGGTGTACACAGCTCTGTGTATGTAAGTCAGTGTATAATAGGTGTACACAGCGCTGTGTATGTATGTCAGTATATATAATAGGTGTACTGTATGCGCTGTATGTATGTTAGTGTATAAAATAGGTGTACACAGCGCTGTGTACTGTATGTATGTCAGTGTATATAATAGATGTACACACAGTGCTGTGTATCAGTATATAATAGGTGCACAAAGCGCTGTGTATGTATGTCAGTATACAATAGGTGTACACAGTGCTATGTATGTATGTATGTATGTCAGTGTATATAATAGGTGTACACAGCGCTGTGTATGTATGGCAGTGTATGTAATAGGTGTACACAGTGCTGTGTGTATGTCAGTGTATATAATAGGTGTACACAGCGCTGTGTATGTATGTCAGTGTATATAATAGGTGTACACAGCGCTATGTATGTATGTCAGTGTATACAATAGGTGTACACAGCGCTGTGTATGTATGGCAGTGTATGTAATAGGTGTACACAGTGCTGTGTGTATGTCAGTGTATATAATAGGTGTACACAGCGCTGTGTATGTATGTCAGTGTATATAATAGGTGTACACAGCGCTGTGTATGTATGTCAGTGTATATAATAGATGTACACAGTGCTGTGTGTCAGTATATAATAGGTGTACACAGCCCTGTGTATGTATGTCAGTGCACACAGCGCTGTATATGTATGTCAGTGTATATAATAGGTGTACACAGCGCTGTGTATGTATATCAGTGTACACAGCACTGTGTATGTATATCAGTGTACACAGCGCTGTGTATGCATATCAGTGTACACAGCACTGTGTATGTATATAAAGGCTCGGATACACCACGGACAGTTACCGGTAACAATACATAAATCAGTAAAGAATGATCACATGTGACCTGGTCAGTAACGCACTAACCCTTTCTCCCATTAGGATCCTGTATACGGCAGAGTGAGGCCGGGACCAAGCAGCCAGAAGCTGTATACACCTCCCAGGTTCTGCGAGGGATCTTCTCCATCCAGACGCATCCGGGAAACCTAAAATACAGAGCACAGAATAATGTGACTTTCCAGCAGAATATAATACACAGAATCCCCCAGATTTCTCTATCATTATCCTGCTCCCCAATAGTACTGGGGGCCCCTATGTTCCAGCATCATTCATATAACGCACAATGCTTTTACTGGATCATCAACACCACATCTGTTACCTATGTAATATTCATGTTAGTGTAATTAGTATCTGAGGATCCGTGGGATGGGAATCAATGCACCCCCACATTGTACCCCATATTCTTTCATGTTCCTCCCTATGTGTGATACAAGCTATGTGCAAAACTTATTCTATGTGGGAATGTCAAACAATCTCTCTCCCATTGTATAAAGCTGTTTGTCCACTATTACATACATACAGACATACATGCATACATACATACATGAATACATACATACATACATACATACATACATACATCATACCTCCCAACATTAGACCTAAGGCAAGTGGGACGTTGTGTGCAGCCAGCATTTTGGGGGTGTGGCCTATACTTGCCACGGGCAGGAGGCGGGAACATCTAAAAAAAAACAGGACGGTCCCACAAAAAGCGAAACAGTTGGAGGTATGCCTGCATGCCTATATAAACAATGCACAAGGGACACATGTGAAAAGAGCTTATAGGAAGGTGGTATAATGCTAATAACAAAAGCGAGGGAGCGCTGGTAGGAGTGTAAGCAGTGGGACAAGCCAATAGGACATAAGTCTGGAGAAGTGATAATGCAGCAGCCATTCAGCTACTGTCAATTTTCCAACCCAGCCTGTAACATGACAGTTAGGAGCTGACTGGCTTAAGATGGCCATACACCTACAGATTGATTGTCATATCTGGCTGGTTGGAACAAACACCTGGTAATATCTGAGTGACAGTTTGTCAGTTTTCCAGCATCTCACAGCAAATGGTCAACTGTCATCTGCTGTTATCCACTACCAGGCTTTTGCTCCAGCCAGCCAGATCAGACAATAAATCTGTAGCTGTTTGGCCAGCTTATGTGTGTCACACGGGAACTTACATATAACATACATGTGATATAATCTGCGGCGAGTCACCAGGGATCACCACACACGTGGGGAGACCACATAGAGATGTCTGGGAAACTGGGATTTTTCTCCCTAGATCCCAAACAAATACAAAGATATGACAACAAACCTAAAAAAAAAAAACATGAGAACTATTTTATTACTTTTTCTACCAACTGATCTTTTATATTACCCCCCCCCCCCCTCCACTGCATATAAGGATCACACTGTAAGAAAGCTCCTGCAGCAGTTGATCACAGCTGGGGATGATGTCACAGACACATCATGACATCACACACGCAGAGTTCTGAGAGATTGCCTTGGAACCCTCACTTCTCAGTACGAGTTGCAAAATGGAGGTATGTTTTCCTTGAGCTCCCTAATTTCTTGTATTTGTGGCTCTTTTCCTGCCCCAAACTTTTTTCTGTTGTCTCCAAACATTGTCATTCTTATTTAGGCCTAAATGCTAAATCAGCCGCCTGCCCTCTCTTCGTCCAGGCGCTCGCAAATATAAGTCAGTATCAACTGACTTATATTTGCAAAGGCGGGTAAAACCTGACCATCTAATGATTTGTACTGCTGCGGGCACATGCGAGGGGATATGGTGGCGACGGTGTCACAGGGATACGTGGGTCGGTGTCACAGGGACTCGGTAACCTGTGAGCTTCGCAGGTTACCCAGTCTATTAGAATGACCCCCTTGGGTTACGGTAGATCTCTGGGCAGGTTTAAGGTTAAAATCAATGGTTAACTATTTCTCATTCCCTCTGCAGGAGATGGAGTTCAGATATTTTATGTGGAGTGTTATGAAGCACAAAGTGTGAGTGTTGTTATTACTCCTCATCTGTATAACTGAGTGCTGTCAGATGGCCCATCAATTCCAGTCCCTATAATACTCTGTATATTCTGTTTCTAGGGAATTTCCTCAAAAAGTCCCCAAACTAAACTGGGTGATTGGCTATAGATGCCCGAAGCCTTTTGTAAGTTATTTACATTTCTTATATCTATGTCTCTCTCTATGTGGCCATTTATTATGCAATATATTACGTATCCCCTAAATGTATGTAGGAGGGACCCCAGCAGGAATCTCCGATCCCTTCTGCGTTCTCTGCTGTCCTGTCACTCCCCCAAATGCTCCCCTATATACACAACCAGGAATGGTGACATGTATGACACACATTTAATGGGTTATATTGTCTAATAATCTTCTTTTTCCCCTCTGCAGCAGAAGCTGGTGCCCATACCAGGTACGTCCTCAGATGTTACTAATTACCTTTTATTATATACAAATTGTTGTAGTTTTATACAATAAACCATGTAATATCCTCATTTTATTCCTCAGAGGTGTCACCAGGGAAGGAAACAGAAGTGAGGTAATTATATCATTTTATTACTTGCACAATATTAGTCTGGTAGAACAGGGCCTCCACATGACATCGTTAGGTGACTTTGCATCACTTGTCATCGTGTGGGGCTGATTCATACCTGTGGGAAGAGTCAGCCCCACACCATCAAATGTATTTCCCCCCTCCGTGTGCAGTGCGGTGTAAGCCAATAGTAACCCGGCGCTGCGATGGCCGTAGGAATATCGGGGGCTGATGACGCCAGCAGCCATTCCTCCCAGCGGCCGGGCCCGTCTGCTTTTATGTGTGTCACTCCCAAATAACGCTAGGGTAACGCACACACACGCAGAATGGCTTTTAATCAACCAGCGTACAGCCTGCGATTGCAGGCCATCACCAGCTGTGGCCGCATGGAGGGCTTGTGCATGCGCGGTTCTCCGATAATCCAATCATCACATAATCCATTCCTAGCCGTACTTACATAATATACAGAAACGTACTTACATAATATACAATAATAATTATAAGTATTGCAGGGATCAGCTGCTAACTGTCACTTCTTTTCTGTTCTGGATCTGTTATAGGATGGTGATGATCAATAACTGGACCTATGATGAGTAGGTATCTGATTGACTGTATTATGGAGCGCAGATAAGATACATGCATCCCATTGGACGTGTCACTACAATCCCGGGTGTACAGCAGTATATACTGACATTCCATGGCAGTATACAGAGTTATTTTGTTTCTGTGCAGGGTAAATACAGCCTGCTTTATTTTTACTGCAATACTGATCTACGCTTACACATCTGCTCGCACAGAGGTAAAACTATTCGATGGTTTCTCACCATCAAATGATTTCCCCTCTGTTCACTATAAGAAGTAGCCAGGACTTACTTTTTAGTAGAACGGTGATGGCTGATTTGAAGGCGGTGATGTCATCCACCTGTCCCGAGTAGGCAGCGGCATGGGCTTCGCCCAACATTGGCCAAGGGTGCCAATTCGGACATTCTGAATCGGTGCCTAGATCTAGCACACAGGCAGAGGTCAGACCATGGAATAGAATTACTAAGCAGCAGCATTTACCAGCTGCTGATTCTCTGCTTATCTTGGTTCTGATTATGTAACAGAAACACAACTGGTTTTACTGTACATTTCAGGGTCAGACCTGTAGAGAAATTGTGTATAGTGCGGTAGTGTCACGTTGTGTGGATCACACTAATGTGCTGCTGAGCTTTGTGTATCACCTCTAATTATTATTATTCTACCCCAACAGCAGTCCCAACATGTCATCTGCATAAGTAGCTGTTATCTTTCTCTAACATGTGCCCAGTAACACCCGCACCAAGTATTAGTAACGTGTACCCCTGTATATACAGCCCATGGTAGTATAAGGACATAGAGGGGGACCGTCATACACATCAGTATGTGCCCAGCTTACACCCAGTAACACCCACACCAGGTATTAGTCATGTTTACCCTGTATATACAGCCCATGGTAGTATAAGGACATAGAGGGGGGACCGTCATACACATCAGTATGTGCCCGGCTTACACCCAGTAACACCCGCACCAGGTATTAGTCACGTGTACCCTGTATATACAGCCCATTGCATATACAGTCTCTTCCATTGCACAGTCCTATAATATAATCTCTGTTCTTTGTTAGTAAACCAGCGAGGTTCACCCAGAAATGGTGGAGGAAGCAAGTCACCAGGTGAGTAGTAACCGGATATTGGCCGTGAGTAAGACCTGATCGGGCAATTATCGTATGACTGCGCATGCAAACAGCCGTCCTTTTGATTACAGCCAGTGAGTGATTGGCTAGCTATTGTTATCCATACGAAAGTTGATTGACAGGCGAGGGGAGTAACGCTGGCATGTTTCTGGCGGTAGTGAGGGCCCGCTGATGTCAGCTGCGGCCTCATTGTCCCCATCACCATTGCAGCGCCAAGTAACGCCTAGTTTACTCAGCACTGCGAACAGTTGGGAAAACCATTCCATGGTGAGTGATTGTGAAGGGTCTTCTTCTCCCGTGACTGGCAGCGATCATGTGTACATTGGTGCGGGAAGGGGGTGTTTGCAGTTGGCAGGTGGTATAAATAGGGGTCAGTGATCCCTGATACTGCCTCGTAGTGATTGTATGTTGGCAGGTGATGTATAGAAACGCTCATTTTATCCCATTGCAGATTCTTCACCTGTTTCTGCTGCAGAGCGCGCACCTTATAAGGTAAGTACACAGGAGCGTCACAGGGGTACTGGCTGCAGTACAGGCAAGCGGGTTCCTGGCTCTCATAACCACAGCACCACAGTAATGTCAGGGACGTCCCCACATTGTCTCTAGGATAGTTACGGTGGTCTGGCCTGTTGGGAACTTTACATTAATGTCATGTAGTCAGAATGATAATTACACAGCGAGAGCCGCGGTCTGTAGCGTCAGATTACTTCCCAATCCCCTTATGGATAATAACCAGAACTACACCAGATCCTTCCAATGTTACTGTTGTAGGGAAAGGGGGAATGGGGTGTCGACCAGTGCACAGGTTGGTATCAAAAAGACGGTAACAACGATGGTGTATATGCAGTGGCGTAACTAATAATTCTGCGCCCTCCCCGCCGAAAATGCAGGGGGGCGCCCCCCCTAGGGTAAACAAATCCCCCCCCCGCCACCACCGTGCGGCTGTTACCTCAGCCGTTACCTGTGCTGCCAGTCAGTGTGTAGGGGAGCCGGGGAGCGCGGAGGGGAGCCGGGTTGCGGGGGGTGTTGTGCGGCGGCAGGGGGGGTTACCTCCTGCCGCATCCGACCGTGTGCGCCTGGTCCCGGTTCTCCCGGTTGCTGCTGCTAGTACTGAGAAGTGACACTTGGAAAATGGCTGCCCCCATAAAAACTGTCTGCAGTATGGGGGCAGCCATTTTCCGAGTGTCTCTTTTTGTATTAGCAGCGCTGCGGCTGCAGCAGTAGCCGAGAGAGCTGGGACCCGGCACAGGTGCTGGCAGCAGAACTTGGCAGTGAGTAACTAATAATAGTCCCGCAGCCCCCCCGGCGCCAACACCCCCTCAGCGCCTCCCCGCCACCGCGGGGGCTGCAGGCCTATAGTTACGCCACTGTGTATATGTAATCCACAATGGCTAAATCTTTCGAGAGAGGGCATGCTCCCTCTGTACATTTTGGAAGTGGAGGTGCACCCAGGAGAGTAATTATAGTTAGCAAAGGACAGAAAAAAGACTCTTTTTTTGGGCACTTTTTAGCTGAAGATTACGTATAGTAATCTATAGTTATCAAAAATATTATGTTAAGGTATGGTAGGAATATGTGGTGAGGTACCCACAGTCAAGTTTGCCAATCTTAAGGCGTATTCTCAAGTATTTGGGCCTCTTCGTGTGAGAGGCTTCTGTACTGGAAATCCAAATTATAAGTATTTGCTATACAACGGCAATAACTATGCAAATACTGGTAGCAAGTAACTAGTACACGAGGTTAGGGGGGAAAAAACCACAGGCTTGAGTTTTAATGGTCCCCTAGTAGATGAGTGGATATTGTATTAGTATTTGCTATACAATGGCAGTAACTATGCAAATTCTGGTAGTAGATAACTAGTACACACATTTTCGGGGAAAGCAAACCCACACAATGGAGTTTTAAGAAATCCTCGGGTAAATAAGTAGAAATTAAGATTTAACTTTTAATTTGTAAGTTTAAAATATTGATGAGACAGACACTTATCAGACAATGACACACATACATACAGACAAAAAATGACAAAAAACAGCTGTATATGTTCTGTAATTTAAGGCCCCTGGGTGCTAGTGCCATGAGCCTCTACACAAAGGTCGGGGATTGCTCTTGTTTATAGATAACAGTCGGGGCAGATTTATTAAGCTTGGAGAAGAGATAAACTGGAGATAAAGCGGAGAAAAGGTAAAAGGAGATAAAGTACCAGCCAATCAGCTGTGTTTGAAGAAGACAGTTGGGAGTTGATTGGCTGGTGCTTTTTCTCCTTTTACCTTTTCTCCGCTTTATCTCCAGTTTAATTCTTCTCCAAGCTTAATAAATCTGCCCTTTAGTCCCGTGCTGCTCCCCTTTGGAGAAACCCTGGGGATATAGTTAGGGCAGTTCCCTAGATATCTTACAAACCCCAGAACTAGGCTTGTAAGGATATAGTACCCTTAATGCTTGTAATGCTCCTAAGTAAAGAGGAAACAAACAGGCTTCAATGTATGCAGAGGTTCAATCTGTGCACTGTGTGCCAACAGATTTGCTGTGGTACAGCGAAAAACATATACAGATAGTATTACTCCATTCTGATATGGATAATTATGTCACAGTGTGGAGTTTTACAATAAGAATTCATATAGCTTTTGCTTCTACAGATTTAACAAGTGCTCTCAGGCTAATTGTCCTTTATGTGTTCTAGCAGTTTTACTATACGTCTCTCTAACATAAAATTTCAGCAGATCAGTAATAATTCTGTAGCAGTTTTGAGACCTTTAGAGTATAGATATAAGGTAACCATCGGTGCCTCTCTGGCTCCCGTACTAGGAAAGATAGTTTATGAGGACAGTATGGGCAAGAGGTAAAAGTGGAGGGGAGAGAGTGATAAAGTAGTGCTCTTAGATTAGAGTACAGGTCTGAGAATCCCCCGCGGGGCAGAGTTAGGTGTTCCCAAACCGACTTTATATACCTATAGAAAAACCAAAGGGGAGTCTGGTCAAAGCAGGAAAGTCCCCCTCCCCGTTGCACAGATATCCCTGATCCAATTACCAGCTTCCACCGATTATTTTTGGTGGGCCTTGCAGGTATTGTGGGGGAACACCTCCCCCCTGGGGTATCTGAAGGAGAAATATAGGTAGCTCTGGGGGCCCTGTGGTGACAAGCGGCTGCTGCCCTGCTTTATATACCGTCTGGTCAGGGCAGAATAATACATGTCTTTTTGGGAGAGGTCACCCTCTTCCCAATATGCTTTCAACGTCTCTGGCTGGCTACCACCAGGTTACTTTTAGTGGGCCTTATGGGTATTGCGAGTGAGCGGGCTTGTGTGCACACTGAGGGGGTTCCTATAGTTAGAGTTTATTCATAGGGGTACTGCTGTCCAGTTTATGTCCCTCTGTCAATCTGATTAGATAAACTCCATCTTAAGGACAAATGTCTGGATGAGTGGCCCCTGGAATGGAGAGGAGAACTGGAGGGAGGGTGAAGATGAATGCTGGGTGGTATGCTGCTGCCTGCCACATGTACTGCCGTACAGAGGTGGGGGGTGAGCGGTACCTCAAGGGTTAATCCAGCAGGAGTGATAGTTATCCAGAGTAAGTGTTGTGTCCGTAGTGGGACAGAGATAAGGCTGAATAGTAGAGGAGGCTCAGTACGGGAGGGGAGCAGAGAGGGTACCTCTGCGTGCGCTCGGTGCGCTAGCGGCACCCGGCGTGGTCTGTCTGGCTGCTGCTGCGGGAGGCGCTCTGTAGTGGCGTCACTCCACTATCACCACCAACGATCGTTTCACCTAAGGGTGCCCCAAAAAAAGAGAGAGTCTTTCCAATGTTACACATATAGCAACACTATATATGTACAGCACTTACACATCACAGTTACTGCACCCTATCCCATATTAATGTATTCCATAATAACTAGCCATTTCCCAATAGGCACATGATGTGTGGTGGGCGCCACCTGCTGGGGAAGGGGGGCACAACACTACAAATGTAATTCATGCAATGGCAGAGCAGTCTGGGAATGGGGGTCAGTATGACTGGACCCAATAACACAGTCTTTTTTTTTTTTTTTTTTTTAAAGTATATTTATTGGGTTTTCCAAACTTTCCAAACTTTACATTGTATTCAACATAAAACATATCCACAACAGAGATGATACATTTTGACAAAGCATAGTACTGTATAAACATGACATTGATCAGGTTTTACTCCGAAATAAGTTGGTTTTCTAACAGTTGGTAAAGGAGTAGCACTATCAGGTCTAAATAACACGCAGTCTTATTGTTACAGCGACTTCCCTCTTATAACACCCTGCCCACATCCTGTTACCCCCTGCCCACATCCTGTTACCTCCTGCCCACATCCTGTTACCTCCTGCCCACATCCTGTTACCCCCTGCCCACATCCTGTTACCCCCTGCCCACATCCTGTTACCCCCTGCCCACATCCTGTTACCTCCTGCCCTCATCCTGTTACCCCCTGCCCAAATTCTGTTACTCCCCCTGCCCTCCTCCTGTTACCCCCTGTCCACATCCTGTTACTCCTCTACCCTCATTCTTTTACCCACTGCCCTCATCCTGTTACCCCCCTGCCCTCATCCTGTTACCGCCTGCACTAATCCTATTACCCCCCTGCCCTCATCCTGTTACTCCGCTACCCTCATCCTGTTACCCCCCCTGGCAACATCCTGTTACCTCCTGCCCACATCCTGTTACCCCCCTGCCCTCATCCTGTTACCCCCCTGCCCTCATCCTGCTACTCCGCTACCCTCATCTTCAATTCCTGGAGATTCCCCCCCACACACACACACAGTCATGTGCGTGTGCGCTCCCGGGAAAGTGGGCGTGGCTTTGTAAAATGGGTCATGCAGACTTTTCTACTCCACCTTCCTCTTTGAAATCCCCCTGCCCTCATCCTGCTACTCCGCAACCCTCATCCTCAGGGTTGCCACTTCAGGCATCTTCAATTCCTGGAGATCCCCCCCCCCCCACACACAAACACGCACACACACACACCCTTTCATGTGCGTGTGCGCTCCCAGGAAAGTGGGCGTGGCTTTGTAAAACGGGCATGACCTCTTCAGAAAAGTGGGTGTGGCCTCTAATACAGACATGTATTAAAGTCTCTATTGTTACATTTAATAACACATTTCCCCTACTGACAACTCCTACACACAGATCTAACTCATACATCCTCCCCTCACCCTGACACCAGTGACAACAACTTCACAGCAACCTCCCCCACCCCCTCACTTCTCTAACATGCAAATCTGCCCCAAACACTGACCGTCCACACACACAAATCCCCCCTTCACACTGGCCTCACCATTTCCTCAGCTGACAGCACAGACGGCACTGCCCTGTGTCTGATACACAGTAGCAGCCGGCTTATCTCTCCTCCGGGGCTCAGTTTGGGAGGAAGCACTGCTGCAACATCCTAAGCTGTTGGCTGCACAGTGCTCCTCCATCATCTCCTCTCCTGCGACCCAGTTTAAATATTTCTGGAGGTAGAGGGAGTTGTGCAGCGGACAGCAACTCACAAGTCACATGCCCTGTGACTTTTCTGGCACTGTGGAGGCTTTCAAAGTCACCCGGATTCCGGGAGAATCCCAGAATCCTAGAATCCGGGAGACTGCAAAAACATCCAGGAGGGTTGCCACCGATTTAGGGAGAATCCATGAAATCCTGGAGACGTGGCAACCCTCTCATCCTGTTACTCTGCTACCCTCATCCTGTTACCCCCCCCCATTGTGTAAATGCATTATAGTGACTGTATCATGGCATGTGATGTTAAATACAGTAAATTTTCATTCTTTAGAATTGCAGATACAGCCAGCAGATACAGCCAGCAGATATGTGCGTCTGTATGTATGTATATATATGTATGCATATGTATGCATATGTATATATATGTATGCATATGTATATATATGTATGCATATGTATGTATATGTATATATATATATGTATGCATATGTATGTATATGTATATATATGTATGCATATGTATGTATATGTATGCATATGTATGTATATGTATATATATGTATGTATATGTATGCATATATATGTATATGTATGCATATGTATGTATATGTATGTATATGTATGCATATGTATGTATATGTATATATATATGTATGCATATGTATGCATATGTATATATATGTATGCATATGTATATATATGTATGCATATGTATGCATATGTATATATACATACATACAGTCTCACACACACCCCGTGGGGGTCATTCAGATATAGGACTCACCAAATCATCCTGAACCTGCCGCCACCATCACGGCCTGCTGATTGCTACACTGCTCCTGGCACGGCTGCTCACCGGTACTGCAGTCTCTGCAACGGAAAATCTAATTTGTGATTTACATCTGGCTGGAATTGCCTTTTTATTACCACCAATAAACAGTGATGTCATCATTACACGGTCTGGTCACTTACTATTGCTACTTGCAGCTCACATATTGGAGGTTATTCTGGTTGACTCGCAAAGGCTGCAAATCTCGCTGTCTTTGGCACACCGCCCCATCGCACGCCACGATCCCCTGCAGGCATGTGAATGGATGTTTTGCATAAACATCCATTCGCAGCCTTGCGTGCAGGGACAAAATAATTTCATGGTTGATGACCATCGTATGAATTTGCCAGCGCGCAGATCTGAAGCACCTCTGTGGTGTTTTAGATCTACGGGCGCCCTGACATCCGCTGCCCGACCCCCACACCATCGGGGAATTACCATGGGAACACACAGCATTTTCATGGAAATGCCCATGAAACGCTGGGCGTTCCCATGGGCAAATCCCCCGACCCGCTGCCCCCTGCCCGCACTGTTTTGTGCGAGCACCAGGTGAATAATCTATTCACCGTGGCCACTCGCACACAGCCGCTGCACATGTGCATAAATTACTATGCACATGCACAGTCGCAAAAAATCGTTCCCCCCCGTGCGGTCGCGCCCATTATGCTTAGTGAGTAAAAGGTATTTCAGCTTTGAAGCAGATTTGGGCTGTGTAATCTGTGCTGGATGGGCCCATCATATATGACCTGCTGTGGGGTGTAATGCGGCCACACCCGATAAATGGGGTAATATTCACCCCTGTAGAGTCGGAGATACCCGCAGGGCCGTCGCTACCCGCTCACCAGAGCCTGCAAAGCAAGGAGGCGCTTTGTTCCATAGGCGCTTCCCTGCTCTGCGACTCTACTGAGTCTGCCACTGCACAGAATGGGATGTGCGCTGCTGCTGCTGCGCCTGTCACAGTGTGTGACAGCCAGGCAGCAGCGCTGGCAGCAGAGGGGAGAGAGGGATAAGTGCAGCAGTGGGTCGGGACACTCCGGAGGACAGCAGCACCACCAGGGGAACTCCTGGTCTGCAGAAAGGTACAGGAAGTATAAACTGCGCTAAATATAAAGAAACCGTGTATGACATAAAAATGTACAATTTAATATATGAAATGCATAAAAAAATCAAAAACCAATATAAACAATGAAGCGATAATGATATAAAATGATTAAAATTACTGCAAATCGTTAATCAATCAGTGCATTGGACATGAGTGTATGGATAATCACCCTTCCTTTGTGGTCCACCAGTACTGGGGAAGTCCTTTTGTTTATAGAATTGTAATATCCAGTAAATGGGAAGTGGGGGGTCTCTTCCTCTCCTTTGCCAATATGAAACTGGGTCTGTTAGGAGGTGGCGTTCCTCCAAAGGTGGTGTTGCTGCAGTGAGTTTAGTATTTGCTACAGGGAAAACGTAGGAACATAATTTGCAATTCCTTATTTATCAGTTGTATACTTTTGTTTGCAGTGTTTCTGAGTACCCCAGTCTTGCTTCTCACAGACTGCATCACCAATTTCACACATTAGTCCTGGTCTGCACCTTCCTTCCTCACTGTGGTGCTGAGCCCCTCCCCCTGATCTCTGCATCAGGGTCAAGAACTGCATGTGCCGAGCAGTGATTGGAGGATCTCGACACATACTGATTAGAAGAGAGCCCCTGATTGGTGGAGCCTAGGGATGGCCATCGTTGCCATTGCCATCAATGGTTGCCATCGATGGCAATTCTGCAACTGGTCATCGATAGTGCTAAACTATGCAATGGATGACCATCGATATTTTTACATATCGATGGTCATCCATTGTGTTTGATTGATTGGCCTGTGGGCCAATCAAATCACGGGAAGCAGAGCTTTGCGGGTGTCGGGAGCAGAGCTATGTTCCGTGTCCCAGCACTTTGAAAAAAATCAAAACATCGTTTTGCTGTTCCATCGATGGAGGGAAACCATCTAGTTCTCTCCCATCGATGACAAAAGTATTCAATATCGGCCATGAACCATCAATGATTTTGAATCATCGATGGCCATCCCTAGTGGAGCCTACCATTCACCACTGACCCCTGGAACACCGAGGATCCCACAGCTGAGCACATGGCTTCCTCTGTAAGTTACTGCACCCAGCTCCTTGCCTCCTCTGCCCCTGTAGCTCCTGCCTCTCTGCAGCCTCACTCTCTCTCTCTCCTCATCTGTTCTACCCCCTCCTTACCCAGCATCTGTCCCCCTCTCCCTAGCCAGTACCCCCGCCCTCTCCCTGCCCAGCATTTGTCCCCCTCTCAATGCCCAGCATTGTCTCCCCATCCCTGCCCAGTATCTGTCCCCCCCATCTCCCTGCCCAGCATCTCTCCACCCTCCCTGACCAGTATCTCCCCCTCTCCCTGATCACCACCTGTCCCCCCTCCTGCCCAGTATCTGCCCCCTATCCCTGCCCAGTATCTGCCTTCCTCTCCCTGCTCAGCACCTGTCCCCCTCCTGCCCAGTATCTGCCCCCCTATCCCTGCCCAGTATCTGCCTTCCTCTCCCTGCTCAGCACCTGTCCCCCCTCCTGCCCAGTATCTGCCCCCCTATCCCTGCCCAGTATCTGCCCCCCCTATCCCTGCCCAGTATCTGTCCCCCTCCCTGCCCAGTATCTGCCCCCTCTCCCTGCTCAGCATCTGTCCCCCTCTCCCTGCCCAGCATCTATCCCACCTCTCCCTGCCCAGTATCTGCCCCCTCTCCCTGCCCAGAATCTGCCCCCTCTCCCTGCCCAGCATCTGTCACATATCTCCCTTCCCAGTATCTGCTCTCCTTTTCCTGCCCAACATCTGTCCCCCCCTCCCGCTCAGTATCTGCCACCCTCTCCCTGCCCAACATGTCATCCCTCTCCTTGACCAGTATCTGCCCCCTCTCCCTGCCCAGCATCTGTCATCCCTCTCCCTGCCCAGTATCTGCCCCTCTCCCTGCCCAGCATCTGTCCCCCCTCCTGCGCAGTATCTGCCCCCCTCTCCCTGCCCAGCATCTGTACCCCATCTCCCCACACATAGGCGAACATTTTATTAGGGGGTGCACCGTCAAAGGGGTGTGCGTAGCATCACCTATTGGGCATAGCTAACACTGCTCATTGGGTGTATCGAACACTACCAAACTGGCGTGTCTACCATCATCTATTGGCACTCGCTACAATATAAAACGTCTCTCTGCCACACCATAATCTCCTGCCTAGTTCAGCTCTGTGTAACAGTACATGCAAATAAAGTCACAAACATATATGGATGATGCAGGTATGTAGTGATATGACAATGGTCTAGTACAATTAACAATGCAAAACACATAATTGATTGATGGTCGCGTCTTTTAATGGAATACAGTTCTAAACAGAAAAAGTCGTTGGTAAAAGGTATCGCTAATGGCAGGGAGGTGTCCATTAATGTGGGCACAGCATTAGGGGGTGCCTGTGCACCCCTAACACTCAATGTGCGCACACCTATGTCCCCACATCTATACCCCCTCTCTCTCTCTCCCTAGCATCTGCCCCTCTCTCCAGATCTGTCCCCCTCTTTTTGCCCATTATATGCCCATCTGCACTAACTAACACTACTGGGAGTTATGTATAATGGGCAATACTACTGTGGGTGTTTTAAGTGGCAGCGCTGTTGGCATTACGTTTAAGGGACACTACTTATGTGGGCATTGTGTATAAGGGACACTACTATGTGGTGTATTGTGAATCAGAGGCACCATGTGTGAAGTAAATTAAATTGTGCTACTTTATGGTGTAATTAATTTCTTGCCGAGATCTTGCCCATAAAATGATGGAACTTACTGCCGCCTCATAACAACCTGACCAATGATGGCTACAATTCCATGCGGGGATTCTGGCGCAAGCGAGCGATCCCATTGGACAGGAGAAAGCTCAGCCAGAACTGATGTACAGTAACCACACCCAATGTCAGATCAGGGCCAATGTTGCAGATCAGGCACCAACATGATATCGCGTCCACACAAGCCTCAGGTTTATGGGCAATTTGGAACTGGCGTGCTTACTGCCATCTTTAATAAGGGTATGGGGCTGGATGGTGAGGACCCCATAGGATAACCCTCTCTGCAGGGTGCGCGATACCATGTCTTTACATCATCTGCTGCTTTTCTGTAACAATGCCACGCAGCCACGATTTAGGGGCAAGTACCCACTATGGCACAGATTACCACTAGGGATAGGGGAGCGGAGCATTCCGTATATATTACCCTCCCTTATAGAGGACCCAACTCACAAACAGGTACAGCCCATCAACCAATAGGAAGCAGCACAATAACTGAGACATGTAGAAGACAACTCGCTGTGTGTAGGTGACAGTCAGCGGCTTTCTGCCAACACAATGGCCTCTGGCAACAGAGGTAACAATGACCAATCCCCAGGTTCTCTCAGCCAATCACTTCTGTGATACACTCTAATGTGACCGCCTCTCACTGTGAAATTATAGGGGGGGTCAATTCCTCTTCGCACTCACTGCTGGCTGTGGGAGCAGCACAGCAGGGAGGCCGAGGAGCAGCATAGCAGGGGAGGCCGGAGAGCAACAGAGCACGGGAGGCCGGCGAGCAGATGAGCCTGGGAGCAGGAGAGCATGGGAGCAGCAGAGCAGGGGAGGCCAGAGAGCAGCAAAGCCCAGAAGAAGGGGAGCAGCACAGCAGGGGAGGGCGGGGAGCAGCAGAGCAGGGGAGGGCAGGGAGCAGCAGAGCAGGGGAGGCCGGGGAGCAGCAGAGCAGGGGAGGCCAAGGAGTAGCAGAGCAGGGGAGGCCTGGGAGCAGCAGAGCAGGGGAGGCCGGGGAGCAGCAGAGCAGGGGAGGCCGGGGAGCAGCAAAGCAGGGGAGGCCTAGGGTCAGCAGAGCAGGGGAGGCCGGGGAGCAGCAGAGCATGGAAGGCCGGGGAGCAGCAGAACAGGGGAGGCCGGGCAGCAGCTGAGCCTGGGAGCAGCAGAGCAGGGGAGGCCGGGCAGCAGCTGAGCCTGGGAGCAGCAGAGCAGGGGAGGCCAGAGTTCGGCAGCAGGGGAGCATACTGAAGCTGGTAAGACCTGCCTCCTCTCCACCTCACCCCCATTACCTCACGCCTCAGCCGCCATGGTTATTGTGGAAAAAGGCTATCCATTCAGTAGCTTATGGGCAGAGGAAGTAATGACAGTGGTGATGGGGGCAACCTTAAGTGACTCAATATAAATTAAAGGGGTTGACATACACAGCACAGAACCTCACCTCAATGTCAGAATGATTTTTGGTAGCCGAGGCATCGTCTTCTGTCTTAGGCATGCTGTCCTCCTGGAGGTGTGGACTGCTGGGCATCTGGACCACAGTGTCCTCCTGGAGGCATGGACTGCTGAGCGCCTGGACCACAGTGTCCTCCTGGAGGCATGGACTGCTAGGCACCTGCACTACAGTGTCCTCCTGAATGCATGGACTGCTGAGCGCCTAGACCACAATGTCCTCCTGTAGGCTTGAAGTACTGATTGCTTGGACCACAGTGTTCTACTGGAGGCGTGGACTGCTGGGCACCTGGACCACATTGTCCTCCTGTAGGCTTGAAGTGCTGATTGCTTGGACTACAGTGTTCTCCTGGAGGCATGGACTGCTGAGCACCTGGACCACAGTGTCCTCCTTTATACATAGACTGCTGAGCACCTGGACCACACTGCACTCCTGGAAGCTTGGACTGCTTAGTGCCTGGACCATAGTGCTCTCCTGGAGGCGTGGACTGCTGAGCGCCTGGACCACAGTGTCCTCTTGGTGGCTAGGTGTGTCTGGAAAAAGAGATTTGAACAAATTCTGAGATAAAAATGAAAGTGTGCATGTGTGTAAGGGACACTGCTTGCAGCATGTGTGTGTACCCCTTACACACACAAATGCAGAACATACTGCTCCTTACACAAACATACTGCCCCTTACACACACAAATGCCAAACATACTGCCCCTAACACACACCACACACATACTACCACTTACAGTACACATAAATGGTTAACATACTGCTCCTTACGCAGTGGTGTATCTATAGCACCGCAGCCCCGGCGACGGCGGGGAGGCGCTGACTAAGTGTGGGTGTCGGGGGGACTGCGGGCGCTATTGTTACGCCCCCAGCTCCCACCTCCTTATGGGTGCAGCAGGGTGCGGGCAGGGGGGTCCATGCGGCGCGGGTGTACCTGCGGCGCTGTCTAGAAGCCACGGTGAGAGGGTTTCCTGCGGCGCTGTGTAGTGAGTTGTCGCCAGGTCTCTGCAGTGTCTTGGAAATATCCGAGCTGCCTGCGGGTAGCGCTTCTCATTTTGAAAACACTGGCCATTTTTCTAACTTCTAAATGCGC
This sequence comes from Crinia signifera, assembly GCF_055691185.1. Taxonomy (NCBI): domain Eukaryota; kingdom Metazoa; phylum Chordata; class Amphibia; order Anura; family Myobatrachidae; genus Crinia; species Crinia signifera. Next base: position 258,830,439 of record NC_139219.1, read on the forward strand.
CCTGGCCTTATTTGTGCAGTATTGTGTTCCCTTCCACTGCTCATCGTGCTGAGAGGTTTGCCCCTCTCAACCCTCCGGCGTCCCCATCCCCCCGGCGCCTCTGCCACTGCATCTGTGAGTGAGAGAGGATCGCTCGCAGTGCTGCAGGCTTCCCCCACCCCCTCAGGTAGCTGTCGGCCATTTCAAATGCCACATGGCAGCCGCGGTGATTGGCTACGGCCCGCAAGCTCTGATTGGCTCACCAGTTACCGCTCCACATTTGAAATGACTAGGAGAGCCGCCGACAGGTGAGGGAAGCCTTGCGGCGCTGCAATACACTCTCATACTTATAGTGGTGGGAGCGGAGGCTGGACCTGTACTACAGGGGTGAGTCTCTGCACTACATGGGGCAATAAACAGTGGTACCACCACTACAGGGGCATTAAGCAGCAGCAGCACCACCATGACAGGGGGCATTAAGCAGCAGCAGCACCACCACGACCAGGGGTATTAAGCAGCATCAGCACCACAATGACAGGGGGCATTAAGCAGCAGCAGCACCACCACTACAGGGGGTATTAAGCAGCAGCAGCACTATAGGGGGCATTAAGAACAGCAGCAATACAGGGGGCATTACACAGCAACAGCACTCCTGGGGGCATTAAGCAGCAGCACTATAGGGGGCATTAAGCAGCAGCACTACAGGGGGCATTAAGCAGCAGCACTACAGGGGGCATTAAGCAGCAGCACTACAGGGGGCATTAAGCAGCAGCACTACAGGGGGCATTAAGCAGCAGCACTACAGGGGGCATTAAGCAGCAGCACTACAGGGGGCATTAAGCACCTGCTATCAGTATCACTAAGAAAAAATCTCTACTTGCACCACTGCATAGAAAACCTGCCTGTCAGTGCTGTGGTGTCCCAACTTTCCTGCCGTATAACATCTCTCAGATAAATTTGGGATTAATCCACCAGTTCATTATTGGCATTTTCATTGTTGCTTATTACTTCACTGTGTATTGTTACACCATTGTCGCTTATTCCATTCCTGTGTATTGTTACACCATAGTTGCTTATTACATCCCTGTGTATTGTTACACCTATACCTCTGTATATTGTCTTGCTGCTATTATTAATTATATCCTTGTGTATTGTTACACCTGTTTACCTCTCGACATCCTGGTGTATTGTTACATCTGTACTACCCAAGGTACTGTCACATCCTGGGGCCACGATTGGCTCTTCAGCCCATAGGGGGATCAGTGGCCCACTACTGTCCGTGTTTAGGTAGTCTGTCCTCTTGCTCTTGGTCCGTCTCCACGGATACGTTGTCCCATTATAAGTCCTGCCTGTAACGGAGTCTGGGCGGACTTAATTCACCCTTACAGCCGGGACATGTACAGGTGAAGCCTAGTTCTGCACATATCCATGGACGCTAGGCCAAGGCAACAGAGTTAGGGAGTGGGGCCACTGACAACTCCTTAACATTATAACTGGCCAAAAAGAGACTATTGGACTGGTAGACTACTATGGATCCAGCCCAGCAATCCGCGGCTCATGCTCTCGCCGGGCAGATACACGGTCTGACCCAAAAGAACCAGGAGCGTACTCTCCGGGTCAATTCTGAAGAGGAACGGGTTCATGGTGCCTTATCCTCGTCCAGGATACCTGAGCCTAAAGTAAACCTTCCGGACCGTTTTTCTAGAGACCTTGCCCAATTCTTTAATTTTCGGGAGGCCTGTAAGCTTTATTTCAGACTTCGGCCTTCTTCTTCTGGCGCCGAGTCCCAACGTGTGGGGATTATTATCTCCCTTCTCCAAGGCGATACCCAGACCTGGGCGTTCGGTCTCCCAGCTGGTGCCGAGGCTCTCTCCTCAGTCAATTCTTTTTTTGCGGCCATGGGGTTGTTGTATGATGACCCGGACCGAGCTACGTCTGCCGAGGCTAACTTCCGTTCACTGCGGCAAGGCCGAGGCACCGCGGAGGCCTACTGCACGCAATTCAGGAGGTGGACCATTGACTCTGGCTGGAATGACCCGGCGCTTCGCAGTCAGTTCCGGCTGGGCTTATCAGATTGTATAAAGGATGCTCTGGTCCAGTATCCAACCCCGGACTCCCTTAATGATCTCATACAGCTTGCAATTAGAGTGGATAGACGGTGTTGGGAACGCCAGAGAGAGAGAGATTCTGGAGTACCATCCACTAATGCTTCCGGGGAAAACTGTAAGGATATGGGTGAAGAACCCATGCAAATTGGTGCTACGCGCCTTTCAGCATCAGAAAAGAACCGGAAAAGAGCCAAGGGCTTGTGCCTCTACTGTGGAGGTCAGGGTCATGGCGTCATGGCTTGCCCGATGAAGCCAGTAAAATACCGGGTCTAAGTGATGGTAGGGAGATTCACTTAGGCCTATCCAGCTTCTCTCCTTTAGACTCTATCCTAATCCAAGCTCTTGTCTCTTTTGGGGATAGAGATATTGGGGTTACTGCCTTTTTGGATAGTGGGGCAGCCTTCAATTTCATGGACATTGGCCTGGCCAGCACATTAAAGATTATTCCTATACCCTTGGATAACTCCATTTCTGTTTGTGGTTTGGATGGTCTTCCACTCTCCAATGGTAGTATCAACACGTACACCCCTCTCCTCAGATTATCTGTTGGAGCACTTCATTCGGAGGAGGTTTCTTTCTTTCTTTTTCATTGTCCCATGGCTCCGGTGGTCCTGGGCTTGCCCTGGTTGAGGAAACACAATCCTGGTATCAACTGGGCCTCAGGAGAGATTATTCACTGGGGGTCTTTTTGTTCAAAAAATTGTTTATCATTACCTCTTCGCATTTCTCACCCCGTCTAGTCTTCTTTACCCTGCCGCCTCATCGCCCTTTTGATTGCACCATAGACATGGTTTCCAATGCTACCTTACCTAAAGGACGTCTTTATGCTCTTTCCGTACCCGAGACCCAGGCCATGGATCAATATATTCAAGAAAACCTTAAAAAAAGGCTTTATTCGTCCCTCTAAGTCGCCGGTAGGGGCGGGATTTTTCTTTGTGGATTGATTACAGCGCTTTGAACAAAATCACTGTGAAAAATTCTTATCCCTTACCCCTCATTTCGGTCCTGTTCGATCAAATCCAAAAAGCTGCAGTGTTCTCCAAGATCGACTTAAGAGGGGCGTGTAATTTAATTAGAATTCACCAGGGTGACGAGTGGAAGAAGGCATTCAATACACATACTGGTCACTACGAATATTTGGTGATGCCGTTTGGGCTAGCTAATGCCCCTACCATCTTTCAGGACTTTATAAACGAAGTCCTCCGACCATTCCTCGGGGTATTCGCAGTGGTATACCTGGATAATATTTTGATTTTTTCAAAGTCTCTTTCTGAACACCGAAAGCATGTTAGGATGGTCCTCCAGAAACTTCGTGAAAATAATTTGGACGCTAAAATGGGGAAATGTGAGTTTGAGGTGAAGCAGATCTCATTCCTCGGCTATGTCATCTCTCCCAAAGGGATCTCTAGTAAGGTTCAGGCCATCCTTTCTTGGGCTCATCCCACCAGTCTGAAAGCAGTCCAGAGAATTTTGGGATTTTCCAATTATTATCGCAAGTTTATTCGTTCCTTCTCTGATTTAGTCGCTGCTATTGTAGAATTGACTCGAAAGGGTGCTGATCCTCAAGATTGGTCTCTGCAGGCCATCAAGGCCTTTGACAAGTTAAAAGAAGCCTTCTGTTCTGCACCATCCGGATTTTAGGGTTCCTTTCTTAGTCGAGGTCGATGCTTCTGATGTCGGGGCTGGAGCGGTCCTCTCTGAAAAGGACGTACAGGATTTGAGACTTCACCCATGTGCATATTTCTCTCGCAAATTTTCCCCTGCTGAAAGGAATTATGATGTGGGCAATAGGGAACTGCTGGCCATAAAGTGGGCCTTTGAAGAGTGGCGTCATTGGCTGGAGGGGGCAAAGCATGTTGTCACTGTGGTTACACAAGAATTTTGCATACATCGAGTCTGCCAGATGCCTCAATCCAAGACAGGCTCGTTGGGCCTTATTCTTCACTCGATTCAATTTTGTCATTACTTTCAGACCGGGCCCCAAGAACACAAAGGCCGATGCACTCTCCCGTAGCTTCCAGCCGGTGCAAAGTACCAATGTTAAGGATGTGCCTATCATCCCTGCATAGGTCATCATAGCAGGATGGACTCAGGATCTGGCCACTCGCCTGCTTGCCTCACAGTCGTTGGCACCCAAGGAAACTCCACAAGACCGTCTTTTCGTCCCTGAAAGGCTGCGGGAATCAGTCCTTAAAGACTTCCACTCCAGTAGGATCTCTGGGTACCCTGGAGTTACCAAGACACTGGAGCAGTTGTCCAAAACGGTTTGGTGGCCTACTATGAGGCAAGATATCTCTCGGTTCTTTTCCTCTTGTGTCATCTGTGCCCGACATAAATCCTCCCGAAGGTCGCCGATGGGCCAACTCCTACCCTTATCTATTCCTGATAGATCATGGTCCCATATCTCTATGGATTTTATCATAGAATTGCCTCTTTCTTCTCATTATATCATAGTCTGCGTTACGGTTGATCGATTCAGCATGTTGGCATGGAGTTGCATTTAAAAAGCGTGGCGAGCGCACAGCGTGGCGCCGTGAAACTACACAAGTACCCAATATTTATGGTGCTTTGTTTAAAAATGTCAAAGTAATTGGGCTGAACTACTACCACTGGAGGAATTCTGCTATAACAACCCCTTTCATTCAGCTTCTAGAAAATCTCCATTTCTTTGCAATTTTGGATTCCACCCTAAGTGCATTTCTTTTGAAGTACCCGTTGACTCCTCCTTGTCCTCTTCCACTGTGGTCTCTCAGCTTAGAAGTTCCTGGAGGAAGGTTCATCAAGCACTCAGGCAGTCCTCATTATGGTCTAAGACCTTCTTTGATAAACACAGAAGCCCATGTCACTTCAGGGTTGGCCAGAAGGTGTGGTTATCCACTCAATGTATCAAGCTTCGCCAAAGATGTGCCAAGCTGGGACCTAAATTCATTGGGCCCTTCCTGATCATTGAACAGATCAACCCCGTAGCTTTTAGGTTACGTTTACCCAGATCGTTGAGAATCAATAATGTCTTTCATTGTTCTCTTTTAAAGCCGGTGTCACTTCTTTCCAAGTCTCCGCTTGCTCAGACCACTAAACCAATCCTTTTCCAGGGACGTAAGGAATTCCTGGTCGAGCGAGTTATAGTTTTAGTTCATTGGAAAGGGTTTGGGGATGAGGAAAGATCCTGGGTTTCTGAGAAGTCTTTACTTGCTCCCAGGTTAAAGGCTGCTTTTTTTAAACAGTTTCCAAGGGTTCGGTGACCCCTCCTCAAGGGGGGGGGGTACTGTCAGAGGCCGCGCGAGCGTCTCCCGTCCCCGCCCGGCGGCCTCTAGACTGTGCCTCCCGGCGGTTGCTAAGCAGCCGGGACGACACAGTGACGTCAGCCCCGAACTTCCGCCCGGCGTTACTAAGCGCCCGGGACGCGGCGCTCCCTCGCTGCCTTCTCTGCCGCAGCGGTTGCCTAGGCGACGGAGGACGCCAGGCAGCTGCGAGCAGAAGGGTGTGCAGCGCCCAGCTGTCCTGGATGATTAGATGAGCCAGCCGGTCACTCATTAGCCGGGACTCCTTTTTAAACCTTCCGGGGAAGCTGGATAGTTGCCGGTTATAGTTCTGACCAGCGTGTTCAGAGTGTTCCCGGTCCCCGGTGGTTACCCTTGCCTGTCTAAGCCTGTTTGGTGCTGCTGGCCCAAAGGTTTCACCCCTGCATTCCAATGTCCTTGTTCAGAGGTTCCCTGCCTGTCAGTGCTGCGGTGTCCCAACTTCCCTGCCGTATAACATCTCTCAGATAAATTGGGGAATTAATCCACCAGTTCATTATTGGAGTTTTCATTGTTGCTTATTACTTCACTGCATATTGTTACACCATTGTCGCTTATTCCATTCCTGTGTATTATTACACCATAGTTGCTTATTACATCCCTGTGTATTGTTACACCTATACCTCTGTATATTGTCTCGCTGCTATTATTAATTATATCCTTGTGTATTGTTACACCTGTTTACCTCTCGACATCCTGGTGTATTGTTACATCTGTACTACCCAAGGTACTGTCACCTCCTGGGGCCACGATTGGCTCTTCAGCCCATAGGGGGATCAGTGGCCCGCTACTGTCCGTGTTCTGTCCTCTTGCTCTTGGTCCGTCTCCACGGATACGTTGTCCCATTAAAAGTTCTGCCTGTAACGGAGTCTGGGCGAACTTAATTCGCCCCTACAGCCGGGATGGGTACCGGCGAAGCCTAGTTCTGCACATATCCATGGACGCTAGGCCAAGGCAACAGAGTTAGGGAGCGGGGCCTCTGACACCTCTTTAATACGGTGCGAAGAACCACCCGGTCAGCGTGCAAAACCAGGAAAGGGGACTTGCATGACAGAGCAGACAGATCCGACACCCTCTGGGCCGATGCTATTGCCAATAAGAAAACCGTTCTCCAGTTAAGTCAACACAGGTCCACGGACCGCAAAGGCTCAAATGGTGGTTTCGGAGGCGCAGATAACACAAGGGAAAGGTCCCAAGGAGCAAGTGGGCGACAAAGGTAGGCTGTATATGCAAAACACCCTGCAGGAATGTGTGGACATCCGGCAAAAGTGCTAATCTGCGGTGAAACAAGATGGACAAAGCGAGACTTGAAACTTCAAGGTAGATAAGCGCAATCCAGCCTCCAGGCCCTTCTGTTAGAAAGATAGAATCCGAGTCAGGCGGTAAGTCCTAGGATTGAAGTGGCGAGTTCTACACCAAACAAAGTAGGCCCGCCAAACACGATGGTAAGCCCTCGCCGAGGAAGCCTTCCTTGCTCTAAGCATGGTGGAGTTTACTCGTGCATTAAACCCCCTGGCTCTCAACAGAGAGGTCTCAATAGCCACCCCATCAAAGCCAGGCGCCTCAGATCTGGACCCTGAGAGAGAAGGTCCGGGCGCAATGGAAGGTGAATCGGGGGGGGGGGGGTACCACTGACAGAGCCTGAAGATCTGAGAACCAGACTCGTCTGGGCCAATGCGGAGCCACCAGGATCAATGTGCCCCCCTCTGCCTTCAGTTGCAAACCACTCGCAGGAGGAGGGAGAATGGCGGGAAGGTGTACATCAGCCTGAATGGCCACAGGCCGGACAGGGCGTCCACCAAGATGGCGGCTGGGTCGCGAGCCCTGCATCCGTAAAGAGGGACCTTGTGGTTGTGTTGAGAGGCCATCAAGTCCACCTCGGGTAAACCCCATCGTCGTACCAGCATCTGAAACACCTCCTGATGGAGGCACCATTCGCCGGCATTCAATGTTTGACGGCTTAGGAAGTCCGCTTACCATCTCTGGACTCCTGGGATAAAGACCGCTGAAAGAGCCGGAATCTTCTTTTCCGCCCACTGAAAGATGCGGGATGCTTCCACCATTGCAGCCCAGCTGTGAGTGCCACCCTGGTGGTTGATATAAGCCACCGTGGTCGCATTGTCCAACTGGACCTGCACCGGACGACCCCTCAGCCAGGGTTCCGCCAGGCAAAGAGCTTGGAAGATCGCCCTCAGTTCGACGACATTGATTTGAAGCTTGGCATCCGAGGTAGACCAAAGGCCTTTAACGACCTCTGGCAAATGACCGCACCCCAACTGTGGAGACTGGGATCCGTGGTGAGGAGGGTCCATTGGTGGATCCAGAATGGCCATCCCATCGTGAGGTTCTGGTCCAGGAGCCACCATGAGAGAGAGAGAGAGACGAACTGTCGGCGATAAGGTTATCACCTGAGAAAGGTATGATCCCGACCACTTGGAGAGGATCTCCTTCTGAAGGGGGCGGGAGTGGAACTGGGCATATTCCGCCATGTCGAAGGCCGACACCATGGAACCTAGTATCTTCATGCAAGTATGCATGGACACTTGTCGAGGAGAGAGGAGCCGACCCCATAATGCGGAGGGCTTGTCCGCAGGCTTGGGGTCGGGGCGTCTGGTGGCCCAGGGACGCTTGCCTCTAGGACGGGAGGATCTGCCCCCTGGGAAGATCTGGAGGAGAAGGCCACAGCCCTGGAAACGAAAGGATTGAAAAGCAGGCCGGGACCGTGTAGCCGGGGTGGATGGTAGAAAGGCAGTTTTTGAAGCTGCCACCGTAGCAACCATTTTATCCAGTTCAGGACCGAATAAGAGGGAACCGTCGAAGGGAAGAGCCTCCAAAGCCTTCTTAGAGTCAGTGTCAGCCTTCCAGGAACGCAGCCATATGGATCTGTGGGTGGCCACTGCTGAAGCTGACACCCTAGAGGAGAGAGAAGCGGAATCAAGAGCTGCCTCGCCTAAGTAGAGGGCAGCCTGATGTATCTACTCTATAGTAGGCAGTAGAGTTTCTGTTGGGGCCCCCTCAGACACCCCTGCCACCAAGACAGCAGATCATTTAGTTAGGCCCATAGCCACCCAGGCTGACGCCAGGGCAGGCCTGCCTGCTGCCCCAGCCGTGGTGTAAATAAGCTTGAGGAAGTTTTCCAACTTCCGGTCCGCTTGGTCCTTAAGAGATGCTGTAGGAATTGGCAACAGAAAGGCTTTTACCAGTTTTGCCACATGAGCGTCTACCCTGGAGGCCGTCTCCCTGGGGGTCCTATCCTGTGAATAACAAACCTCCTATTGGGAACCTCCCAATCCTCTCTAATGACCTTGTCAAGGTTATCCGACTTGGGAAACAAATCCAAGGAGCGTTTAGGGCGCTTAAATATAGGGCACGACTCTACATGCAGATCAGCGTGGTCGTCTATTAGAAGGACCGTCTTAACCGCTGTAATCAGGCCTGGCACATCGAGACGAGACGGGGGGTCCTCTCTAACGCAGGCATCCCCTACGTCAATGGCGACATCAATGGCGTAATCGACGGCCTCCTCCAAATAATCGTCATCCTGATCCTCTTCCTCCTCATCATCCGAATCATGCATGAGGAGGGGCCGGAGTGGCGCAGGTTTTTTAACTAAAGACCTGTGTCTATCTGCGGGCAATGAACCATCCCCCTGAGCATCCAATGCTGGGGGGGCTACACCCACTGCCGATGAGGACGGGATGGGCTGCTGGGACAGTGCAGCTGAGACCTTATCCACTAGCTGCGCCATCATTTGCACAAGGGATGAGGCCCAAGCAGGTTCCTGAGAGGAGGCCGTAGGCGTGGGCAGCACCTGCGCATTGTAGCAGCTTGCACATAAGCCATCCTGTACATAGTCCAGGGGAGATAGGCCCGCATTACAGGCCGTGCATGACAGCAATGCTGGGGCCTCCCCCCTCTTTTGACACGCCCTTGTTGGGCACAATTACTGGAAATACTGGAGGGCTAAGTACAATATGACACCAAATACACTGCAGCAGTTATTGGGTTAATAAGTACACAGAATACAGCAAGCATAAATAGGCATACAATGCAATGAAGGTAAATGGCACTAGGCTCTTGCAACAGCTATGGCTGGCTGGAGCACTCAGTAACTGTGACCTGTGTCCTGCAGGAGAGGTACAGGGGGGACTTGCCCAAGCCTTCTGGCAGTGAAGGAGTGGAACCCCGGGTGGCAATGAAGCTTCTCCGTGTCCCTCCTCACGTGCAGCCAGGCAGACAGGAAGGTATTTCAGTGGCGGGAACTCTCTGTGTGCCAAGCACAGTTCCCTGCCTACTGTCCCCTGGAGAGGGGCTAATGTGGGGGAGCCACCTCCCCCTGCTAACAAATGACCCCCAGGGAAAATATCCACCTGCACCGCCGGTAAAATGGCGGGGATCCGGTGCTCGCCGGGCGGCCCCGCATACCGGCACTGCTGCCCACAGACTAGGATCCCTGGTGGTACAGCAGGACGGGCGGCGAGCCGGCCAACCGCTTGTCAGCACAGCCGGCGGTCACATCTCGCCAGCTGTAACAGCCGTTCTCCGTCATGCGGAGGGCTTGTACGCAGGCTTGGGGTCGGGGTGTCTGGTGGCCCAGGGACGCTTGCCTCTAGGACGGGAGGATCTGCCCCCCTGGGAAGATCTGGAGGAGAAGGCCTGTCCCCTACTACGGCCCTGGAAATGAAAGGATTGAAAAGCAGGCCGGGTCCGTGTAGCCGGGGTGGATGGTAGGAAGGCAGTTTTTGAAGCTGCCACTGTAGCAACCATTTTATCCAGTTCAGGACCGAATAAGAGGGAACCGTCGAAGGGAAGAGCCTCCAAAGCCTTCTTAGAGTCAGTGTCAGCCTTCCAGGAACGCAACCATATGGATCTGTGGGTGGCCACTGCTGAAGCTGACACCCTAGAGGAGAGAGAAGCGGAATCAAGAGCTGCCTCGCCTAAGTAGAGGGCAGTCTGATGTATCTACTCTATAGTAGGCAGTAGAGTTTCTGCTGGGGCCCCCTCAGACACCACTGCCGCCAAGACAGCAGATCATTTAGTTAGGCCCATAGCCACCCAGGCTGATGCCAGGGCAGGCCTGCCTGCTGCCCCAGCCGTGGTGTAAATAAGCTTCAGGAAGTTTTCCAACTTCCGGTCCGCTTGGTCCTTAAGAGATGCTGTAGGAATTGGCAACAGAAAGGCTTTTACCAGTTTTGCCACATGAGCGTCTACCCTGGAGGCCGTCTCCCTAGGGGTCCTATCCTCCTGGGGGAGAGGATAGAGGGAGGAGAAACGTTTGTGAATAACAAACCGCCTATTGGGAACCTCCCAATCCTCTCTAATGACCTTGTCAAGGTTATCCGACTTGGGAAACAAATCCAAGGAGCGTTTAGGGCGCTTAAATATAGGGCCCGACTCTAAATGCGGATCAGCGTGGTCATCTATTAGAAGGACCGTCTTAACCACTGTAATCAGGCCTGGCACATCGAGACGAGACGGGGGGTCCTCTCTAACGCAGGCATCCCCTACGTCAATGGCGACGTCAATGGCGTCATCGACGGCCTCCTCCAAATAATCGTCATCCTGATCCTCTTCCTCCTCATCATCCGAATCATGCATGAGGATGGGCTGGAGTGGCGCAGGTTTTTTAACTAAAGACCTGTGTCTATCTGCGGGCAATGAACCATCCCCCTGAGCATCCAATGCTGGGGGGGCTACACCCACTGCCGATGAGGACGGGATGGGCTGCTGGGACAGTGCAGCTGAGACCTTATGCACTAGCTGCGCCATCATTTGCACAAGGGATGAGGCCCAAGCAGGTTCCTGAGAGGAGGCCGTAGGCGTGGGCAGCACCTGCGCATTGTAGCAGCTTGCACATAAGCCATCCTGTACATAGTCCAGGGGAGATAGGCCTGCATTACAGGCCGTGCATGACAGCAATGCTGGGGCCTACCCCCTCTTTTGACCCGCCCTTGTTGGGCACAATTACTGGAAATACAGGACAGCTAAGTACAATATGACACCAAATACACTGCAGCAGTTATTGGGTTAATAAGTACACAGAATACAGCAAGCATAAATAGGCATACAATGCAATGAAGGTAAATGGCACTAGGCTCTTGCAACAGCTATGGCTGGCTGGAGCACTCAGTAACTGTGACCTGTGTCCTGCAGGAGAGGTACAGGGGGGACTTGCCCAAGCATTCTGGCAGTGAAGGAGTGGAACCCCGGGTGGCAATGGAGCTTCTCCATGTCCCTCCTCACGTGCAGCCAGGCAGAAAGGAAGGGATTTCAGTGGCGGGAACTCTCTGTGTGCCAAGCACAGTTCCCTGCCTACTGTCCCCTGGGGAGGGGCTGATGTGGGGGAGCCACCTCCCCCTGCTAACAAATGACCCCCAGGGAAAATATCCACCTGCACCGCCGGTAAAATGGCGGGGATCCGGTGCTCGCCGGGCGGCCCCGCATATCGGCACTGCTGTCCACAGACTAGGATCCCTGGTGGTACAGCAGGATGGGCGGCGAGCCGGCCAACCGCTTGTCAGCACAGCCGGCGGTCACATCTCGCTGGCTGTGACAGCCGTTCTGTGCACTTCGCTGCGCTATCGCACGCGCTCCCGGCGGGGAGCGTAATACTCACAGTGCGCTGTGGTCTCCGGCGTCCGGTGGCGGCTGAAGGCTCCCCAGTGCCTGGGGGCCTCTGCAGGTCCCCACCCACGGGTGGTGATGCTGCGCCGGACCCGGGTGTCGGAGCCGGCAGCGCAGGGGTCTGCTCAGGCCCTTGCATTGCGCCACAGGAAATTGAGGTACTTGTGTGGGGGCAGCCTAGCTCACAAGATCCCCTGTTGGATGGGGGAAATATAGTGTCTGGGAAATTGGCAATGGCTAGGTCATGAGTATATTTGCAACAGGATGATGCCCATTGTAGCTGGAGATGTGCACTGTATTACTGCCCATTTGTGTTGCATTACAGCAGTGGTTACCAAACTGTGTGCTTTTATGTTACGATGGAACTGGTAATGCATCCTGTCACTGATCACAGCATTTAGTAACTCTGTATGCATGAAGGTTTAAGCAAAGGACAGCTCTCCTTCTGTACCTTACTTTTTAGGTGCTCTGACAGTCTCAGCGCTGCCTCTAAATAAACCCTCCTACGATGAGGCCGCCACTGCTGCTGCTACTGTCCTCCATGGGCCTGAGAAACATATGATGAGCTCCACCAAGCAGTGCTCAGCACAAGCCTCTTAGCCTCTGACCTTTTGGGCAAAGTCTCATGGGACTCACATTTGTGCAATCAGTGTGCCTTGGCTCCCGCTGCTCAGCACCATTAATCATTGTCACATTGGCAGATACAGTAGGTGAAGCTGCAGCACTACCCCACTCCTATGCACAAAATCTTTAGCTAAAAAAAAGTAAAAAAAAAAATACATGCCAACCACCCCCTGAGTCCCCCCTTAATCTGGCCCTGCCCAGAAGTGCTTTTGAGCATGTGCAACTGTAGGCCAGTACATGCCTGAGCAACAGGGGACACTGGGAGAGATCCTATTGGATCCTTCCAAGGGAAACATTGGAAAGAGAAACCCATAGACTTCTGTTAGGCAGTGCCATCGATCGATTGTGTTGCCAATCAGGTGCAAGTTACAGAAAGCAAAACTTTGGTTTTAGTTGATAAGTTAAAAAGCTGACTTATTGAGCCTCTTTGCAAACTTTTTTTTGACCATTGAAGTTTTTTTTTGTACAATAACTGAAAATGATTTTCAAAATGTAACTCGTACATTTAGCCTACTTACAGATACTGTAATGTGTGGAGCGAGTGAGCCGGCAGATCCTATTTAACTCTACTAATGCCAGGCGTCTTTTATTGCTGAAAAAAGCGTTTTATTGGCATCGAGGAATGCACTGGAATTAGTTATGCCAATCCCTGGGCATTTTTTCAATTCCGGGATTGAAAAATATTCTATCCCGGGATTCTCCAGATCCCAGGATTCCTGGGATTGGCATCTCTAAAAAAGCATGCCCTGCCCCCCCTCACACTGCCAGCCCCGCCAATTTACTTACATGGGCAGGTGGTTGGGAGCGGGGCGCAGGCCACACACCAGTTGGAAACAGTGTTGCTCAGACACTACACTGCATTATATTGCACACGCGCAGATTGAAAACCCAGACATTTTTGGGCCAAATCCCAGGATCTCGCCGATCTCGATACCAGGAGAGGCCACCCTAATCCCAATGCTGTAGAAGGTTGAGCCTTGGACGATGAATAATTACAGACTAAGGGCCAGATGTACTATGCTTGAAAAGTGATAAAATGTAGAGCAATAAACCACCAGCCCATCAGCTCCTAACTGCCATGTTAAAGGCTGTGTTTAAAATACCAGATAGGAGCTGGTTGGTAGGTCGTACATTCCATCTTAAATAAGTTGATTGGAAACTACCAATTGCTTAATTGGAAAGTTGTGCCTACGCTGAGATGTCTCTCTGTAGGGGCAACTTCACAGTGATCAAAAAGCTGGGTGGGTGTATTATAATGCTGATCTATACTTACAGTATATACCTATAATAACAAACTCTGGCAGAAAAGCTTTTTTTGGTTCATGGTTACAAAATTTTCTTCCCAATGCATTCACTAAGCAGAATTTTTTTGATTTGGCTTAATAGTGACAGCATAGTAGAGGCATTTATGCATCAGCCGATACTGGTTCAGTATTCCTTATCCGAAATGCTCAGGACCAGAAGGATTTTGGATAACGGATTATTCAATATTTTGGACATTTTTTATATTTGAATAAGGTATCTTGCGTTATCTTGCATTTATTTTGTATAAACACATCAAACATGAAATACACACAAATATTTTATTTGTGCATGAAACAAGGCTTAAAACATCAAACAAAGTTTGTGTGCAATCTTATGCTGGCCACACATCAGACCAACTTTCCTCCAACCATCCAACTAGTTGGTTGGATTGAAAATCCGGTACTGTATGGGGGCAAATGACAATAAGCAATTATCTTACAAACTCATGAGAATGGACAATATCATTCAGTGAAATCGTTTAAATCAAATAGGTCCAACTACAGAAACAAATGACTTCATTACAAATTACATTTGCTCCTATCCAGTACCAGGTTTTTATTCCATCCAACCAACTAGTTGGATGGTTGGAGAAAAGTTGGTCTGATGTGTGGCCAGCATTAGACACTAAGGGCCTTATTCTAGTTCACTCTTTCTGACAAATTCCTTCTTAGATGGACAAAACCATGTGCACTGCAGGTGGGGTAGATGTTACTTGTGCAGAGAGAATTAGATTTAGGTGGGGTTTTACTTCAAAGTGAGATCTATATTGCAGTGTAAAAATAAAGCAGCCAGTATTTACTCTGCACAGAAACAAAATAACTCACCCAAATCTAATTCTCCCTGCACCTGTTACATCTGCCCCACCTGCAGTTCACATGGTTTTGTCCATCTAAGAAGGATTTTGTCATAAAGAGTGAACTAGAATAAGGCCCTAAATTTGAAGACCAAGCAAATCATTTTCTTGCACATACAGTATTTAGTGCCAGTTACATATCATGTCCCCGGTAGTGCCAGTTACATATCATGTCCCCAGTAGTGTCAGTTACATATCATGTCCCCAGTAGCGCCAGTTACATATCATGTCCCCATTAGTGCCAGTTACATATCATGTCCCCAGTAGAGCTAGTTACATATCATGTCCCCAGTAGTGCCAGTTATAGATGTCCCCAGTAGTGCCAGTTACATATCATGTCCCCGGTAGTGCCAGTTACATATCATGTCCCCAGTAGTTGCAGTTACATATCATGTCCCCATTAGTGCCAGTTACATATCATGT
The DNA here is from genome assembly GCF_055691185.1 of Crinia signifera. NCBI lineage: Eukaryota > Metazoa > Chordata > Amphibia > Anura > Myobatrachidae > Crinia > Crinia signifera. The sequence goes on from NC_139219.1 coordinate 258,845,654, forward strand.
CCCCAGTAGTGCCAGTTACATATCATGTCCCCATTAGTGCCAGTTACATATCATGTCCCCAGTAGCGCCAGTTACATATCATGTCCCCATTAGTGCCAGTTATAGATGTCCCCAGTAGTGCCAGTTACATATCATGTCCCCATTAGTGCCAGTTACATATCATGTCCCCAGTAGAGCTAGTTACATATCATGTCCCCAGTAGTGCCAGTTATAGATGTCCCCAGTAGTGCCAGTTACATATCATGTCCCCGGTAGTGCCAGTTACATATCATGTCCCCAGTAGTGTCAGTTACATATCATGTCCCCAGTAGTGCCAGTTAAATATCATGTCCCCATTAGTGCCAGATACATATCATGTCCCCAGTAGTGCTAGTTACATATCATGTCCCCAGTAGTGCCAGTTATAGATGTCCCCAGTAGTGCCAGTTACATATCATGTCCCCGGTAGTGCCAGTTACATATCATACAATCCCAAAAATACAACAATTCGTAGTCCTAAAGATAGAACATTCATATTTGTAGTTACAAATACGAATGTCTACACCATCGATAGAATACGACAGAAATCACCATTCAAAAGAATGGTGGTTTCTGATTTACTAAGCAGCCGTATGGATAATACGGCTGCTTAGTGGTGTAAAACACCCACGCAAATACGACAGGAAAATAGAACACCATTTTCATGTCGTATTTGCGTTTTTGCCTGCACGGATCAGTCAGATCCGTGCAGGCTTCGGTGTAAAAAAATAGAAAAAAAAATAAATTAAAAAAAAAAACGGCGTGGGGTCCCCCCCACAGCCGAAACCAGCACCAGGCTGACAGAGCCTGGAGCCGGTAATTAAAAATCAGGGAACCCGACAAATAGGGGTTCCCCGATTTTTAACAACCAGCCCCAGGCTCCTGCTCTGGGGCTGGTTCCCAAAATACGGGGGACAAAATGACTAGGGGTCCCCCGTATTTCAAGAACCAGCCCCAGGCAAAACCAGCCAGCGGGTAATGCCACAGCCGGGGGGAGACTTTTTATGCAAGTCCCCCCGGCCAAAGCATTAACCCTACCGACCAGTCAGCCTGGCCAGGGGCCCTGGGGGAGTGGGGACCCCCCCAATAAAGGGGTCCCCCCCCTCCAGGACTTACCTGACCAGGCTGAAGCCTGGTGCTGTCCTCGATGCCCCTGGGCGGTGGGCATCGAGCTGATGGTTTTGTGTAAAAAATAGAATAAAAACCATTGTTTTTTACTGTGGCACTACAAGTGCCAGCAAGCCTCCCCAGCAAGCTGGGACTTGGATAACCACAAGTCCCAGCCTGCTGGGCATTAAAGGGCCCGCTGGGTCTTGTAGTGCCACCGTAAAAAAAATAGTTAAATAAAACACACTGACACCCGTTTTAAATAAAAGTTTAATACACACATTACATACATACTGATACTTACCTTTCTTGATCCCGTAGGTAGCCCTGGTCCTGATGTCCTGTGTCGTCCTCCAGGTCCATGTCGGCTGTCTGCGTCGTCCTCCAGGTCCATGTCGACGGTCCGTGTCGTCCTCCAGGTCCATGGCGGTGTCCGGGTCCGAAGAAATCCATGTTGGAGCTGTGGAAGGAAATCCTACTCACTTTCTCGGCTCCTGATTGGCCTGCTAGGCGGCCAATAGAATTCAGTCTGAGGAGAGGCGCCGAATATGAAACTTCAGCATCTCTCCTCAGCTCGATGCACGGACAGCGGAGACAGCGGGGACCGGCAACAGCTGTGAAGATTACCTGGACTACGTCGGATCAAGAGAAGACTTCTTCAGCGCAGGAACAGGTGAGTAGGATTTCCTTCCACAGCTCCAACATGGATTTCTTCGGACCCGGACACCGCCATGGACCTGGAGGACGACACGGACCGTCGACATGGACCTGGAGGACGACGCAGACAGCCGACATGGACCTGGAGGACGACACAGGACATCAGGACCAGGGCTACCTACGGGATCAAGAAAGGTAAGTATCAGTATGTATGTAATGTGTGTATTAAACTTTTATTTAAAACGGGTGTCAGTGTGTTTTATTTAACTATTTTTTTTACGGTGGCACTACAAGACCCAGCGGGCCCTTTAATGCCCAGCAGGCTGGGACTTGTGGTTATCCAAGTCCCAGCTTGCTGGGGAGGCTTGCTGGCACTTGTAGTGCCACAGTAAAAAACAATGGTTTTTATTCTATTTTTTACACAAAACCATCAGCTCGATGCCCACCGCCCAGGGGCATCGAGGACAGCACCAGGCTTCAGCCTGGTCAGGTAAGTCCTGGAGGGGGGGGACCCCTTTATTGGGGGGGTCCCCACTCCCCCAGGGCCCCTGGCCAGGCTGACTGGTCGGTAGGGTTAATGCTTTGGCCGGGGGGACTTGCATAAAAAGTCTCCCCCCGGCTGTGGCATTACCCGCTGGCTGGTTTTGCCTGGGGCTGGTTCTTGAAATACGGGGGACCCCTAGTCATTTTGTCCCCCGTATTTTGGGAACCAGCCCCAGAGCAGGAGCCTGGGGCTGGTTGTTAAAAATCGGGGAACCCCTATTTGTCGGGTTCCCTGATTTTTAATTACCGGCTCCAGGCTCTGTCAGCCTGGTGCTGGTTTCGGCTGTGGGGGGGACCCCACGCCGTTTTTTTTTTTAATTTATTTATTTTTCTATTTTTTTTACACCATGCAGCCTGCACGGATCTGACTGATCCGTGCAGACTGCTAGAAATAATTCGTATTAGCAGCCGTATATACGGCCGCTAATACGAATCATTACACCATCGGAGGGTTACAAAGCAGTCGTATATGACTGCTTTGTAACTGATCCTCCGGAACACGACTTTGCATACGACTTAAACAGTCGTATGCAGTCGTAGGGAAAATACCAATACGAAAAACTAGGTTTTTCATATTGGTAAATTTCCCCCATCATGTCCCCAGTAGTGCTAGTTACATATCATGTCCCCAGTAGTGCCAGTTACATATCATGTCCCCAGTAGTGCCAGTTATAGATGTCCCCAGTAGTGCCAGTTACATATCATGTCCCCAGTAGTGCCAGTTACATATCATGTCCCCAGTAGTGTCAGTTACATATCATGTCCCCAGTAGTGCCAGTTACATATCATGTCCCCATTAGTGCCAGTTACATATCATGTCCCCAGTAGTGCTAGTTACATATCATGTCCCCAGTAGTGCCAGTTACATATCATGTCCCCGGTAGTGCCAGTTACATATCATTTCCCCAGTAGTGTCAGTTACATATCATGTCCCCAGTAGTGCCAGTTACATATCATGTCCCCATTAGTGCCAGTTACATATCATGTCCCCAGTAGTGCTAGTTACATATCATGTCCCCAGTAGTGCCAGTTACATATCATGTCCCCAGTAGTGCCAGTTATAGATGTCCCCAGTAGTGCCAGTTACATATCATGTCCCCAGTAGTGCTAGTTACATATCATGTCCCCAGTAGTGCTAGTTACATATCATGTCCCCAGTAGTGCCAGTTATAGATGTCCCCAGTAGGTTTTTAGCATAAAAAAATAAGTACATTTTGGAGACTTTGGTTTTCGGAATAATTTGGATAACGGATATTTGGATACTCAACCTGTAATACACAGCTTATCATACATTACATCAAACCTTACACAACACTACAGCAGTGTCAACCTGAGTGGTAATTATAACACTGTACATGTCTTGTAATACGGCCTACACACAAAGAGATCCCAGGGCATTTTCTAAGCAATGTCAATAGATCGCTTAGAAAATGCCCCTAAATCGCTCCATGTGTAGGGGTATAGCAATAGCGATGTGTGGCCCTGCGCGTTGCTATCACCAGGGACAGGAACACGGAGAACACTGGCCCTGACAGATTGCTCAGTGGCACATCCCTGTGCGCCAATATGTGCTGAGCAATCTGAGCATTTTTAGCAATCTAGCATCGCTCAGAACGTTACTCTCCCCGTGTGGAGGCCACAAAAGAAGGTGTTTGGCTATTAGCTGCGGACTCTCCTGTGGTTACAAATCATAACATTTGACTTGTCATTTGTATGCCATAATCAAGTAATTTTAGCTCCTCCCCCTCCATGGAGATCTGTGAAACGGATTATGGGCCTTATTCTGGTTGGTGCGGGCGGGCCGTACGCGTACGTTCCGGGGTTTTTAATGATCTGCGCATGCGTACCATCTCCAATGCGCAGGCGCGAACACTCCACAACGCTTATGGACGGGTCTCTCCGTGCGAAAAAACCTGTACGCGAGAGTACGGGCATTGGGGGCGGCATAGGGGCGTGTTGAGGGGAGCGGCCGAAATAATGAGGGAAAATGGGCGTAAACATGGGCATACACGGGGGTGTGCACCAAAAATGAACGGTGCTACTACCGCTCGATCGGCTAAAGCACCGTTCATTTCGGACACAAAACAGGCGGCCGCCAACCGCCACCTCAGACCACCCCTACAGATACCGCATGACAGTGTGCGCCTGGGTTTGCTAATTTACGCTGATTACTACTCAAACACATACACCTGAATGTAATAAGCAATGCTGCAGTCTATTAAGTCCAAACCATGATTTCACTACCTGCAAGCCACACACAGCACTCAAACACCTTGGAAGCTTATCTTTCTATACTTCTCGACATTTAAAGGTTTGTTTAATTTATGGTAAGAATCTTTGTAAGACCTGCTTATATATGCTAAGGTAGGTATTTGTTAAACAGTTATACACATTCACTACGTGCTTTCATAGACTTTACACAGTAGCACACTCAATCTACACAAGTCGACATGTGTCAACGTGTTCACTCTAATACAAACATAGGTTTTGTATTTATGATACAATAACATAAACCACATCTAACACCTACAAAGGATGTTTCAGCAATGTTTTAAGCCCATGCCCACTATTTTGCACACAATCTTTGTATAGTACCCAAAATACCGAACTGTACCACTTTCTGATCTGCTATGAATTGGATTTTACTACACTCTGGATGTAAGATGCCACCAATCACATTATTGCACTCACATCTCTCTAACAAAGGATTCCTACATCTGCTTATGACACTGTAAACTCATATATATTTAAATAGTTAAACATGTTTGTTCACAAGCAATTTTATCATGTTTGGCCGATTCACACATCTTTTTTTAGGGAGGACACATATGCATTCCTACACAAATGTCCCTTTTGACCCTTGTTTGTCTACCTCACCCACTCCATAAACTCACCATCGGGTATCCCCCTGGCCCCACTTGTCTGTTGATACACTTAAATACAACTTATTCAACCTTATCTAAACTTAACCTAAAATAAAGACACAACACAAAGTGCTGGCGTTTCAAAAACAGAATGTCAAATTTATTTGACAATTAAAACTAAGACTATGAAATGGTGGCGGCACCAAAGAACGGTCATTATAGGAAAGGTGGGGTTAAAGATCACTTAATCATACATACAACGCTGGATGACCACTCTCCCTGGTCAGCCACCAGGCCTGGTGGTGACGGCCATCCCCCGGGCAGAAGCGTGGCCCATGACAATCATTGTCGAGGGAGAGTGCACCCCCACTACCTACACACATACAGAGTTCTTAAAGAATGACCGTTCTTTACCGCCGCCGAAGAGGAAAAGAAACAGGGAAGGGTGGGTGGGGCTTCTTGGACAGGGGGTGATCACTCTAAACTCGTGATCATTCCTACCCTACTTAGACCCTCCACCTGCTCTGATAGGCCTTGTGCCCATCCTCATTACCATAGCATGTGACCAACAGCAGAGTGTAACCTGTGAGAACCCTTAGTGGTTTATGTCACCTCAGGCTTATTCAGCCTTCTGTGTTTCTTAAACTCACCATCGGGTATCCCCCTGGCCCCACTTGTCTGTTGATACACTTAAATACAACTTATTCAACCTTATCTAAACTTAACCTAAAATAAAGACATGACACAAAGTGCTGGCGTTTCAAAAACAGAATGTCAAATTTATTTGACAATTAAAACTAAGACTATGAAATGGTGGCGGCACCAAAGAACGGTCATTATAGGAAAGGTGGGGTTAAAGATCACTTAATCATACATACAACGCTGGATGACCACTCTCCCTGGTCAGCCACCAGGCCTGGTGGTGACGGCCCATGACAATCGTTGTCGAGGGAGAGTGCACCCCCACTACCTACACACATACAGAGTTCTTAAAGAATGACCGTTCTTTACCGCCACAGCCAGGCCCTAGGCCACAGCCACCGCCACCACTAATAAAAACGCTCAGCACCGTGCCGCTAACCAGGCAAAAATGTTGCCTAAAAACAGAGCCATACCCTCCGGGCTCAAATGCACGCCATCACTCCTGTACAGCTCGGGGCGCTGGAAGCTGATAGCGTCATGTCGAATGACACTCCCGCCGTTAGCTAACAGGTATCTTACCACCATAGAGTTCACCTTCTTTCGTGAACGCTCGATGCTGGTGCATGATCTCGCTGCCCTCCACACTATCCTGGATATTATGGAGGACCACACTAACATACATGACGGCAGAACTTGGGCAATGATGTGAAGGTCCCAGACAATCACGGAGCGCAGCTCCAGGACGGATCCCCGTCCAAGGTTATTCCCGCCTAAGTGGAATATAATGACCTCCGGGACCCCAAACTGCTTCACGGCCCGCATCATTTGGGCCTGCAGTGCACACCACCTCATGCCCCTCACTCCTAACCACCTAACCTCCCCAGCTTGCGGAAACATGCATACGTCAGAGGCGAGTTTCGCCTGCGAGGCCCAGTACACAAAGGAATGGCCCAACATCCACACAGACTTAACGTCCCGTCGATCTGAAATATGCATACAAGAGGTTAGTTAGTCGGAGAAACCATGCCACTGCACTCACACGCTAAACAGGTTATAGAGATAGGGAGGAGGAAAAACCGTGGCCGACCAGCTCTTGAGGCACAAAACACACCGCCCGGAGTAAACTAACCAGTACGCCATGCCAGATTGAAATTATAGCCAATTTGTGCCCCCGGGCGAATGTGAAAAAACACCTCAAGGCCCCCACTAGAAGTTGGCGAGCGCTTATGCGTCCAGTCGACCATGGTGATCAGTGATAGATAAATTCGGCCGAATATACCTACGGAATGCTGCCGAGCGCCATCGACCCAGAGATTGAATCTCTGCGTCGGAGCGGCCCTCCGCAGCCGCCGAGGTAGCAGCCCCGATCCGGAAGGAATGCGACCCAAATTCCTTCGGATCAAGGCCTATGGCCTCCAGCGCCCGTCCCAAGACGTGACAAAACTGGTATTTGGTGAGAGGTGACCCATCCTCGTGCATCAACCACGCACCAGGCAGATTCGGGCGTGCCTGTGACAAGGCCGTAGCCAGCGCCACAGGGCACGCCCCCTCCACCGTACATGGGAGCAGGGACAGCCATCTCCCCCTACCGGCCTGGTCTGTCTTGGATCGTCGCAAGTGACAAAGCACCGAATCCTCCTGGACCACTAAATCGTCCACGGACAATGGTGAAGGAGCCCGTTTCGATGGAGCCACCAGCTCTCCAACCCTGAAGGCCCCGTGATACGCCATTGCAAACACCGTTCGGAACAAGAGGACCTCGTAGGCAGGCCAACAAATGTCCCCTAGGGCATCCAGCAAAGCTGGTAGCAAAGCCATATCAATCGGGCGCCTCCGGTCTGGGAGCACTGGCGAGGCCCTCCGCCAGCCACGTAAAGCTCTTGACACCAAAAACGACTGGGACGGGTCCGCCCTACCCTGCAAAGCAGAAAAGAAAGACACCCCTGCTAGCATCCTGCGCACGGAGGCGACAGAACGCCCTAAGGAGTACAAACTCCAAACGAAGGCCACCATGGCCGCATTAGGTGTCTTACCTGCTTGAGGGGCAGACAGCCGAAACTGTTCCCACTCCTGCCAACCTGCCCGATAGCATTGCAGCGTCGTTGGCGCAATAGCCCGCATGGCTAGCCCCTCCATTCCGGCCTGATCATCTGCCAAACATAAGAGGGACAACATTCACCAACAGGAGAAGCATGAGGTGCCAGGGCCCGGAACTTAACCCAGTCAGCCCTGGACAAGGTGTCCGCCACGGAGTTCTCCACTCCGGGAACATGTCTTGCCACGAAGTGTACATTCAGTAGCAGGCATTTTAGAACCAGACGCGCTAGTAGGCGAACCACTGGAAGGGAAGCGGAACCCTGGCGGTTGACCGCGTGCACTACCCCCAAGTTATCTCACCAAAAAACAATGCTAGAGTTGCGCAGCTTGTCGCCCCAAAGCTCCAGAGCCACCACTATGGGGAACAGCTCAAGGAGCAGCAAATTTCTAGTGAGGCTCTCTGTCACCCACTCCAGAGGCCACGGTGCGGCGCACCATGACCCGTGCAGGAAGGCTCCAAAACCTACCCCTCCCGCGGCATCAGTGAACAGTTGCAGCTGGCGATTGTCGCGGGGGGGGAAGGCCATATGAGGACCCCATTAAACTGTTCTAAGAAGGAGAGCCACACGCGCAGGTCCCTCTTCAGTTCGGCTGAGAGTCGAATGAAGTGTAAGAGGTGTCTTATGCCGGAGATGGATCTCTCAAGTTTTCTACAGAAAACCCATCCCATGGGGATCACCCTGCACGCAAAATGTAGCAGACCCAGCAAAGACTGCATCTGGCGCAACTGCAGCTTACCTGTGGAGGAGGCGAAAAGCCGACTCGATGTCGATCTTAGCCAGCAGCGCACCGAAAGATTGATACCGAACCCGGCACAAGTCCTCGGGAATGGCGTCATTCACCGAACTGCCCACAGGGTGTGACAGGTGTTGAATGAGCCGATACTTACCCGGGGCCTTCTTGGGAACCACCCCAACTGGGGATATAACTAAATCGGCCACTGGGGGGAACTGGAAAGGACCTATCATCCTACCCAGTGAAACCTCCTTAGCGACCTTCTCCAAGACCACTCTGGGCATCTGGATGGCGGATTTTAAGTTCCGGGGAGACGAGGCCGACACCTCCCCATCTATGGGGAGGCGGAAACCCACGTCAAATCCCGTCCTCAAGAAGGAAGCCTCCTCCTCTCGGGGGTATGCCGCCAGCCAACTGGCCATGCGGTCAAGCCTAACTGGGGAAGGGGCCTTACTGAGGGTGACCTCCTGCTGCCTGAGCCGCTGGAGGGCCTCCCTGTTTTCCCTTTTTGCAGTCCTTAGCCGTGTGGGGGCCCCAACACTTAGCGCAGCAGTGCTTGTACTTGCATCGCGCCCCCAGGGAACAGCCCGCCCCGTTGTATGCGTAGCATCGACCAGCGGAGGATCCCCCCGCCCCCCCCTCCTGCGCGAAAGGGCGCCGTGGCCTTTTTCGGAGGAGGGGGTGCAACGGCCGGGGGAGCTGCAGGTTTTGGGCCCATCCAAATCTCCACATCTTTGCAACCTAGATTCATGATTGCCAATCCCGACTGTTTCCGTCTGAAACTCTCGTCATAGGAGCGCCATGACGAGTCCCCATCAGAAAGGAACATAGCATGAATCATGTGCATGTAACGCACCATATTCATGTGTTCCTAGGGCCTAGTTTCCAGGTAACAGGCCGCAAACATGAAGAGGCCCGCTTGCCACCGGTGGTAGGTGCAAAAGGCCTCTTCGCCAATCCCCCCTTTTCGCGTTGCTGCGCGGTAATCCTTCTCATCCTGCGCTGTCATTTTAAAGAAGTTTACGTATTTTCCGTCCCTAATCCGCTCCTGCACGCTGCGCCTCAGGCTCCTAAGCACCGTTGTGTTTTCGCAATGCACCACCTGGCCCCTAGGGTAAAGGGGGGACCCTGAGCTACCGCTGGAGCTGGAATGGCGGCGACGCCGACGTCTTAACGATTTTCGTCCTCCCCGGACGTGGCGGAGTCCGAACGCCCGGTGGATGAGGAGGAGGTGCGGGAGTCCCTACGCCTGCGCCGTTTGCTCTTCCTTTTTGACCCACCTGAGGTGCCGTCCCGAGGCACAAGGCTCTACTCCAAAGGTCCACCGTGGGCAAGAGCCACCGTGGAGGCTGGCCGGACAGCTGCAGCCGCGGATGTGGAAGCCTCTGGAGCATGGGTACCACCGGCTCCTATCGATGCTTGAGCCGTCGCGCTGGGCAACATGGAGGGGGAAGGGGGGGATGCCACGGCGGAAGACGCCACATTTGGAGCCTGCCCCAAAAAAGATGACAGTAGCGCCAGGAACTGCCGCGCATCCTCCCCTGCCAGAGGAGTTCGGGGACCTGGGGCTGCCTGAGCTACAGACGGGGCCCCGCTTATGGGGACCGCTGGAGGCCCGCCCCCCATGGACCGCTGAGGGACCCTCCTAGCCACTTGCAATAAACGCCTCCTAGCAAGGTGCAATGGGGATAAAGCTGCCAGTCTCCCTGCCCTGGTGGGAGTGGCAGCGGGGGCACCCACTGCTAGGGGTGCAACCTGTACATTGTCCCCCCTGTTAAAGCCAGCAAGTGACACAGGGGGCTGGCTATCCCTCCCCCCAGGCTGTGAGGCCATCCTAGGAACGTTGTAAGGGCGCCCCCTGCCCCTTAACCTCATGTTAGGCCCGCCCACCGTGCTAGAACGCGGGGAATTACCGGGGCCCGCAGGCGCGACCAGGCCTGAATCAGGCCCCGCCTGGCGGGTGCCTGACCTGGTTGCCGCCTGCTGAATATTTGTGTCACGCGGGCGGCGGGTGCCCAGCCCGCGCCCGCGACTAACCGCACCACGGGCGCTACCTCTGCCCGACCCCCCAGCTGCAGGAGAAGCCGCGGCGCCGCGGCCTCTCCTAGCGTGCGTCCGGCCGCGTCATCAACCTGCGCCCCGGCCGCATCACCGCGCACACGTGCGCTAGAAGCCGCCGATCCCCGCCGCGCCCCCCCCCCCCCGGACCACAGGACCCGGAGGGGCGGCGGAGCCGGACACAGCGGGCCCCCTGCAAGCGAATGCAGGATCAGCCAGGCGGGCAGGCGGCCTTGATACCCTGGACGGACGGGGCATGGCTGGACAGCGCAAAGGTAGAAATTAGAGACAGAGGGGGACAGAGTATTAGCTATAAAGAGAGAAGAGAGGAAGGAAAAAGATTAGACAGTGTGTAATTTAAGTGAAAAAACCTGGCTCAGAGGAGAAGCTGCGCTGTAGGTCTTGCCTGGTCAGCAGCTTCTTGGACAGGGGGTGATCACTCTAAACTCATGATCATTCCTACCCTACTTAGACCCTCCCCCTGCTCTGATAGGCCTTGTGCCCATCCTCATTACCATAGCATGTGACCAACAGCAGAGTGTAACCTGTGAGAACCCTTAGTGGTTTATGTCACCTCAGGCTTATTCAGCCTTCTGTGTTTCTTGAGGAAATCATTGTTCTGGACCTGCTTTTACCTACTAATGTAGGAGCTACCTCACCTGCACACAAACTGCTTTCTCACCTATTAAGTTGCTCTGCACATGTGCTGACACAAACTAATTAGCAGGGAAAAGTTGGATATGAACATGTGAATGGCCATGGAGAGGGTTACACATGGGAAACTTCTACCACACTGCAAGAAATGCTCAAAAATACCCTGCTCAGTAAGTACACATAAATGGATTATTTGTTTCACTTAAGAAATTACACATACAACAATTGTGTTGTAATTGGGAAAATAAATTTATTTGCTGTTCAGCATCACAGCTTATTTGCCACTTTAATGTCATAAATAAAAATAAAATATAAAATATACACAAAAATTAAAATCAGCCAGAACAAGAGGTTGCATATCTCCAAGCATGTGTTACCCTGCAAATGCAATGGTGAAAGAAATGTGGACACCAGAATACGTACTGCAACAACCAGGGTGAATACTAAGCATGATACACACCACCAAAAATTTATCCTGCATTTCTAGAGGTCAAAAAAAGAACTTTAATGCCCTTGGCACGAAAATGGATCGATGGCCAACTCAGGAAGTGGATGTCCAGTGCAATTTAAACATTTGGGGTCCAACCACAGAGGAAGTGAACCAGGTGTCATTATTTTGGCCCTTTTTTCCCCTTTTTAGATGGTGCCTTGGGGACAGGGGCCTTTGGCTCTGATGGCTTGCGCCGTCTTCCCCTACTGGACACAGGAGGGTCAGCAGAGGTGGAAGGTTGGGGAGCAGCTTGGGGTGGGCCAGCAGATGGGGGATTGTCCCTTAGGGACCTGGCGGTGGAGAGCAGCTCCACCAGAATGTCATTCTGGCGGCTGAATTGCTGGACAATGCTTTGCATGCCAGCCGCCAGAGTGTCATTGATGCGGTTTAAGGCCTCACACTGCTGCCTCTTTGTGGCCTTCCAATCTGCCAGAAATTCCATAACCTGCTGCTGACAGACCGCAGACTCCTCCACTCGCTGCTCCATCCTCTCCAGTATCACCATCCACCTGGCATCCCATGTGTCCTGTGGCTGGGGGTGTCGTGTTGGTGGAGGCTGGACCACTTGCTCCACCTGTGGCTCTGCAGAGGAAGATGCTGCCGGTTCATCCTGTGTTTCTGCTTCTTCTAGGATAATAATTGAAAACAATGTCACCATCACATACGCACTAAAAAATATCTTTCCAAATACAATGCATTACAGTGACTTACCATCAAAATCAGCAGCAAAGACCTCCACCGGGAGCTCACTATCCACATTGGATATCCCCCTGACCTCGGCCACATCAATAACATCCAAGGCGTCCTGCTCCAGGGGGGTATATTCCAAATGATCTGGCATAGGCCCCCTCCCGGTGGACATGCTGTGGCTGTACCGGTCAGTCATCTTCCTCTTCAGTGTAGTTTTGAAGTCTGACCACCTACAAGTTTAAAAATACAAATATCACCATGAGATATGTGCACCACTGTGCTAGTGAACATCATGACTACGTTACATTTCCTAGTGTGGGTGATCTTATGTTTTTTAGCCATATGTTTCCCACACACACATTAATGTCTCCATTATGAGGCATTTCAGTGTCTCATCTCATTCATTAGGCCACTAAATGCACATACATAGATCACTATGCAGAAATGACATCATCCATGGCCAAATTATGCACCTCCACCTGTTGTGAAACTACACATTCCACCATAGCTTGACAGTGTGGTTATTATGGAGTAATTTAACTATGGGAAGGCATACTGGGATGTGTAGTTTCTCACCAGCTACATGTGCACAGTTTGGTCATTCTTGTTTCAGTAGCATCATATGGAACATGTTACAACAACTCTTTTTCAACAACACACTTTCTGTTGTCCCATCACATACTTCACATGAGCAGAACTGTGCCCATAACCTCACATCACACCAATGGTGCATGTTTCATATATAAATGTGGGTTATTAGACATGGTTGTGTTCACATGTGGCATTGAAGTGTAGCACTATCTACAAACACACCTTTCTATTATTCTCAAAACATACATGTAACATATGTACACACATATGACATTATCAGGGGGAGAAACACACTTGCCTTTTCTTCACTGCTAGCCAATCTCTGACCACTGGTGACACCTGGTTCACTTCCTCTGTGATCTTGTCCCAAAGGTTTCTCTTTGCACTGGCACCCGGCTTCCTGGTTGGCAATTCGATCCATTCGCGTGCCCTGGGCACTAAAATTCTCAATTCTGCCTCTACAAATGCAGGGTTTCTCTTTTTGGTGGTGGTATCCTGCTCAGTCCTCGCCCTAGATGTTGCAGCTCGTTTTCTGGTGGCCCCAGTTCTCTCACCATGCACCTGCTGGGTCACACCTGTTTGGAGAGATGCAACCTCTTGTTCTGGCTGGTTGCTTGGCCCTTGTGTAGCTGGTGGCATTGCAGTAGTGGCTGTTAGTGAGGGGCCCCCTTGATCTTGGGTCCTCCTTGTCCTCTCCTGCTCCCTGTGCCTCAACCTTTCAAGCAAGGATTCTGCTCTTGCTCTCTGTAGAGCGTCCTCAGCTGCGGAATCATCTGAGCTAGACATGTTTGCAGCAATTCTGGCCTGCATCTGCCTGAATATTTAGATGGTAATCTCCCGCTATGAACAAGGGGGCGTATATTTTTCCCGCAATGTAGTAGCTAATTTACGCCGATATTTCCCGGCGATAATTCCCGCTTAAATTACGCAGGTCTCAACGCACCTGAACATTCACCTGTACATGCACATACACAGGTTGTGGACCATTGTGTGCTACATGGTGAAATGTGTGCACCTGTCATTCCAATGATGAGTGTTGTCAGGTGGTATCTGTTGGAGTTTGTGTATGCTTTCTGAATCACATTTCAAAACATCACGTTATAATGCTTTCCTTACATATGTAATGAGTATGAAATTGTCATACACCAACATGTTGCATTGTGCCTTTTTTAGCAGCGTATTTATTAGTAGACGGTTGCGTGTATTATTTTCAGCACACTGTATATACAGTACGGCTCTCCATGGAAATCGTTGTATTGTGCCTTTTTTAGCAGCGTATTTATTAGTAGACGGTTGCGTGTATTATTTTCAGCACACTGTATATACAGTACGGCTCTCTATAAATTGAAAGCATACTGTTGGTTATGGTGTGTGTATATCAGAACGGTCCGCGTAAGTTTCTATTCGCATCCAGTTTGTTAATGTAAGAAGGATTAATTAAGTTAATACTAAACAAACAAGTTTTTAGACCAATCAGCAAGCACCAAAAGTTATATATGTACCTGCAATTAATAACTGCGCCATTGCCAATATGTCTTCAACCAGGGCTAACGCCTTTTCGAACCAGGAGCTGGTGGCCCTGGTTGAGGTGATGGACAGGCGCCTGGGGTCCAGGGGCCCATATGTGTCCAACATGGACAAGCGGCGGGCATATAATGCTGCCCGCCGGCTAATATACGCCCGGACCGGCATCCGCAGAAGCCTGGCCCAAGTGGAGCGGCGCAGGTCTGACCTGCGCCGGCGGCAGCCAGTGATGCTATGCTCAATTCGCCGCCATATTGCCCGATGTAAGTTTTTATTTACTAGTATGTCTGCGTTTCTTAGCAATGATTTCTGTACTTTTTTATAAATATGTTCATGGGTATGTGGGTGTATAAGGGGTGTATAGGGGGTGTATAAGGGGTTTATAGGGGTGTATAGGGGGTGTATAGGGGGTGTATAGGGGGTGTATAGGAGGTGTATAGGGGGTGTATAGGGGGTGTATAGGGGTGTATAAGGGGTGTATAAGGGGTGTATAGGGGGTGTATAGGGGTGTATAAGGGGTGTATAAGGGATGTATAGGGGGGTATATGTAGTCGCTCTGTTTTTGGGTGTAGCATATCAATTAGTTAGCATGATAAATGTATGAAATATAACAGAAATTATAATTTGTAAGGTTATGAGCATGACTAATGTGAATTTTTCACTCCCCCATTTTTATGAAACCCAACCTTCGATTTCTATGCCATCAACATGAACATTTCAGCACGCGCAAGGGCACGCATGGAAGCCCGGGAGGAGGCAGCCCAGGAGGAGGCAGCCCGGGAGGAGGCAGCCTGGGAGGAGGAAGAGGAGGAGGAAGAGGAGGAGGAAGAGGAAGAGGAGGAGGAAGAGGAGGAGGAAGAGGAAGAGGAGGAGGAAGAGGAAGAGGAGGAGGAAGAGGAGGAGGAAGAGACATTGGCACCTGCTGGTGACCACCCCATTTCTACATCCCCTTCCACCAGCCACTCCCCTACCCCCCACCCACACCCCTACCCCCACCCCCACCCCCACCCCTACCCCCACCCCTACCCCCACCCACACCCCTACACCCACCAACACCCCCTCCCCACCCCATTTCCAACCCCCCTACACCTCCCCACCACCCACCCCCAAACCTCTCCAATCCCCACTCCAACCCACTACCTGTTTCCCAAGTCCAATCCCATCCCCCTTGCTCCTGACCCCCCCAACCACTGGACACCCAACCAGCGGCGAGCAGGATGGCTCAACTAGCCGTAAGTAAATAATGTGTCTAATGTTTACCTACACATTTCTACACATAAACAATCACAACAACCACATATGTGTATCCAACATCAACATTAGTTGCAACATATCACTGCTTGGCGACCATGAGGTGTGGCCTGTCCTTCTCCAGGAACAAGGGTCCCCTTGGTGGTTTTTTTGAGTGTGGCCATGCCTCAACCCTTTGATTAATTGACATAACAGTACATCCAATGACATATCCGACATTAGTGGTGTTGTAGTTATGTGGGTCCAGGTGTTGTGTAACTCCACTTCACAGCATGATGTGCAACATCAATTTATAGATTGTTTTGTTAATAGTGTGTGAGGCCATGCGGATGCATGCTTTACAAACATAGCTTTAGGCCTATAATTTGTACAGCAATGTCCTAAATGTAAAATAGTAAGGAGTGCTTAAGCCGCAACAATGTCATAACCCTTAAATAGCACAGCCTAATTGTGAGGTTAGAGGTGAGTCCCTCAAAACAAAAATACCAATTGGGATACAGCATACATTCATCCAAGAAGGAGTAATTTAATTAATGTTATTTACTATGTACAGTATGTGTGTGTTAACATATTATTTTTTAGTACTGTGTTTACAGCAGACCCATCTTCAATGTAGTTTAAAAATGTATGTGGCCTTCACACATAACTCACAACTTTTTATTATGTACAAATACAACAAACATTTATTTTATATATATATATATATATATATATATATATATATTTTTTTATCCCTTCACTACAGACAATGAACAGCACCAGGAGGAGGTGGCAGCGATAATTCAGGAGATCTTCCTGACCCTCCTGTATTTGCACATCCTTTTTGCCCAACTGGAGGCCCGCATTTAAGTTTAAAACAAAAGTTTTTATGTTTGTATTGAAAATAAAAAATTCTGTACAGAGAGAAGTTGCCTGTGTTGTTAATCAAAAATATGTTTGCAGGTTTGTAAGGGCAGGTACATACAGATGTGTAATGTAAGTTATATTTGTATTTTGATGTGAGGGGCAACGATTGCTGTGTGAATGTGTGTGTTTTTGAGTTAAATAACACATAGTGAAAATGCATGAATGTGTAATGTTGTTAGATGAAAACATCACACATCAGGGTAGGTATACATGTTAAAAAATCACATCAAACTAATTATGGGCATAATTTAGTACATATACACAAACACCAACATAACTTGATTTAAAAGTAACAGCAATGTGGGGACACATAGATAGTGATTAAAATGCAACATTAGAACATAATAAATATACATGTAATGAGGGTTAAAATGTTGTGTTATTAGGGTCTTTATTAAGGTAAACAATTGAGTTAATAGAAAACAATAATTGAATAACAATTAGAATAATTAATTAATTTTCTTAATTATAGATGAAAGGCAAGATTTGCAGGTCCATATATGTGAAGGGTATGCCAGCATGCACGGACGTACTCTCACTCTCATGAGCGGTGACATACGCTTAGTTTTCCATTGAAAACAATAGAGACCCGTCCGTGCAAGGTGGTGTACGCTCAGATAGCCGCAAGAAGTCGGTGGGAAGACGGACGAGAGACGTCCGTAAACGGTGGCGTACGCTCTGTTGTACGCCAGTTGTCGGAGTCTAAGGGGTGAGCCGTCCGTGTACGTTGGCGTACGCTCAATTGTACGCCACTCCCCTTTGTCGGTGTTTCTGGCCGTACGTATGCGGCTGATTGGAGGGTGGACTTAACCTTAACGGCCGCGTACGGAGAGCGTACGCTAATATGTAACGTACGCAAGTTTGGCCGCACCGATCAGAATAACCCCCTATGTCTTGAGGGTGGGGGCTTGATGATATAATGCTCAAGCCCCACCCCCCAAAGTGCTGCTGAAAGTCTTCTCTGCTGGCTTCTCATGGAGAGGAGACTAGAGAAGTAGGCAACCCTGATCTACTGACAATTCAAAAAAATGGGGGTTCCAATTCCAAATTCCAATTTTGGGGTGCAGTAGTATAATATTTCCTCCAGGTTATAGTATTATTGCAGTATATCTTATTCCTGGTCCTCCAGCTCCAAGATGTAAGATATGCTTAGTGCTGGAAAAAAATGGGCGTGCCAAGACTCACGGTAAATATGGATTTGTACAAGCCCGTAGCGTTTTCTTTTTCAGGCTCTTCTCTATTCTCTCTTCTCTGGGTGGAAGTCTGTGTTGCTACAGGTGAAGATCTCTGTTGTTGCTGGTGAAGATGTGATCTCTGTGGATATTAAGTGTGTGTAAAAAAGAAGTGTTTTAGCGTCTGCCCCCCCAAGGTTTCATGATAAATACTTCCCACACTGCTACACTGCCAACGGCCCAAATAAGAAAGCTGGGGTTGCAATCCTGATTTCGCAGCACTGTCCATTTTCCCTTTCCACACAATATTCAGACCCTGAGGGTAGGTACTTAATCTTGACAGGTCATCTGGACAGTAAGGAGGTGACTATAGTTTCTAGCTATGCCCCTAACCCTAAGCAGGTTGCTTTTTGCAGGAGGCTTCTCTCTAAGACCCAGCAACTAGCTAAAGGGGCTTTAATTTAATTAGGAGATTTCAATTTAGTCCCAGGCCCTTCAATAGACAGCTCGAGACCACATGCTACATCCCGCCACCATCCTCATACCCCCCCCCCCCCCTAGAGGTATGTGACGGGTTAAAAACCCAACAATGCGGGATTACACCTTCTATTCCCATTCTCATGGTACATATACGAGAATTGACCTTGACATTTCAGTCAGATGGTCCATTAACTCCTTTCATTTAGTTAAGATCCTCCCTCGGACGTGGTCAGACCACGCTCCGCTCTTCTTGAAATGGGACATCGCTAATAGGAAGATAAGCCCTGGTCCGTGGAGGCTGGGTATCCAAAGCCTCACTCATCTTGAGTCTCGACAGGCAATACAGAAATCCCTAGAACACTATATTCTAGAGAACCCACCTGAGGACACTTCCACCTCCAACTATTGGTGTGCTCTTAAAGCAGTAGTGCGTGGATCAGCGATTCAGATAGCCTCCAAACTCAAAAGGGACCGGAAATGTTCCTTAGAAAGAGCAGAAGTATCTCTTGCCTCCTTGGAGGCTTCCCATAAGGCTGACCCTTCCGATAGATCGCTTTTTAAACAATTAAACGATACTAGAGACAAAGTTAATAGACATTATCTCTCTATTGTACATCGTAACATCGCTAGATTGAATCAGACGTTTTATCTCCTCAGTGACCGGGCAGGAAGAATGTTGGCCAGAAAGTTGAGAGGCAAGAGAGCTAGGGAGAGGATCCACATGATCCACTCGGAGCATGGCTCGAAGGTCGGCGATCCGGAGGAGATCGCTAATGTTTTTTCATTATATTACTCTAAGCTTTATCATTTGAAGGATGATCCCTCTACGCCTCAGCCCAGTGTCGGGGGGATGAGGGACTTCTTTGATAAGATCTCCCTCCCGTCGCTCTCTGGGGAGACTTGCCTATCTCTCAATGCTCCCTGTACTCCTGAGGAGGTCCAGTGTGCCATTGATTCTCTTCCTTCTGACAAAGCCCCGGGTCCTGATGGTTTCCCATCAAACTTTTATAAGACATTTAAAAATCAGCTGACCCCGATGCTTGTAAAGCTCTTTAATGAGGCCTCTGACACTATGGGTGACATTCTATGGGATGAGATCTGCTTTTTTTGGCGTTAATTAGACCACAAAATGGCGATATAGCATTTTTCCCTGAAATCGCCAATTTAATGGTATGCGCTAAGGGGCTGAAATCGCATAATATGTGCGTTAAGGTATGCGGACCAAAAGTGCGAGATTATTTCGCATTTATATCGCATCCAGATGTTTTCGTATAGGAAAGTATACAAATCACTTATTTAATGCAATGCGTTTTCGCAAATCGCACTTTTTAGGTGTCTAATTATCGCACTTATTTCAGACCAGGTTCTGTTTGGCGAATTTGCACAGAACTCATTTTGGTCAAGTGCACACATGGTTAATTTCACCACAGGTGCCCTCATTTTCACTCACAAACACCCCTACATAAACCCCAACAGCATTTAGGACACCTGTGAGGGTTTGAAACATGGAGATTTTGCAGAGTGGTTTGGAGTTGATGATTTGTGATGTGGCCCATTTGGAGGAGCTGCGCAGGAGGGAGGAAGCTGCGCGCCAGATCCAGGTAGCCCCCCGACTACTGCGTACCCCACGTATGTATCGTGCTCGGCTCTACCTGGACTCCCTCTCGGATCAGCAGGTTGTGGGGATGTTTAGGCTGAACCGCATTAACCTGTTGGACTTATATGAGCAGGTGAGAGAGGATTTGGACCCTTTTGGGGAAGGCAACTATGCAGTGTCTGGGCTGCACAAATTAATGTGTGCCCTCTACTATTTGGCCACAGGCTCCACTCAGTCTGTGACCTCATGGGCCTTGGGGGTATCACAGGCCACTTTCTCTAAGCATTTCACTCAAGTGTTACTTGCTTTAAAGAAGTTGTGGCGGACATACATCAGATTCCCCAGTTCTGAGCAGGAGTGGCAGGACCACAAGTTGGCTTTCTATAGACTCTCAGCATTCCCTCACGTGCTGGGAGCTATAGACTGCACACACATTGGGATTAGGGCACCGCACGTGCGGGGACACGTCTACGTCAATAGGCGTGGGCGGCACTCCCTGAACGTGCAGGTTGTATCCAATGCAAATTTGAAAATCCTGAGTGTTGTTGCAGGCTTTCCGGGAAACTGCCATGACGCCTATATTCTGAGACACTCAGCCCTCTGGAACAGATTTACCAACCACCAAATGCCAGAGGGCTGGCTACTAGGTAAGTACCTTTTAACATAATACCCTGTCTGTCCCTAATTGTACCTGCTGCAATGTGTGTGTTTCCTCTTTCACAAGCATATTGCTCTTCTACCATTGTGTCCTGTTTGAAAGCAACACATACATTACCATATAAGGCATGGGTCCTCAAACTGCGGCCCTCCAGATGTTGTGAAACTACAAATCCCAGCATGCCTTGCCACAGTTTTGCTATAAGGGAGTGTTAAAACTGTGGCAAGGCATGCTGGGATTTGTAGTTTCACAACATCTGGAGGGCCGCAGTTTGAGCACCCATGATATAAGGCAATCACTTCCTATCTGTGTTTTAGGTGACTCAGGATATGGTTTTGTTTCCTGGCTCATGACACCTTTGCGCACCCCAGAGGGCCCTGCACAGCACCGGTATAATGAAGCCCACATTGCAACCCGCAATGTGGTGGAGCGCACATTTGGCGTCTTAAAGAGTCGCTTCCGGTGTTTGGACAGGTCGTCGGGTACACTGCTTTACCACCCTGGCAAAGTAGTCATGATTATCCAGGCTTGCTGCATGCTGCACAACATAGCCCTGTCCCAACCTGCCTATGTGGAGGAGGAGCATGCAGCAGTCGTTGAGGAAGCCCAACCTACCACACCTCCGGTAGTGAGGGGTACGCAGAGGGGGAATCTGGTGCGCACACACATCATCAGCCGATACTTTTCTGGTAAGCACATGTATGTGCCCTGTACTGCAAAATGTATCTGTGCTGTAAGTGTACTCATTAACTAATGTGTGACCAATACCATCTGCTTCCACCCACATTTAGCCTAATACACAGAGCCCAACGGATGCAGATGGTGGTGCTGACCTATCCCTTGCTGATATCTAGCTTGTAAGTACTTTTCAGACATGTATGAATGATGTATGCAGTCAAACATGTCTCACTGGTGTTGTGGAACTACACGTGCCAGCATGCCCTGACACACTCTAAGCATTACAGTCCAAACCATGAGTGTCAGAGCCTGCTGGAATATGTAGATGCACAACCTTTGCCAGCCAAGGAGATACCCCACACTACTTTAGTGCAATCCCATTGACATATACCATTGCAATATTTTAGATGGCACACAATAATTGCTTAAAAAATAATACACAAACACAATGGTATGCGGCTAGACATTTTTACTTCTGTCTACTTTGTCAGACGCAATCTGCATTTTTGCAGGTGAAAAATAACAACTCTGGGGGCATGTTACAAGATGATTGGGAATGGGAAAAATAATGAAACATATGTAGGAGCTACCTTCTCCCAGCATCAGGCACCCCTACACCACTTCTAGACCCTGTACCAAGCCCACCACGGGTCCTAACACTCCGACGGGGTGGGGAAGTGGGGGAGCCACTTATTGGGGTGCTGGATAAACTGCTGAGGGTGGATGCTGTGCCACCTCCCACATTGGCTTCCAGCTGCTGGATTTGGGCCTGCATAGCTAGTAAGGCATTAGTCTGCGCTGTGCATGATTGGGTGAGTGCAGCAATACTTTGCGCCAGGCTGCCAATATGCCTATTCTGCTCCCTTACAGCAGCAGTTAGCTCAGCAAGACGGGTGTCAATGCTGTTAGCAATGCGCACATGAGTGCCTACACCTACCCGTACACTACGTGCCATTTTCCGTAACTGAAGGAAGGTGTCACGCATGTACCCCTGGATATTACCTTTTTGGAGGCTTTGGGAGGCCATGAATTCTATCTGTTTTTCCTTGAAATTAACCAAGGAGTTAGCTACTTGGGAAGCCGAAGCGGCTGTATGGGGTGTGTTGGTGGGTGGGGGTGGGTTGGGAGACACCCCACTTGGGGGAAGATCACTCTGTGACGAGGTCTGTATTTCTTCCTCTGCCGCAAAGGTGTCGACTGGTTCAAGAATGATGTCCATTTCGTCTAACACAATTATTGAAGAATCTGTTTGGTTTGACCCTAGTTGTATAGCACCTGTGGATACAGAGAAGAGGTAAGTACTCATGCATATATAGGCCACACTGTCCTCTATACTGTTTTACATAGGGCTTGAGATGCTGGACGCAAATACCTAGGGGTGTTATGTACTTACACATGTACCCTGATACAGCATGTAACATTCACATTAATAATATGTCACATGCGTAGCTCAGATGACATTCATTTCCGTTGCAATGTAGCAACAGGAGTTGAATGTGGTATGAGATATTGTTGAGGTGACATGGGTGTGTGTACTGTATGTGTAATGGGGTGTTGTTTGTTCATTTACCTGCTTCCGCAGATTCTGCAGCAACGGGCCTTCTGGTCTTGGATGCGTGAGCACTTCGGGATTGACAATCTGTAGAAGGAAAGATGGGCAGCCATTATGGACCTTGCAATGGGGAAGCATTTTGTGCAAACAGGCATTGAGATGACAATAATGGACAATACCCTTTGGACAAGGACTGCTTTATTTCTTTGGCACCATTTTGTTTTGGAACCCACAGATTTTTCTGTGACATTAATAAAATTACACTATTGTACACATGACAACTATTGTATAATCTTTGCTATGTAGGCATGGCAGCTAAACCACCAGTACACCTCTGGGTTTTTGTCCACATACATGTTAGGCTGCTAGAAAGAATGTTACAGTGTTAATCAATGTGAGCAGTTGTGGAACTACAAGGCCCAGCATTATCAGCAATTTTAAAGGAGTAGCAGGCAATTTCTTGTGCATGACCTTGCTGGGCTATGTAGTTCCACAGCAGCACTTTACTTAGCATAACAATACAAGTGAACACATTAGCATGTATGTTTAGGACTGCATGTGGTCACACTTACCAGCTCTAGATGGCGTTTGTGGCCTATCAGTATCCGCCACGTGCATGCCAGGCAGGACCTCAGGGGGGATGATGCGCTTCAGCTTCACCTCATACGAATTGTAGCACACAGTGGTGGGGCTTCCTCCTCCAGTCTTGGTGGCCTCCTCCAACTCCATGGCCATTTTATTCTTCAACTGCCTTTTGATGTCGTTGAATCTCTTTTTCACATTGCGGACCAGGCGCTTGTGCTGACTCACAGCGTTCACCGCCTGGGTGATGTCCTTCCACATAGCCCTTTTGCGCTGTGCAGTGGTCTTGTGGTGAGATTTGCCAAGCAAACGCTCAAACACTGGCAGGATAGCCCGGACAAGTGCTGCATTTTCTTCATAGGAAAAACGCACCTTTCTGCCACTTTTGGTGCGGCCAGCTTCAACCTCCTCCTCCTCCTCCTCATTTTCAACACCAGCCATGTAGCCCTCCTCCTCCATGGCAGTGTCTTCCTCCTCCTCACCACCATCTGCCTCCACCTCTGACATGTGGCCCTCCTGCAGCTGGTGTGGGGTATGGTCAAGGTCTTGGCTGTAGGATGGGGATGCCAGCGGATCCTCCACCTCCTCCTGCTGGGGCTGGACGCCCAGGGCCTGGTGTGGGGCTGCCCTTGCTGTGGCCATGCTGCCTGCCACACTGCTGCCTCTCACACTTGTCTGGCTGCTGCCACTGGTCCCTCTGCCACTGCTCCCTCTGCCACTGCTTCCTCTGCCACTCCTCACTCTGCCACTGCTCCCTCTGCCACTCCTCACTCTGCCACCAACACCTGTTCCTGAACGCACACTGCCACTGCTCCTCTCCATGCTCCTTACTTCCTATCAAAGAGTGAAATGGCGCCAATGCCCCTTTATATAGGGGGTGTGATGCATAATGGAGGGGACACAGGTGGGCCAATAGGTTGGGGGGTTCTTACTCATGCGGAGACAGTTTTGTATATCGCACTCCGGTTGGTCCAAAAATCGCACATGACCGGCGGAAGAATTCGCACTATTTTGTTACTTAAAAGCGCACCACTTCGCCGCAAATCGCACCTATTCGCACTTTTCAGCCTCCAAAACGCATCACATTAAATATGCGAATTATGACTGAAAAGTGCGATTTGTAAAAGTGCGATTTGCGGCGATGTGGTGCGCTAAAAAAACATGCGCATTTATGTGCAAGCATAGAATGTCACCCTAAGTGTCTCCCCCCTGAGATGCTTGAATCTCGCATCGTTACAATCCCCAAACCTGGCAAGTCCCCTTCTTCTGTCCAAAATTACAGACCCATAGTGCTACTTAATACTGACTTAAAACTGTATGCTAAAGTGGTCGCTAATCGAATAGGCCCATTACTCCCATCCCTCATTAAAAATGATCAAGTAGGTTTTGTGTTAAACAGACAGGCCCCTGATAACACACGCAGGGTGATTGACGTCATGGAACACTGCTTAGCAAAGAAAGACCCTCTCCTAGTCCTCTCCTTTGATGCAGAGAAGGCCTTCGATAGACTCCATTGGGGCTTTATGAAAATGGCCTTAGAGAGATTCGGCTTTCAAGGCTGGATATTAGATTCTATTCTGGCCATCTACACTTGTCCCTCCGCCAGGGTTTTCTCTAATGGCTGCTCTTCTGTGAGCTTCCAAATTACCAATGGCAATCGTCAAGGGTGCCCCCTTTCCCCCTTAATTTTTGCATTGGCCATTGAGCCCTTGGCAGAGTGTATAAGATGTGATGATTCAATCCTAGGCCCTTCAATTGGTGATCTCTCTCATAAAATCAGCCTGTTTGCCGACGATGTCCTAGTATGCATTCTGGACCACATCCATTCTCTGCCTGCTTTGCATAAGGTTTTACAAGAGTATTCAGAGGTCTCTTTCTATAGACTTAATACTAACAAGACGGAGGCTCTCCCAATGGGCCTTCCTCCTGATGTGGTCGCTGAGCTGAGAAAAACAATAATTATTATAATAATAATTATTCATGGCAGTCTAGCTCCTTAAAATATTTACATCTAGCTTCTGGAAAGCATGTTATTGACTGTAACTATAATCCCTTGTTGAAGGCGTTTTCTAATTTAATCGGGGACTGGATGTTACATGACGTCTCTTGGCTTGGGAGAATCGCTGCGGCCAAAATGGTGTTATTACCAAAATTAATGTATCTCTTTAGAGCTGTCCCAAGGCTCCCCCCAGGTCTACCCTTCAAAAATTCAATCAGCTCCTAGCTAAATATATCTGGAGGGGAGCTAGGCCTAAGATAGCTAAGAAGACGCTGGTCAGGCCTAAGAGGTCTGGGGGAGTGGCCTTTCCAGATTTAGATCTCTATTTAGCTGCTTGTGTTCTAAATCAGATTAGAGACTGGACTGCATCTGTGGCCCAAAAGCCCTGGGTGACCTTGGAGAGTTCCTACTCACATCCTGTCCCTTTAGCTGACCTTCTATGGCTCCCTCCTTCCATTTCACGTGGATATGCATCTACAGATGGAGCCGGGGTTATCTTCGCAGGGGATGGCGGCAGAATCACCAGCCGCCATCCCCCGCCAGCCGCCATATGCTCTGCGAAAGAGGATGCGTGCACACGAGATGCGCGCGCGTCCACTTCCGACGGTGCTTTCCCCGGGTCCCCGCTGGCTTGCCGGCGGTCACCCGGGGTCCCCACCGCCTCCCCGCACCCCCCCCCCCCACCGCCTCCCCTAACCCTGCCCGGAAACTGAGACGCGCGTGAGACGCACACGCATCTCAGTCAGATGGACGCCGGGCTGCTGGCGGATCGCCAGCGGAGACAGTCTGGCGATTCGCCAGCAAGAGGGAGCCCGGCTCCATCTGTAGGTTCAAATCTATCCAATCTTCACTAGAGGTCTGGCACAAACTAGTTGACTCTACAGGAAAGGCTACCCTCCCAGCCGCCCCTTTATCACTCAAGGCCCTTAAGGCACTAATTCCTATCCCCCAACTGGGAAAGTGGATCAATCTGAGCGTATCCTCATTGGGAGATTTATACACAGACGGACAATTGCGATCCTTCTCCGACCTGCAGAATACTGTAGCTTCACCTTTTCAAAGAGAGACTTCTTCATTTACTTACAACTCAGAAGTTGGCTCCAATCACACTTACACACCCCAGTCAAACCTCCCTATTTCCCACCTAGCCTCAAATGTTTAGTAAGTGCTCCCTCCCATAGAGGAGGAATTTCTAGGTGGTATTCTTACCTTCTCTCCCTCCAGGATAGCGCTAAAACCGTGGCGGGGGGGCGCAGAGAAATTGGGGGCGCCGCCGGGGCTATAGTTACCCGTGGTCTGCGTCTCGCCCGGCTCTCTGTCGGGACCTGCCTGACCGTCACGGTCCCGGCCGCCTCCTGCTGCAATGAAAACTGACAATTAGAAAATGGCTGCCCCCACACTGCAGACAGTTTTCTGTCTGCAGTATGGGGGCAGCCATTTTCTAAGAGTCAGTTTTCATTGTAGCAGCAGGAGCCGACCGGGACCGTGACGGTCAGGCAGGTCCCGACAGAGAGCCGGGCGAGACCTAAAGTGATAGCTGAAAGTGATTCTGTTGATGAGCTGAGAGAAGAACTGAAGATAGAGAACGCCAATTATTTGATGAGCACATGCTCAGCAGTTGCCATCATCTTTCTAGTGTGTTTTTGTGTTTCTAGTGCATCTTTATATAGTGCAGCATATTCCGTTGCGCTTTACAAAAGGAGACAGTGATACAACAAACAGGGTATTTACAGACAGTCAAAATGTAGGAGGGCCCTGCTCGCAAGCTTACAATCTATAGGGAAATAGTTATTGATACATAAGGATAGATACTGTATTCTTTATTGCATCGATTCCACCAGAATGCAAGGTTCCGTGACTGGTTCTGGAATTTGATAAGCTTGCCTGAAGAGTTTTCAGGGAACGTTTATTTATATGGCCTGCAAGGTTTTCACAGCTCCTAACAACATATAGTATATAAACTTACAACACACATAAACTTATAGCAAAAAAGATTTGCAATTAACCAGCGCTTTGGAGATAATACATAAAAAATTATCTGTAATGTAGCATCTCTATTCTCTGCCTGTGACTCTTCTGGGTATAGATTAGAAGTAAATTTACAGTGCACTTCAATTCAGGTATGCCCGTAACGGTTTCTTTAAGGTAAACTTCACAGTGCAGAAAATGCCAACATGAATTCAACTTGCATGAGAATTCGCTCTTGCGTTCATATAAGAGGTTTATTTATCAATAGATGGTCGTAGACGTCAGGAAACAAGTAGGTAGGATTTATTACATTATGGGGGGGGGGGGATCTTAGAATGCACACCCAATATACATGAGGTGCTATCATGCTGGGACTTGTAGTTCTGCAAAGAAAAACATGTGGTGCAGATGCACACTCCATATTATTAATCAATCAATTAATAACAGAGGTTCTTGGTATATCAATTGGCCTTGAAATATTTGCCCACCAACCAGCTTCACGGTAAACTCATTTCTGGTGGGTCCCTAATACTAAGTTTGGATCTGGGGCGCGGAACCCCAAAAAGGCCAGCATAAGCAAGTCACCCCTGGGCAGCACACAAGTGAAAAAACTAAGCTAGAAGTGTGTTAATAAGATCCAAACTTAGTATTAGGGACCCACCAGAAATGAGGTTACCGTGAAGCTGGTTGGTGGGCAAATATTTCGGTACTTATGTATTATCTGGGCTCCCATGTTAAATGCACCCCATTTTTTCATACCCCTACTATCCAACTACGCATGGAGTTGATTTTATATAGTGTGGCGAGCGCAGCGAGCCACCGTGCCCAAAGCGTGGTGAGCGCAGCGAGCCCCGCGAGGGGACGTGGTCTCATAAGAAAAACGGGACCCCAGATATTACATAAGTACCAATATTTCTTGGCCAATTGATATACCAAGAACCTCTGTTATTAATTGATTGATTAATAATATGGAGTGTGCATCTGCACCACATGTTTTTCTTTGCAGGATTTATTACATAAAAGATCCACGTATCCACACGACAAACAATGGTAAAAACGAGAGTCCAGATGAAGGCAGTAGCTGATAGCGGGTGCCGGCGGCTTCTCCTTCCGTGCTGGGAGTGCTGCAGACAACGCCGGGGGAAGATGATGGTGATGCTGCCGGAATCCGTCCCGCTGTTCCTGCTCTTGCTGAATAGTATTGCGGCTCAATCAACGCGTTTCGGATATAGGGTATATCCTTTTTCAAGATGTGCCGCCTTGGCTGCAGGGAGATGCTTTTAACACCGGCCTGTTCCGTCACATGATGTTTGTTGGCCAATGGAAATCAACCTGTATCCGGCTTTAATCTATTAGCTACATCTGGGTATACTACACACATAATAAAATATGTCTAAAATACCGAATTTAAAATGCATTGTTAATGAAAACACATATTTAAACATACAATAAAATTATCATAAAACTTTGCATAAAAAAAGTTTAAAAAAAGTTTTTTACATGCAAGTGGACACAAAAGTCGACATAGAGAAAAAGCCGACATACACCAAAATTTTTACAAAATTTGCACATTTAACAGGGTAAATACATTGATTTGGATCAACATTATAATAGTAGTATAGCAGTATCAGAGTAAATGATATAACGGGCATATAAAAGTCGCAAAGTAATCTAACAATTTCACCAATAGACCAAACATAAAAACGAACAACAAATAACATATACCCCTTACCCTCCCCCCACCCTGTATAACCTCCCCTGTAAGGCATACCTAAGGCCAAACCCCCCATTTACTACTACTCCCTTTTTCTTACACTTGGGGAACTATTACTAAATAACCACATCAAGCACGGTGAGAGCCCCGACACATCATTACAAAACTGTTTTTCAAATCATTATTCCCACGTTCCCCTTCCCATCCATCAAATGCATAAATACACCAGTCCTTTAGCCGTAGCAAAACGCCAAAAAGGTTAGTGAGTACACTGTAGAAGAGAGAAATAGCAAAAAGAAAAAAAGAAAATTTGCTACTGTATGCTCGTCTTGCCTGGATAGTACTTATCCAGCCAGGTACCTGCATCACCAGCTGTTGAAAAAAAAATTATCTCTCCATTAGCCACTACTCGAAGTTTTGAGGGGTATTGCATCGAATATTTTAGATCTATTTCTCTTAAGCGAGCTTTAACAGAGCAGAATTTTGCCCTGTCTCTTTGGACATCTTGAGGAAGGTCTGGGAAGATAGAAATCTTGGCCCCTTTATAGCCAAAGTCCGTTTTTGTCCTCGTGAGTTTTAATACTTGGTCCCGGTCCCTAAAGTGCAGAAATCTGGCTATGAGAGTGCGTGGTGGTCCACCAGGGATTGAGGGGCGAGCAGGAATTCGATGTGCCCTCTCGATAGTAAATTGAGCAGAGAAATTGTCTTTTCCAAATTCTTGCAGCAACCATGTTTCTATAAATTTTTCGGGTTCACGGCCCTCAACTCTCTCTTCCAGACCTACAATACGGACATTATTTCGACGAGAGCGACCCTCCAGGTCTATGGCCTTGAAGCGTAGGTCAGCTATTTGTGCAGACATTTCCTTGACCTGGGCCCGTAATGGAGCCACTATATCTTCTATGTCTGAAGTACGTTTCTCAAGCTCCACTACCCTATCCCTGGTTTTTTGAGCATCGTCCCTAATCAGCATTATGTCGGATTGAACTTTGCTCAGTTGTTCTAGAAGTCGAGTTTCGCATTTACTGACAGCTTCCAAGACTTGCTGCAGAGTAACCTCAGGGACAGACGGCTGTGGTAGGGATTTGGAGGGGGTAGTTTGTGGTGTGGTAGGTTGGGAAGGGTTTGAGCGGGCATATTTTTCTAGCCTGGTGGCAGCCGAGCTGCTTGCTGATTTGGGCATGGTATTTTCTCCACTAGTTACACCTGATCGATGCAACTAACTAAAAAGTCTCTCAATCCTTATAGGGACCAGTCACAATATTGACCACTGGCATATAGGGCCAAGTTTAGAAGTAGAGAAATGGTACAAGACAGCCACCTATCAGGCGAGTATCTGTTATTTTTAGCACATAAAGAGATAAGGAAAAACCCCTTCAAGCAACGGGGGACTCAATCTTCCACCAACTGCCTGCAATATCTGCACAGTTCTCCAGATACCCCGGTCTACCACACAGTATTCGGCACCAACCGCGCTGTATACTTGAGTGTATTTTTAGAGTCACAAAGTCTGCTGAGCCCAAAGTCTCTCTCACAGACCAGAGCACGGTGACCTGGGGCTATGCAGAGAAATTACACCGTTATATGGCTACCGCCAGCAGGCGCTCGGGCAGGTGAAACCTTCTGCCAAACGATGTCATCGGTACATGTGAGCCGGCTCTCTCACAGCCTGAACTCACCCAGAGATAATGTACTGGTAAGGTACCTTCAATCTGCTGGCCGCTGGTATCTGTATAGTTTGCAGGATGCCTTTTATCGGTGACGGTGTTGTGTGTGAGCGGGCTCTCTCACAACCCAAGCTCACGCGGCCGCCGCTGGTCACCCGTTGCCCGGTCCTCTCACAGCCGCCACGAGAGACACACCAGAGGAGGCTGCTGCTGCTGCTGGTGACGACAGCCGGCAGGCGGTTTCCGACAGTGCACCTCCGATCCACGTCCCCAACAACGCTCACACAGCGCGGCAGTTCCCACCTCGGATCAGAATGGAGCCGAAGTCGTATCCCTCAGCTACGCCAGTTCAGTGGTCTCAGTCCCGGCACAGGTACCATCGGGCAGTCATACATTCATATGTTTTCATGTCGAGCTGGATGGAGGTTTTAGCGGGGATGGTAGGGGATTAGCGTGGTACGGTCGGAGCCATGCCGGAGCTCCCACTTGCGTGACTTCACTAACGTGCTGCCGTGGTTACGCCCCGGTCTCCTATATGCCCGTTATATCAATTACTATGTATTGCTATACTACTATTATAAGGTTGATCCCAGTGGTAATCCATTTCTATGTCTAAAATTGTGACATGGAATGTCCGAGGACTTAACGACAGGGTGAAGCGGGCCCTGGTACTTAAGTATTTTAAATCTCTGGAGGCTGACGTAATCTGTTTACAGGAGACGCATCTAACGATAGAGAAGGGGCGTTCACTGAAACGACCTTGGATCTCTCAAATCTTCCAGGCTCCCTTTTCGTCAGCCTCCAGAGGAGTAGCAATATTGGTAAAGAAATCAGTGGTCTATGAACATATAGCAGATCAGATTGACCCAATAGGCCGTTTTGTCTTCTTGGAGGGCATATTGGGAACTATTAGAATTGCGATATTATCTGTGTATATCCCACCTCCCTTTGGGTTTGATATTATTAGAGCAGCCTTGGAGTTTATCACCGCAAGGCCGGATATCCCTTTTATTTGCCTTGGGGACTTTAATGCAGTTATGAACTATGGTCTTGACATTTGGAATCCTAGAAAAAGTACTCCTGTGGGAGAGAGCTCTCTTGCCAGATTTACTGCCAACTTAGGATGGCACGAAGTGTGGCGAGAGAAATTCCCTAGTCAGCGTCAATATTCATGCTATTCTTCCTCCCACAATAACTTCTCACGCATAGATATGATCTTTACCTCTAGGACCCTACTGAATAAAATATCCAAAATCGAGTACCATTCAAGGGGCATTTCAGATCATTCTCCAATGGTAATGGTCCTTGACTTAGAACTTATCCAGGGATTTCGGTATTGGAAGCTCCAACCAATGTGGTTAACACAATTGGATAATACGAATGAACTCAGGGCAGAAATGGAGGGATTTTTTGGTTTCAATATTGAGTCGGCAAAAGCAAATACTGTCTGGGAAACTTTTAAGGCGTTCCTGCGGGGTACTTTGATTAAAAACATAAAATATGCTAGAACTTTGCTACAGGAAAAAGCCTTAAATTTAGAAAATATAATGGTCGTACAAGAACAAATATATATTAGGGACCAGACAGATCTTGCAAACAGGAGTGGTTGTTGGCACAATCTGCCTGGACCACACATTTACAGGATTTAGTTAGGCTTAGGTTATTGAAAGACTCACATAAAAAGTATCTAAATGCGGACAGGGCTGGCAAATTGATGGCCTACATGGCAAAAACTGAGGATCCCACCAGGATAATTACTAAAATTTGCTCATCCCAAGGGGAAATAGTTGGTGAAACCCCGAAAATTATGGAGGTTTTCGTGGACCACTACAGGGAAATCTATAGGTCTAAATTGACACCTGAGTTTGTTAATAGCTTGAACTACCTGGGGACTGTTGATTTGCCTGCCCTGCCCTCTCAAGACAGGGAAGCCCTGGAGTTACCATTTACGCTGGGAGAGGTGGAAGGGGCGATAAGAAATATGGCTTCTGGTAAAGCCTCGGGTATTGACGGATTACCAACTGAAATATATAAGTTGTTTAGCGATACCTTGGCCAGTAGGCTACTTTACTTTTTTCAAGGAATGGAAAGAGAGGGTCAACTCTCTCAATCCATGACCGAGGCAATTATCACAGTTATTCTTAAAAAGGGTAAAGACCCATTAAGGGCAGACTCTTATAGACCGATTTCGTTGCTTACAGTAGATGCCAAGGTATACGCATCAATTCTGGCTACAAGACTCAGTGGGGTAGTTGACAAAATCGTCCATATAGATCAGACGGGATTTAGGAGAGGGAAATCAACTGCCATAAATGTTCGTAGAGTTTTTTCCTATTTGCAGACAGGGAAAATTAGGGGCTTGGAGACTGTCTTGGCCTCTTTTGACACAAACAAGGCATTTGACTCTCTGGAGTGGCCATATCTGAAGGCCACTCTTGAGGCATTCGGATTTGGACCTTGTTTTGTCAAAAGGGTTTTGCTGATTTATCAGCAACCATCTGCAAGGGTCACTATTAACGGCGCTGTCTCAGATTCATTCCCAATATACCGCGGCACGAGGCAGGGCTGCCCCCTCTCCCCAACACTCTTTGCATTGGCCATAGAGCCATTGGAATGTAGGCTGAGAAACACTCTGGGCTTGAGCGGATTGGGGGGCGGGGGGAGTGGCCTTGTCTCGCTATACGCGGATGATTTACTTGTGGGAATGACGGATTATAAAAATGATCTCCCGAAAGTGTTGGAAACCCTTTATGAGTTTGGTCAATACTCAGGACTAACAATCAACAGTAGTAAATCCCACCTGTTGATCGACGCAGCGACCACCGAGATGAGGGATGAACTCCATGGGGCCATAGATATACCTTATGTTGAAAGGTTCGATTACCTGGGTGTAGTGATAACTAGAGATACATCTGAGTTTGTAAAATATAACATTGCACCAGTAATTGATTCTATTAGATCCAAATGTAAGAGCTGGCTAAAACTGCCATTAACAGTTTTGGGAAGGGTAAACCTTGTAAAAATGATGGTTCTCCCAAAGCTTCTTTATCTCCTTCAACATTCCCCTGTATATGTCCCAGATAGGGTATTTAGGAAAATTAATGGGATAATAACCTCCTTTGTATGGAGAAATAAAAATCCAAGGGTAAAATTAACTACACTGATGAGATCAAGAGAACTTGGAGGGCTTGCCCTCCCAAACTTCAAATGGTACTATTTAGCAACGCAGTTGGTACACCTGCGAGATTGGGTTAAAGACCCATGTCAATCTGCAGAATTATTACACCTAATTAATAAAACCCTCCCGGGTTTCTCCCCATTACAAGCAATTTTGATGGATACATGCTCTAAGAAATACCCCCCGATATTGAATCAAGCAATTAAAATTTGGAAATGGATCACTAGGGAAATAGGTTATATGGACATCGACCCTGAAACAAATCTCCTTTCCCTAAGTACTTTTAAAACACTTAAAAAACATCAGGGTATGTCAGCCTGGTCACACTTTGGAATAACAAATCTGGGCCATGTAGTTGTGCAGGACGGGGTTAAGACATTTGCCCAGTTGCAGATTGAGTTCGAAATACCAAATAGTATGTTCTTTCGCTATTTGCAACTGAGAAGTGCTACCGACGAATATCTGTTACTATCCTCCCGTAGCATAAAAGACCACCCTATTAAATTATTTCTTAGGAAAATGGGTCCGTCTAAGGGAGTTTCCAAATGCTATAAGTATATCTCATCCCTAATCCCCAACACTGGCCTGCATGAACTTATGACAAAGTGGACTAGGGAAATCCCTGATATAACTACCGATGAATGGGAGAATGCACTTGGTATACACAATGTGGCCACCTCTTCATTTAGGACCCAGCAGATCCAATTTAATATATTACATCGTACATACCTATCGCCAACCAGAATTAAGAGATTTGTAAGGGACAAAGTCGATTCATGTCCTAAATGCAGGGAATTGGGGTGCGACTTTTGGCATTTGATATGGCAATGTAAGTTCCTGCAAAAATTTTGGGATGGCATTGTGGGTATAATGACTGATATTGGTATTCCCCGCAGTGAAATAGGTCCGAAGGCTTTATTACTAGGAGTATGGTCTAGATCAGGGCTATCGGCAGATGCAAGGCAGCTTGTCATCATCTTAGGCTCAATTGCCAAAACCTGTATTGCAAGATCTTGGATGGCAGCCAAAGCACCAAATAGTATAGAATGGGTCAATATAGTGAATCTCACTTTTGAGCACGAGAAAGAGGTTTTTCTTTCTAGAAATAATATTGGGAAATTTCCCTTAATCTGGGAGAAATGGTATTACTCCCCTTACTTTAAAAAGATTACTGGATAATGATATATAGAATAAATTAGACAATTTAAGATTAACGTATTTCAAGATAAAAGTTTATATTATAGATTGCAATTAAATAATGAAAGCACGAGTGGCATATTAGTAAATTAAAACTAAGATACTCTCGCCGAGGTCAGTAATTAAAAAGCGGCAAAAAAAAAAAAAAATTAAAAATATTTCATATTCAGGATTCATCCTGTTTTTTTTCACTTAAAAGAATCTTTGTCACCTATAAGAATCTTTAATACAATAATTTCTAACTAAAAATAAGTCACGAAAGCACAATAGGGTGTAGTGGACAGACAAATTAATTAAATAACGAAAACTAGGGTGCCTTAGTACGGTTTACTCGGATGTAGAACGATACTGTATATATCGAGGATAGAGTTGGGAGGCCTACGGATCTGGGGGCATATCTGGGTATGGTAGAAATCGAACTAGGGATTGGACATGAGTTATGGGGGGTAGGTGAGAGCGGTGGGATGGTCAATTCACCAATGATTAAATGTTTGTAAAGTGTTGTATGTCATATATATGTATGTGGAATGAAATGTCGAAAAATCTCAGTAGGTTTAATACCTGTTTATATCCAACCACGTGTATATGCAATGTTTTGTATATTTGTATGTCTGCAAATTTTAAAAAATCAAATAAAGAAATATGAAATTAAATACATTGATTTGATTTAGCAGCATAAAAAACGTTATTTATAACTACACTGACTATTAACTCATTATGAGCCGGATATACATGAGAAGGGAAGAAAAGGGGAAAAAGCAGAAAACACATAGTTAGTGATATATTGTTGGTACCATACCAC
Organism: Crinia signifera; assembly: GCF_055691185.1. Classification (NCBI taxonomy): domain Eukaryota; kingdom Metazoa; phylum Chordata; class Amphibia; order Anura; family Myobatrachidae; genus Crinia; species Crinia signifera. The sequence continues at coordinate 258,881,725 of NC_139219.1, forward strand.
CCCCCTTATAATTCATATAAGCCATTTATATTCGTAATCTACATTAAGTCCTTTGGGGACCATGGTGTTGAGGTTGAATATACATTTCATTTCTAATTTTGCTAAATGTTCCTCAACATCATTTTTCTTCCAACTGGACTTACAGATTTTAATTCCACAAAATGACTTTAGACCTCTCATATCACAGTCATGTTTCTCCTTAAAGTGTAAAGACACATTGTGCAATTCGTAGCCTTTTTTAATATTTCGAGCATGTTCAGCCAAACGGTCTTTTAGCTGTCTGCTTGTACGTCCAACATACTGTTTACCGCAGTTGCACTCCAACAAATACACAACGTTCTTTGAATTGCATGTAATAAAGTCATTAATAGTGAAGTTTTCACTATTTGTATTAGACTTGTACTCTGTGGTTTTAGGAGCGAATTTACATGTTTTACACATTGGGCAAATACCGCAGTGGTAGAACCCTTTGGATAGCACTCTGGTTGTTCTTTTAGGAATGGTTTGAGCACTCCTAACCAGAATGTTACTCAAATTGTCCGCCCTGCGGTATACAAATTTGGGGCAGTGTCCCACATATTCTTTAAGGAGGGGATCCTCTGTGAGGACTCCCCAATGTTTAGTTATGAGCTTCTCCAGTTGTTTATGCTGAGAGTTGTACTTAGTAATAAAACGTACTTCACAATTAGCCGGTTTAATAGTTCTAGTGTTAGACACAGCTACCAGATTTTTATTGTAAGCTTCGTCCACCCAAACTGGATTATATCCTTTTTGGTTAAAATTTTCTCTAATTTCACCTGCTTGTACCTCATAATCGCTAGTGTTAGTGCAATTTCGTCTGAGCCTATAAAATTGACTTGAGAGAGCGAGGGCTGCCTAGGCATGAGGGAATATAAGAGTCGGTGCAGTTTGGGATGGTATGACAAAGATAGAAATCAGAGTGTCACTTACCCATAGAAGTGCAGTGTAGATGGGGTAGCCAATCAGGTGTAGAAGGGGTGGTAGCTTAGGTGGAGGTATATAAGAGGTAGTCAGGTGATCCATCTTCCTCTTGAGTCTGGATTTGAGGGAGGCTAACGTTATACAGCCTGAAAGAGATAAGGCGATAAGTGCAACATATTTAAACATATTATATTTATACATGTTCCCCTCTGTGTGGGGTAGTGGTTTAGCTGGCCACATGTATATGAGCATAGGGAGTTGGGGGCGGCCAGCCCGAATAACGGGTGCCACGGTCGCCCCCCCCCCCCCCCTTGGCGGCGGCAGACTGGTGGGGCCGGCATCTGTCCCCCCTTCCATCTCCTCTCCATGCGGCATCTCTTCGCCGCCAGCGGCATCTCTCCGCCGCCAGCGGCTTATACTGTGGGCGGTCCTCGCCGCGCTCAACCCCCTCTCACCTCCCTCATCGTAGCCCCTCGGCGGGGAGCGGGGGGACGGCAGCGCACACGGTTGCGCTGCTGCAGGTCCCCCTACCCCGCCGGGCTCTCTGGCAACATGGCATAGTCTGCCCCTCTCCCCAGCCCCGCCGCGGCTGGACAGGACCCGGCGGCAGCTGCGGGAGCACGAGGTCGAGCCGGGTCAGGGCTTACAACCCCTGCTGGTGTGTCCCCGCGGCGCCCCCCAGGGTATCCACGCCGGGGGACAGTTAATAATATATATACAGGGGGATCCAGGATGCCACGCTACCATGGTTTCCTGGATCCCAAGCAAAAATTTTGTGGCATACCAGCAGAGGGGCGCTGCCGCCCCATGCTGGTGCCTGGGTAAAAGTGCACATACAATAAGTGCACCTGGATTTATATTTTGGGGGGTTATGTTGTACCCGGCCGGGGCACTGCAGGCCAATATTCACATGGCAGTGGGTACCCATCATTTAACCCCACAATTGCCCATATCAGGGCGGGGGGTATCATGGGCACCGCCACAAGGCGGCGCGCCATCACAGTTGACCCATCCGGGTCATTACTCGGGGTTCCCCACGAGTGCCTCCCCCCAGCGTTGGGCTCCTCATTCCTCCTGCATTGTCTCGCACTGTCCCGGCAGCACTCCGGGTGCACCTACCCGCCTGGTCTCAGCCGGTTGGGTTTTTTCCCTGCGGGGAGGCAGGGGGCAGTTTCACGGCCCATACGGCCATGGTTGGGCGTGGTCACAGCCACACACGGCTCCCACATGACAGCTGGAGGGGGCAGGTGGTTTTTTCCCTGCTTCTCCTCATCCAGCTCCCAGGCGCCTCAGGCCCCCCCTTGGTAGAGTTAGTAGTGCTGGTGCTACCTCCCCCCCCCCCTCACAATTTCAGGGTGGGGTTGGTTCTGCACGAGGCACGAGTGAGTCACTAACCACTGTGTATGCTTCTCCCAAGGTCTCATCGGTTGTCCGGCGGGCAGCTGAGGAGGTGGATCAGCATTCTGGAGAAAACATTACGGCAGGTGCCGCCAGCGCTAAAGCAAGGTCGACAGGTGAACTGGCAACAGCAGCGATCGCTTCCTCAGGCAGCGCAAGTGCGGGGGTCACGCCAGCTGCAGCAGGGATATCGCATGTAGACCGGGTCTAGGGATGCTGTCTACCTTCCGGGTGATGGGCTCAATGGTTGCCAGGAAGGCGGCTGCGGAAGTGGATCATCATTCTGGAGAGAACATTACGGCAGGTGCCGCAGGCGCTGAAGTGTGGTCGACAGGCAAACAGGCAACAACGGCGATCGCTTCTCCAAGCCGCTTCAGCAGGGGCGTCGCATGAGGCCAGGTCTCGGGAGGCTGTCGACTTTCCGGGGGATGGTGAGCATTATGATTGTAATACCTCTGAGTCTTTTCCTGGCCATTCCTATACCGGCTGCGAGGAGTCAGTAACCATTATACGCCCCCGCAGGTTTGCCAAGCTTAGCGCGAGCAGTTGCACAGCAAGCAGGGGAAGGGGTTAGCGGGCTAGCAAGACTAAATCCTTCGCTGAGTCCCAGCTTTCTTCTGACATGGTCCATCGCAGCGACACTGCAGGGTCCAGGGGCCTCATATGGGCACAAAGGGAATAATAGCCAAGGGGGAGTTCGTGGATGTGTCAAGTTGCTAGCAACATGTAACTGATTTCGACAAGGCCAAGAAATCGGCCGGTGTCGGTGAAAACTCATATCAGAGTTTTCAACCTAGCTTAAGCAGTTCCTTATATTCCATCTGGCTATTTTTAACCCTAGACTCAGGAGCGCAACAGCCTTAGGCGGTGCATTTTCCTTGGGCGCGGGTTTTTCTTGCTTACAAGGGTACGGCTCGGAGGGATTAGGAAGAGAAATTTCGTCTGACCCACGCCGACACACGGGTTACGCCCGTGGGCCTTAAGCGCGTCAGGGTATGATTGCAGGTCATGGGTTAAGGCCACGCTACTTCTGAGTACCATCACAAGAAGCCATTTTTCCCCTGGCAAGTAGGGTACGAAGCCAGCCGCTAAAGGCCAGTGCTTTGCATTCAGGGATTCTAAGGGCGATTGAGGCGTCAAATGCCGTTTTTGCCGCGGACCCTGGAATTGGGGGGCCAGCCACCACTGCCGAACCATTGCCCAACATGTGTTTTCGCCCTTGGGAGTAGTACCCAAGAAGGCTCTGGGTAAATACCGGTTAATCCAGCACCCGCTTGCCCTCGCTGGGCATCCATTAAAGATGCTATTACTGAGTAGGCGTGCAAGTGCGTTATCAGCTGTTTGATAAAATACACTGGCTAGTCCATAAGTTGGGCACTGTGCACTCAGGGCCAAGTTTGGCATGGAGTCCGCTTCCTGCCTCCTTCCGTGACACCCTAACTTTGGGGATCGGTGGCCTAAGCCAGGACCTAGGGCCCTACATGCGTCATATCTGGCCATGCTTAGAGATTGGCACTGCGGCCGGCGGCTGTAGCCTGCCGGCGGACCGAGCCTGCAAGTTTTAGGTCCTTATCCAGGGCTGCCGGGACAAGAAGAAGGCCAATCTAAGGCAGGTCCAGTCATTTACTGGAGGTCCCTTAACTTTCAGTGCCGGGCCGCCCCCAGGGGCGGTGGTTTTGCCACCAGCGGGTAGGGGCTACAGCGGGGACTAAGGCTCCCCTTACATAGTTAAGCTGTCCGGGAGATACGCTACGACCTGGTCGTCTGGTCTCCATTTCTGGTGGACTTTAATGGGGAGCCTCTTCGGACCGCAGAGCCTTTGCCTATGGCCAGGCTTCAGTTATTTACGCGGGCCCCGGGGCCCTCGGGTTCTGGGGCATTTTTTCAGGGAGAATGGCATGCACCCCCATGGCCTCAATCATGGATTGGGAGGGGTTTCACGGCTAATTTGCTGCCATTAGAGTTCTTTCCCATCACTGTAGCGGTGGTTTGGTGGGCTCATACGTTGGCAAGCCAGACAGGAGGTTATGGTGATATAACCTAGGAGGGGTACACACCACTAACAACCAGGGCACCTTTTTTCACCCCTGACACTCTCAGACATTTGGTATTACGCTGCTTGCAGGGCATCATACATTTCATGGCGCAGCATGTTACAGGGGTCGACCATGGCATCGCCAATGCCCTGTCGCGGTTCTACTTTGCGAAGTTTCGCGAGTTGGTACCGATCACTGCGCCCCTTGGGCTCACTTATCCATGTCCTGTAGGGCAGATCGTAGAGCAGACATGGGTGGATTACCTTGCCATCCCTGGCCCCCTCCACCAGTAGGGAATATGCAGCCACGCTGCAGGACGGGGCGGCCTTTTTAGGAGTCCCCGGGGAACAGCGGACGTCGGTCGATGACCGTTGCTGTTTTCGGGCGTGGGCATTATGGCGCAGGCCTGTCCATCTGCCATGGCTGCGGCATTAGCCGATATACATTCCGTGCTAAGTTACGCTGAGAACGGGACCCCACCAAAGCCTTTGCGCTAGCAAGGGCTTTGATTGGTGGGCGAGAGTACAGACTATGACAGCGGATTCCCGCAAGTCCATCGAGCTGTAGACGCGGTGGAAATTGTAGCCTGTGTTCAGAGCGTAGCGGAGAGCACAGAAGAGACGTCACTCTTTCAGGTGGCGTTCTCTTTTGTGTTCTTCAGGGACTTTAGGGTCAGCGAGCTGGTTGCGGCCAGCAAGAATGCCACTGATTTAGGTGCGGTTCGAAGACATGGTCTTCCAGGATGGGTCGTCCTTTGCGTGCTCCGCCGGTCTGAGACCGATCAGTTGGGCAGAGGTCGCTGGGTATCCCTTAAGTCCCAGCTGGAAAGGGGATTTGCACCGTGCGGCTGGCCACGGCATATCTGCCTTTGAGGCCTGCCGCTCCGGCCCAGTTCCTCGCACATGCTGATACATGCCCGTGACGCGCTTACTGTGCACTGCTGTGTTTAAGCATTGTGTGGCTGCGTTGGGTTTGGAGGTCGCCGATTGCGGGACGCATTCGTTCTGTATTGGTGCGGCCACCAACGCAGCAGCGGAGGGCCTTCCAGTGAATGCCATTCAGCAACTCGGCCGCTGGAAGTCCTCCGCTTATAAATCTTATATACGTTTAGATAAGGTTTAGCACGCGCCTTCGGCGCTGGATCCAAAAACTATGTTTACAATCGGTTTTGTAACGGCAGCGTTACGGAATCGACGGTGTGAAGAGAATTTTTTATTTTTTCCTCCGATAGTGGGCTAATTACAATTGGCTTCCCCCCTCAAGTCCACCGGAGGTTTTTTAAGGTTTTCCCCTTCACTTGGATTCTAGTGTACTAATTCATGTTGTGCATTATATGTCTAACCCTACGTTGTGCATTATACAGTTTAAGTTTGAATGCTAACCGGTTAGGGTTTTCTTTTTCAGCCCTTCCCCCCCCTTCAACGACTCATGCCACTGTCTGGTGCGTCGGGCATTCATACATTTTCTGGGCATCCAACCATCAGTTAGCTGTCAGGGCCCGGGCAGAGCTAGGGGCGAAGGCAGTACATTGGTTTGGTGTCAGGGGTCTCCGGTGGAATGGTCTTTTACCATTATTGTCTGATAAAGAGCGTCGCTGGGGTCACCCGGATGTGTTGGTGATACACCTAGGAGGTAACGACTTAGGCCGGGGAACCAGCATAGGCCTTATTTTGAGGATCGAGGCTGATCTTAAGACTCTGGTAGGCCTTTGGCCTGGATTGCGGATAGTTTGGTCCGACATAGTGCCTTGTTTCAACTGGAGGGGCTGCTGGAACCCCAAGTCATTAGAGAAGATCAGACGCAAGGTCAACTTTGCGGTCTCCAAAGTGGTCACGTCCGTGGGAGGCACAGCGGTTAGACACCCCTCTTTAGCCCTGGAGACCCCATCCTTCTACAGAAGGGATGGTGTACCCTTGTCGGAATCAGGCATGGCCGTTCTACTTCAGGACTTGTTTCAGTTGTTGGAGATAGGGGATTAGGTTTGTGTTACTCTGGTTGACTTAGTTATTGATTGGTTTGGCGGGCTTGGGTTCTACAGTAATTGTCTTTAAGTGGCAATTTTTGAACCCAGCTGTGGCGGGAGGGCGCTCTCGATCAGCAGTCCAGTTTGAAGTACAGGTGGTCACTGTGAGGTATTGCCACCCTCTGCCAGGAAGGCTGGTGAGTTCTGCCCCCGAGGGGGGACGCAGGACACTTTTAGAACTGTCCTCATTAGGCCCTAGGAGGGGCGGCAAGACAGTCACAGCGCAGGATGGCTTTGAATTCAATGGGGGCGGTTCCTCGCCCTAGTTACAAGTTGGGGCGTTGTAGTCGCCGCCATTGCTAACGTTTATGACTGGCTGGTCTCCAAGCGCTCTCTAGGCCATCCCTTTCAATAGGGTCATACCACAATAAATACCCTTTACCTTTTTAAACTTATGCAGTGGTTGTCCGTGTCGTTATTTCAGGTCACGTGTCCGTGTGAGTTATTTCAGGTCATGTGTCCGTGTGATTTACTGCTAGGGGTAATCAAGGTTTAAGTTGAAAGAAAAGGTTCATCTCAGTAATGCATTAGACGCCTTAGAGAGAGCGAGGGCTGCCTAGGCATGAGGGAATATAAGAGTCGGTGCAGTTTGGGATGGTATGACAAAGAAAGAAATCAGAGTGTCACTTACCCATAGCAGTGCAGTGTAGATGGGGTAGCCAATCAGGTGTAGAAGGGGTAGTAGCTTAGGTGGAGGTATATAAGAGGTAGTCAGGTGATCCATCTTCCTCTTGAGTCTGGATTCCCACCCTCCCTCCCTTGTGCTAACCTACCACATGGCCTTTCGGCCGTCACCCAAATTTGGCTCTCATCAATTTTAATATTAATTGGCGGGAGGGCGCTCTCGATCAGCATTCCAGTTTGAAGTACAGGTGGTCACTGTGAGGTATTGCCACCCTCTGCCTGGAAGGTTGGTGAGTTCTGCCCCCGAGGGGGGACGCAGGACACTTTTAGAACTGTCCTCATTAGGCCCTAGGAGGGGCGGCAAGACAGTCACAGCGCAGGCTGGCTTTGAATTCAATGGGGGCGGTTCCTCGCCCTAGTTACAAGTTGGGGCGTTGTAGTCGCCGCCATTGCTAACGTTTATGACTGGCTGGTCTCCAAGCGCTCTCTAGGCCATCCCTTTCAATAGGGTCATACCACAATAAATACCCTTTACCATTTTAAACTTATGCAGTGGTTGTCGGTGTCGTTATTTCAGGTCACGTGTCCGTGTGAGTTATTTCAGGTCATGTGTCCGTGTGATTTCCTGCTAGGGGTAATCAAGGTTTAAGTTGAAAGAAAAGGTTCATCTCAATAATGCATTAGACGCCTTAGATGGAATGCTCTTTATCCAATTGGCGTGATGATTACTCTCGCTGCTTATATAGGAGCAGCAGTCAGTCGGCTTAGTGTAGTTTTTAGTACATATTTTGAGGTCATCAATAAAGATGGTTAAATCAAGAAAATTAACAGAAGATGGACTGATGGTGTATGTCAATTCTATATTTTGATCATTGTTATTTAGGTACACACAGAAGTCATTTAGGGTGTCTGGACCTCCCCTCCAGACGAACAGGAGGTCATCGATGTATCTGACCCATAGCACCAGGCTGGCATTCCAAGGGTGGTTGGACCAAATCTGCTCATCCTCCCACCTTGCCATGAACAGATTAGCATAGCTTGGTGCCAGCTATGGAAAGGAGGAATAGTGGGAGACTGGAAAGCGGAGGAATAGTGAGAGATAGGAGAGAGGAGGAATAGTGAGAGATAGGAGAGAGGAGGAATAGTGAGAGATAGGAAAAGAGGAATAGTGGGATAGAGGAGGAATAGTGAGAGATGGGAGAGGAGGAATAGTGGTAGACTGGAGAAATAGTGGGAGAGAGGTGGAATAGTGGGAGATGGGAGAGGAGGAATAGTGGGAGACTGGAGAAATAGTAGGAGAGAGGTGGAATAGTGGGAGACGGGAGAGGAGGAATAGTGGTAGACTGGAGAAATAGTGGGAGAGAGGTGGAATAGTGGGAGATGGGAGAGGAGGAATAGTGGGAGACTGGAGAAATAGTGGGAGAGAGGTGGAATAGTGGGAGACGGGAGAGGAGGAATAGTGAGAGATAGGAAAGAAGAAATAGTGGGAGACTGGTGGAATAGTGGGAGACTGGAGAAATAGTGGGAGAGAGGTGGAATAGTGGGAGACGGGAGAGGAGGAATAGTGAGAGATAGGAAAGGAGGAATAGTGGGAGACTGGAGAAATAGTGGGAGAGAGACGGGAAACTGGAGAGAGGTGGAAGACGGGAGAGGAGGAATAGGTATATGGGCTGTAGGACACATGGTTTGCCAGCACCCTCAGTCACCACTATTGCTGCCCCTATGGCTTGCTGTTGCCCAGTGAAAAATTGCGGACAGCGCCAGCTGATAACCATATCAGCACTATCATCTAAATACACTGCTGAGCATCCTGTGGTGCCAAGGCCACTGTCTCCGATGCTGCACCCTCTGCAGGTGATTGCCACATGCAGGCTCCCTATTATAGCATGGAAAAAGGGGCTGCACAGACTGGCTGCTGCCAGGACCAGATACAATTTTGTGGGGGCCACAGGCAATTAAGCACCCCCCCCATAAAATTGACTCACTATGTCCCCGCATAATAGTAATAATTACACAGACACAAATGTGACAGGCATCTTTTCTGGTGTACATTGGGGCAGGGATGGTGATCTCTGGGCATCTAGGTGACATCTTGCAGTGCCATATCTCCCAACATGACCCTCTCCAGGAGGGACACGATGCTCTGTTGCTCTTATTTATGATTACCATCACCAATGTTCCCTCTAATTTTACGAAGGCTGTGTGCGGCAAAATATTTTGGCTGTGCAACTTTGGAAGAAAATTTTAATTTTTGTGCGTCACTTATATATAACTGGAAAATGACGTTCAGCCTTTGTGTTAACTTAACTTCAAAATGATATTGAACATTTAAACATTCAAAACACAGCACACAATGTAGTTAATGGGTGAAACACATGAAACACATAAATTGAGTCCACAACTGCAAAAAGGGACCACTGCTGCTTTGTGCGCTCTGTTGTAATGTATGTGCGCACGCACGTCGAGCTTAGAGGGAACACTGACCATCACCTGTGTTGAAGCACCTTCCTTATCAATTAACCTGTTAAACACAGGTGATGGTGATCATACATTTAAAGTGACGTCCAGGAACAGAGCATTGTGTCCCTCCTGGAGGTCATGTTGGGAGGTATGCAGTGCCAGGGTACTTGCTTGACTACTCCCATCACAGCTGCTGTCATTTCAGTGGGCAGGGGAGGGCAAACAAGTGTGCGCGCGCACACACACACACACACAGTGACAAATAGAACACACTGTACATTTCCAGGAACCAGTGGATTACCTGTCATGCCCTTAACTGAAACCTATATAACGCTGGACTGGAGCTTCACAGGAAGGACAACGTGCAGGAGCCTGGGCAGGGAGAGTGTAGAGTCCCCAGCCCAGGCATACCAGTCGAGTCCCGAGCACAACAATCACCATCATCAGCTCTCTCTCTCTCTCTACTTACAGCAATCCGGCTCTGGCTGCTGCTGCCGGAGCTCAGTTCTGAGAGCTGTCCTGGCACCTGACTGCTGTCGCTGATCTCTGGGGCTAGCTGGGGTCCCCGGATCCTGCGGGGCCCACAACGGTTGACATTGTTAAGAATCCCAGGATGGGATTCCTAAGTAATGTCCAGGGGTGTGGGCCCTTTCATTGCCACGGGCCTCGGTGCAATGCACCGGCTGCAACGCTGGTATTTCCGCCCCTGACCTGAAGTAAACAATCGGGTTTCAGTATGTTTAATTGTTTAGGGTACAAATGGACATCTAGATTCAGTATGCCCCACACTTCTGAAGAAGGACGACTCATCTGAAATGCATTAAGTGAGGCGCATATTATTTGACTTGTTTGCTGGACTGCTACCCCCCCTGCCTGGACTATTGGGAGACTGAGGATACCGGTGCCCGGAGTTCCCTGAATACAACATCTAGAGCCAAGGATGGATGGGAGAAGTTTTCTTGCAGCAGCTTTGCTATTTTATCTACCGATATTGTGAGTTCCCTGTATAGAATAAAATTCTTTGTTATACTTGGATACTACACTATGATCCTTTTTTTGATATACCCTTAAATTCAATCCTCCCATTAATGTGGGAAAAAGGGTATATCATTTGTGTTGTTCTAGGTACTGGGTGAACCGGGAAACAAACTCCTGTACCATGAAAGTTATGTACAATTTCATATGAATATTCAGTTAGCGCTAAGTGGTGTCACCGATCTTTTTCTCACTTCTCATGTATTGTTTTATGTTGTTTGATTTTATTGTTTTATGTTGTTTGATTTTAAATACAGATCCAAAACACCAGGGGTTCTCAAAAATGTTTATTCTAGGACCCCATCAGACAATAAAAAAGTTATTACAGGACCCCAGCAAGTTACCACAGAATGGCCGCCACATGTGTGGTCAGTGAAGTACTCGCTATTGTGACAAAAAGTGGCCGATGCATATCCCTAGTGTGTATCCATAAGAGCCACATAGCTGGTCACACTGGCTGGGCCCCGCACTGCTTTGCCTTGGTAGGAGATTTGAGCCCTGTAATTCCCCATATGAAGCTGGCATTATGTTCACAGTGTGGGGCTGCAGACTGCCCCCATCTCCAGTCCCATAACATTTCAATCCGTGTATGTCAGTGTATATAATAGGTGTACACAGCGCTGTGTATGTATGTCAGTATATAATAGGTGTACACAGCGCTGTGTGTGTATGTCAGTACGGATGGTATAATGGTTAGCATTACTGCCTAACAGCACTGAGGTCATGGGTTTGATTCCTACCATGGCTCTAACTGTGCGGAGTTTGTATATTCTCCCCGTACTTGCGTGGGTTACCTGCAGGTACTCCGGTTTCCTCCCACAATCCAAAAATAAACGTGTAGGCTAATGTGGTAGGGAATATAGATTGTAAGCTCCACTGGGGCAGGGACTGATGTGAATGTTCAAATATTCTCTGTAAAGTGCTGCGGAATATGTGTGAGCTGTAGTGTATAATCGGTGTACACTGTTTTGAATATATATGTCAGTATATATAAGACAGAGCGAGGGCCGCATAGGCTGGAGGGAATATAAGAGCCTGTGAATTTGATGTCCATAAGCAAGAGCAGATATAGCAGCTGTGTGTAGCCCTATGGAAATAGCAGTGAGTGGCAGTTAGTTCTGGCCAATCAGGTAGCAGGGGGGGGGCGGCAGGTTATACACAGGTTATATCAGTAGGCAAGAGACAGGAAGTGAGCCTCTTTGAAGCTGGATCCCCACCCTCCCTACCCTTTTTCTCTGTGCTACCTGGCATCAAGCCGTTTCACCAAATTTGGTACTCTATTTCCATAGCTATAGTTAACAATCGGAGAGAAGGCGCTCTCGACCAGCAAACAGGTGGGGTGTCAGGTGGTCTCTGTGCGGTATTGCCCCCCCTTTGCCAAGAAGGCGGGCGAGTCCCCAGCTCCGGCTGGGGGCGTTGGTCCTTCATGGAAGGCCATGTCATGCAATAGAAGGGGGCGGTATGTCCGTCACAGCGCAGGCTGTACTCACAAGAAGGGGTGTGGCCATTGGGGGCGCTAAGGTCGCTACCATGGCGACACCCGGGAGTGGGCTGGTCTCAAGCGCTTTCTTTGCCATCCCTTATACAAATAGGGGTCATACCAATTAAATAAACAACTATAACCTTTTAACCTTACGCAGTTGGTGTCAGTGTCGTTATTTGTAGATAAGGTGTTTGTGTCAATTATTTTTAGGCATAAGTGTTAAGTAATGGTATGAATAGCAACAACATAATTTAATAGGCGCCTTATAGGTGTACAAAGCGCTGTGTGTATGTATGTCAGTATATAATAGGTGTACACAGCGCTCTGTATGTATGTCAGTATATAATAGGTGTACACAGCTCTTTGTATGTATGTCAGTTTATAATAGGTGTACACAGCGCTCTGTATGTATGTCAGTGTATATAATAGGTGTACACAGTGCTATGTATGTATGTCAGTATATAAAAGGAGTACACAGCGCTGTGTATGTATGTCAGTATATAAAAGGTGTAGACAGTGCTGTGTATGTATGTCAGTATATAAAAGGAGTACACAGCGCTGTGTATGTATGTCAGCATATAATAGGTGTACACAGCGCTGTGTATGTATGTCAGTGTATATAATAGGTGTACACAGCTCTGTGTATGTATGTCAGTATATAATAGATGTACACAGCGCTGTGTATGTATGTCAGTATATAATAGGTGTGCACAGCACTGTGTATGTATGTTAGTATATATAATAGGTGTAAACAGCGCTGTGTATGCATGTCAGTATCAGGGCCGCCAAGAGAAATCCTGGGCCCCGGTACAACAACTTCCTGGGGCCCCACGGACTAAACTCCCCGCGGACCCATTGTTACACCACTGCTTATAAGGTGGATACAGGGACAAAGATTTACACCATAATTCCTATTACACATATCACACACCCATTACATATTATACCACATGCCATAATGCTCATTACACGTTATGCCACACACCGTAGTGGGAAGTACACATTATGCCATACACCGTAATACCTATTACATATTTTACCACATGCTATTATGCCCATTACATGTTATTCCACACACCGTAATGCTCCTTGCATATTAGGGGGTTAGCATTCTCGTTGCCATGGGATTAACCTGCTCTGCAAGGGGATCACATTCTCTGCCAGGGGTTAACATGCTCTTTGGCATGGGATTAACCTGCTCTGCCAGGAGGTACATGCTCTGCCAGGGGTTAACATGCTCGTTGCCATGGATTAACATGCTCTGCCATTGGCTACATGCTTTGCCAGGGGTTAACATGCTCGTTGTCATGGAGTTACAGTACATTCTCTGCCAGGGGTTACATGCTGACTTCCAGAGTTGGATCTCAGCCCCAGCAGCATGCAGGGAGGCAGCAGACACAGAGCAACCAGCCACCCACCTTCCATCTTGAAACACGGTGACCTGGACATCGGTGGCACCTGCTGCTGCTGGTGGCGGCTGGGATAGGAATGTGGGGTTATGGTGGGCTGCGATTCTGCCGAGTGGGTGGTACTACCATGGAAGGTGGCCTGTCTCTGACCCAGTTCCTCCCAGCACCCAGGGACTACCTACCCTAAGTATCCTCCTGTCGCGGAGCCACGGTAAACTCCTGTCACATGGCTGGCTCTCAGCAGGCCCTGGAGTGCCTCAAAAGGACGTCTGTGATGCTGCTGCCCCCATGCAGGCCCACGTCTGCCCACATCCGCAATCCCAATGCCGCCGCTGAACAGCTGACTCCGGCACACTCAGACCCACCAAATAAAAAAAGAACTGTGTGTCCAGACCAGGGCCCCACTGACAGGCCCGGGCCCGGGTAAAGTGTACCTGCTTTCCCCCCCTCTCGGCACCCCTGGCTGTAGGTACTTAGGATTGACTGTACAAGGTGTACCTGAGTAGCATAATTAATGTTGAACCCCCTTTCTCATGCCCACAGATGACCCGGAAGAAGCCCAGGGTGTGAGAGGGGCCCTAATGAGGCTGCGGGAGGACCTCCTGAGAATGGCTGGCCATGTGCAGGACCTCTGCGACCTCCTGCTTGATTAGCTTTTTTTTTTTTGGTATTTATTTTTATATTTTATGTAAATAAATGTTAACGTTTATGTACGAAGTTGTCTGTGTGTTATTTTAGTATTTTACAGTATAAGTATAAATATAAGGAAATCAGTAAAAATTTTGATGTTTAGTTATGTAAGGTGCAAAAGGGATATAAAGTAGATAGCTGTTTTTATTGCATAGGGAATGGTAGGGTTAATGTAAAGTGGTTGGAAGTGTTTAATGATCAATTAGATAAATAATAGATGAGCAGGATAAACAATCCCTTTTCAATGAGGTTGGCTAATTGCCTAAGTGTGTCATGTGATCCATTTGGGAATTCAGATAAGAGTGGTGGTGATTTGTGCGTAAATACACTGCATCGGTGCGTACTGGCAGGTTCCCGTCCGTTCTGACGCGGTAAGGCCGTGCATACGCGGTCAGACCATGCATACGCTGTAAGACCGTGCAAATTTGAGTGTTTCCACCGCACACGCATGGTTTGTATGTCGTCCGTGAACACGCCCTGTTCTTAAAGAGTGAGTCCGTCCGAATGCGGAGGACCGGTGGGCGTTTCTACGGACGATGTCCGTACGCCACCGCACAGCGTGGCGTGCGGACCGCTCCGTACGAATTCGGGAAAGTACGCACCGATCTGAATAAGGGCCCATGTACAGATCAGTGATATCTGTGCATGGTTCTGTCCAAAAAAATGTATTTAAGAAAAAAATTATTAAAAAAAAAAGCAGTGTGGATTCTCCCTTCCTGAGCATAACCAGCCCCAGGCTCATTGAGCCGGTCCTGGTTCCCCAAATACAGGGGACAAGATAGTGGGGATCCCCATATTTAGGAAACCAGCCCCGGGCTCTTGGGCCAGTCCTGATTAAAAAAATATGGGGACTCTCTATTTCGGGCCCCAACAGCCAGCAATGTCATGCCACAGCCAGGGGACACTTTTTATACAAGGTCCTCATCTGAAACATGAACAGCATCCTGGCTGGTCAGCCCTGGACAGGGTACCTGGGTGGGGACCTCCCAAATAAAGGGGCTGGGTACTTGTGTATTTTCACGGTGCCCGATATATCGGATGCAATATCGGCCGATATATCGGTTGTGATATCTGCCGATATATCGATGCAATCCGAACCGATTTTTGACCTGTTCATAATGATTTTATATAGTGTGGCGAGCGCAGTAATCCGCGTCCGCTCGCCACGCTTCGGACTCGGTGGCTCGCTGTGCTCACCACATATATAAAATCCATGCGTAGTGGATATTGGGTTTATGAACAGGTCAAAAATCGGTTCGGATCGCATCGATATATCGGCCGATATCGCATCCGATATATCGGGAGCAGTGAAAATACACAAGTACCAGGGGCTGTCCCTGCCACCCCTGGAATGTGGGTGATGGGCTGATTCTTGTTGTGTAAAAAACTACACGTCCCAGGTGGCCTCCCCCGCATGCTGGAACTTGGTGAACCATAAGTCCCAGCATGCAGGGCTTTAATGAGCCCGCTGGTTCTTGTAATTATACTGTGAAAGCAATGTACAAAACACACACACATAGAAAAGCAAAACTTTAATATACACACACACACACACCCACACACACATGCACACATACTCACCCTACCACGATCCCACGACGGAGCTCCTCCTCTTCCATCAGTCACAGGGTTTCCAGTCACCTCCATCATGGGGACTTCGCTCTGCCCTGATTGGCTCCAAGCATTTCCATGGAGATGCCTAAAGCCAATCATGGCTCAGCTCAGGCGCTGGGGAAAAAAAATCGCACATTTGACATGTGCGATATTGTGTGATTTTTTTAGCTGTCTAAAAAAATTGACATTTCACCCAAGATGTCTTAAGCCGAAGCACATAGTCATGTGTACAAGTGGCCCGATCAGATCTGATCACATGGCTGCTAATTTTAGGAACCCAATGATCAGGTATACGCCGCACCGCCAGAGTGAAATCTACTCTTTGCAAGCCTGCGAATTGCTTCGCATGGTTTGCAAAAAGTAGATGGATCGGGGATTTGTCAGAAAATCCGTTCGCAAGCCGCTCACCATTGAATGATTTTCCCAGTGTGTACGGTCTGTGCGTAGCCCGTACTCAGTGGCTGCTGATCTGACACACCCTAGTTCAGGGCTGTACGACGCATGTGGCAGAACCTCCTTGAACTGCAGGCACTGCGACCCTCTTCAGGTTTGCCTGACTCATCAAGCGTTGGGGCACATGTTTGGAAAGGGATGGGGACTACTGTATGTTGAAAAGTGAATTGTGCATTACATAGAGGATAAATTAAGTTATTGTGTACAAAAAAAGTATTCGGTACTTGTGAGTTATCTGGGCGTCCGATTTTGGGTACTTACGATTTGCATGCGATTTGCATGCGATATCGCATGCGATATCACATGCGATATCGCATGCGATTTGCGATTTGCATGCGATTTAGCATGCGATTTGCATAAGATTTGCTATTCATTTCATTACCCCACTATCCCCAAAGTGTGTCTATCAACGTGAACCCGAAGCGTGGCGAGCGCAGCGAGCCCGCGAGGGGCGGCGGTACGCGTCCTCCGACCTTTTCATGCCCTACTATCCACTAGGGCGTGGAGTGAGAATAGAATAGTGTGGCGAGCGCAGCGAGCCACCGAGCCCGAAGCGTGGCGAGCGCAGCGAGCCCCGCGAGGGGACGCGGACACCTGTGAAGCCCGCAAGGGCACGCGGATACCTGTGAAGGTGTCCGCGTCCCCTCGCGGGGCTCGCTGCGCTCGCCACGCTTCGGGCTCGGTGGCTCGCTGCGCTCGCCACACTATTCTATTCTCACTCCACGCCCTAGTGGATAGTAGGGCATGAAAAGGTCGGAGGACGCGTACCGCCGCCCCTCGCGGCCTCGCTGCGCTCGCCACGCTTCGGGTTCACGTTGATAGACACACTTTGGGGATAGTGGGGTAATGAAATGAATAGCAAATCTTATGCAAATCGCATGCTAAATCGCATGCAAATCGCAAATCGCATGCGATATCGCATGCGATCTAGTACCAAAATCGGACGCCCAGATAACTCACAAGTACCAAGTATTCAAATCTGTTCGCAATACAAAACTTATATAGCCATGGAAACATTACTTTTCAGTCCAGCCTCGTAGTGATATGCTTTCATCACAGGATGGCCTTGTGCATTTGTACTACCATATTATGGGAGCAGTGAAAATACACAAGTACCAGGGGCTGTCCCTGCCACCCCTGGAATGTGGGTGATGGGCTGATTCTTGTTGTGTAAAAAACTACATTGGGTCTCCCCGTTTTTTTTTATTATATTATAATGAGGTCCAACTCAACAATGTCCTATTCTGACATACCAACCACCACAGACAAACATGGATGGTCAGTGAGGATGCTTCTGTTGTCCCCCTGAGATATCTTCTTACTGTGGTTCCATCAGTCACAAACTTTGTGTTCTCTATAACTTTTACAATGTTCTCTGGGACAGATTGAATGAACACCTCAATCTAGCATTGTACCCCTCTCCATTCACACATATTTAAAATACCCTTACGTCCTATGTGGATATCACTACAAATCATATGTCATGGCTCCACCTTGGAGTCGCTTGCTTTTTACCTAATTCAGAAATTTGTAAAGACTTGATTTCCTGATTTGCAGTGTACAGGACCTTAGTCTGGTCCATTGGCATGGACCACAATATTCGCAGGGGCTCAGATGGTGGGCGGATGCAGGGTCATTTCTGCGCATGTGCATACGTCGGATGCATACGGCCATGGCGAACAGGTTGTGGACGTTACTGTGTAACATCCATTGGCATGCCCTGTGAGGAAATCACACTTGCGAATGGATGGTGGCCAGGCCACCTTTCACAAGGCCGGGTTTGAGAATCAACCAGAATAACCCCCATAGTCTTTCCCTATCCCAACTTATGCCAGACTCTCAATGGGTCACATATTTCCATATATGGTGGGAGTGTAGCTGACTAGTGGGCTTCTAAAATAGGGAGAAACCCATTTCTGCTGGATCTATGGCTTATCTTCATATAACAACAAATCCTTAAGTATACTAGCTACTCTGACAGTCATATACAAGAAACTGACAGAACTTAAAAAAACATAGCAAACGCTAAGTATATCAGACAATGACCACAAAATAGCACAAGGCCTCCGATAGATATTTAAATGACCATCGGTGGGATGCATCAAGCATTGCATTCTGCTTGTGATGCATTTTCACAGCATAATGATGTTTAGTAATGCAGTACAGCTCTTGCTGTAAGATCTGGGGCCAGATGCACTAAGCTTCAAAAGTGATCAAATGTAGAGTGATAAACCACTAGCCAATCAGCTCCTACCTGCTATGTTACAAACTGTGTTTGAAAAATGTCACGCAGGAGCTGATTGGCTGGCTGTTTATCACTCTTCATTTTATCACCTTTAAAGCTTAGAGCATCTGGCCTAAAGTCTGTGATGTAAGGACTTCTGAGTTTTGACACGGAGACCTATCTGCACATGCGTTTTAAACTCCCCATCAGGTATCCCCCAGGTCCACACCTTTCCATCTCACCATAAACTTAACCTAAACCTTAACACTAACTTATATAATAAAAAAGACACAGACACAAGTGCTGGCGTTTCAAAATGAATGTCAATTTATTTCGACAATTAAACTAACTATATATATAATGGTGGCGGCACCAAAGAACGGTCATTATAGGAAAGTGGGGTTAAAGATGTTACCATACACACCATCGCTGGTGATCGCTCTCCCCGGTCATCCACTCGTGCTAGTGGTGACCACCCCCCGGCCGGAAGCATGGTCGATGATCATCGATGTCAGGAGAGAGCGACACCCCACTATCTACACACACACATCAAGATCTTACAAGGATGACCGTTCTTTACCGCCGCCGAAGAGAAAAGAAATAGGGAAGGGTGGGCGGGGCTTTTTCAGACAGAGGGAGAACTTCCTGTAAGTATGTTCCTTTTCTTCCCTGTCTGTACCCTCCCACTGCTCTGATAGGCCTTGTGCCCATCCTATTAGCATATCAGCTGACCTTCCAGTGTAACCTGAGGAACCCATCAGGGGTTTATGCACACTCAGTGCTTACTCAGCATTCGTGGTTCTTAAACTCCCCATCAGGTATCCCCCAGGTCCACACCTTTCCATCTCACCATAAACTTAACCTAAACCTTAACACTAACTTATATAATAAAAAAGACACAGACACAAGTGCTGGCGTTTCAAAATGAATGTCAATTTATTTTGACAATTAAACTAACTATATATATAATGGTGGCGGCACCAAAGAACGTTCATTATAGGAAAGTGGGGTTAAAGATGTTACCATACACACCATCGCTGGTGATCGCTCTCCCCGGTCATCCACTCGTGCTAGTGGTGACCACCCCCCGGGCGGAAGCATGGTCGATGACCATCGATGTCAGGAGAGAGCGACACCCCACTATCTACACACACACATCAAGATCTTACAAGGATGACCGTTCTTTACCGCCAAAGCTAGGCCCTAAGCCGCAGTACCGCCACCGAGTAGGAAACGCTCAGCACTGTGTATCTAACCAACTAAAGACATCGCCCAAAAACAGAGCCACGCCCTCCGGGCTCAGATGAACACCATCGCTCCTATACAGCGCACTCCGCTGAAAGCTGATGGCGTCATGGCGAATAACACCCCCGCCATTGGTCAGCAGATACTTTTCAACTGCAGCGTTCACCGTCTTCCGTGAACGCTCCAGGCGGGGGCAGGACATCGCATTCCTCCACACTATCCTCGATATAATGGAGGACCACACCAACTTACATGCAGGCAAATACAAAGAAATAAAATAGAGGTCCCGCACAATCACTGAGCGTAGCTCGAGAGCGGTCACCCGCCCTAAGTCATTGCCACCCAGGTGGAATATAATGACCCTCGGGACCCCAAAATTTCGCAGGGCTCGAATCAGCCCAGCCTGCAGCCCTTTCCACAGCATACCTCTCTCACCCAGCCACCTAACCTCCCCAGCTCGACCAAACACGCGTACATCAGATGCTATGTTTGCCCTGGAAGCCCAATAGACAAAGGAATGTCCAATCATCCAAATGGACTTAACGTCCTGTCGACCTGAAATATTTATAAAGAGGTTAGAAGGCTGTCGACAAGCTTGCATACCACGCATTCACCACACTTGTTAGGAGAGAGGAATGAGAAAAAAACGTGGCCGACCAGCTCTTGAGGCACAAAACACACCGTCTGGAGTAAACTAACAAGTACGCCATGCCAGATTGTAATTATAGCCGAATTGTGCCCCCAGACGGATGTGAAAACACACCTCAAGGCCCCCACTGTAAGTTGACGAGCGCTTATGCGTCCAGTCGACCATGGTGAAAAGTGACAGATAAAGCTGGCCGAATGTACCTCCGGAATGCTGCCGAGCGCCATCGACCCAGAGATTGAATCTCCGCGTCGGAGCGGCCCTCCGCAGCCGCCGAGGTAGCAGCCCCAATCCTAAAGGAATGAGACCCAAATTCCTTAGGAACGAGACCCGTGGCCTCCAGCGCCCGTCCCAAGACGTGACAAAATTGTTATTTGGTGAGCGGTGACCCATCCTCGTGCATCAGCCATGCGCCTGGAAGGTCCGGGCGCACCTGGGCAAAGGCCGAGACCAACGTCACAGGGCACGCCCTTTCCACCGTGCACGGGAGCAAGGACAGCCACCGCCCCCTCCCAGCCTGGTCCGTCTTAGATCGTCGCAGGTGACATAGCACCGAGTCAGCTTGGACCACCAGGTCGTCCACGGCCAAAGGCGAGGGCGCCCTTTTTGACGGGGCCACCAGCTCCCCAATCCTGAAGGCCCCGTGGTATGCCATCACGTACGCCGTGCGGAACAAGAGTACCTCGTAATAAGGCCAGCAGATGTCCCCCAGAGCGTCCAGCAGTGCTGGAAGTAACGACATATCAATAGGACGCCTACAGTCCGGGGAGGCAGGTGTAGCCCGCCGCCAACCACGCAGCGCCCTAGACACCAAAAATGACCGGGACGGGTCCGCCCTACCCTGCAGTGAGGAGAAAAACGACACCCCTGCCAAAACCCTGCGCACGGAGGCGACAGAGCGACCATTGGAGAATGCACTCCATACAAAGGCCACCATGGCCGCTTCAGGTGTCTTACCTGCTTGAGGAGCAGACAGTCTGAACTGCTCCCACTCCTGCCATCCAGCCTGATAGCAGTGGAGCGTCTGTGGTGCGATAGCCCGCATGGCTAGCCCCTCCATTCCGGCCTGATCATCTGCCAAATATAAGAGGGACAGCGTTCACCAACAATAGATGCATCAGGCGCCAGGGCCCGAAACTTCTCCCAGTCGGCCCTGGACAGTGCGTCTGCCACAGAGTTCTCTACTCCGGGAACATGTTGTGCCACAAACTGTATGTTGAACAGCAGGCATCGCAGCACCAATCGCGCAAGCAGGCGAACTACAGGCATGGACGCTGAACCCTGCCTGTTAATAGAGTGCACCACTCCCAAATTATCGCACCAAAATATGATGCTGGAGTCACGAAGCCTGTCTGCCCATAGCTCCAGCGCCACTACAATGGGGAACAGCTCCAACAGCAGTAAGTTTTTTGTAAGTCCTTCCGCTACCCATTCCACAGGCCATGGCGCAGCGCACCATGACCCGTGCAGGAAGGCTCCGAAACCCACCCCGTCCGCTGCGTCAGTATACAATTGTAACTGCGCATTGGTGCACGGGCTCGCAGGCCAAATAAGGACACCGTTGAACTGCTCTAGGAAGGAGAGCCAAGTGCGTAAATCCCTCTTTATCTCTGCAGAGAGACGTACATAATGGAGGGGGTGCCTGACGCCTGACATGGATCTCTCCAACTTTCTACAAAAAACTCTACCCATGGGAATGACCCTGCAAGCAAAATGCAGAAGTCCCAGGAGTGACTGAAGCTGGCGCAACTGTAGCTTACCCGTGGCCAATGCCAGGCTAATGGCTTCGCGTAGCCGAGACAGCTTGTCCTGGGGGAGGCGGCAACAGGCCGCCACTGTGTCTATTTCTATCCCCAAGAAGGACAGGCACTGCACTGGGCCCTCCGTCTTGTCCTCCGCAATGGGAACCCCGAACTCCCTGAAAAGATCCTGCAGGTATGTCAGCAGAAACTTGCAACGCTGGGAATCGGCAGGGCCCACACACAAGAAGTCATCCAAGTAGTGGGCCACACCAGTTTCGCCTGAACCCGCCTCTACGCACCAATGCAAGAAACTGCTAAATCTCTCGAAATAGGCGCAAGAAATCGAGCAGCCCATCGGTAAGCACCTGTCCACGTAAAAACCCGTGGGAAGGCGAAAACCCATGAACCGGAATGATTCCGGATGGAGAGGGAGAAGGCGAAAGGCGGACTCAATGTCCATTTTGGCCAGCAAAGCCCCGTGTCCGTGGCTGCGCACTATATCCAGGGCCTGCTCAAACGACTGGTACCGCACGCGGCACAAGTGTTCAGGGATGGCGTCGTTAACCGAACTGCCCGGTGGGTGGGACAAGTGTTGGATAAGTCTAAACTTGCCACTAGCCTTTTTGGGGACCACCCCCACCGGGGAGAGAACCAGGTTCTCTATAGGGGGGGATGGAAAGGGACCCACCATCCTCCCCAAGCTCACCTCTTTGTCCACCTTTTCCAACACTATCTCGGGCATCTGTATTGCGGATTTTAAGTTACGGGGGGCATGTGCTACTACCTCCCCCTGGATTGGTAGGTGGAAACCCAGGAGGAAGCCCTGCTCCAAAAATTTTGCCTCCTCCCTACACGGGTACCGACCCAGCCAGCCGGCCATGCGGTCAACCCATACAGGAGAAGGGGCCTTACTGAGGTGCGCCCCCGGCTGTTGAAGCCTGGGAGGTGCCTCCTTGCTTTCCCTTCCTGCAATCTCTAAATGGGTGGTTGCCCCAGCATTTAGAGCATGCGTGCTTAAACTTACAGGACGCTCCCAGGGCGCAACCCGCTCCGTTAAATGCAAAGCAACGCCCGGCGGAGGCTCCCCCCGCCCTACCGCGAAAGGGTTGTTGTTGCTTGCGAGGGGCGGGGCTGGGGGCTGGTGTAGCCGCAGGAGCAGCCGCAGGAGCAACCGCAGTAGCGGCCGCCGGCTTTGGCCCCATCCAAATCTCCACGTCTTTGCATCCCAATGCCATAATGGCCAGTCCTGACTGTTTGCGACGGAAGCTCTCATCATATGAGCGCCATGAGGAGTCGGCTTCTGACAGGAAAAACCCGTGGGAAGGCGAAAACCCATGAACCGGAATGATTCCGGATGGAGAGGGAGAAGGCGAAAGGCGGACTCAATGTCCATTTTGGCCAGCAAAGCCCCGTGTCCGTGGCTGCGCACTATATCCAGGGCCTGCTCAAACGACTGGTACCGCACGCGGCACAAGTGTTCAGGGATGGCGTCGTTAACCGAACTGCCCGGTGGGTGGGACAAGTGTTGGATAAGTCTAAACTTGCCACTAGCCTTTTTGGGGACCACCCCCACCGGGGAGAGAACCAGGTTCTCTATAGGGGGGGATGGAAAGGGACCCACCATCCTCCCCAAGCTCACCTCTTTGTCCACCTTTTCCAACACTATCTCGGGCATCTGTATTGCGGATTTTAAGTTACGGGGGGCATGTGCTACTACCTCCCCCTGGATTGGTAGGTGGAAACCCAGGAGGAAGCCCTGCTCCAAAAATTTTGCCTCCTCCCTACACGGGTACCGACCCAGCCAGCCGGCCATGCGGTCAACCCATACAGGAGAAGGGGCCTTACTGAGGTGCGCCCCCGGCTGTTGAAGCCTGGGAGGTGCCTCCTTGCTTTCCCTTCCTGCAATCTCTAAATGGGTGGTTGCCCCAGCATTTAGAGCATGCGTGCTTAAACTTACAGGACGCTCCCAGGGCGCAACCCGCTCCGTTAAATGCAAAGCAACGCCCGGCGGAGGCTCCCCCCGCCCTACCGCGAAAGGGTTGTTGTTGCTTGCGAGGGGCGGGGCTGGGGGCTGGTGTAGCCGCAGGAGCAGCCGCAGGAGCAACCGCAGTAGCGGCCGCCGGCTTTGGCCCCATCCAAATCTCCACGTCTTTGCATCCCAATGCCATAATGGCCAGTCCTGACTGTTTGCGACGGAAGCTCTCATCATATGAGCGCCATGAGGAGTCGGCTTCTGACAGGAACATCTGATGAATCATGTGCATGTAGCGCACCATGTTCATGTGTTCCTGCGGTCTTGTTTCTAAGTAACAAGCCGCGAACATAAACATGCCCGCCTGCCACCGGTGATAGGTGCAGTAGGCCTCCTCCCCAATACCCCCTCGCCTCTTCGCCGCGCGATATTCCTTTTCCGCTTGTGCCGTCATGGTGAAGAAGCTGACGTATTTACCGTCTTTAATGCGTTCCTGTACACTGCGCCTGAGCCCTCTGAGCACTGCTGTGTTCTCGCACTGGACCACTTTTCCCCTAGGGAACAATGGTGACCCCGAGCTGCCACTGGAACTAGAGTGCCTACGGCGCCTATGCCTGCGACGCCTGCGGGATTTGCGGCCCCCATCCTCCTCCGACGACCCCGAGTCGGATCCGCCGGAGGAAGAGGAGGTATGTGCAGCCCTACGCTTGCGCCGCTTGCGCTTGGACGCTGACCCACCTGAAGTACCCTCCACTGGTACGAGGCTCATCTGTGAGGGATCCTCCACTAAACCCACTGGGGGGGTTCCAGAAGCGACGATAACCCCCGCACTGAGGGGGGCCGTAGGTCCTGCCGTTGTCGCCAGGGGGGCCCTAACTGCCAGGGCCGGGACAGGGGTCCCCGATGAGGCCGAAGGGTCCTGACTGTGGACTGGGGCCACCCCCCCGGAGGCAGGTGACTGTCTCATAAAATTGGAGAGTAGTGACAGGAACTGCTGAACCCCCCCATCTGCAGCTGCAGGTAATGTGGGGGATGCAATGGGGACCTGTGCAGCAGGCGCAGGGGCCTGAGCACTGCGCAAGGGGAGAAATCTGGCCCTTCTAAGGAGCTGCCGCCTCGCCATGTGCAGCGAGGATCTCATCCCCAGGGGCCTCGCTCCCCTAGGCGTGTCAATAGGGGCTGTTGTCACTATCTGGGCCCTATTTGGCCCCTGACTCCCACCCCTGGCCCCCCCGCGGCCCCTACCCCTTCTATTGCCTGTGGGAGGGGGAGCTCCGGAGGGGAGACCCCTCTGGGGCAACCTGGAAGCCAGGATGGGGATGGATGAGGGGCGCGCCATGTTTGTTTGCCCAGCTGTGCCCTGGTGCTGTGTAGGGGAGGGATGCCTGGCCTGAGGCCTACCGCCTCTGGCGCTGGACCGGGCGGAAGGCCGCGATCCAGGCCTGGCGTTATCCTGTGCCTGCGCGCGGGGGCCTAGCCCTCTCGCGCGTGTGTCTGTGGCGCGGGCTCTACCCCTGCCCGACCCCCCCCGGCTGCCGCGGCTATCGCCGCTCGCGCCGCGGCCTGTACCCGCAGTACGCGAGGTCCGGCGCCGGGCCGTGTCATCAGCCGGCGCCGCGACCATCGCGTCATGCCGCGCGGGCCGCACGGGAGCCGCCGGACCCCGCCGCAATCCCCTCCGGCCACTAGGACCACCAGGGATCACGCCGCTAGGCCCCGCAGCCTCCCCAGCAGCCTCCGCATAATCGGTGAGGCGGGCAGGCGGGCGGGTGGACCTACGCGGCCTATAGGCCATACTAGCGGTATTTAGTGAAAAAAGAGGACAGGCTAGGAGAGGGACAGATCCAGAAGAGAGGGACAGATCTAGAATACAGAGAAAACAGAGACAGATATTAGCGATGAAAACCTTGACTAAGAATAGAGTAGAGTATATGTGGTGCTGCAGAGCAGCCTTGCCTGATCCTGCAGCAGCTTTTTCAGACAGAGGGAGAACTTCCTGTAAGTATGTTCCTTTTCTTCCCTGTCTGTACCCTCCCACTGCTCTGATAGGCCTTGTGCCCATCCTATTAGCATATCAGCTGACCTTCCAGTGTAACCTGAGGAACCCATCAGGGGTTTATGCACACTCAGTGCTTACTCAGCATTCGTGGTTCTAATGATGAAATTTGCTGGCAGGGATCTGAGTGGATCCCTCTTAGCAGGGAATTGCAAAGGAAAGGTATAGGCTTCTATTGGGCAATGCCATTTAAATATGGATTTGCCAAGCGCATCCAAGCATATTAAATAAGTGGTCAAACCTCAAAAAAACTGCATTTTCGGATGTTTGGTCACATTTATGGAAAAAGAGGGAGAGAGAATGAGAGGGAAAGGGAGAGATAGAAGAGCAATAGAGATAGGGAGGGGGTGAGTAAGAATGAGAGAGTGTTAGCAAGAGAGCATCAGACAGTGACAGAGAGAGAGAGCATGTCAGCGAGTGACAGGGTAACCTGGACTGTTAGGGGTAAATTTACTAAGATGGCCGTTCTAATGAAGATGGGATGTAGCCCATAGCAACCAATCACATTCTATCTATTATCTTCTAGAAGGTGCTAATAAGTATAATCTTCAATAGAATTCCCATCCCATACCCCATTCTCACTGCAGCCAAATTCCCGGGTCTAGCATGTGGACCCAGGAATTTGCCTTTTAACACGGGATTTTTGGCAGTGTGAACGGGCTGTATATCCGGATCTCATACACGAATAAAACCCTTCTTTTTACCTGTGTCTGAGATCCGGATATGCAGACATGGGATATCAGACACATCAGACCCATTCACACTGCCGAAAAAACAGTGTTTAAAGGCAAAATCCCGGGTAGAACTTCTTCACCCGGGAATTTGCCTTGCAGTGAGAACGGGGGTCCAGCTCGGCAGTCCCTGGCATTTTAATGCCGGGTAAAATCTGTGTCTTTTTTTACTCACGGTGAGAACACTGCATTAGTAAATGTACCCTTTATTGTGCCTTGACGACTGAGATTGGAATTGTCTGCTTTAAATAGCCGTCATTGCATTTCTCTAAAGAACCACTAGGGTGCAGCAAAAGGCAAGTTTAGTCATCATTGCAGATTATCTGCAAGTACAATATAAAGTATATTGATTAATATGTGATTAAACATTTAAAATATAGTTTGGGGATGGCTTAGCGTGTTCCATGCATTGTAATCTGTAACAGGACTTTCTTACCACTTTTGATGTATAAGCCCCCAGTAAATAACAATTTAGCAGACCAAAATGCTGTCTGGTTAAGTATATTATTTTAATAACCAAGTAACAGTCTATGAGAGCTCTTCTTGGGCTTTGTATAAACTGCTGTAAAAATGTCGGAATAGTGTCATGCTGTCACAGTTATATTAGTGCCAAGTGTGCCATTTATATTTTAAACCAGTTTCTCACAAGCAGGAAATTTACTAACAATACAAATATGACTCATTTGTATGCTTAATACAAATGAATATGACCACCCCTCTGTCGTATTTTTCCTGAAATATAAATCGTAAATAGGACAGATTTACTAATCTGCCCTATTTACTGATTCATATTTGGCCAATGGCGTAGGCGAGCATTTTTCGCCAGATTCACATTAGATTTTAGTGGCCGTATATATGAATACGAGTTGGCAGCCTGCAGATCCATGAAGGCTGCAGTGTAAAAAAAAGTAGAAAAAAAATAAATAATTGCCATAACCAGCCCCGGGCTCAAAGAGCTGGTCCTCGTTTAAAAAATTCTGAGAACAAGCCAAATAGGGGTTCCCTGTAATTTTTAAAACCAGCACAAGACTCAAGGGCTGGTCCTGGTTCCCAAAATACAGGGGACAAAATGAGTAGGGGTCCCCGGTATTTCGGCAACCAGCACCAGGCCCAACCAGCCAGCAGGGTACTGCCACAGCTAGGGGGAGACTTTTTATACAAGTCCAAAGCATTAACCCGCTGACCAGTCAGCCCGGGCTGGGACTCTGAGGAAGTGGGGACACCCCCAATGAAGGGGTCCCCCCCTCCAGAGTTATCCCTGCCTGGGCTGATGTCTGGGGCTGTCCCCGATGTGCAGTGGGCACCGGGCTGATGGTTGCGGAAAAAATAGATAAAACAATTGTGTATTGTTGTGGAACTATGAGTCCCAGCAAGCCTGCAATGCCTGCAGGGACTTGTAGAACCATAAGTCCCAGCATGCGGGGCATTAAAGGGCCCGCTGGAGCTTGTAGTTCCATGACAGTACAAATAGTTAAATAAACACACACACATACCAGTAAAGTATAACTTTATTACACACATCACATACACACTGATACTTACCTACCTTGACACATATCTGTAGATCCACTGGTCCTGAAGATAATCCAAATGGGTACCTGTGGAAGGAAACCATACTCACCAGGGTCCCCCAGCATAGATTGTGTCCTCTTCAATCCATGTAGGCTTCCATGCACTTGTCTAAAAAAAATAAATGCCTGCACGGACTGAGGAGCAGCCGCAGAAGGTTTTTTAACATTCTGCAGCTCCTCCCCCGAATAAGCACTAGATTGTAAGCTTGCGAGCAGGGCCCTCCTACCCTTTTAACTGTCTGTGTAAATACCCAGTTTGTTATATCACTATTTCCAATTGTAAGTGCAATGGAGTTTGCAGCGGTATATAAGATATTGAATATATGTGAAACTTGAAAAATTTCAATAATAATCAATGCATCGAAAAAAATGAATTAAAAATAATATTGTCCCTTTTCGAGATGACCATCGGTACAAAGGTATATCAGTTACATTTTTTCGAAGCATCGATTATTATTGAAATTTTTTCAAATTTCATATATATTCAATATCTTTTATTTTTAGGTTATTCGTTTTTTTTTTTTATCCACCTCCAGATAACAATGATTGTGTTTTTATATGTCTTTGGTATTCAAGTCAAGGTTTATAGAGGCTCCTGTGCTGAATTTTTGCCATTTTTTATATATATTGAGTTTGAATTATATTATTTATTATTTATTTTGATTTTGTTGCGATTATATCACAAATGAAAAAGTGCTTGAGCATTAATTGCTGGTGTTGTTTCTGTTATAGTGCAATCTAAAAAACTGTTAATAAATAAATAATAGACAGAAGAGCACAGGATATACCCTAGAACCTACTCTAGAAGGGCACTAATGGCCCTTTCAGACCTCACTTTTTACCCTGTATTTTGGAGGTTTTTTACCATTTCAAAACGGTAAGATGTGCAGTCTGAAAGGTGCAGAATGAATTTACCGGTTCTATAAAAGGGATTGTTTGAAATCCCGGCGGTCAAAATCCCGACGCCGGAATCCGGACCGTGGAAATACCTATAAGTGGGGGGACGTGGATCGGAACGCAGCGGGCCCGGTGCCTCACTACGCTCGGCACACTAATTTATTCTGTGGATGGACACCCACAGAGGGACAAAGTGCATGGATTTCGGCAGTCGGGATTTCGGTAGTCGGGATTTTGGCGGTCGGGATTCCGGCATCGGGATTTAGACCGCCGGGATTTCAACTGCATCCCCTATAAAACTGGAATTTCTAAACGGTAATAAAGCAGGGTCCTACCCGTTTCAGACCCTTTTTTTTATCCACTGTTTTCTATGGGTTTTAACATGTTCAATGTTGTGAAGGGACAAAAACTGCATTGAAATACCATTAAAAGATATGCCACCACCATCACTCCGCAGCCTTATCCTCTTACCCGCCACCACTATCGCTCCCTAGCTTCATACAATTACCCGCCACCACCATCACTGTGCAGCCTCACTCTATTTCTCCTGCCAACATCACTCTGCAGCCTCACCCTATTTACCCCTACAGATTGCAGACGGCATCGATAGAGTACATTAGCGCACGCACAAACCGATAAATGTTCAGTTGTGTAAACATCAAGCCCTAAAGTAGGTCTTTTGGAAGTAAGCCTAATACCTGTGTCACATTTAAAGTAAGCAGACTGCCCACATACAGTGGTTGATACCATTCTGTGTCCAAACATTTTTTTATCAAAGAACATTACACAGACTTCGGTAGTGTGGGCAGATCTGTGATGTCATGAAGTCACGTGGCAGTCCCACAATGCTCCTCTGGGAACCTTTTGAATGGGCAGAATATCTTTATGGGGGCCCTTAGGACCTGCCTGCTGGGCCCTAGGCTAGCACCTAGGTTTCCTTGTAGAAAATCTATCTCTGCCAGTAGTCAGCCATAACGCTGCTTGAAAGCTGTTCACTAATACCTACAGTATACATGACCAATATCTGCCATGAGTATGGTTTTCTAAATACATGAAACAATGCCACTTTGCTGTGTGATTTATTTGTTTTCTTTATGACTGGAAAGTTAATTCTGCCCTGGATGTTAAATGTTAAAGCTACAAAAGGGAAGTTAATGGTGCGGTGCACACACTGGACTTTTGGATGACAGCCTAGATATCCATTATGGTTATTTGTCCTGCTTGGTAAATATGTGCATTATGTTTTTTTATTCCCATAAAGTATCTGCAGAGGTAATTTCACCCCAGGACTGTAATATTTATTTTCACAAATTAATTTTATGATTTCATTACTGCATAAAAAAAGTAAACAAAATTGGTTTAAGATTTGCTACCTACAATAGTTTCCAGTCCAGGCAAGTGACGGGGGCTCCAGCTGCTAAAGCTGCATTCATGAAGGGGCGTGGACACACACCTGGAAAAAAGAAACCTTAGTTTGTGTAGGTGTAAATCTGCTGGATGCGGCCTCTCTCCCCAGCTCATCACACAGCACCGAGCAGCATGTGCTGGGATGGGGAGACAGGCTGCTGCAGCGACAGTCATCTCTCTCCCTCTGTGCCTGGCTTTCTGCAATGGGGGAAGGGGGTAGCAGGCTCCCATAGGGCCCCTCCATCAGACCCGGGACCCGATTAAGGTCTGTGGGGACCTTGGACAACAAACTTGTGGGGGCCCCTATCAATAAATGTATTTGGAGTATATACATCCACAAAGACATTAGTGGGAATGCCATAGAACCCATTATCTGGGTTTTTACCGCATTTGATATGCAAGAAAACCCACACACCGGGTTTTCTCTGTGGGGGTTATCACCAGCAAAAGCTGCCGATCCCCATAGAAGCCTATGGGTTTCTTAACGCGGCCCAGTCCTGACCGCAGAGACACCCCCCCCCCGACCCCCCCCCCCCCCTCACCTGTGTCCTGACATCACAGTGTTGTGCTGCCCAGACTTGTGACCTCCTCCTCCCTGCACTTTCCATCATCTTCCAGGTACAGGGAGGAGGAGAGCCAGCCCCACAGCAGCAGTAGGCAGCAGCCCGGTAAGGGACGGAGGGGGAGCCGATGGGGAGCCTCCGGGGATCTGCTGCACATCGCCACCGCAATTTGCCATAATTATCGCATATGTTAGTGCACATGTGATAATTATCTATGCGGTAGCCAGTGATGTGCAGCGGACTGGGGCTGCGGATCTTAGTGCATCCCGCCCTGTGTGGGAATCCCATCTATGAAGGCAAGTGTGTGGGGGAAAACAAATGTCAGACATGAGAAAGTACATACAAAACAGCTGAATGGAGTCAAAGGGAGAGGCAAAAAAACAAAAACAACAACAGTAGATATCCAGAAAACATGGCCTGTATAGTATGAAAAAATTTCATATCAAGAGCTGTAGGTCCCCCATTTCCTTTATAGCTCCCTCGGCAACTCCCCGGTTTGGCACTCGAAGTGCCATTTTTTACATATGATTTATCGCATTCGATAATTCATACAGTATGTAAGAGGAAACGTCCAAGACTATCACATGGGGGACGTATCGGACCTTCTACAGAGGATGAATGTAGAGTTGCCTATAGCTACAAGTCAGCGGAATGGGATCATTTGGTCTACAGCAAGTTGGTCGACAGTCATTATGTCAGTACCAATAGGTCGACATGGGGATAGGTCGACATGGGTCCAGGTCAACATAGGTTTAGGTCCACACAAGCATTAGGTCGACATGGTCTAGGTCGAAAGTCAAAAGGTCAACATGGGGTTTATGACTGTTTTTGACCCAAATGTCGACACAGTTAACATGGACACTGGTTAAAGTGCACCGCATCCCCTCGCATGGCTCGCTGCGCTCACCATGCTTCGGGCACGGTACCTCGCTACGCTCGGCACACTATTTTATTCTCACACCACGCCCTAGTGGATGATAGGGGATGAAATACCGCCTGTCGGCACATGTAGAGTCAAAAAACAGTAAAAAAACCCATGTCAACCTATTGACTGTCGACCTAGACCATGTCGACCTAATGCTCTTGTCGGCCTAATGACCTGTCGACTTAAAGCCATGTCGACCTAGAACCATGTCAACCTTGACCCATCTTGACCTAGAACCATGTCGACCTATCCCCATGTGGACCAAATGGTGTCGACCTTATGATTGTCGACCACCTTGCTATATACCGAATGACCGTATCCCAAGTCAGCATCCCCCTATCATTTCACAGAAGGGGATTTCAGGTCACAGACATTACTGGTGAGCGTTCTTAGCCAGCGGTTTTATGAGAGCGGTTTTGTAGATTACAAAGACATTTTCACCAGCAGGATTTACCAATAGATTAACAGGAAGAATTTGGTCCCAATTTTGGAATTTGTTAGGGGCGTGGTATATGCATACGGGTATACTGTCTGATTGTGTAGGGTATTTATAGGGGATATGTTACCTATTATGACTGAACCTTGGCACAGATCCTTGTGTTGGACTGAAATGTAATTTGGGAAAGATCCCAACTGTTTGTTACCAATTCATGTTTGTTTCCACTTGATTTTTCTATTAACAAAAATATCCGTACGCATAGAAGATGCTGAGTAGCTGCAGTGTGATTGACAGGAGCCAGCGTACAGGGGCGGACACATGGTGTTTTCTGGGTGTGTTGGTGAAAACGCAGGCCTGGCTGGGAGTTTTTCAGATAGGTCACTGACGTCACCTTTAGCCTGAATCTTTAGCAGATAGCGGAAGCCCTAGACTGGCGTAGATGGGAAAAAAAATGTTCGATTGTTCTTTTTTTGTGAATGGATCTGCGAATACATAGATATTTGCATTGCATTCACAATTCATCATCATAATAATAATAATGATATTTATATAGCACTTTTCTCCCAATAGGACTCAAAGTGCTTCACCATTGTCTTTACAGCTCAAAATACAAAACAAGCTTAACAGTAGATGTCAGTAAAATGCTTGAGTAAATAGGTACGTCTATCACTTCTCCCCAAGTACTGCATAACTGCAGTGGTGTGTCCTGCCTATATCGGCAGCGATATCTACAGTATAGTACACCAATATAACAGGCTCTAGGCCAGATGTATCATGCTTCAAAAAATAATTAAGTGGAGAGTGATAAACAACCAGCCAATCAGCTCCTACCTGTCATTTTTCATACCCAGCCTTTAACATGATAGGTAGGAGCTGATTGGCTGGCTGTTTATTACTCTCCATTTTATTATTTTTTGAGGCTTGATAAATCTGACCCAATGAATGAAGGCTCAGCAGCGATAGATTTCCACAGCTGCAGGAATTGTTGTCCCAACACCACAGCGGAGACAGCTCTGTCCCTAGCCGCAGTGGTGGCAGCTTCGGGCTGCACAGGAGATCTTGCAATAGTAGTGAGATCTCATGCATGCCCACTGAGCCATCCATGGAAAAAGACACAGCACTAACCTGATGCATTGTGCTCTCTGGCAGGGATCACCAGATGTTTTCACTTCCCTGCTCCGGAAGGCAACATGGCAACAGTGTACCTTCCTAGGGATGGCCATCGACCATCGATGATTCAAAATCATCGATGATTCATGGCCGATGTCGAATACTTTAGCCATCGATGGGGGAGAACTAGATGGTTTCCCTCCATCGATGGAACAGCAAAACAATGTTTTGCTTTTTTTTTTTAAGTCCCGGGACACAGAGCATAGCTCCGCCCCCGACACCCGCGAAGCCCCGCCCCCATGTTTTGATTGGACCACAAGCCAATCAAACAAACACAATGGATGACCATCGATATGAAAAATATCGATGGTCATCCATAGCATAGTTTAGCGCTATCGATGACCAGTTGCAGAATTGCCATCGATGGCAACCATCGATGGCAATGGCAACGATGGCCATCCCTATACCTTCCTGCTTTGCCTTGACAATGAGGAGAAGCAGGAAGTGCTATAGTGGCACAGTCCATGCTGATATAACACATCTCCCCCTGAATATACTGTCAGCAGCTTCTGTGTGTAGGACATAATATTTTTAAGTTCCATGGGGGAAAGAGGGGAGGAGAGTCCTTCTTCAAAGTGGTTATCTACATCATTTCCAGGTAATCTTCAAGGCTCTATCTAAGCTAAACAGTATATAATGACAGAGCCCCAAAACGCACAACTGAGAAACCATAGTGTCAGTCCCACTGTCAAACAATCAATCAATTTATTAGCAGCTCTTGTCAGAGTCTATTTATCATGGCTATGGGCCAGCTGCTACTCTAACAAAATATCCCAAATTCTTCCCGGATAAGTCACTACTTTATTTCTTTGAAGAAAATACAGCGGCAGCAGTTTTCCTTTTCCTTTGCTAACTTATTTTGTATGAGGTGTGATCTCTAGAGCCCATTTAAAATCTTTAAAATGCAAGGAACATTACAGGAAAGTAAAAAGTTTATATTGTGTAACACTAATATTGGAGAATTTCCTACATTAAATAATATTGAGCCCTATTTCCTTTCTTTCCTATAATAGGAATTTGGTAAGGATCCCTCAATCATTCATTGTGGTTAAAAGGAGATTGGTGCCCACATAAATCCAGATTTAAGACACTGCTGCTGTGTCAGATCTCTGTTAAGATAGGTACACACCTATACAATTACAGTATCCCCATATTTTACGATCGCCTGATAATTGTATAGATGTGTATGCAGGAGCATTATCCAATAAGCAGCTTAAAACCCTCCTGCAGACTATTAGGTATATTCAATCAGTGTCGAAACTGCCAAAAAGACGGCAGTTTTCGACATGAATACATCGGAAGGGGTTCCGATCTATTCAATCTTAGCTTTTTTTTTTTCGACATGCCGAAAAGCAGGTGGATTGACGGAAGAGCTGCTAATTCACCTTCTTTTGACGGAAACACAGCCAAAACTGCTGTGTTTCCGTCATTCTCAATCCGGCATTACAAGATTCCGGATTGAGGCAGGGAGTACAGCGCCGGGTGAGCAGCAGCAGCTTACATGCAGCCGTCCTCCTGTCCGCCGCAGCCCGCACCCTCACGCCGCCGGCCGCACCCTCCCGTACATACCCGCCGCCGAGCTGGGTGAGAACGGCTCCATCCAGGCTCCCTCTCCGGTTATCGGCTAATCGCCATCTCCTGCCATCCCCCGCCATCCCCTGCCGTCTCCCGCTGTCACCCGCTGCCGCGCTCACCTGGTCCGAGCGCTGACCGGGTGAGTGTCAATCATCGGCCAAATGCGACATCCGGATTTGGCCGATGAATTGAATAATGGATGCCGGATCCATTCCGGCAAAATGGATCCGACATCAATTGAATATGGCCCAATGTAGCATAATCCAATCAGAGCAAAGCTGCCTGTGACTGGTGGTTTCCCATAATGTATGTAACTGAGATCTCTGCATTACTATATTATCATGCAGGGTCTACTTTGCTTACCTATTGCGGCATGTCGGGGGTATCAAGGCACACTTACAGTGCAAGTATTAAGGGGCATACACACGGTAGTGATGTGAGGGATATTAGTTAGCGATCTGACTAGATTGCTTAGAAATGAATCACAGATCGCTGCGTGTGTACAACCTATAGCGACGACCATGTCACCATCGCCAGCAGAGATAGACACTGTCTATCCTGCTTAGATTACAGTGTTTTGTCTATATGCATAGGCAAAACACTACTCCGCACACATCGCATGTGTGCAGCTACAGTATGTGTGCTGAGCGATCTGTGCTTAGGCAGAGTGTGTTTGGGGCTTTAGTGGTATCCAGGCATCAGCACAAATGGCTAAATCAAAATAACTAAAACAATGCAAAAAAAAACAAAATCTTCCAATTACAGCGGGACAATTACACTATTTGGAGACTGTCCCACTGCTTCTCCTGTGGGTGGCAGTTGGGGCAGGGACAGGAGATCACTGCTACTCTGCTCGACAGAACAGGGGTGATTGCTGAGGAGATGCCGTGGGCCTGCACATGGCATCTTCTCAGTGCTGGGGAAAGGGTGGGAAGGAAGGCAGGGGACCGGGGGCCACCCAGTCGCTAAGAGAGCCCTGGGCACACCCCCAAAAAGGATAAAAACAGGGGTCGCTGCACTAGGCCACATACCCTTTACACAAGAAAGTAGAGTAAATAAGTAGAATCTGAAAGAAGTAAATAAGTAGAATCTGATTGGTTACCTATAGGCCCTTATTCAGATCTGATTGCAGTACAAATGTGTTCTCAAAATGGACAAAAACATGTGCACTGCAGGTGGGGCAGATGTAACATGTGCAGAGAGAGTTACATTTGGGTGGGGTGTGTTGAAACTGAAATCTAAATTGCATTGTAAAAATAATACAGTCAGTATTTACCCTGCACAGAAACAAAATAGCTCACACAAATCTAACTCTCTCTATACATGTTACGTCTGCACCACCTGCAGTGCACATGGTTTTGCCCATTTTGAGAATAAATTTGTACTGCAATCAGATCTGAATAAGGGCCATAGTAACATCCCATCTTTTGGGGTAAGTATATTCTACTGCATATTCACCTAATCTTGGCTGATAGAAGTGTATATGACTGCAACACAGTGGGTCCCTTCTTTTTCTCTGAATGTCTCTGAACCTGTATTTGTACATTCCACATTTCCCAGAATGTATGGTCTCTGAGTATGGCTGGGATGCCAGCAATGTCAGTTCATTCTGCTCCATAACGTGGTTAAGAAGGGACAAGGCCAGGCGTAATACAAATGATGGGGTGAATTCCGTGCGGATCACTAAAACCACAAGGCAAAATGCAGAACGAGTGGATTATTTCATATACGAGTTTGGAAAATATATCTCCTCTCTACTGTGGATGTTACAGACATAAATATTCCATACAATCACTCATACTGTGTCACATGATTAAAGAAAACTGCTGCAGTATTTCCAGCATGTTATATTGTTACATAGGGAAGTACAGTAATGAAAGTTTAGACTGGAGCAGAAAAATATAATTCACTTGCAAACAGTTTACGTACTCATTTTCATCTGCAGGTATAGATTACACACTCCTGAATTCCCCAAATGTTGTTTTCCCAAGAAAGATTTATTATTCAAAAACTGCAGAGGAGTGCAAAACTTTACACAGGCAATCCTTAAATATACACTAATTCACAGACAAGTATTGTGTGAGAGAGGTTGTACTTCCATTTCTCTGTGGAACGGAGCTGGTGATAGATTCCTTTCCTTTATAGCTGTAAAATTGCAAACACGCTTCTTCAGATACTGTAGATTCAGGATATAACTCTCCAGATAGGAAATTGAAACAACAAATCCTGGAAAATACAAGTATAAGACGGCATGAATATACAGAAGGAGGATTGTTACTGTAAAGAAAAGCAGATGGGCAGATTCCTAACATCAAAACTACACATCAGAAAAGCATTAAAATGTCAGCCGTATAATCATCTTTCTGTAATACCACTCCATGTTAAGTAAATGTTTTCTCCTGCACTTGTGTTTGGCGCCCAGAGTTTTAACCTGGTGTCATTTCTCTTTAGCACCAAGAAGACAGCAGATATCCCTTACAACTTTTAAGGAGCAAACAAACCTGCACTATTAAGAGTCTACTTATTATCAAAGAAAATAGGCCCCATTAATTATCACTTCTTAATGTGTGCTCATCACTGCTGCAGAGATTTCATAGGAATTTATTAAATAAAATAAAAAAACATTGCCAGGGCAGCAGAACTGAAAAGAACCTTCCTTTGCTATAAGCTTGGCAGTAACGTTGCATGTGCACATTAGCCAATTCTTGAGTATACAGGACGCGCAATGGGCAGCCTGGGAGCATGAAGTAGCTGAAGTTTTTTTAATGAGGTAAATCGTGTAGAACACACGCCCTTTTGAGAATAATGTGGACTTTATTTGGCCTAATGCAAGGGCAGTTTGTATCATCTGTAATGGTTTTTATTTTTCTTTCCAGGGGATTAATAGAAGATTTTGTTGTGGGTAAAACATTTCCCTTTGGTTTACATAAGGAACATTTCCCTTTTGACTATGAATGGAACATTTCACTGTGGATTAAGGACAAAATCTATTTTAATAATAGGTTTAAAAACTTTTCTTTGAATTATAAATATGGAACATTTATTTTTCCTTTTGAAATGATTTTGCTTTAAAAATACTGGCAGGCTTGGCAAAATCTTGACAGTGCCTATATCTCACAAACATCTGCATCTCACCAGAGCCTGCATCTCGCCAACACCTGCATCTCACCAACACCTGTTTATTTAGCAATTATTCATATATTCAGTATACCGTTGTAAATAAAGCACCTTTGGAGGGTAACAAAAGTTGTTTTTTTCATTATAGGGGGCAAAAGTCTTCTCCACTGTGAATAAGTTACCCATAGCAACAACAAGATTCTAGCTATCATTATCTAGCACATTTTATAAATGACAGAATGGTTGCTATTGGTAAATTCTTTACTTGCTTACTTTAG
The DNA here is from genome assembly GCF_055691185.1 of Crinia signifera. Classification (NCBI taxonomy): domain Eukaryota; kingdom Metazoa; phylum Chordata; class Amphibia; order Anura; family Myobatrachidae; genus Crinia; species Crinia signifera. Next base: position 258,920,450 of record NC_139219.1, read on the forward strand.
AAGGTTTGATACATCTCTATAGGGACCAATGCAAACAAGCTTTCTGAGCGTAGGTTGTTATATTCTGCACTGCAGCTGTTTCTAAAAGGGGGGATTACCAGACCCCTTCTACATACAAACTTGACACAAAAGAAAAATTTGAAACAGCGCTGTGCAAAATATATGAGCTATTTATTAAAAATATATTTGTTTAAAACAATTAGTGCCAGCAACAACAAACACTTTCAATATGCATATAATAAACTGTTTAAAAAACTTTACTTTTCCCCTTTGGCTTCTATTGACATAGTTAGTGCATGCATGCAATTTTAATCCCAGCATCTTTGCTTCAACCAGTTATTGAGGGGTATTCAATGCCGCAGCGAGCGGCAGGCGAGGGGGTTAAACAGCGAGGAATGCTGAAAACCAGCGATCCTCGCTGTTTAACCCCCGCGCCGGCCGCTCGCTCTATTCAACGTACTGGGGAAATCCCCAAAACAGCGAGACCCGCGGCTGCTGCAGGAAACTCGCAGTTTTTAGCCGCGGGTCTCGCTGCTTCTGGAGCCGCATCCACCAATTCCCCCTCGCTCAAAAAACGGTGCGAGGGGGAATTGGCGGATGCGGAGGCTGCGTTGAATGCTGTCAGGGTGAGTGGTGACAGCGAGCAGGAAGCCCTGCTCGCTGTCACCACTCGCAAACAGCATTGAATACCTGCCATTGAGTTAGTAGAAAGCTCAGTCCCACCTATGTGCCCCTATAGGGCACAGGTTGCACACTATACAAAGCTGTGAACCACATCCCCATTGTAATGTATACTCATACAGAACAACTTGGATATTTTTCTTCTTTTTTCTTGCCTAGGTCAGTGCAGTGGGAGTTTATGGAACAATTTGGGATTACATAAAAATGAAAAGACATTCATATTTAAACAGTTATAAATACTGAAAGTTCTGAGGCTAAGGAAAATAGTTCACTTGCTTTCATTAATTCTTTGTGCGCCAAAACACATTTGTTCACTCCAAAAGGTCTTGGAATTTTTCTAGAACACACCGTCCAATAAAACTGAACATCCTTGCAACAAGAGCACTTCTTAAGGAGGCCACTAAAAGGCATACAGTATGGGTCTGATTCAGAGAATTACGCTAACACAGCTGCAAGCGTGATTTTCCCCGCAACACCACTGTGCCCATTCTATGCAAAGTGACTGACTGGAAGTGACCATTTTGGGGTGTTAATCTGGTATTAGTGGGAGTGGTTGTAAAAATACAGATGCGTCATTGCTATTTTTGGACCTTTTATCTCTGCAATGCAACTGTACAAGTGAAGCTGCCTTTAAGAAATGAAAGAGACACCCAGAAGAGCTGCCAGAACTGTGGCAATTGTGTACAAATACAGCACAAGGAACATCAAGATTAAGGGGGACATTTACAAAGATCGAACGGGTACAAATGGTCGTATTCGTACCCATTTCATGTGATATATGTACAATACCGACAAATTATGAACGTACTAATGCGTATGATTCGTATTTTTTCCATTCAAATTTTTAGAAATTCTAAAAAACACGAATGAATACAACATCGATAGAAAAGGTTTGTAAAACCTATTCTTTTCAATGGTGCCGACAAATTTACTAATGATTCGTATTGGTGAATACCAATACGAATCACTAGTAAATACGAATACGAATGGCAAGGTCATATCCATGCAGGATTCTCATTGTAAAAAAAAGATTAAATAAATAAATCATTTTAAAAAACGGTGTGGGGTCTGTGTGTTTTATTTATGTGTTATGTGTAGAACTACAAATACCAGCAGGCCCTTTAATGCCCCACATGCTGGGAATTATAATTCTCCAAGTCCCTGCATGTGCTGCAGACTAGTTCCACAACATTAGTGCCAATCCTTAACTATATTATACACCTATTGCCAATCCTTACCTATATTATATACAAGTGCCAATCCTTACCTATATTATACATGAGTGCCAATCCTTACCTATATTATACAGTTCAACAACATACCACATTAGTTGTCATTCTAATTTTACACTTAAATCATCTGCCTGGTGCCCACCGCCCTGGGGCTCCAGGACAGCCCCGAGCTTCAGCCCAGGCTGGGGTAATTCTCGAGGGGGGGAACTTGTATAAATATTTTCCCCTGGTTGTGGCATTACCCTGATGGCTGTTTGGGCCCGGTGCTGGTTGCCAAAATACGGGGGACCCCCATTCATTTTGTCCCCTATATTTTGGGAAATAAGACCAGCCCTTGAGCCTGTTGCTGGTTTTAGACATGAGGGGGAGCCTCAGCATGTTTGGCCCCAGAATTTCTAAAACCAGGACCGGTTCTTTGAACCTGGGTCCTTTAATGCACAATATAATGTAATACACATGGTGCCACCAGTTCATAATATAACACACATGATGAACCCATTACTTCTCTGTTCTGCCATGCACTGGAAAGTGTACCTTGAGGAGGGAACATACACAGTCAGCCGCTGCTCAGTGACCTTCTAACTTCCATCTTTCTTTTGAGCGTGGGAGAATGTTAAGCAGTGAGCACTCCTCACTGCCAGCCGGAGATTCCACCTCCATCATTCTTGCATGGAGAGTTTCATTGCTAGGAGATGCAGTCCGCTGAATCCCTGTTAATCAGGTAATCCCTGCATGCAAGGCAAAGTGTGCTTCCCCACCTCGCCCCATTTAGTCCCACATGGCTTGTGTTAGAGCTCATAGTTGATGTCAGATACATGCCCCGAAAGACAGCCATGACACGCCTACGTTTTTATAACTACCCCCACTATCCACCCCCAAAAGGTCTCTTTCTGTCAATCACTGCAATGGAATCATTTAGTGCAGGTTCACAGCGGAACCTTGATGCATGCGAACATAGAACATACATGGTCTGCCGATACTGGCTCATTTAGGTACATCTCTGAATCAGGCCCTATGTCAGAATTACAGTTTTCAGTCCAAATAGATGGGAAAACATAATGATAGCCTGAGAGCTTCACAATTTTATTTTTCATTTTTGTATCCTTGTGGGCATTTCACTAGATTGGGGAGATCTTGGTGGGCCTTTCTGCAAGTAAGTGGCACCCTGGCAAGCATTACTGCTACTAATAACATGTATCCTGGTTGGCATAACTGTGATTTAAGGGAATCAGAGAAGATATTATATTTGCTAATGTGTATCCTCGTGCGCATAGCTTTTATTTAGGGGTATAGAGGTACAGTATGTATTATTGCAGGTAAGTGGAATAGTAGACGCCATTGCTGTTACTAATGGAGGGAATTACTCTAAATTTGGGTGCACTTGGTGGCTAATAATGCAAGTAAGTGGCATACTAGCCGACACTACTGTTACTCATCAGTAACAATGCCTACCCTTGCCTACCCTCCCGAAATGGCCGGGAGCCTCCCGGAAATCGGGTCCTTCTCACGCCCCCCCCAGGAAGGTGGGCAAGTCTCCCGCATTCTGCTAATTGCCCCCGCCCCCCCTCTCCTTGCCCGCTGGTGAAATTACCTGAAATTGCGGGTCCGCAGAGAGGGGGCGGTGCTAAGTTGACACGATCACGGCATTTTGCGTCATTTAAGCCCCGTCCCCTCTCCCCGGCCCGCAAATCACAGAGTTTTCCGGCATGGGGGGTGGGGCCAAGTGACGTCAGACTTGCTCCCGCCCCCCTGATGTGTTGCCTCTCCGGGCTTCTCCTGGTGAGGTGAAACTAAAAGTAGGCAAGTATGATATACTTGCATATACTAGGAATTCGGATTGCTGTGCAACAGCCAGTTAGGTACAGTAAAACAGTGACAGACATACAAACAAATACAGGTATATGCTAGATGTACCCTGGGGGATATAGATGCAGGGAACACATACCCGCCGAGCTGCACAGTGCCTAGGCAGCCATCAGCGGTGCCATTGGATCCTGGTGGACATTGCTGTCATTTGCTAGCATTATTGCTGCTCAGGGCTATTCCAGTGGCCATAACTGCAAATGGTTAGTGGTCCTTTACACATAGGTCATGGAAACGTTTTTTCCATTTTCCATGTGAAGTATACAGTATATTACATTCATAAAAGGCCATTGTCAGTTACTGTATAATGTGCAAAGATCTTCATCTACAGTATTTTCTTAATACACTGGTACTTGCAGTTTGCTGTAACACGTTATGTTTGGCTGCAAGTGACGAGCTGCTTGGAGATTTCTACTAAGCACATTTAACTCATTTGCTATTTTCAATATCCTGTATTTTATATGATGTATTTTATACACATTGGATAAGTATGTATCCTGTAAATGTTATCATTGGCACCTCCATAGTTCTTCAAATATTTATATTTAGCTGTGTTTTTGGTTGTAGCTGTTAGGTAATTTGGAGTTTCTTGGAACAAAAAAGTATCTATCATCACTTTATATAAAGGGAACGGGCAATTTTTGTTTTTAGAAAAAGGCTCTACAATATTTTATTATTTCAGTCATAGGCATGTGCACATTGAGTGTTAGGGGTGCACAGGAACCCCCCTAATGCAGTACTGTGCCCACCCTTAAGAACACATCCCTGCCACTAGCAATACCTTTTACCAAAGACGTTTGTTTTTTGGACCTGTATTCCATTTTAAGAAACGTCGAATAATCAGTTATGTGTGTTGGCATTGTTAATTGTATTAGACCATTGTCATATTCATACCCGAGTCATCCATATATGTTTTTGACATTATTTGCATGTACTGTTACACAGAGTAATTAGAAGACTAAAACTGAAAAGGCAGGAGATTATGGTGCGGTGAGAGCCAATAGATGTGGTAGGCATGTGTGATTGGCGGTGTTGGACGCACCCAATGGCCGGTGCTATATCTGCCCAAAAGGTGGTGCTAGACAAACCCTTTTGACGGTGCACCCCCTAATAAAATGTGCTGCGCACGCCTATGATTCCGGTCTCTTATCATGAGATCAAATAGTAATGCTGTGTACACGCGGTGAGATTTTGTGTTTGATTTTGACTATATAGTCAAAGCATTAGGTTGACAGTGAAAAGGTCGACATGGGTTTCTCACATTTTTGTCCTGAATGTCAACATAGACGTGGACACCATTCCATCGTGTGCCACATCCAATCATGATCGCCATGCTTCGTGCATGGAGCCTCGCTACGCTCGGCACGCTATTTTACTGCCTGTCAGCACATGTCAGCTCAAAAACACATGATAAACTCATGTCAACCTTTTGACTGTTGATATTCCCATTGTTGACCTAATGCTTGAGTTGCCTTTCCAACACTGACCTAGGCATGTCTGACACTGACCTACTGACCTACTGCTGAGGGACACAGGTGGTAATGGGACAGGATCATTACTTATGTATAAAGAGGCAATATCTATGAGCAAACCTATGTGTAAAGGGTATGATTTAGTGGGCTGTAATGAGTAAAGAAGCATTATTTGTTCATGACATTCTTGGAGTAATCAAATGAGAGGATAGCAGCACACTGCAACACTGCATCCAAATTCTACTGGGAATGCCCCCTAGAGTGATGAACAGGGGACACCTAACAAACCCATACCCCATTTTCATGAGCACATAACACAGAACACCTCTTTTCTTTTTTTGGGGTGGGTGCCAAATATTAATGATCAATACAGGTTAATAAGATTAATAATAAGGTGAATAATGTGCAATACAGGGTGGCATAATATGAATACCGGACACTACTTTGTGGCATGACATGTATAAGGTAAAGGGGTACCACTGTGTGATGTCTCACTATCGTGTGATGTAATGTGAATATTGTTACACTATTGTGTTGCAGAATTTTAATGGGTGGTACTATTGTTGGGGCACAAACAGGGGCGTAACTAGATATTCACAGGACCCATAGCAAAAATTTGTAAGGGCCTCTATATACCAAATATTGGCGATAAATGTATATAGAAAATATAATTTATACAGTAAAGATGGGCCCCCTTCAGCTCTGGGCCCCATAGCAGCTGCATCCCTTGCACCTATGGTAGTTACGCCTTTGGGCACAAACCTTCCTAGCAAGAACAAGCTTATTTTTTAATTTTGTGCCTTGGCATGTATCTGTTTGAAATATAAAACATGGGTATGCCGATGCTGTTGCTTGCACAGGACACCAGAATGAGGATTGCTAGAGGTGTTTCTGGCTGCTACTATGATCTGTGCTGTTGGGTGATGGGCGCTGTGCAGGGAAAGAGGTGCTGCGCAAAGACCAGAACTAGAGAGTCATCACCTTGCTCAGGGTGGGTCCTGAAAATCTTATGACAATGATGGAACAGGTGACTAAAAACATCAGTATTATTTGTGTCAGAATAGTTGAATACATTGGTTGGAGAGGAGTACAGTACACCTGATATTTCTCTCTTCACACAAATGATAGATGCTGTTTAGTGCTGTACTGTATAAGGAGCTAGTGAGCCTCTGGCTTACAGCTTCCGTGCAGATGGCAAAACACGAAGGGTCCTGTCTAATCTCTTCACCACAGGAGTGATTTAAGTTTCAATTTGTGCTAACCCGGCCGTTCCAGTAATTGCATCAATGGTTTTCATGTGTCTTTTTAGCTGACATGGCCATCCGGGGCAAAGTGGAGCAAGTGAGTCACCATGTATGGCTTAACCACGATCCCCCCTTACACCACACCTGTTTCCCCATGGGACCTGGACTAGTCCTAATGATTTCCTCAGATCCCAGTGTCTGTCCATCAATATTTGCACGGCTGTCCAATTTATTTCACATTGCGTTTAGAAAGGAAGTCAGAAGGGATATCCATTACATCTTGTCTTTTGAACTACTTCAGTTGTTTATAAAATGGTGATTTTGCATGAATGTAAAATATGTCACAAATATACTCACGCACATTGTTTTAGTTCAGTTTGTTCACATCTCACGTCTATAAAAATATTAATTAATATAAGCGCCTTGAGTCCTGTTGGAGAAAGTGCGTATATAAGAATGTACTGATTATTCACTAATCAGTAAGTGCCTCCTCCACAAAACACTAAGAGGAGAGTCTAGGACTTGCCTGGGCAGAGGTGCTGGGTAGTCTATGGCAATTAGCATTGTACTATAGAAGGGCACACTCACTCCTAAGCAAACTAAACTGATGCCCTTTAGAGTACACTAGACTGTTAACTTTCCTTTTTATTATCTATAATATATAGGGACAAACAAAACTGGGCATCCAAGCTATTGCTTCACTTCATGTTTATTATCCCAGTAATCCGACCTCCATCCACACACCTCATTCCACACAATTTTGCTCTTTGTGTAAAACTTCCATTCGCAGCCCCTGCAAACGTATGTGGTGTGCAGGGGGGGGCATACTGGCATTCGGCGTGCGGCGTCTGGTGGACTCACAAGGCTGCGAATTTGCAACCTTGCGAATCAACCAGAATAACCCCAGTATGTTTTTTTTTTTTTTTAAAAGCACTATATAAATATAATAATAATTATTATTATTATTATTATTATTATTATTATTATTATTATTATTATTATTGTTACATAAATCACTTTGCTTTTATGATAATCCAAACATCAATTAGATCTTCAGCCTTCTATGATCCTCTAGTGCTATTTTTTACAGGTATTTTTTACTTTTTACATATCTATTTTGTACACTTTTTTAAGGAGCGAAAAGAGTTACAAGTTACTGGACAAGCCAACTTGATAATACAACATACAAATGTATTGTAACAGCAAGACTGGTGTGTAAGCCAGGTGTGTAATCAGCAGCACCTGGGATTTCCTGACATAAGGGTTTCTAGGGCAGAGTGCTCTTGCTCTTAATGGTGAATTAGCCGCCCAAGTGATAGGCTGGGGTGTGGGCTATGGTAGGGACCATTGGAGCCCTTGCAAGAGTCTGTTATGCTGGGATTACCTGTATGCTACTGTCTGTAACTACGCTTGCCTTTGGAATTAATCTACTATGCTGTGACTTGCATCTGAAAAAAAAGAGCAAAGTCTTCATATGGGTCCCCATGTGTGTGATCTTGTCACATGTGATGTATATGAAATGCCTGTATTTGTGTCATGTATCATGCAGGAGTTGAGAAATGGCACAAGTACACTGTAATTTGAGCAGTCATAATGCTATGTAGTATTAGTCTTTGTGTGAGTCTTGTGACGGTATGACTTAATGGAACATCTGGTAAAAATTGGTTAAGGCATAAACCACAAAGCATAATAGCTTTGCTAAACTGTGCACATTAGTATATACTACTTGCAAATGTGCAAAAACTATTAGTATGCTAAGCTCATTACAGTTATTTATTTTATACTGAAAACTAAAATCAATAATCCTAACTAACTATGGGCCTTATTCTAGTTCACTCCTAGAGGCAAATTCCTTCTCAGATGGACAAAACCATGTGCACTGCAGGGGGGCAGATGTAACATGTGCAGATAGAATTAGATTTGGGTGAGTTATTTTGTTTCTGTGCATGGTGAATACTGACTGCTTTATTTTTACACTGCAATATAGATCTCACTTTGAAGAAAAACCCCACCCAAATCTAATTCTCTCTGCACATGTTATATCTGCCCCACCTGCAGTGCACATGGTTTTGTCGATTTGAGAAGGAATTTGCCTCTAAGAGTGAACTTGAATAAGGCCCATTGAGTAGATAAAGTCAGAAATGTCCCTTTGTGAATCTACTGTATACAGTGTCTGTATCTGCCATGAGTTTCCCTGAATGTTTTAGCAGACCACTAATTGGAGGGAAACACCAGTAATGAAGGTATAGGCTCTCAGTCTGACAGTGGCAGATAGCATTGGTAAATGTCAGTGTTAAACTAATAATTCTCCTGTTTTCAAATCAGTCCTAATATATTTGACATAAGCAATTAATGCTGGAGATTGGAGCCATTCCCAGCCATTATTCATTCATGTTCATTTTAAGATGACAATGTGAATACTGATGACAGACCAGTATAACCCATTGCTGGTAGATGCTGGTGTGATGCTCTTGTACTGCATATACCTTATATCTACCTTATAACAGTTAACGGTCCTAATTCAGGTTGACTCGCTCGGGTGGGAATTCGCACAGGGACCGATGTTTTGTGTATGCGCATGCGCAGTAGCATTTCTGGGCACGTATATACGCTGTGTGTGTACAAGCTCGGTAAAAAGTCTGTTCGCCGGGTGCATGCTCTCAGTCTGGTGAGCGGGGGGTGGAGAGGAGCCTGGGTTACTGACCTAGGCAATTAGCATATGCGCTCGGCCAGCATTTCATGAGCGTTCCCATGAAAACCCTGGGCGCACACATACTAATGCGTCCGTGACGCGCATGTGGGAGTGAGACAGCGAACATCACAAGATGTCAGCTGCCTGCCCAATTCCCTGCAATTCTACATGCACATGTAAGGGTGGTCTGGAGCACCCTTACATATGCGTGCACCTTCACCATCATTCGATGGTCAGCGACCATCGAAAGATGGGGGAGGTTCTCACTGGCATGTGAATGGATGTTCATGTAAAACATCTGCTCGCAAGCCTTGCAAACGCATCCTGCGTGCGAATGGGTGGTGCCGGTTAACCATTCGCAAGGCAGGGTTAGACTGACTCGCTAGGATGCGAATTCACTTCTGAGCGAGTCAACCTGAATAAGAGCCAATACTGATGGTCCTATTATAACAAGTAAAGTCCTATAATAACAAGTAAAGACAACGTTGTGTGGTCAAATATTAGATTAACAGATGCAGCCTATGTGGCCAATTCAATTAGTGGTGAAATTTCTTTGGCATATAAATGCTGGCAAATAGCAGAACCTTCGCAGCCTGATCTCACCCCAGACTGGCTGATATTTTTTACACAGCCCTGTGGCTAAACTTACATCACTACACAGCAAAATGCTGTATGTAACTCAAGAATTTAGTTCTCCTGATATACTCTATTGAATTACGTAAGGTATACAAAGCGGTACAGTCTTTCCTAAGATTCTGTTGCTATAAAACACATGACAAAATAAAATATACAGTAAATATTAGAAATAAGCACATTCCACAATTCAGTTTTCTATACAACAGAAAACTATCCTTCTTGTCTCGCCATTAAAATAAACATTGTCACATACCAAAATAAAGCCATGGTAAAGCATTTAATAAATTAACTTAATACATCCTGACCACAATTTATTTGACATTAAGCTAAAGACATTCCTTGAGTTCAGGCATTTTGCACAGACTGCCAATGTAGGACACATTTCTTTGCTTTGGTTTTTCAAACCACAATGGGAATTTGGAGCTTGTCAAAGGCATGGAAACTGAGCATTCCCCCAAACCCTCACAAGGCTAATAGGCAGCAGCACAATCCCATGATTTCCTGCCAGACTACTTCTGGTAGTGTTTGTTTAGGTTGTGCAGTCTCTTTACTTCATCTAGGTGTCTGCCTGAAGAGGTCTACCCATTAGAGCCCGCAATGCTTAATACAGATGTAGCCATGGTTGTCATTGCTACAGTACAGTCGCACGATCCAGGCATCCGTCACGCCATATCAATCTCACATTGAGATGCACTAAGGTGTAAGAGGATCCAAGCATGTAATTACACCGCTTCCCTGCTGGGTGGCTCCACTAATGAAAACTCCAGCACAGTGCTCAGTAGCCGCAGATGCATATGGCACCACAGAATAAAATGTACAGGTACTATAGCAAGGTGTGACAAGAGTCACAGTGCACAGTACAAAAAGTATACTGTAGGTCCCTTTTTAACACAGTAATATAACACAAGACAAACTTCATTGTACAAGCCTAGAGTATCCAATTAGGGCTGTTGGAGTTGGTATAGTGATTAAGGTGAAACTTTACATAACCAGCAGCCTTGGTTTGAGTCCAGGATCAGGCACAATGGCAGCTGCAATTTTATTTTTATTTAATAATCACTACACTATACATTAATTATTATTATTATTATTGTTATTATTATTTTTTTGCAGAAGAAACACTTGCAAAGCATGTCACACAGTGAGCTCAGCTCAGGTGTAATCATGTTCTGCTACCCTGCTAAACACCTTACATACTGTCACAAGCTACTGAATGCACCTCTGCCCATGCTTTGACTTCTACAGTTACAGTACTGTACACTTCTGTTTGTCCCCAAAGTGCATTGGACATTCATACCCCTTTCAGACAGAAAAGTCTGAAAATCCCGGCAAATACACGGCATTTCAAATGCCGTGTCAATTTGCCGGGAGCAGCCTGACCCCCCTTCACACAGAAAAACAAAATTACCGGGTTGAAAATTTCTACCTGGTAATTTGCTAAATAACACGGGTAATTCTTCTGTGTGAAAGGGTCAACACGGGTCATAAATCCCGTGTCCTCGACCCTGGTCAATTCCCGAGTCGGAGACACGGGATTTACGACACGGGTGTGCCCTTTCACACAGAAAAAGGACCCGTGTATTTAATGAAATTCCCGGGTGGAACTGCTTCACCCGGGTATTTCATTTTCTGTGTGAAAGGGGTATAAACTGCCTGATTGGAAAGTGGTAAAGAACCCTCTTTTTTTTTTACTGGAGAGAAACTCACAAAGCCTTTCTCATGCATACAGTAACATGTGTTTGTACTGCACATGCGCCAGTCCCAATCAAAGCACAGGAGCCGGGGACCCAGGAGAAGAGGCAGCGATGGCAGCTGCAGCTGTGGTGGCAACAACAGGGGGAGGGGTGCCTGAATCGCGGTACCCCCGCTGCATCCAGAGGCAGCCCCCTCCCCCAAGAAGGTACGAGCCGCCACTGCTACCCCTGCAGTTTGCCACGATTAGTGTGCCTATACATATGCACAGCACACGCACTCAGAATTCATAGGATCATATGGTGTGCACGTTCCCATTGCTGTGTCGCACACACAAATAATAACACCCACGATGTGGACACATGCAGTGTTATGGATGCTGTATGTGATTATTTGCTTTAGTGAGCATATTATGGATTCTTTGGGTTGAGTCTATACCAGGCATGTCCAAACTATGGCCCACCAGCTGTTGTGAAACTACAAGTCCCATCATGCCTTGCCACAGTTTTGCTATTATGGAATGCTAAACTTATGGCAAGGCATGCTGGGATGTGTAGTTTGACTTGTTATTAACATACAGTAGATAATCAAATCACATTGGTGACACTGTTTAAAAACATACATATGAAGCCAGCTTCATCTTTGCAGGGGCTGGTGATACTTTCGCCAGACCCCGTCAGCCGCTGGCTCCCGGCAGGGGGCGAGTGCGCACGAGACGCTTGCGCGTCCTGTGGCAATGGAGCTTCCCCCGGGTCCCCGCCGCCTCCGCCGGTCCCCCTCGCCGCCCCGACCCCCTAACCTTGGCCGTCTCCCTGAAGTGGAGACAGGCAGGATGCCGCTGCCCCGCTGTCGAAGACTGGGACGCATGTGCACGTGAGACGCACGCTCATCCCAGTTTTAATGGATTCCCTCTCCGCTGGCGCTTGCCAGAGGGGAGGTGCTGGCGAGCGCTGGCACTGAACGAGAGGGGCTTCATCTGTAAGAGGCGGATTGTACTAAAGAAAAAAATGCGGTAAAAACAAGTTTTAAATGTACCCAATGGGGTTTTGCTGCTCTTGCTGGTGTAACCCCTTATAAGCCTATGGCTTCTCTCCACAGTGCTGCCATATGAGGGATCTGATGCGGATTCCTCCCAGCATGCCATGAGGCCACCAGTATCTCTTTGTATTCGCAGAGGGACTCCTGGGTCACAGACTCGGAAGTCCAGGCAGCGACAGCATACCTGCCAACTTTTAGTCCAGAGGAGGAGGGACACCGATAGGCGGGTCGAAAACAAAAGGGGGCCCCATTTTCGCCCTTGTGGGGGCATGCCCAGCAGCTCCATGAGCTGCTGGGCATGCCCCCAGCCCCTTGGGCTGCTGGAATAGACGCTATTTAGACGGACTGCGTCAATTGAGGGTGACGGGGGGGGGACTCCCAACTGCCCCCCCCCCACCGTGTGACACTGCCGGCCACGGGAGGGATGCGGGAACGTCACAAAAAAGTGGGACGTTCCCACGATAAGCGGGACAGTTGAAGGTATGGCGACAGGGATCACAAAAGGGCATCTCTTATCATGAGAGCTGCACTTTGAGTCACTCATCGCATATGTCAGTACATATGCGATGAGCATCGACACCATGGTCGGCGTGATGTACCGGCACTGGTTAGTGTACAGCCACCACTCCTGCCACAAGGAGATGTGTATGTAAAATATTTATGTGTATGTAAAATATTTATTCAAAACATAAAAAACTATTTACAAACCGGAAAAAAGTGGAGAAACTGAAGATTCCTCTATTATTATTATTATTATTATTATTATTATTATCATCATCAATTATTTTAAATGTACCACCAATTATGTACCACTGTACAGAAAATGTCAGCCCTGAGTGGGACATGGGACAGACCTAAAAAGAATGGGACTGTCCTGTGAAAATCAGGGCAGTTGGGAGGAAAACTTAAGACGTTTTCAGAATTCAGCAATCCAAATCCAGGGCAGCTGGTGACTCTGTATTCAATTACTGTAGGAGGGTTTTTAACTCCTGTATACTGAAAATGGGGTAAATAAGGGGCTCCCCAGCACTATGAAATACTGTATAACCTTTTCACCCTCTGTCTTGTATGTGCCCATAAAAGCTTCTTAATTAGGTTTTGTGTGAATATAGATGTAGATAAATACAGACTAGAATCCTCCAAATATTGATTGAAGTATCTGGGTTTGATTCCTAGAGCGTGCTCCTATGGTTACAGAAAACAAACATACTGGAAATCATTAAAACCTGTGATTTACACTTTGAAAGTCCTGTAGCTGTGGGAACGCAAGTAACATGATGTAAAATCCTTTTTAGATAAGATACTATTACATGGTTTTCCAATACTACTTCTTCTTATCCTGTAGTTAAAAACATATGTCACTTACAGAGGAGGTAATTCAATTAATCACAGTAAAAAAATAAATTGTTATCTTGATTTGATTTAACTGGGTTATCACACAATAAATTCACATAGCACAGCGATACACACATCTGATTGATGCTCAATCCAATTATAAAAAGTGCTCATTTACTATGACGTTGGCCACATTAAGGGGTAAATTTACTAAAGAATGTAAGCTTTCAAGAGCAGGGCCCTCACCCCTGTGCTTTCCTTAGAATATACAGTATGTGCATCTCGCAACCCTAATAATTGTTTTAGCGTCCTGTCCCATAATACACCTGTCTTTATTTACCATGTAAGATCAGGTAAGTTTGGGGCAGAGGGCGGGATCTGTTCTCTAGGAACGGAACCCGCTCATCTCAATAAAGAATTCTATTGCTTTCAGTAGATTCATTATCTGGCATTGGGCAATACTGCAGAATGTAGGTCCCACATTATTGTATGGTTGTGAATTCTAGCTTGCAGTGGAGTGGGATACACCAAGGAGATTATTATACTATGGGGGTATTCAGTTACGGTCAAATTTGTGGTTTTGTCAAGATTTTATTATTTTCCAACTGAAAAAGTAGTCGTATTGCTTACCCTATTCAGTGGGTTTTTTTTTTACTATTGTATCCATCTCGACAGTTATAGGTTTTCGTTTTCTTTACTATCGAAATTACCATTTCTCAGCTTTTTCATTTTATTGAGTTTCATTTTTTTGCCTCAGGCACTCTACAGCCTACTTTGTCTCAAACTTGCAGTTTTTCCCAGCCAACCCTATAACGCTGCAATACCCATATACATACATACATACTCTCCACTAGCCTCCAAACTTTCAAGTGTTCCCTGAAAACTCACCTCTTCAGGCAAGCCTGTCATATTTAAGTTCTACATGCATAACCCTCTGAGGCACTTATGTATTATTAAGTTTCCCTTCTGGACTTGTAACTTGGTGGGACTGCTATGCTATTACTGGTGCCTGTCCTTGTGTTTTCCTCCTATATCCCTGTAGATTGTAATTTTGCAGCAGGGCTCTCCTACATCCAAGTCTGTCTGTTGTTACCCAGTTTGTTTTATCACTGTCTACTATTGTAAAGCGCAACGGAATCTGCTGCGCTATATAAGAAACTGTAAATAATTAAATAAAATATATATATAAAATTAGGGGGGGAGATGCCAGAAACTTTTTTTGCAGGAGGGAGCAACATTTCTAGTTACGCCACTGCCACGGGTGTCTGTTATTACATATGAGTATGCTTCTAAAAGTAATGTGCACAAACTTTAACCCCATGTCCAAAAATATTACATGTCAAAGTGTACTCATTATTCTTGGTTTATCCACCACTTTAAACTTCTCAATACAGGTACAATGTTTTGAACTTTCTTACCAAAAAAGTAAACTTGCTTCTTTGTCCTTCCATATATTAATGGCTCCTGCAGAGGGCAAAAAAAGTACACACCTGGTGGAGTATGCATTTGTGTTTCTTGCAGGCAAATGTTGCACCTGCATTGTGAACAAGAACGGTGATGGGTAGAAAGAAGAGACAACAATTTAACATCAATTAAAGCAACAGCTCTGGCTTGGGAACCAAAAAGAGACCCAAATACAGGCTTGGGAACCTGAGACAAAGAAACCCACCCCACAAATAGCTGTTATTGCATGGCTATCGGGCATGGCCCATTGGTGATGGAGTTATCAGTTCTTTAAGAATTAGTAGTGGCACAGTCACCATGGAACAACGTAATATTAATTGACTTGCAAAGTGAAGAAGTGGAGAGTGATAAATTACCAAACAGCTTCTGTCATTTTTGACACATACTGTAAGCACACATTATGCCAACAGGTATTGGTGCAAATAGTTATCACAGAAAACAGCTATCAATGAAAAAGCAATGTACCAATGCAACCAGCAAGATAGCATTGCTAACAGGTAGGAAGCAAGACAACCATCAATATAGCAATGCTAGCATGTGACAATGCAACCATCTGGATAGGGATGCAAACTTAATTCTAGTATGAAATTACTCTTTTAAAAAATAGGAAAATTATAAATCATGCGCATTGCAATGCATGATGCCATCAAAGTAAGTATTGATGGAATTAATGTTCAAGGCAAACCTGGTTGTTATATGCAAAATTAGAAAGAATCAAAGCCGCTTTGGAGGGCTGACAAAATAGAGGTTGCCTAGATTAAACATTACAAAACACAACATGGTCTCTACACACAAAACAGCAGCCAGAAATGGGGAAAGTGCGCGCCGAAGGCGCAATGCGAAAATTTACACTGTAATGCCCATTACACCTAAAGCCATCACTGTAATGCTAATTACACATAATGCCACACACCGTAATGCCCATTACACATAAAGCCATCACAGACGTAATGCCAATTAAACATAATGCCACACTGTAATGGCCAAACATAATGCCACACACCGTAATACCCATTACACATAAAGCCATCACAGACATAATGCCCATCAAACATAATGTCACACACTGTAATGCCCATTACACATAAAGCCATCACCGTAATGCCCATTACACATAAAGCCATCACCGTAATGCCAATTAAACATAATGCCACACACTGTAATGCCCATCAAACATAATGCCACACTGTAATGCCCATTACACATAATGCTAACACAGTAATGCCAATTAAATATAATGCCACACACCGTAATGCCCATTACACATAATGCCACACCGTAATGCCCATTACACATAATGCCAATGCCAATTACATATAATGCCACACACCGTAATGCCAATTACATATAATGCCACACACCGAAATGCCCAACCGTAATGCCTATTAAATATAATGCCACTCACCGTAATGCCCATTACACATAATGCCACACCGTAATGCCCATTACACATAATGCCAACTACATATAATGCCATACACTATAATGCCAATTACATATAATAACACACACCGAAATGCCCATTACACATAATGCCACACCGTAATGCCCATTACACATAATGCCAACTACATATAATGCCATACACTATAATGCCAATTACATATAATAACACACACCGAAATGCCCATTACACATAATGCCACACCGTAATGCCAATTAAATATAATGCCATCACCAGAATGCCCATTGTACATAATACCAACAACGTAATGCCCATAAAACATAATGACAAATGCCATAATGCCCATTAAGCATAATGCCAATACTGTAATGCCCATTAAACTAAATAATTATACCATATAAATGCTGCTTACCTATAGCGCTTGTAGCCAGGGGTTACATGCTTCTTGACAGGTGTTTCATTACTGCCAGGGGGATTTTTTGCCAGGGGGGAGCCAGAGTACATGCTCATCACCAAGGGGTTCCAATTAAATAGCGCGCCAGCGCTACCCGAATCAGCACTTCCGGGTAGCGCTGGCCGCGCTGTTCTCTTCTGACAGACACTAGAGGTATAGCAGTACCTCTAGTGTCTGTCTCCTATAAGGCGGCGGCCATTTTGGGAGAGGCCGTCACTCTATATTCGTGCGGCCAGGAAGCCGGGAGTGTGCTGGACACACAAAGGTGGCCGGCGGCTGCAGCGGCGATGGCTGGGCTGCAGCAGCGTGTGCAAGATGCACACAGCGGGCCCAGCCAGCAGCTAGTCATACCGGCCTGGGGGGCATGTGGCACTCTGCCCCCCCCGGCCCAGCCCGCCTCTGCTTTAAGCTATGTTGCGTGACTAAAACATTCCTGTCTGCATCTACACAACAATCAGCAGCCACACCAAAAACTGGAGCACATGGCATAGCAGGCACCCTGCATCCTATGCAGCCCCACATTAAACATTGCTTTAAATTAAGTTAGGGTTGCCTGCCCTCCCAGAATGGCCGGGAGGCTCCCAAAAATCAGGTCCCCCTCCCGGCCCCCCAGAAAGGTGGGGGAGCACCGGTAACCTGGAGGGTTGACCACCTTTCTGGGGGGCCCGGGAGGGGGACCCGGTTTTTAGGAACCTCCCGGTCATCCCAGAAGGGTAGGCAACCCTGCCTAAACATAAGACATGGGACATTTAATCATACAATTGCGAAGATGTTTGTTGATGTTTAAAAATGGCAAGAAATGGTTTTATTCCAGAGCTTATTTGACTTACTATAAATAGTGTCTACTGCTAGTATTTACAACATGGTAAAACAGGACATACTTCATGAAAAGCCTGTGATAGAAAAATTGGCTGACATAGTACATACACATACAGTAACTAAAGCACAGGTCAAATAACTCACTATAGCAGTATTTTGTCTTGAACGTTAGCCAAGAAAAATAGAGGTCTCTTAGGAAAAGTAGTTAAATTCTACTATGGAGATCAAACTCCAAGTTTTATGTAGTTATGATTGATAAAATATGTTGGAATATGGTTGTGTAGGTGAATGTAGCCTTCCATTACAAAGTATACAGGGTTTGCACATTTTGGGGTTCTGTCTGGCTAAAGGCCTCTACATGCTAAATTATGTGATCCACTGGCTTCTAGGAATCCCCCATGAGTTCTGATACATTGGGTGGTATTCAATGAGGCTGATTCGCCAGGTTTTTATGGCGATTTTGTGCTGTTAGGCGAATTTTTGACTAAAACGGTGAATCACCCTATTCAATGACCAGATGGCGAATACATTTCAAGGTTTTTTTCGCCATGATTCACCGAGTAGCAATCGCTATCTTTTTATGGTGAAGTGAAATGTGAACTTTTAAAATAAAGGTTTTTTTTTTTACATTTGGTGTCAAAAAATCAGGAATTTTATTCTGAGGAGGGGCAGGCTATTTTTATTCATGTGCTGTAAGCACATGAATATATATTTAATAAAAAAAAAAAAAAATTTACACAGACCAGCCAGCAGGGGGCCGGAGCCGAGCCGCTCATTAGATATTCATATATTCACTTCACACGATCATTACATATGCATGATCGGGTGTAGTGAATATACCCGGTCCCCTGCTGGCACCACCGGGGGGCAGTCTGTGCTGCCTGGCACCCGGGGAGCCCACCTCCCCCCCACAAACGTTCTGGGACAGGCAGGGAGACTTCCATCTCCCTGCCTGCCACCGTCCTCAGGCTCCCTGCGGCATCGCCGCAGGAGTTAAAATTCGCCGGTCTGGGGCAGCGAGCCCCTGACTCGTTGAATACTGGAGCCGGCGAGGCTCTGGAACGCGGCGACCTGTGGCGAATGTGCAGCGAATCCTAAACAGGATTCGCTGCACATCGCCAAAATCCTCATTGAATACCGCCCATTGTAGTATTTGCCTATGGTTTAATAAATGAATGGCTCAAAATGTATCATTGTTTTATTTGCTGCATAATTCTTCTTTATGTTTTGGGCCTAGTACTGCTGTAGTATTTTTCTGATATAAAAAAGAAAGTAAATGTCGACAGCTGTAGAAATGATGTGTGCTTGATGGGAAGCGCTTAGACACCGTCAATGATTATTGACCTAATTTCATTTTTCATATCATTTTTATTGGGTGTGAGAGTAGATTAGTAGAAATTGTGTAGCACAGAATTAATGTGTGTGAGATGCTCACATATCTGTAGATTAGAAAATATTTCAGTGGGGTATTTATTTATTTTCCTTTCTAATGCTACTTTTTAAATCTCAGTACTGCACTGCTGCCTAATTTCTGTCCTGAATGCAATTCTGACTTTTTTGTTAACCTGTATATAAAGAGTAGGGCATGTGCTTAGTGCCACTTCTCTTTATGGAATTTTTAACAGCTTTTATGCGTGATCAAGTGTACTTCCATTAGGGTTACCACTTTTGCATTGAGAGATTCCCGGACAGTGGCCCACCTCTTGACCCACCCATTAAACCAACCATTGACCCGCCCCCAGTCCCACCCCTTTACAAACCTTATACAATGGCTCCGGTCGCAGAACCAGCATCTGTGAGGGCTTTCTGTGAATGCGCCTGCTTTATGTTATGCACAGACTGATTACGGGTGGCATAAGCTATAGGAATGGCCATCGTTGCCATTGCCATCCGGCTTTGTTTGGAAACCCGAGCGGATCCAAAGGGCAAAGTCCCACATCAAATTTATTGTTTGTGTGCACTGCACCCCAATACACCATAGTGAGGTCCTGTCAGAAGTTCCGTGTGTGATTGCCTTCTTATTATTTAATTATTATGTGCTATTTTCAGCATTTCTTCTTTTCTTGTGGGGGCCAAAACTAACCAGTCATTTCAGTCCCAAACGAACCAGTCATTTCAGTCACAGGTTTGTCAGTCCCTCTGACTAAAATGATTTCTTTGTTCAAGTGTGCAATGTGCATGTCTTTTTTATACAAGCTAAGGGCCGCCTAGTATAATATTAATAACCAGCCAGCTTGCTGCAGACTTTGGACGAAATTGAATGAAAACAACGTTGTGAGCTGTAAAGTGGTCAAAATTGTCTGGAAAGGGCTGGAAATTAATGTTATTGAGGTTAATATTACTCTAGGGACAACAAAAACCCACAAAAATTATGTGATTTGGGCGTTTTTTGACTATTTAAAAAAAAATCCAAATCCAAATCCCGATAATGAATCCAAATTTTCAGCCCCAGCGCCCATCGCTGAATCATTAACACATATAATAAGGTCAAACCTAGCAGTCAATGCTAGGTAAATGTTCTGTGAACCAGCCCTTTTGCACACCCTGCAAATATTTTAGTAGACTCCAGCATCTTTTTCACTACACTCTCATATTGTATTTTCTGTATGATGTCTTGTGTGCTAATTGACCTTGCTTCGCTATAGATTATCATATTAAAGCTAGCGTTCTAGTCATTGGGGAAAATAGAGTAACGATATAGAGTGACAATCACAGTAACATAGATGATGTGGTAGAAATAAGACATTAGTTCAACAAGTTTGACCTATATTTCATCTCCTGTGGTGTAAATGACCTAGATGAGGTTACTACCTATCTGTTATAAATTAGAATCACTGATTACCCAAAATGGCTGTCCAATTTATTTCTGAGTCCACTATAGTGTATTATAATTGATGGTCACAACCCTGGATACTATTTTCTGTAAAAAATTTGTCTAACCCATTTTTGAACGTACTGTATAATTTGAGCCTGCCATCACAACCTTCTCTGGCAGAGTATTCCATATCTTAGCTGCCCTTACTGTAAAGAATCCCTTCCTTCGCTGGGTGAGAAACATCCTCTCCTCTAAAGCCCCATACACATTACAGAATCCCCACTTATGCCGATATTGGTGGCGGCGGGGATCGGCAAATGCATACACACTTGGTGATACCAGCGGGGAGAGAAGGATGGCTGGGGGAGCGGGGGCCATGCTGAAGATGAAGATGGACCTCGTTAACTAGGTCCTTTCTCGTCTGTACATGCAGGGAGCGGGTCATTAGTGATGCGCGGGATTACTCATCATTAATTATTATTGTGTGTACAAATTTTAAATACATAAATAGGAAAAGATTAATAAAAAAGAACATAGGCTCATTAATCCAATGGAAGAAAAAATGTCTTTACTATGGAGGAGCAGGCAGTGCTACAGGCACCGAATATGGGAGGAGCTCACTAGAACTAAATAAAGATTTCACAACATAGGTGTCACGCTTCCCCTTACCAGGTCCGGGGTCCAGCGTGGTGTAGCAGGCGAGTCCGGGGTCCTGGGCGGGAGTGTCAGAGCGGTGTTCGGAAGCCCAGGGGACAGCTGCCCGGGCAGCACGTCCCCATCGGCAGCAGGGGTCCTCCTGCGGCTCCAACCTGACTCAGGAGCGTGCAGTTTCCGGATTAGCGGGCACGCGCGCTGTCCTGAACTAGATTTAAAGGGACAGGCAGGAAATTAGGTTGTGAGCCTGCAGGGATAAAAGAAAGTTCCTGACAGGTAAACTCTGCCAGAGTATAGGTTTACACAGGGCCGGCGCCACCACTAGGCAGCTCTAGGCATTTGCCTAGGGCGCCGGCACCTGGAGGGCGGCAGTTCGCCCCTCACCCCCATGTGCATATAGCTGGGGGCGTCGGCGTCCCTGCAGTGCTGCAGCGGGCAGGTGCTGGATCGGGCAGGGGCTATAGCTGCTGCTGGCGGCGGTGGCGGGGTCCCTGCAATGAATAGAGAATAACTAGCGCTATGCGGTGGCGCGGGAAGCACTTCTGGGTTTGAAAACACTTGCCGCACGCTGATTGGCTGAGATTCAGCCAATCAGCGTGCAGCAAGTGTTTTCAAAATCAGAAGCGCTTCCCGCGCCTCTGCATAGTGCTAGTTATTCTCTATTCATTGCAGGGACCCCGCCACCGCCGCCAGCAGCAGCTTTATACACAGTGACAGCGCAGCAGGTACCCCCGCGGCACGGACACCCCTGCCCGCTCCAGCACTGCAGGGACGCCACCAGTTTTATAATACAGGTACCACCCCCCCACCCCCCAGGCACCGGGGTGCCCCCACCCCGACTCGCCTGGGTTGCTCCGGTGCCTTGCACCGGCCCTGGGTTTACACCAGCTCCAGCGTCCTTGTGCATATATATCTAGTCTCCAATTATCGTATTGACCCCGGCTTGTTCCTGACCATTCCCTTGTCTGATCCTTCTGTACCTAAACCCGAGTTACTCCGTGTATGACCTTGGCTTGCCTCTTTGACCATTCTCTCAGTCTCATCCCAGTGTCCCATGAAACGTACTACCTGTGTATGACCCGGCCTGTCCTCGGATTCTCTCTTGCCTTCCCCTTGGGTACCTTCTGACTGTAGTGATATCGACCATGCTTGACGACCACGCTTCCATATTCCCATAACCACCCACCAACTCACACGGGAAACCTGACCAGGGGGCCGCGACCGATGTGTTGGGCGCCGCTAAAGCCCAAATCCCGCTTGGAGGGGTCACTGGCAGAAAACCCCCAGAACGGTTAGACTCCGCGCCCCTGTGTCAGGTCGAGCCAATTCCCGAGTTGGTGGGAATCGTATTACAGTTGTGACAATAGGTGATCCACAAAAGGCTTGCAAAGCCAAAACAAATAAATCACAAGGGCCACATGGAATTCAACGTAGGGTTCTAATGGAACTGAAGGAGGAGTTAACAAATCCTTTGTATTTCATTTTTGATAAATCATTTTTATCAGGTATGGTGCCAAAGTACTAGAGAATAGTGGAAAAAGAACCAATATTCAATAAAGGAAAAAGAGATGACCCAGCGATTTTTAGACCTGTGAGCTTAACATCAATTGTGGGGAAATTATTTGAGGACATTTTAAGGGATGGTATCCTGAATTATTTAGGGGTATAGTATAATCAGTAGAAACCCGCATGGGTTAGTGAAAAATAGTTCTTGCCAAACTAACCTAATAAGTTTTTACAAGAAAGTCAGCAATAACCTAGATATGGGGTATGCTGTCTACCTGAACTTTGCAAAAGTCTTTGATACTATGCCACATAAGAGGTTGATCAATAAAATTTGGGTCTAAGGGTAAAAATTTGTAGCTGGTTAAGCACTGGCTGCGGGATAGAGAACATAAAGTGGGGTAAACAGTGCATTTTCAAGTTGGATACCTGTCCTAAGTAGCTTACCACAGGGATCAGTGCTAGGGCCGCTTCTATTTAACATATCCATTAATGATATAGAGGAGGAAATACTAACTAAAGTATACACATTTGTGGATGACATAAAGTTATGCAGGGTGATTAGCACAGATAAGGGTGTATCCATGCTACAGAGAGATTTAAATAAACTACAGTAGATGAGTGGATGGAAAAATGGAAAACGAGGTTCAATGTTAATAAATGTAAGGTAATGCCATCTTGGGAGACATAACCAGTGTGCTACTTACAATGTAAATGGGGTAGAATTTAATCAGATTTGGAAAAGGACCTATGGTAGGAGTTCAAATTGACAATAAACTTGGGTGCAGTGCTCAGTGTCACGTAGCAGCCAATAAGGCCAACAGGATACCATAATAGCCTGTATAAAAAGGGGAATGGAAGCTAGGGACACCAAAATAATTATGCTACTGTACAAGGCACTGGTTAGACCTCAGCTAGAATTTAGAGAGAGAAAAGCTCCTTGTCCCCAAAAGCAAGAAAAAGGACCAACATGAACAAAATACGATTCATCTGTTCCTTTTTGTCAAGAATGGCGAGCGGTAAAAAATGTAGTAAACAAACACATCAATATCCTCAAAACCAATAAAGGTCTAGAAGAAATATTGGGAGACAGAATAGACATCAGCTGGAGATGCAGCAATAACCTTGGGAACATTCTGGTTCACAGCCACTTTGAGAAGGAAACAAAAAAAAATCTCTAAGAAGGGGTCCTTCAAATGGGGCACATGTAAAACATGTTCCTATATGATCCCTCAAAATTCCTACAAGGAAAAATTTGGAAAAACATGGAAAATTTGCCAATACATTACATGTGACACTGCAGGGGTAATCTATAATTTCGAGTGCCCCTGTGGGAAACATTACATAGGCAAAATATGCAGGCCTCTCAAAAAGAGACTTTCAGGACATCATCTCAGCATCAGGAATGCAATGAAAGAGCAACAAAAATTGAAGACCTCACACATGTAGCCAAACATTTCCTCAAGTGTTGTGGAGGTAGTTCCGCATTTGGAATGTTGAAAGATGAGATGGGCATATGCAAAGGAGATTGGGATAGAGAACTCCTTAAACAGGAAACCCGACTGATATTCCTGATGGAGACCATGTCCCCAAGAGGACTTAATGAGGAAAACAACTTTACGACATATACATTATTTTAATGGATCACTACTATCAGATCTTCTCTTCTCTCCTTTTTGTATTAAATTTAGTAACCTACCGATGTAGGGCATATTCATTCCGCACTCTTTCACTACTTCCCTGTCACCCTCAGGACATTAGTTATCACTCAGGACAGGATCCCTTTCACATTTACTTAATTTTCTATCACGGTTTCTCTTGCACAGTGCGTCACAAATTTTATTTAATTCCTCTCTGATTCATTTACCAATCACACCTAGAAATATTTCTGATGTGTACTACACAGGCACATCTGCCTGCACAATGTCTTACTTAATTACCCTACATTGCATATCATTTACACTTACCCAACATTAGCAACACTCCCTACCATTATTTCATAGGCATTCACTTCATTCAGTAGCCAACACGGCAACATAGGGCATCATTCCCCTCTATTTCACTCACATTGCACACTTTAATCCGCATCCTATGCTATATCAACGTACCAGTCTCTTCCGTATGTTTATTTAATTATACATTTTCACCTCTTACCCTTAACTCCAGCACACTGGAAATAAAGGTACCCATGAAACCCTTATTATTCTTACTGAGCAACTGAAACATTCATTTCTCAAAAAAAATATATTTTTTCTCAGTATTTTTTCTCAATTCTTTCAGAACTTTTTCTAACTTTTTTCTGAATAAATCACATTGAATAAAAATCCTATATACCCATACTAACATTTACTTTTTATTAACGTGCACTTATATTTATATGATATCCTTGAGGAAAGTGATATATAACATAGCAACATAGTATCTGATATTATGAATCATTATATCAGTCCGCCCAGTGGCGTAACTAGAAATTCTGCTCCCCCAGCCAAAAAAGGTTTCTGGCGCCCGCCCCTACACACACACCCAAACAAATGTGCACATACCTATGGTCTCAGCCTGAAAGTAGGCAGTGTTATCGGTGCAGCTCACCTTCCCCCTCGGCAGGACACCCCCTTGCTAACATGCAGCATTGGAGTCCCTCAAACTGTTCACCCTGCGAGATGCTCCACATAGCCATGCCCACAGAGAGGGTGCGATGGAGTCTCTTAGTCCGTGGGCCACTATGTGATCCTCTGCATGTCATGAGGCTGCCCATTGCTCTGCTGTCTCTGTTATGTACTTGACTGGGTGCAGGGCCAAAACTAGGTTTTCCGGCACTCGGGTCAAAGCAGCAGTTTGGTCCCCCTTTCCCACCCAAAAGAAACGACAACAATAAAAAACACAACATAGGGTCAGAAGGACGGCAGGCTGCCAGTATCACAGAGGACGAGCAGCCCTGTCACACAGGAGCAGCATTTACACAGTATACTCTGTGAGCTATATGTGTGCATACAGACTGCATTAAATACATGCAGCTCAATTGGCATATAGCTATAATACACAGCATAATAGTACTTACTGTAGATGCTGCTCCAGTGTGGCTGACAACTTGCTTCTCCCCTAACAGGGGCATATGAAGGATTTTTACAGGAGGGGTTTCCAATAGAATATGTTATAAACAAACACAAACATACACCAACAAAACACACACACACTATATATATATATATATATATATATATATATATATATATATATATATATATATATATATATATATATATATATATACCAACAGTTGTTTCAGGACTGAAGCATAGCAGCCACTTTCCTGATGAAGGGGCCCTATGTGGCAGAACAACTTTGCTGTCCTTTATGTAAGCATTCATTTATCTTTGAATAACTGTTGGACTGCAGTGCCTACCTTGGACTTCTACATTATATATAGCAAAGGCACTGTACCCCCACTATATATAATATATATATATATATATATATATATAACATACATATGCCGTAAATACACACAGCACCAAAGTATATAGCACATGTTACAAACACAAACAGTCACATACACACCTCATTTAAATTACAGTTAACATCAATTAAAGCAAAGAGACGAGCAAAACCCCCTCCAAACCCAGGCATGTGTGTCTTACACACACTCAGGTAATGCTGACCTGGCTAGCATCGCCGACACCCCTGGATCACACCTGGCAACTGCAGCAGTGAGCGGAGCCTCACCATGCCAGCTGAGCTATCTCAAAGCTCCGTGTCCGTGTTACTTCCTGAGAGGAGCTCTGTGCCCTGCAGTACGATCAGCCTGGCTCAGTCCAGTCAATGTAATTAATATATATAAGGAACATCTGCCGCTTTATAGCTACAGTACAGACTGCGGAGCTCCTCATCTCAAAAAGAAAATATATCAGATGGTTAGCCGCTATGCAGATGGATCGGCATGCAGGGTGTGTTGTCAGGTACTCCAAATACCCTCTGCATGCGCATATAAGCCTAATACCCCTTTCTATCCGGCACCCATATCTCCTGACCCCCTAGCTTCCCTTTAGTTACGGGCCTGGCAGGGGAGCAGCTTTTGGTCCGGGGCTTCATAGCACATGCAGGCGCGTGGCTACTGGGTCCTTCTGCTTAAACAGGCGGCAGAGCCCACGACTGCCTGCCGGACCCGGCGCTTCCAGCAGATTCTGTTGGCGCTGGCTCTTCCAGGCTGTGCAACCACAGGCTTTTCACTTTATCTCCATTCTGACATCTTCCGGCATCAGCAGCTCACTTCAATACAGCAGTGCTGCGCACTCGGCTGTCAGTGGATGCCTGTCACTGTGCAGGGGAGCACAGCGGCAGCACAGTAATAGCGGTGGAGAGCAGCCACAGTCCCCACATTCATCTTGCCTCCGGCTCCCACCACACTGGACACTGCACTGCGCCCCTGTGGTGCCGGCTCCCCCCCGCCACCGCTGGGGCTGCGGACCCCTAGTTACGCCACTGAGTCCGCCTCTTATAAGTAACGACTGATAACCATCCACCTTCCCTTCCCTGGGTTTCATAATAAAATAAAGAATACTGGTGTTCAGGGCTGCCGACAGGGGGGAACTGTGGGGACCGGAGTCCCGGGCCCGGGGGCAGTGGCGGGCTGGTCTGGGTGCAGTGTAATTTAAGTGATGGATGGCCGTCTGACTGCAGAGGAAGGATGCCGCTGTTCAGCAGCTAAAGACACAGTGGTAGGAAGGGCACATGCAGAAGGGATGTCTCCCAACCAAAATATAGGTTAAAAGCTATCTTAAGTTATATAAGGATTGTAAAATTGTTGTGGGTGGAGGGTGTTGTGTGTATGCGGTGTGTGATAGATATAAGGTATATAAGGTTGGTGGGGTGATTTACATAAGATATACAAAATGCTGTCCCCTGCACCTCTCCATACCTGTAATGTGATTTGTGGCTCATACTGTGCGGTGTGATGTGATTGTTGGATCCTACTGTTTTTGGATCCTCCTGTGCATTGTGATGTGATTGTTGGCTCCTACTGTGCGGCGTGATGTGATTGTTGGCTCCTACTGTGCGGCGTGATGTGATTGTTGGCTCCTACTGTGCGGCGTGATGTGATTGTTGGCTCCTACTGTGCGGCGTGATGTGATTGTTGGCTCCTACTGTGCGGCGTGATGTGATTGTTGTTTCCTACTGCTGTTGGATCCTACTGTGCGGCGTGATGTGATTGTTGGCTCCTACTGTGCGGCGTGATGTGATTGTTGGCTCCTACTGTGCGGCGTGATGTGATTGTTGGCTCCTACTGTGCGGCGTGATATGATTTTTGGCTCATACGGAGTGGAATAATGTGAATTCTGGCCTATTCCATGGGAATTTCAGCTCATTCCATGTGGCTTAATCCTTAATGTGATTAATGTGGGATTGCTTTTATACATTTTTCTGTATCCCTTGTAGGTGAATCCGAGCATATTGCAGGGTCACCCTCCTCTCCAAAGGACACTTCCCTTTTCAAGAAGTCATACCTCATTTCAATAGACTTGAGCAACCACCAGTGTAAATCATTACCTCTGGTGGTACTGTATGCATCATCAGTGGGTAGCCTTGGAAACCAGCCCAACCCCCAGGATGGACGTGCAGACAGGACAGCTCAGCAGGTTGTGTTCACATTGCTGTCCCACAGCTGAGCTTCTGTGTTTTGCGTTCCTCTGCAAAGCGCAATCCGGAAGCTGTCAGCTGCTCTGGCTAGCGGGCACTTCCTGGTGTCGACTGCTAGCCGGGAGCAGTGCTGGAGTAGAAGTGTGGCGACATATCAATAAAGCCCTGCTGCGGCACCGCAATATGAATGAAACCTGCCGAGCTGTCCCACCTGCATGTGCATCCTGGGAGTTGGGCTGGCTGTTTGCAGGCTGTGCTGTGGTTGGGGGTAGGCATTTACACTTTTATTAAGACATGATTATTCACTAAATGATACCCACCCCTGTTGTAGCTTCTCCCACCTCTGCCCCCCACCATCCAGCTATGCTCACTGGCAGAGGGGGCCCTGACAATTTTGTCAGTCCCGGGCCCCATGGTTTCTGATGGAAGCCCTGCTGGTGTCATAATGATTACTAATAAACAACTCAATTCCTTGCAGCAGAATCATGCAACACAGCGATACTAGGTGCGTCATCAGCAACACACCTTCTCACTCTGCATCTCATGAATATTAATGAGAAAGGTACTTAGGGAGCTTCTGGCCACCCGCCAGGTTGGTCCTGATGAAGCCGCGGCATATGACGTCTATCACTGCCCCCCTCTGACTCCTTTGCAGACAGACTGATCAGCTGTGTTTCACACTCAACACCCTGACTTATCCCCGCCAGCAGGCCAGCAGGTCAGCTAGCTGGCCGCAGTTAGCTACTGCCCCTCCAACCAGCGAACTGGCAGGTGATTGGATGTCTGTGCACACCAGACACCAGCCAACTTGTGGGGACAGAGCGGCTAACGGCCGCCATCCACCTGACACCACAGGCCTGTATATATACCTCATTGAAGGGTACATACCAAGGGGTTCTCAGTCTGCCTAGAAAAAAAAACACTGTTTTGTATATACATGCTTGTTGATTAATGAATGATTCTTCAGAATCCAGTAATTCCTGATTAAGGAGTATTACTATTAAAGCACCACCTATTTCTTCTCAAAAACTTTTCTCAATAATACGTGCAAATTCCTAGTCATGGGAGTATATTAACCTCCTCAAAATCTGTCCTTTACCGCTGTGGAAATTCAATGAGATGATTACCTTGTATTAAGACCTGCTTAGCAAATAAAAATCTCCCCACCACTAAGAGGATCCCACAGACCTATGCAACAGAAGATTATGATTATACATCATGCATACATGCCATATAAGGGAATAAGAATATCTCTATAAATTAAACCCACTGCACGAACATTCTCTCTGAGATTGCATATGGGTTTTATCAGAGAAGAAATAGACCATTAGCAGTGTGTAATGCACCATTGCTAGATCCACAAATCACTTAGTAAAGGAAGATACAACACTGGGGCCCCACTGTTTGATGATTTAATATCCTTTTTCATTCACAGTGTCTGTGTCTTTATATGTATGTTTAGTGTCTTATATTTCACAACATTTTAAAAAGTATTCAAATAAAAGTTACATTTTATTAACAACTTCCTTCAAGTGCACCACACAGAGACATCCTTCCTCTTTCTCCTTGAATTGCATCTATTCTGTGTCCAGTGGTAGCACACCCTCAACGTTCTACTAGTATATCACGTTTACGATATCATTTTCCTGTGAGACTGGCAAAACCTTGCACTCTTTTTGTTAGAATTTCGAGTACAATTCGGGGCTCCTCACTACAAAAAAAAAAAAAAAAAAAACATTCATGGAAAAAGTCCAGAGAAGGGCAACCACGCTAATAAAAGGGCTGGAGTCATTAAGCTATGAGGAGAGATTAGCCGAATTAGGAATGTTTACACTGGAAAAGAGACATTTACAGGGAGACATGCTTAACATCTATATAATAAGTTGAAGAGTGTGTGTGTTATGAGTTTAAGAAGTTGAAGAATAAGACTGAGATGAAGATTTGCCATGTTAAAGTGTACAATTTACTTAATAAATCGTGAAAAAAAAATATAAGTGTACATAGAATAGAAGTACAATCAAGAAATGAAAGTAGGATTAAAAAATAAATTGATTCAAACTGATAATTGTTTGGATGGGGGTGGGTTGCGAAACAAATCTATAGGTGGAGGGGGGTATGGATATTGTGGGCATTATTGGGGTTTGGTACACCTACAGGGGGTCCCCAGTTGATGAGAAATTTTCACTAGTGTCACCGTAGAGGGATCTCCAATTGGGGTTCAGGTGGTCTTTTAGGGACCCCTTTACAATCCCGTTGGTCTCTTCTCCTGGAGCCTACGGTCTCCTTAAGTGATTGACTATCATCAAGGAGAAGAGACCTAGGGGATTGTAAAGGGTTCCTAAAAAAACACCTGGACCTCAATTGGGAATCCCTCTATGGTGACAATGTGACCGTGACACTGTAGTGAAAACCCCATCAATTGACGACCCCCTGTAGGTGTACCAAACACCTATAGATTTGTTTTGCTACCCACGCCCATCCAAACAATTATCAGTTTTAATCAGAACTTATTTTTTAATCCTACTTTCATTTCTTGATTGTACTTCTATGTACACTTATATTTTTTTTACGATTTATTGAGTAAATTGTACACTTTAACATGGCAAATCTTTATCTCAGTCATATTCTTCAGCTTCTTACACTCCAAACCTTATCAATGCATCCATTGATGATTGCGATGGCTGGATCGGTGGATTGGCCCGGCGGGTGTAGGTAAAAATTTGGCCCATTTCACCCGTTCCCAGTGGTGCATTGCAGTGGTGCGGGGAGCGTGCGTCGCGTTATGATGTCATGTGGCCAGGCCCGCGGACCTGCTCCCACACTCAGGGGCTGCCCCACTGTTTGGTAGAGACGCCCGGTGCATGTGCTTTACAGATCTCCAGACCTCAGAGACTGCTGCAGTCAGGATCGGTGAGGGGAGCGGCAGTGGCAGGGAGCGGTGAATTTTTAATTAATTATGGCACGGTAAGTAATGCCCACCCCGGTCTCCACGCACTCAGCGCCTGTAATTACACACCCTAGAAACTGTACCATTGAAAGTAAAGAAATGGAGGTGTGGCCACGTCCCTTACTGATTTTGTACCGATTTCTGACCCTCAGATGTTGGAGGATATGTCATAGGTGCTAAATCTCAGGAGTGGATGTGGAATTTATCAACACATTCAAGTTATCAACTCAGGAGCATTGTGTTTCAAACAACAACAACACCACACCTGATTTCATTGCCAACACTAAGTATCAATGCAAACACATTCTAACATTATGGTGGAATCTATAACAAATTACAAGCTTAGGTCTTTGGCACAGCATACTGTAAGATGACATTTTTCAACAATTTTGGAAATAAAATGGATGTGTAACATAAACTTCCATTTGCAGCCTGTTGGGGGAACACACACATAATATGATGGTCGCCGACCATCGAATCATGTGAACGGTGCACACATATCTAAGTGACTCTCAGGTCACTTAGATTTGCGTGCACCCTCAGGAGGAAGTGGGTGGGCAGCTGACATCTGGTGATGTCAGCGGCCCGCCCCCGGCACCGACGTCACAAACCAATTGCCATGGAAACGCCCATGAAACACAGGGCGTTCCCAATGGTGCGACTATCCACTGCCGCCCCACACCCCCCAGCTGCAGCCTTGGGTGCTTGCACCCAATGAACAGTCTGTTTGCCGTGGCCACACGCACAAAAATGGCCCTGCTCATACGCACCGCCATTGGTCCCCGTGCGAATGTGCGGAACCGTGCGAACGGACCAGAATAATCTCCAATATATCGAATTGTCAGACACTCTACTTACTTTGAGGTCAGAGACATGGGCCAGTGCTCAGACTGGAGGAGGGAAGATTTCATACCTTCCAAAGGTCAGGGCAGTAAAAAGTAAGGCACTCTCTTTCAGAAGAAGTGGTGTTGGTAGACACAATACATATATTTTAATTAAGGTTGGACAATCATTTATTGGATAGAAATATCCAGGGGTACAACCATTAAACCTAATTTCGTGGAATCGAAGTAATAAATGAAAATGGTGATTTAACTTCTAGACAACAACCTCTAAAGCAGTGGCGTAACAATAAATATTGCGCCCCCCCACCAGGAAAAATTTTGCACCCCTTTCCCCCCACCCCAGTTAAAACTCCCCCTAGAGAATCTCAGCCAATCAGCGTGCGGCCAGTGTTTTAGAAATCAGAAGCGCTTCCCGCGCCG
The DNA here is from genome assembly GCF_055691185.1 of Crinia signifera. Classification (NCBI taxonomy): domain Eukaryota; kingdom Metazoa; phylum Chordata; class Amphibia; order Anura; family Myobatrachidae; genus Crinia; species Crinia signifera. The sequence goes on from NC_139219.1 coordinate 258,953,295, forward strand.
GCTCAATACACAGCAACGCAGGGAACCTTCCCACCGCGGCTTCTAGACAGCGCCGCAGGTACACCCGCACAGACCCCCTGCCCGCACCCCGCTGCCCGCACCCCGCTGCACCCACAAGGAGGGGGGAGCTGGGGGCGTAACAATAGCGCTATAGCTACGCCACTGTGCCAGACCTTCCAGTATGACAGATGCAGCAGGGAGTACACAGGAGAATGAGATCCTGCCTCTCTGTGCCCACGCAGCCCCCGCTCCCCCAAGCAGTGGCGGGGGCTGCCTTACACAAGCTAGGCCACTGCTCTAAAGGGTCCTTTAAAGGTTGAACTTGATGGATGCAAGTCTTCTTTTAACCTAAACTACCATGTTACTATGATACACACTAGACAATATAGTAAAATAAACCTTCAGAGCGATATCTTTTACTATCTCAACTAGTGTGTATGGGGCTTAACCTTGTATTCCTGATGAGGCTGATTTATACAGTGGCATTATTACACTGTCTTCCCTTGCCTCTATGTCCCTTTTTATGCATGCTAATATCTTTTTGGCCTTTGCTGCAGATCCTTGAGCACTGCAGCGGAGTCTACTGTCAATGAGCAACCCCAAATCCTACTTCATTAACAAATCCTCCATATTTTCCCCCTTTAATATACACTTTCTGGTCGCAAAATGCATAACCATACATTTATCAATGCTAAACCTTATCATCTATTTTGCTGGCCAATCCTGCTGTTTATTTAAGTCACCCAGTAGAGAGGCTACATCCTCCTTACACACTTTAGTGTCAACCGGAAAAGTGACACTTTGCTCACTAGACCATTGCCTAGGTCAGTGATGGAGAACCTTGGCACTCCAGCTGTTGTTTGACTAAACATCCAGCCGGGGCCGGCGCCACCACTAGACAAATCTAGCCACAGTGACCCTACCCGGACCTGAAGCTCTGACGCCCGGAGGTGGCGTCCCAGGTATCTATGTCCTCCTGCCTGCGCTCTGCAGTGGAGTGACACCTCTCTCCGTTTTTTTCCCAAACTACAAACCCAGCGTTGCAAACCAGTTAAATACTTACACTCCATCAACCTGTATGTTTGTTTGCAGCTAATTAACATTACTCATCCGAGACTGAACTACCTGTGTGCTTCAGACCTACTTATGGTTACAAATGTTACTTTGTCAGCAAACCTGCTTGCCTCAGATTCACCTATGGTTACTATTGTTACCTTGTCAGCAAAACTGTATCTAAAATTGTGTATTAACCAACATAGAAAAGGAGCAATAATCAACAGGCGGTAACACTGTGGATACACTGTACATACTGGTTTAAACCCACTCAAAACTTGTAACACCTGATTTAGCAGACCACCCAGATTCAGCATATAGGTATTTAACCCTATCAACATCAAAACTTTTAGAACTCTGCACTCTCTCTCTCTCTGTCTCTTTTCACTTTTTCCCTGTCGTTTCCACTGTGCCCCCCTTCTTCTGCTGTCCATCATATCCATCACTGTTCCTCTCTTCCCATTCCTCTTCCCCTTTTTTCCCCTTCCCCCCCCCCCCTTTTTTCTTTCTCCACCTGATGCGGATGTTCAAAAATATTGATTACCAACATTTATTTGGTAAATCAAAAATGTGGCAAATAATAATCAGGTATTGAGTCAGCTATTAAGGCTTTGACGCAGTTAAACCAGACAATTGTGATATTGGGAATCAATCCTCACGAGAATACCACCATGCCTCACTGGAACTGCCCAAAAACTTCCCGAACTTGGAAGCTAAGCAGTGACGGGCCAGATTAGTATTCCTGTGGGTGACCCCAGAAGAACCCCTGGTGTGGTATCAATAGAGGTATCCCTAATTAAGTTGTACTGGAGACGCCTACTGCTTAAGCAATACAAGCTGCAATAATACCATCTTAACAGTTGCTGGGGCAACATACATCCCTGCGGTTTATTAAAACCGAATAAGGGATCTTAACCATTGATTTTCGCCCAAAGTCGCATTGTCCATACATCAATGTCGATAAGGACGTGATGCGCCGAATGGAGAATAAAGTGTGAAAAGGTATCACGACCATCATACAACATTTTGATTCAAAAAACCCCCTTTTCTTTGCCATTATTAAGTGGTACTTAACTTGATACATCTCTATCACACTAATCTCCACCAATTCTTTAAACTATCCTTCTGTCATCTTATATTAACTGATCGAAATAAAAGTTATGTTTTAAATTAATTACAAATATACATAAATAAGAGTGCGCCCACAAAGCCGTTTTTCTTTCTTGTGTTTGCCCTCCCTTGAGCAAACAAAAAAACAAATCTAGGCAATTGCCTAGGGCGCCAGCCACTGTAGGGTGGTATTTCGCCCCCCCTTGCCGCCCGGGTACCTGTCCTGCGGCGTAAAAGCTGGCGGCAGCAGCGGGAGGTCCCTGCAGTCAATAAGAAATAACGAGCGCTATCCGCCGGGCTATGCGGAAGCGCTTCTGTTTTGGAAACACTGGCTGCGTGCGCCGTGCGGCCAGTGTTTCCAAACAGAAGCGCTTCCGCATAGCCCGGCGGATAGCGCTCGTTATTTCTTATTGACTGCAGGGACCCCTCGCTGCCACCTTTACAGCGCCGCAAGACAGGTACCCGGGCGGCAGACACCGGGGTGCCCCCACCCCGACTTGCCTGGGGCGCTCTGGTGCCTTGCACCGGCCCTGCCTGGGGCACTGAAAGAGGTTACACCGGCCCTGATCCCAGCATGCTCTGGAGTGCCAAGTTTCTCCAACACTGGCCTAGGTCATTAATACATATATTAAAAAGAAGTGGCCCCAGCACAGAATACCAATTAAAACTTTAACCCAGTTTGAAAATGTTCCATTTACCACAACTCTCTGTTCCCTATTCTCCAGCCAATTTATGACTCCAGTGAAAATGCTGCTTCCTAGACCCAGGCATTGTATCAAATGGCTAAGCAAAATCTAAGTAATCCACAACTACTGCATTGCCCTGTACTGTACTGGTGAACATTATACTTAATGTGCATTTTACTTATACATTTGGACCATTATGGATCATCTTTTTCAAAGTTCAAATATACATTGTAATTCAGGCACATATGCATCTCAAGATATCTGTGGTTTTGGATTTACTCGGTTCTCAAATCTGGATCGTATTGGCTATCTGCTGACAAGTGTTTTGTATAGTTTTAGGGCAGTACGGATGGTGTAATGACTAGCATTACTGCCTCACAGTGCTGAGGTCATAGGTTCGATTCCCACCATGGCTCTAACTGTGCAAAGTTTGTATATTGTAGAATGTCTTTGTGTGCGTGTACATGTGGTAGGGAATATAGGGAAGAAACTGTTAATAATAAATAATAGCCAATATGATCCCGATTTGAGAACCGAGTAAATCAGAGTAAAACTGAACTTACACATCTCTACTTATAATAAGGATCAAAGTTCACTATTTTTCTGGGGATTTTCCTTAAGTTCTTTATGACCATTTTGCCAAAAACTCTTCATCAGTCCCGGTGTGCACTCTGTACTGTAACCCCACAAGCACCCGTGGGAACCCATTTACATAACTCCGGGATGCTAGTCAGCATCCTCAAAGGTGCTGGCTGCCCCCGGAGACTAAAAATCAGATCCTGCCTATCATTTCTCTATTGCACCCTACAAAATGGTAGACAGAATGTGATTGGTTTCTATGGGCAACATCACCTCTTTTCATATTTAGAAGCTTTAGTAAATTTACCTCTAGATGTATTTACAAAGGGGAATAACAGGTATATATAGAGACAACTTATCCTTCTTTCCATCGCTGGGACTATTCTCCATAACCATTTTCCTTCTTAGTGTATTGGTCCTTTGATTGCTGTGAGCATTACCAATTAAATTATGGTTACACTGAAAATATGTTGATTTGAGTTGCCTTTTCAAGAAGGACTGGCATTGTTAATATAAGGACCATACTGACATTGCTAATATAAGGACCATACTGACATTGCTAATATAAGGACCATACTCCCCTTCCTACTAGATTGTAAGCTCCTCCGAGCAGGGCCCTCTTCCCTCCTGTTGTCAAAGCCCACTTCTCTTCACATTTCACTCACAGCTCTCCTATACTCAAACACTCAGTGACCATCTTTGTCCGAATACTCATCACCATCATTGGCCACAAGCCTCTAGTAGTATGTTGATTGAGTCCTCACTACTTATATTTAGATTGTAATGTGTACTGAACCGTGGCGCTCTTTATTTGTACTCTATTTTTGTTATTTATTCAATGTAAAGGCCCGTACACACACATCGATTTGCTTTTGATTCGATGTTAGATTCGATTTTCAATTAGATCTGGCATGAGATCTTCCCATTCGATTTGGCATTAGATCTGTACTTTTGCATTAGATATCGAACTTGATATCGAATTCGATATACATTCATGATACATTGTACACATTCGATTTACTAGATCGAATTCGATATTTCCTTGGCTGCACAGTAGATTTTTCTGTTACAAAAAAACATTCAATTTCGTTTAGGATTTGATTTGATTTTGCTTCTATAAGCAAAAAGTGATGCATGTGTACAGAGCTTAATACTGTTTGGTCTCCCTGTACTGTTCCTTAGTACGGCGCTGCGAAACAGTTGTGGCGCCTTATAAATAAAATTATAACAATACTGAAATTGCTAATATAAGGACCATACTGACATTGCTAAAATAAGGACCATTCCGATATGCCTGGAATTATGTTTTGATTTTCAAGTTTGCTACGGTTATTAAATAAAATATACATTATTTTGTATAGATTTGCATTTTTTTCTAGCAATTCACAAATGATTTCATCCTTTTAAGGGCAATTCTGCTTTCACATGTTCACTACCATGTCTGCCGTTCTTGTTTACCATGTGGAAAAAAAAAACGTTTTTAATGTGTTTGTGTAATGTTGGGGGATCAGCTTGCTATTTTATATGTGGTTTGGCCTTTAATAAATGTGATGGTTTCCAAACTGCACATAATATCCCCAAATATTAGTACATTTTAACAGGGTCTAAGACGTAACAAGAAGGCAGCTGGCTTTCTCTGTATACAACTAACCTAGCTTTATAGATTCTGTGGTATATAATGGCTAATCGTGATAAAACCATTGCAAATAGCAAAAAGTACCAGTGAAATAAAGAATTGATTTTTAATATGAATGCCACTGCAGAGAACACTTATTATAGTAGAATACAATGCGAAAATAGCCTTAAGGAATGGGGATTAATAAGAGCCAACACATATGATAGTAATGAGAAAAGAGGCATGGAATTAATGAGATTACTTTTAAGAGCTGAATTCTGCTAACTCTCAGTTTTCCTATTCTGCAGTACTGTAGGTCCTGCCGTCAAAATAAAGTCAGTGGTTTGGCACATTGATGCACTTGTTTCCATTAAGCTATTAGCAGTAGAACAGACATGATCATAGTGGGGAGACACAGCAGACATATGGACGTTAGTTAGTGTAGAACCCATACAGCTACTGCGAGGCCTTAGCAATGCTGAGTACAGCACAGAATGTAGTCATTAAAGCCAGTTTATTTATATTAAAGCTATGGTATTATTAATCTTACAGGGACCCTCTGAAATGATTATATACTGTACTGTAGCTTAATAAAACTTGTGGTAAGTTTACAGGTTGCATAATATTAATTAGATGGAGTGGCGTAACTGACCGACAGTGAGCTCATTGCCCCCGATTTGAAGCAGGCGGGGCCTTGTGCAGCAAAAAGGGGCATGGCCAAAAATAAAAGAAAGGAGGCTTGGCACACATTATACCACAGACCGTAATGCTCATTACACATTTTAGCGAACTCCGTAATACCCACTACACTTAAACCCACATGCCATATTGCCAATTACACATAAGGCCACACATGATGCCTATTACAGACTATATATCACACCATAATGCCCATTACACATTTGACACATAAGTACCACTTACCTACATGCTCATTGCTAGGGGCTTCATGCTCGTGGTCAAGGGGGACTGTGAAATAGCTTGTTGCCAAGGGGGACTGTGAAATAGATCGTTGCCATGGGGAGGGTGAAATAGCTCGTTGCCAAGGGGAGGGTGAAATGCTGACAGCTGGGCAGAGAGTGATGCGCTGCCCGGCTGTATAGTCAAAGCAGGTCTGTCCACCGTTATGTTCCAGTCTCCCCCTGGACCGTGAACCAATAGGAGCTCGCGGTCCAGCAGCCACCAATGCTGCTCCTGATTGGCTGCTGGACCGCGAGCTCTGATTGGTTTGCATGGTCCAGCGGGAGACTTGAACATAGCGGCGGACAGACCAGCTTTGTGTCCTGACTCCTGAGCCGCCCGGCTGTTGCTCACACAGCCGATATTGTAAGCTGGTGCAGGAGTCAGGACACAGAAGACAGCAGACGGGCGGGCAGCACACAGGGCAGAGTTTGAGCCACGTGCCTCCGGCACCCCACAGGTTACAGCGCCGGACCCTGGGCTCCCATGGAACCTGCTCCCCCCTGCCACCGCTTGGGCTGCCGAGCCCTAGATACACCAGTGATTAAATGTCCACGTAGATCTTTCTTTAGATTTTTATACTATTTATCACCACAGCCAATGTCTGGAAGTCTCTAAATTTAGTAAAAATGCATACTTCCCAACGGTCCCTCTTTTCACAGGACAGTACAATTTTTGGGAGACTGACTCTCGTCCTACCCAGGGCCAGCAATGCCCCATGGGAGGGGGGGTGGGCAGTTGGTAGTCCCCCTGCCTGCTTCTGCCCTACTCAGCAGAGGCAGAGGGGCTGGGGTCATGGCCAGCAGCTTATACAGCATTGGCCATGCCCCCATAGTGATGGAAAATGGGGTGTGGACTGTGGCTGCAACATCCTCATGAGGCCATGCCACCTTTGACATAGGCCACATCCGAGCATCCCGAGCATACAGTGATAAACGTTTGGTAGGTACAGTATATATATAAACATTTACACTACTCTCTGTTTGATTTTTTTAATGCTGTGTAAATATTAGCCCGTTGAATAGGAAAAATTCGCTGTCATCATTAGTCAGATCTTCACAGTGTAAGTAACTAATAAGTACTGGAAACTCAGACAGACAGAGGTCCTGATTCAGAGCAGTACATGGGCTGGACAACACCATTTTCTGGGTTTGCCACGACCATGATCTACATCTTCCGACACGGATTCCTGGCTGCGGAGCTGCCACAGCCAATTTTGGTAGACCCAGGCTCACTCAGATTGTGGATGCGTTTGCACAGTTATCAGATGCTGCGTGATAGGATGCAGCAGCAGATAACAGAAGTGGGCTGGAGGCATCTATTTACAGCAATATGAACTGCACATATCTCTGATAGAGACCCAGAATCTCCAGGTGTGGCGTTAAAGATCTACAGGCCAATCCCATATGGTTGACATACATTAGGCCTACAGGGTCAAAAGATGGTCAGATAAAAAGTAGGTCAACAGGTACAAAATTTAGGGAAACGTATAAAAAAAACATGTTTCAACCCATTGTGTGTCAACCAGTGTCATGTTGATTTTTGAACATGTTTACCTTTTTGCACCTGTTGACCTAGTGCATGTCGACCATATGGTGTAGACCTATTGACTTTGACCTTCAAATTTATTTGATGTCATGGTAGGTGAAATGACTTCATTCTCAGCTTCTTGGGCTGTATCAGATTATATTAGGAAACTGTCGTAAAGAAGTAGTAGAAGTAGGCTGTAGTGAGATATGTTATACTTACAGTATTTAGGAGCACTGGCTGTGGGAGGTTTCTCAGCACCATAGTCTAGGCAAAGCCAGTGCCAAATTTACCATTACGCACGTGCGGCACGTGCCTAGGGGCGACACATGTTTGGGGGTGGCATTGGATGCTTGTGATAGTCATACTTGCCTACCGGACCCTCTCCATGTGGGAGAAAATGCTCTGTTCCTGGACTTCCCTGGTAATGTATGATTGCCATCACCTGTGGTGAAACACCTTTCTTATCAATTACCTAGCTCCCCACAGGTGATGGCAATCATACATTACCAGGGAAGTCCAGGAACAGAGCATTTTCTCCCACATGGAGAGGGTCAGGTAGGCAAGTGTGGTGATAGTACTGTCACCCTGAAATGTACCAGTAACTGCAAAATATCCACTGTACTCTACCATATGCCATCTTGTAAGAGGATAAGACATGCAGATACTGCCCTTGTAAGCTGTCCTGTAGGTGGGCGGGGGGCGGCAGCCATTATTGTTGTGCCTAGGGGTGCCACCCCCCCTAAATCCGCCCCTGGGCAAAGCTCAAGACATAAGAGCAGTGCAGCTTAACAATAGACAGTATGTGACCGCAGAACATGTTTGTTCATAGTAATATAACATTTGTTCATACACAAAACATAAAAAAAGCATATGCAATATACAAATCAATATCACATATAATATAATATAATATATAAAGTAAGAAAATAAATATATATACAGTATAGTATCTTTAATAACATTTAAGGTGCCCATACACTAGTAAGATTTATATTCAGTTCTGGCTGGTTGGAACAAAAACATGGTTATGGATGAGTGACAGTTTGTCAGTTTTCCAGCATTTCCAAGCAAATTTCAACTGTCATTTGCTCTCATCCATAACCAGGATTTTGTCCCAACCAGCCAGATCTGAAGATAGATCTGCGTGTGTATGGCCACCTTTAGCATGAAAGACTCAACGGAATTGGACACAAAAAAAATCCGTAAAATATGATGTTCCTCGTGGGATAATAGATATAAATGATCACAACTGCAATATACTGTGTCACAGGGCCAAATGTACTAACCTTGAAAAGTGATCAAATGGAAAGTGATAAACCACCATCCAATCAGCTCCTATCTGTCATGTTACAGGCTGTGTTTGAAAAAATGACAGGTAGGAGCTGATTGGTTGGTGGTTTATCACTTTCCATTTTATCACTTTTCAAGCTTAGTACATCTGGCCCTTAAAGAGGCAATCATTTATTTACAAAAACAGGTTTATTTGTAGATAGTCAAACTGAATATGTGTGCTCACTCTTAAGACACCCATAGACTAGTCCAATTTAGGCCGATTTCACCCGATTCTAATGGATCGGGTAGAGAAATAGTTCCATATCGAATGTGTTTGACCTCACCTCAGGTCGGATTCGTGGTCCCCTGTGCATCGACGTGAGCTGGAGGTTGGACCGACTACCTACCCAACCTTTGACTTGGCCTCCCTCCTGGCAGTGGTGAATGGCATCCCATGCGATACATTGCATGTAAAAGGAAGGTCCCAGGCATCTCATGGATGGCCATACACTGCTGCGATACACTATGCTATTTGGGCTCGATTTCACCGGATTATGGCGGATTGGGCAGAGAAATCGTGTGAAATGTCCCAAATAGTATGTGCTGACGTCCGATCCGATGTGCTGTCCTGTGCGAATCGGATCAAACCTGGAGATCATACGCGCTGCACGGAAGAGCTCTGGGTCGGACCTCCACCCCACGACAAGGAGCAGGAAGCGCATGCAATACATCCCATGAAGAAGGGCCGGATGCAATGTATTGCATGGGATCTGAGCGGCTCCGTCACATCTCTGTGTCTCCATAGCTCAGCTCCAAGCCAGTTTGTACCTCTAACGCTACTTCAGCCAATCACCAGGCTTTATTTCTTGATGAATAACTGCAGCCTAGACACCTTCTGTGTCAAGTACTTGTAACATAATTGTATTGTAACAGGAACTAAAAATAGCTAAAAACTTAGATAATTAATTGAAGGAGGAAGAATGAAAAAAACACAACTTCTAATTTGGAATTGCTTCTCAAAGTGCCAATGGTTGTCTATGGGTTAGTGTGCCACCCCTGTAGGCACCAGACCTGTGCTGCCCTCATACTGATAAACAGTGGAAGTTATTAAATTCCTTACATGCATATGCATTGGTAAACAGAGCACGGAGATATTATTATGACAGGTAGGTAAGCTGGAAGAGTGTTATAATTACTTAATTGGTTGTGATGTGTGACGTGACCAGTCCCCGAACTGGAGTGACAACATGCATTATAAATACTGTACATGTCACATATCAGCATATCTCTACACTATAGATAGATAGAGAGAGAGAGAGAGAGAGAGAGAGAGAGAGAGATACTATTTCTTAAAATGTGACAACTATGTATATGTGACATTGGCACTTATTCTGGTTCATTCGCAAAGGCAAATTCCTTCTCAAATGGGCAAAACCATGTGCACTGCAGGTGGGGCAGATGTAACATGTGCAGAGAGAGTTAGATTTGGGTGGGGTTTTACTTCAAAGTGAGATCTATATTGCAGTGTAAAAATAAAACAATCAGTATTTTCCCTGCACAGAAACAAAATAACTCATCCAAATCTAACTCTCTCTGCACGTTATATCGGGTTGGGATTGTTTGGTCTACAGTATGTCGGTCGACAAGCATTAGGTCGACACCACTAGGTCGACATAAGGAAAGGTTGACATGGTTCTAGGTTAACATGGGTCAAGATCGACATGGGTTTAGGTCAACAGGACATTATGTCGACACCACTAGGTCGACATGGGGAAAGGTCGACTTGGCTCTAGGTTGATGTGGGTCAATGGTGACATGGGTTTAGGTTGACAGGACATTAGGTCGACTCAAGCATTAGGTTGACAGTGTCTAGGTCAACAGTCAAAAAGTTGACATGGGGTTTATCAATGTGTTTTGACCCCATGTCGACACATTTTAATGTCGACCTAGACACTGTTGACCTAATGCTTGTGTCGACCTAATGACCTGTCAACCTTGACCAATGTTGACCTAGAACCATGTCGATATATCCCCATGTCAACCTAATGGTGTCGACCCAATGCTTGTGGACCAACATTCTGTAGACCAAATGACAGTATCCCATTACATCTGCCCCCCCCCCCCCCACCGCAGTGCACATGGCTTTGTCCATTTGAGAAGGAATTTGCCTTTGCTAGTGAACCCGAATAAGGGTCATTACGTGAAAACTCTACATAAATGTAGCTGTTTCTGATAACACAATTCTTATTATTGTAAGAAGGGCTAAGTTACAAGGGGATGCGGTCATCTATTAGAATGAACTTAGGTCTACAGTCATTAGGTCGACCCCACTAGGTCGACTGGCAGGAAGGTCGACCTGACTTAAGGTCGACATGGGCCAAGGTCGACATGACTTAAGGTCGAATTTGCATAAAGGTCGACATGAGGAAGGTCGACTGGTCATAAGGTCGACATGGGTTTTTCACTGTTTTTTGAGCCGACATGTGCCGACAGGCGGTATTTCATGCCCTATCATCCACTAGGGCGAGCGCAGCGAGGCACCGTGCCCGAAGCATCGCGAGCGAAGCGAGCGATGCGAGGGTCCGATTCTCATTGCCAACTGTGTCCATGTCGACTGTGTCGACATTCGGATCAAAAAACAGTGAAAAACCCATGTCGACCTTATGACCAGTCGACCTTCATCATGTCGACCTTTATGCAAATTCGACCTTAAGTCATGTCGACCTTGGCCCATGTCGACCTTAAGTCAGGTCGAACTTCCTGCCAGTCGACCTAGTGGGGTCGACCTAATGACTGTAGACCTAAGTTCATTCTGACGAATAATCCCATTCCGTTACAAGGATGTGCAAACTTTTAGTGAAAGGGTTAAAAGATTACTCTTATCAAAATTCAAAATGGAAGAAGTACATAGAGTTCCCACAGTGCAGCACAGTATGAGTGGTTTTAGCTCTTTCTAAGCCAGATCGCTCAGCTAGATAGAAAACTCCAGTTATGTGATTGGTATATTATAATGGGATCTGAGATTTGCGGGAGACTGAGAAGCCAAACAAAGAACAGTCTGCTGTCAAATTACTTCACATAATGTATATTATTTTTATAGCATTACTCTGTGAAATGTGGTTACGTGCAATCAGTACCCTGTCCAAATATTTGTTCTGAACAAAAGTACATATCTACATACCTAACAATGTACTCATTATAAAGTATACCATATGGGAATTCTGTTGATGAAAATTACCCTTGGCTTGCCTTTAGATGAATCTGCGATGTAATGAGTGACATGGGTTTTAGAAAATTCATAGTATTTAATACACACATGCTTCTATACAAATGAATAACAGTAGACTGCAGAAGCCTGATGGAACTGAATCCCATAAATTGGTCTGCATTTTGAAACAAAGAAAGTTGGAGCATGAAGTGGTTTAATGTAAAATGATAGTTACGCCACTGAGATATATATATATATATATATATATATATATATATATGTGTGTATATATATATATATATATATATATATATATATATATATATATATATATATATATATATGCAAAAAACAATCTCCGATATTGTGCTAATTTGGATGTTAAAATATGCAGTCGCTTCATATACTTGGTTCCCTACTAGTAAGAACCAACAATCAAAACACCACCACAATAGTGTCTTCAGCGCCATAAGTGTGTAATGTCTTAAAGAATCTGAAATAAATAAATAAATACACTTGTAGCTTCTTTTTTTGAAGGATGTTTTTTATTTTTATTTTCAAAGAGCTGTAATCATTGTAAATCGATGTAAACCCAACGCGTTTCGTCTCCTTCAGACACTTCATCAGGGTTTTTTTTACAATCTCGAATAATATTATTATTTCTCTTTGACTCAAGAGTATCTGGGTCTGATATAGTGAGACTCTGAGTGTTGATGACCGGCAGATGATTGTTTAAGCCGATAGATAGTCCTTCATATCATTAGGTATATGCTTAAATATGCTTACATTTATTCACACGTGAGTAGGAATGGAATCCTCAGGTACAGGTAATTAAAAAGTGATCTATTGACCCCCTAATACATTTTTTGGAAAACAATCCAATCACATTATAATTTTTATAGCATTAGCTAACGTTTGAAAACAGCACAAATGTCGATTAAGTGTTTGTGTTCCTTGGAGTCCAGCCAGCTCAACATAACACATCCTAGATCTGAATGAATGAAATATTGATATTAAGGGGGACATTTACCAAAATGGATTCGTAGAAAAAAGGTGTATTCGTAGGGAGAAATACACCTTTTTTTTACGAATTTGTATTTTCGGGATTTACAATCCCAAAAATACAACAATTCGTAGTCCTAAAGATGGGACATTCGTATTTGTAGTTACAAATACGAATGTCCTACACCATCGATAGGATACGACAGAAATCACCATTCAAAAGAATGGTGGTTCCTGATGTACTAAGCAGCCATACTGATAATACGGCTGCTAAGTGGTGTGAAACACCCACGCAAATACGACAGGAAAATAGAACACCATTTTCCTGTTCTATTTGCGTTTTAGCCTGCACGGATCAGTCAGATCCGTGCAGGCTTCAGTGTAAAAAAATAGAAAAAATAAATAAATATAAAAAAAAAAACCGGCGTGGGGTCCCCCCCACAGCCGAAACCAGCACCAGGCTGAAGGAGCCGGGGCCGGTAATTAAAAATCAGGGAACCCGACAAATAGGGGTTCCCCGATTTTTATCAACCAGCCCCAGGCTCCAGGTCCGGGGCTGGTTCCCAAAATACGGGGGACAAAATGACTAGGGGTCCCCCGTATTTCAAGAACCAGTCCCAGGCACAACCAGCCAGCAGGGTAATGTCACAGCCGGGGGACACTTATGATATAAGGTCCCGCGGCCAAAACATTAACCCTACCGACCAGTCAGCCTGGCCAGGGGCCCTGGGGGAGTGGGGACCCCCCCAATGAAGGGGTCCCCCCCCTCCAGGACTTACCTGACCAGGCTGAAGCCTGGTACTGTCCCCGATGCCCCTGGGCGGTGGGCATCGGGCTGATTATGGTGTAAAAAATAGATTAAACTATTGTTTTTTACTGTGGCACTACAAGTGCCAGCAAGCCTCCCCAGCAAGCTGGGACTTGGAGAACCACAAGGCATTCGTCGGACTCCGGACTGCCGACAGCGAGGACGACATGGATCCAGAAGACGTCGACATGGAACAGAAGACGACAAAGGACCAGGGCTACCTACGGAAAGAAGATAGGTAAGTATTAGTATGTGTGGGCTTTGTATGTATTAAAGTTTTATTTTAAAAGTGTGTCAGTGTGTTTTGTGAACTATTTTTTTAACTGTGGAACTACAAGTGCCAGCGGGCCCTTTAATGCCCAGCAGGCTGGGACTTGTGGTTCTCCAAGTCCCAGCTTGCTGGCACTTGTAGTGCCACAGTAAAAAACAATAGTTTAATCTATTTTTTTACACCATAATCAGCCCGATGCCCACCGCCTAGGGGCATCGGGGACAGTACCAGGCTTCAGCCTGGTCAGGTAAGTCCTGGAGGGGGGGGACCCCTTCATTGGGGGGGTCCCCACTCCCCCAGGGCCCCTGGCCAGGCTGACTGGTCGGTAGGGTTAATGTTTTGGCCGCGGGACCTTATATCATGTGTCCCCCGGCTGTGACATTACCCTGCTGGCTGGTTGTGCCTGGGACTGGTTCTTGAAATACGGGGGACCCCTAGTCATTTTGTCCCCCGTATTTTGGGAACCAGCCCCGGACCTGGAGCCTGGGGCTGGTTGTTAAAAATCGGGGAACCCCTATTTGTCGGGTTCCCTGATTTTTAATTACCGGCCCCGGCTCCTTCAGCCTGGTGCTGGTTTCGGCTGTGGGGGGGACCCCACGCCGATTTTTTTTTTTTATTATTTATTTTTCTATTTTTTTTTACACCTTGCAGCCTGCACGGATCTGACTGATCCGTGCAGACTGCCAGAAACATTCGTATTAGCGGCCGTATATATATGGCCAGCTAATACGAATGAATACACCATCGGAGGGTTACAAAGCAGTCGTATCTGACTGCTTTGTAATTTCCCCTCCGGAACACGACTTTGCATACGACTTAAACAGTCGTATGCAACGGGATGCAGTTACGATCCCGGCGGTCGGGATCCCGGCGTTCAGAATCCCGACGCCGGAATCCCGACCGCTGAAATGCCGACACATTCTCCCTCCTGGGGTGTCCACGACACCACCTGGAGGGAGAATAAATTAGTGTGCCGAGCGTAGCGAGGCACCGGGCCCGCTGCGTGGCGAGCGCAGCGAGCCCGCAAGGGGGGGCGATCCACGTCCCCCCCTTGTCGGCATTTCGGCTGTCGGGATTCCGGCGTCGGGATTCTGAACGCCGGGATCCCGAACGCCCAGATTCAATACTGAATCCGTATGCAACCGTAGGGGAAATACCAATACGAAAAACTAGGTTTTCCATATTGGTAAATTTCCCCCTAAATACTTTGTTCTTTACATAGTTGAATGTGCTGACAACAAACTCACACAAAATTATCAATGGAAATCAAATTTATTAACCCATGGAGGTCTGGATTTGAAGGCCCACTCAAAATTAAAGTGGAAAAACACACTACAGGCTGATCCAACTTTGACCCTTAGACCTACATAATCTAATAAATCCATTTATGATCTCTATATGGTGTGAAAGTGTACTATTGAATCCATTATTGCAGTGGTTCCCAAACTGCGCCGTGGCACCCTGGGGTGCCTTGGAGCAGGGGTGCCTCAGGTTGGTGGTCCAGAACAAATTCAAATTGTTTATGGTCAATGTAATAGGCAAAATCAGTGCTTCTGGCTTCAGTTATAAACTATGTGTATAAAGAGAAGTGAATCATTTTCTTCACCACATAACTGGACCTAAGGATGACATTTAGGGCAGTATTCAATATGAAAGTTCTCCGTGCATGGAGAGCGTTTTATTTCGCTCTCCATGCACTCTCCATGTTCCGGAGCCTCCTGCTCCCACTATTCAATGTTTTGAAGACTCGCCGCCACTCGCGGCGAGTCTTAACCCCTGCAACGGACGAGTGTCCGCGGCAGGGAGCTTTCAGGGAGCCGGGACACGGAAGCAGCCAGAGAGATTAAAGTCTCCCTGGTTGCTCCAGAGGACTGTGGAGGGGAGGGGGGCTCTCCGGAACCCAGGCAGCACAGGCTGCCCCCCCCCTATAGCCAGCGGGGGACCCAGTATTCACTGCACCCGTTCGTGCATATTAACGATCGGGTGCAGTGAATATATGAATATCTAATGAGCGGCTCGAGCGCTCTGGCGCCCCCTGCAGGCTGCACTGTGTAAAAAAAAAAAAAATTAATTTATTTTTTTTATTTTTATTAAATATATATTCATGTGCTATAAGCACATGATTTTTTGACACAAAAATTAAAAAAAAAAACCTTTTAGTTTAAAAGTTCACTTTCCAGCTCTCCATCAAAAGATGGAGAATTTCTACACGGAGAGAGACGGCGAAAATCACTTAGAAAGACGGAGAATATTTCACATTGAATAGGGTTGCTCGCTTTTGGAGAGCAAAATGCTCCGTCCAAGGCGAACAAAGCACAAATTCTCCACAAAACACGGAGAACTTTTCTCATTGAATACTGCCCTTAAGCACAACTTATTTAATACTAGCTGACCCGCCCGGCGTTGCCCGGGAAACCCTTGGGGTTTCTTTATTTTCAAAATTGCTGAGAAATGTCATCTTACAATATGCTGTGCCAAAAACCTAAGATTGTAATTTGTTATAGATTCCACCATAATGTTAGAATGTGTTTGCATTGATACTCCATGACGGCAATGAAATCAGGTGTGGTGTTGTTCTTTGAAACACAACGCTCCTGAGTTGATAACTTGTATGTGTTGATGAATTCCACATCCACTCCTGAGATTTAGCACCTACTGTATGACATATCCTCCAACATCTGAGGGTCAGAAATCGGTACAAAATCAGAAAGGGACGTGGCCACACCTCCATTTCTATACTTTCAAATTGTACAGTTTCTAGGGTGTGTAATTACAGGCGCTGAGTGCGAAGGGACCGGGGTGGGCGTTACTTACCCCGCCATAATGAATTAAAAATTCACTGCTCCCTGCCACTGCCACTCCCCTCACCGAACCTGCAGCAGTCTCTGAGGTCTGGGGATCTGTAAAGCACATGCACCGGGCATCTCTACCAAACAGTGGGGCAGCCCCTGAGTGTGGGAGCAGGTCCACGGGCCTGGCCACATGATGTCATGACGCGCCGCACGCTACCCGCACCACTGTAATGCCCCACTGGGAATGGGTGCAATGGGCCAAATTCTTCCCTACACCCGCCGAGCCAATCCACTGATCCAGCCATCACAATCATCAATGGGTGCATTGATAAGTTTTGAGTGTAAGAAGTTGAAGAATAAGACTGAGAAAAAGAATTGCCATGTTACAAAGTGTACAATTTACTCAATAAATTGTGAAAAAATGTAAGTGTACATAGAAGTACAATCAAGAAATGAAAGTAGGATTAAAAAATAAGTTCTGATTCAAACTGATAATTGTTTGGATGGGGTGGGTTGTGAAACAAATCTATAGGTGGGGGTATGGATATTGTGGGCATAATTGGTGTTTGTTACACCTACATGGGGCCCTCAATTGATGGGATTTTCACTACAGTGTCACGGTCACATTGTCACCATAGGGGGATTCCCAATTGGGGTCCATGTGGTCTTTTAGGGACCCTTTACAATCCTGTAGGTCTCTTCTCCTTGAGCTTACGGTCTCCCTTAATGATAGTCAATCACTGAGGGAGACCATAGGCTCCAGGAGAAGAGACCAACGGAATTGTAAAGGGGTCCCTAAAAGACCACCTGAACCCCAATTGGAAATCCCCCTACGGTGACACTGTAGTGAAAATTTCTCATCATCTGGGTACCCCCTGTAGGTGTACCAAACACCAATTATGCCCACAATATCCATACCCCCTCCACCTATAGATTTGTTCAGTTTGAATCATAATTTATTTTTTAATCCTACTTTCATTTCTTGATTGTACTTCTATGAACACATATTTTTTTCACGATGTATTGAGTAAATTGTACACTATAACATGACAAATCTTCATCTCAGTCTTATTCTTCAACTTCTTACACTCATAACATTCAAACAAATGCATGCAGCGCTCATGCCCATCAACCAAACATTATCTATGAACCAAAAGAGTCTGGGAAACCCTTAAGGCAGAGCAGTGCCTGATATCCAACTGACTAACAGGGTGAGTGCAGTGTACCCACTTTGTATTGATCAATGGGTGCATTGGCCAGGACAAAGATTTCTCAGTGCAACTGGAGGACTGGAGAGACGGATATTGGGAACAAAGTAGAAATGGTACATTAGGTACAGTTTTTATTTGCCGGTACAGACTGTTAAATAAACGGCAAATTATTTTTTATGTGTTCTGTGTGTTTGTGTGTGTTGTACTGTTTTTGTGTGTGTGTTGTAATGTATGTGGTTTTGTGTGTTATATTGTATGTACCTGTCCAATGTGTAAGTGTGTGAGGTGTGCTATGTATATACAGTATGTGTGTGTTGTGTCTTTGTGTATCTGTGCAAAGTTTAAATGTGTGTTTTGTGTGTGTTGTACTGTTTTTTGGGTGTGTGTGGTGAATGTGGGTGTGTGTTGTGCTGTTAGAGGTATGTTATGTGTGTATATCTGTGCAATGTTAAAGTGTGTGTTCTGTGTATTGTACTGTTTTTGGGTGTGTGTTGTAGTGAATGTTGGTGTGTGTTGTACTGTGAGTTGTGTGTTATGTGTGTGTGTGTGTGTTGTGTGTATATCTGCCGAATGTGTAAGTTTGTGAGGTGCGCTACGTATAAATGTGTGTGTAGTGTGCTGTGCATATCCTGGCAATGTTTAAGTGTGTGTGTTCTCAGTGGCGTAGCTTGGTTTGGGGCGCCCCCCCGCCGTTAATGGGGGGGCGCCCCCCCTCCCCGCCAGCCTCCCCACCCCCGCCGTTAATGGGGGGGCGCCTCCCCCCTCCCCACCCCAGCCGCCGGTGCCACCCCCCCCCCCCCATCGCCTGTCTGCGCGTCCCGGCTCCCCTCCTGGCTTCAATTAATAAATCTATGCAGACGGACCACGATAAAATGGCCGCCCCCATACCGCAAACAGTTTCAGAGAACTGTCTGCTTTATGGGGCGGCCATTTTATCGCGGTCCGTCTCCATAGAATTGATTGAAGCCAGGAGTTGTGTGTTTGTTGTACTGTTTTTGGGTGTGTGTTGTAGTGCGTATGGATTTGTATTATACTGCATGCGGTGTGTTTCCAGCGATTTCAGCCCCTATCTCCCCTGTGTGTGAGGTGCTCTACGTAAGTGTGTGAGGTGCTCTACGTAGAAATGTGTGTGTTGTGTGCTATGTGTGCGTATGTGCATAGGCGTGCGCAGCACATTTTATTAGGGGGTGCACTGTCAAAGTGGTGTGCCTAGCACCACCTATTGGGCGTGTCTAACACCGCCATTGGGTCTGTCTAACACCGCCAATCAGGCGTGCACTCACTACAATATAAAACGTCTGTCAGCCGCACCATTATATCCGGCCTATTTCAGTTTTAATATTCTAATTACTCTGTGTAATTGCAAGTAAAGTCAAAATCATATCTGGATGACACAGATACAGTATGTAGTGATACTGTATGACAATGGTGTAATACCATTAATAATGCGAAACACACATAATTGATTGATGGGCGCTTATTTTAATGGAATACAGGTCTAAAAAGCAAAAGTCTTTGGTAAAAGGTGTTGCTGGTATTACTAGCAGCAATAAGTGTGGGGGTGGGGGCACAGCATTAGGGGGTGCCTGTGCACCCTAAACACTCAATGTGCGCACACCTATGCGTATGTGGTGTACTGTGTGTGTGTGTGTGTGTGTGTGTGTGTGTGTGCGTGTACAATGTGTACGTGTGTGTGTGTGTGTGTGTGTGTGTTATGTGTGGTCTATGTATATCCTCAATTATTTCCTAATTGTTTAAAGCCTTCACCATAATGTTAGAATGTGTCTGTCATACTCAATGACAGCAATGAAATCAGGTGTGGAGTTGTTCCTTCGTCCACGGTTCCCCAGATCGTCGATCTTTTCCCCAGATCGTCAATGAAGGAAAATTAAAACTTGGTGTTTTTTAAAATTCTAAGTGAAATTTCCCAAAAACGGCTTCGAGGTGCACACCAACAGGTCCAGAGGTATCTTGTTGCCAAATTTGGTGTCTCTGAGTGCCACGGTGTGTCCGCAATGCGACGGACACGCACACACGCACACAGACTCTTTAACTTATTATATAGATTTTTTTTTTTTTTTATTCTTGCTAACAAACTTCTGGCCTTTTGGTCTGAAAATTATTCTGATACTCTAGGGTGCCGTGATTCAAAAAAGTTTGGGAACCACTGCATTATTGAGTTACATTTTGTGTTTGTTTTCTGTTTTGCAACATTATATCAGTTGTATTGTATTGATGGGATTACCATGAGACTGTAGAAAAAGCAATGCACTCTGTAGATTTTATGTATATACTGTATTATAAGTATTCATTTGTTTCTTTTTTACGGTGATTGTTTACATTCTGACATCAGAGGAGGCAGCAGAGGTGCCACTGATGTATTCACCCCTACTTGTAACAGAGCATGAGGTAATTTCAGCACCGACATATAGCGTGTATCAGTAGCATTTCAGGTTGTTCCTGAAGACAATTAAATTTGAAACTTTGAAACACAACCTGGTTGTTGGGATTTCTTTATATACCTCTTGAAGAGGACCGAGAGTGCCGCCGGCATCATCCCATATACATACCTACGTTGGAGAAGGCACCCGGTGCATTACTGTCGCTAAGCAAGTACCTTGAGTGCCGAGCTTTATCAAGGTGCCTAAGGGCTCAGGAACGTTGGTGATTCAAGTTTCCACAGTGTAGTTTATTTATCCACTGCTCTATCGGAGGGCACCGAGTTCCAGCATTTACCATATACTGAATTGGACATTTAGGAGTGCTTCCACCCCAGGACTATGTATAGGATGCAGTCAAAATCCCAACGGTTTAAAATCCCGACAGGGTCAAAATCCCGAATGGGTCATAATACCGTCAAGGATAAAATCCCGACATTTAAAATCCCGACAAGGTCAAAATCCCGACATATAGAATGTACAGGTGAAACAGTCAACATGACTTTGTGTCGACAGGTCGCGAGGTCAACATAGTTTTTTTCACTGTTTTTTTGACCCGACATGTGCGGACAGACGGTATTTCATGCCCTACCATCCACTAGGGCATGGTGGGAGAATAAAATAGTGTGCTGAGCGCAGCGAGGCACCGTGCCCGAAGCATTGCGAGCAAAGCAAGCGATGCGGGGGGCTGCGGTTCACTTCCAACTGTGTCCATGTCGACCGTGTCGACATGCAGGTAAAAAACTGTGAAAAAAACCATGTCGACCTTGCGACCTGTTGACACAAAGTCATGTTGACTGTTTCACCTGTACATTGTATACGTCGGGATTTTGACCTTGTCAGGATTTTGTCATTGCCGGTATTATATATATATATATATATATATATATATATATATATATATATATATATATATATATATATATATATATATAATGGTGCATGGGGCAAGGCAGCAATTTGGTGCCCCCCCCCCAAAAAAAAAAAAACACCACTACAACTATAGACTTTGCCTTAGAAACCTATGTCTGATTTACTGTACTCTGTAATTAAAAGCCTATTGCTGATTTACACTGTAAAAAAAATCCTATTTATGGTTTACAATGTATATCCAATGTAATTTATCAGTGGCAATGAGATATGAGAATGGGATAAGGAGTCTCTGATGCTGGGACAGTACTGCACTTTCGCTACCTCCAACTTGGTCCAATGCTAAAGCAGCTCTTGCCCTTAGTTCCTCCACAGGATGTCCGGGACCACCGTGCGGCTGTGTGAGTGTGCACACTGCCGGGGAGCCACTTGTTGTATCTTGTGAGGAGCATGTCAGACACCAGGGTGGCTCAGCAGAATAATAGAAAGCTGTGATGCGGCCGTCGGGGATGAGCTTGTAAAGCTTGGCGTGAGAGATGTTCGGTGGGAGGGATGTTCGCCACACAAACAATAAGTGCAGTATTTATATCAAATTCTACTGTCAATGGCTTTGCCCCCCTATTGAGCGCCCAGGGCGCGTAACTTCTCCTAGCCCCCCCCCCCATGTACATGCTGATAACAAATACATATCAATAAATTACATGTAATGGTACTTACAGTACAGTAGAAACCATAGGTTTTACAGGTATCTAGAATGCATGGTTGCCTACCCTCCCGGAATGGCCGGGAGGGTCCTGGAAATTGGGCCCCCCTCCCGGACCCCATGGAAAGGTAGGATAGCTTCCCTGAATTGTGCCTCCCCTCACGACCCCCCCCCCCCCCCACCTGCCCCCCATCGGCGGGGGTCCATAGGACCAAATTACGTAGCCCCATCCCCTTCTGTGCAATGCCTGAAATACCGGCATTGCTACAAGGATGGCAACTTACTGGCCACACCCCCCAAAAGCATTATACCTTTCTAGCACCACCCCTGCTCTGCTCCTTTCCTACCCAGGCTGCCTCGGCCCCCCTGCCTCAAAAGAACTCCCGGAGAGGGCAGCCCAAAGGCAGGCAACCCTGATCTAGATGATAGTTCATAAGTGTCTAGGTCATGGGTCTTCAAACTGTGGCCCTCCAGATGTTGTGAAACTACATGTTCCAACATGCATTGTCACATTTTTTCCTATAAGAGCATGCCAAAACTGTCAGGGCATGCTGGAAAATGTAGTTCCACAACATCTGGAGGGCCACAGTTTGAAGACCCATGGTCTAGGTTGACAGCCAATAGGTCGAAACCATTTAGTCATCATTAGGTCGACATTGACAAAAGGTCCACAAATGTAAAATGTGGAAATGCTGATGGTTGAGACGCGAAAAGGTCAACATTAGTTTTTCACAATTTTTTTCTTTTTTTGAACTTTTTCATGTTTATGATCCACATGGGGTCGGTGCTAGGGTGTTTGGCACCCCCCTGCAAACTATAAATTTGGCACACTGAAAAAAAGGGTGTACAGTTTAATGCCCGTAGTAGTATTGCCTCATACACATAATAATGTGCCCAGTATCAGCTGTGCCATAACTAGATATTTTGTTGCCCTGTGCCAGAAAAGGAATTGGTGCACACACACAGGCAACATATGGACAGTGCGCGCCGTAGATGCACGCCAAACATTTAGCACTGTAATGCCCCTTACGCATTATGCCACACACCATAATGCCCATTACAAATGATGCCACACAATGTAATGTTTATTGCACTTTACAGAATAATGTGTAATTCCCTTTACACATTATATAACACACTGTAATTCCCATTACACCATGTAATGGCCATTGCACATTATGCCACACTGTAATGTCCATTACACATTATGCCACACATCGTTATGCTTGTTACACATTATACCACAGCTGTAATGCATATTACATATTATTCAACATAAGTGCCACTTACCTACATGCTCCTTGCCAGGAGTTACATGCACATTACTGGCTGTTCCGCTCGCCTGGTCCCACCCTGTGATGTGCCTACAACATTTTGCAGACACGTTACTGAGATGCGACTGGTTTGCTACACAGTGAAATGTTTGTGCAGTATCAGCTGTAGCCTGGCTGAGCAGCCTAGCTGTGAAGCCAGAAGCAGGCCGGCCATGTTTTTGCTTGTGTGTGATGTCACCCAGCCGTCAAAGCCATCCCCTGAAATGCATGCATTGTCTCGACTGTTTGCATGAAATGCTGGGCCATGTCACCATCCACCCTCCCTGCCGCCTATGGCATGTTGCGGGGGCAATCGATTCAGCATTTCATGCGAGCGGTCCAGACAATGCAGGCATGTCAGGGGGAGGGCTTCGATGACTGGGTGACATCATACACAACCCAACTATAGGTAAATCTAGAAATATGGCAATGGGTGGTCCCCAAGCCAGGCAGCAAAAAGGGGGCATGGCCTCATGGAAAGGAGGCATGTCATCACAAAAAGGGGTGTGGTATTACATATACCATAATGCTCATTACATAATGCCCATTACACTTTTAGCAAACTCTGTAATACCCATTACAAATAAGGCCACACACCATAATGCCCATTACACATTGTGCCACACATCATGATGTCCATTACATACTATATAACAATCCGTAATGCCAATTACATATTTGATACATAAGCATAGGCGAATCTAGGGGGTGGTCCGGGGGTGCACAGGACCACCCATTAGCCCATTTTGTAGCTGAGGAATGTGGCTTTCCAACGAGTCCAGCCCCGTGTCTCTAGCCCCCTGGGAACCTGGAGATACTGCCAGGCAAAGCTGGAACGTTTTCCCTATAGGATAACATGGGACCCGCTAATTCCGACCCCTACCCAGTTCAACGTCTGCCAGTTCCCCCTTTGGCTTTACTGAAGCTCGAGGTAGATCTCAGTCGAACCCAAATCGCTGGGCCTTCAATCTGATACCAGGCTGGATCCATATGGGAAGATTTCTCTGGAACCAAACAGCCCAGTTTCACGGGACCAAAATCATTCGAAGCCAGCTCAAAAGTTCTTCAATATGATACTGCTCTCATGTAAATGGGTCAGTTGGTTCGGAAGATATAGCTGGTTGGTTAAAGGGGGGTAGGGAGAGGGGAGTGGTTGTCTCTCCCCTCACACCAGAAAATGCAGGGACTAGGCTGGTGTCTAAGGGGTCAGCCTGGGAATGTCCCTGCATGATCCTGGGACCATATTCCCGGGTAAATCTCTGAATTTTCTGTTGTGAAAGGGGTATTATTTCAAACAGCCATGACCTGCAATGCTCTGAATATAGCCTGGCAGCCCAGCTGTCAATGACTGTCACCCCTGCAGCTTCCGCTCCATTTCTTCTCCCCGCTTTCACCTCAGCCTGCCCCCGATTTAATCATGTGGTGCTGGCGCCCGGCGTGCTACCCCGACATCATGCACAACAACAGCACAATATTTCAAATGTCCACTCGGCTAGAGGGGACACCAGGAGGGGAGTGGGAGCATGCTCTGCGCTGTGCTGCACTCTGCTCCTCTCCCCATAGAAGCAGCTGCACCGCTGTCCATCTCTCCCTGCAGCAGCAGCGAAGGCTCATGTAAAAATTTACAGTAAGTGGCACTTTTGGGGGCATTGCTTAAGGGACGCTACAAGTGGCGGTATGTGGGGGCATTATGCATAATGTGTGGCTTAAGGTGTAAGGGGCATTACGGTGTGCAGCATCATGTGTAAGGGGCATTATGTGTGCAGCATCATGTGTAAGGGGCATTATGTGTGCAGCATCATGTGTAATGGGTACTATGGTGCGCGGCATCATGTGTAATGGGTACTATGGTGTGCGGCATCATGTGTAATGGGTACTATGGGTGTGCGGCATCATGTGTAATGGGTACTATGGTGTGCGGCATCATGTGTAATGGGTACAATGGTGCCATCAAGCAAGAACCCCCTAGCAATGAGCACGTAGGTAAGCAGCACTTATGTGGCAAATATGTAATGGGCATTACGGTTTGTTATATATTATGTAATGGGCATCATGATGTGTGCCACACTGTGTAATGGGCATCATGATGTGTGCCACAATGTGTAATGGGCATTATGGTGTGTGGCCTTATGTGTAATTGGCATTACGGCGTGTGGCTTTATGTGTAATGGGTATTACGGAGTTTGCTAAAATGTGTAATGGGCATTACTGTGTATGGTGTAAATTGTAATACCACACCCCTTGTTGTAATGCCACGCCTCCTTCCCATGAGGCCACACCCCCTTTTTACCACGCGGCTACGCCGCGCAAACGTCCCCCTGCTGTTATGTCTAGATCTGGGACCACCCATTACCATAATTCTAGATTCGCCTATGCACATAAGTGCCGCTTACCTACATGCTCATTGCAAGGGGGTTCTTGCTTGATGCCAGGGGCTTCATACTCGATACCAGGGGCTTCATGCTTGATGCTAAGGGGGTATCATTCTCATTGCCAAGGGGGAATACATGCTTGTTGCCAACAGGGAGTTGTTAAATGCTCATTGCAAAGGGGGAGTGAAATTGCTTGTTGCCAAGTGGGGGGATTGCTCATTGCTGAGGGGGAATACATGCTTGTTGCCTAGAGGTAGTGAATTGTTCGTAGAAAAGGCGGAGTGAATTTGCTCATTGTGGGGGGGGATTGCTCGTTGCCAAGGAGGAGGGGGATTGCTCATTGCCAGAGGGGAGTGAAATTGCTCGTTGCCAAGGGGGGAGGGAATTGCTCATTGCCAAGGGGGAGGGAATTGCTCATTGCCAAGGGGGAGCGAATTGCTCATTGCCAAGGGGGAGGGAATTGCTCGTTGCCAAGGGGGAGTGACACCAGACGTACACAATTTAAAGAAATGACAGCCAGGCAGAAAGAGCTGTGTGCTGCCTGGCTGTATAGTCTAAGCAAAGCAGCAGGTCCATCGATATCTTCAATGCTCCCGCTGGACTGCGGCAGCCAATCAGGAGCAGCGTTGGTGGAATTGGTGGCCAAATCTGATTGGCTGCCTGACCACGAGCTTCTATTGGCTCGCGGTCCAGCGGGAGCATTGATGGTATCGATGGAGCTGTTGCTTTGCTTAGACAGTGACTATACAGCCGGGCAGTGCACAGCTCTGCAATCCCTCCTCTATCTACATAGGCATTACACCCCTTTCCTGACTGAGGGTGAAAGGAGGGGAGAGAAGGAAGAGATGGACAAAGAGGGGAGGAAATAGAGGCGACGGGGTGTTGAGGACTGGCACTGCACATTGAAAAGAGGTAAGGAAGGGGAGGCGGTGCTGCTGCCTGTTCATCATTTGATTGACAGGCGCAGAGAGGAAAGGGTAGGTGGTGGATCCGGACATTCTTCCAGAGGCACACAGTGAGTGAGGGGATGGGGAGCTGCTCTTCAGGCTGCTGGTGCCGCTCCCTGCCTGTCATAATATTTGATAGGCTGCGGCAGCCGCCCAGGAGCTGACTAGCCAGCAGTCGGCAGTAGCCATCAAAATTAATTATAAAATTTGGCATGGCACTGCGCAGGAGATGTACGGAGCCAGGGCAGGGGGAAACAATCAGGCACCGCTGTTTGTTATTACAATTGTCCTTCTTTCGTTTCGTTGAGGAAGAGGGGACAGGAGGAGGACTTTGAGGACGGACAGTGTGAGTTGTTTGTACTGCTGACTGCGCACAGTGCAGCGGGGTGCAGGGAGCAGCTCTTCATGCTGCCGCCCACTGTCAGACAGGCGCTGCGGCATGCAGGCAGTGTCAGTGAGGAAGCTTTAGTAGAGCAGGGAGAGAGCGCCTTTTTAGCATGGCGTCTCCCTGCTTTGCAGGAGCTGCTGAGCGGTTAGCGCCGGCCCTGTCCACATGCACTGCAATTGGGAACAGCAAAGTGCCTGGAGCATGGTAAGTAAGGGTACAAGGTAAACTATTTGGAGCTCCATGTTGAAAGACGTCGACATTGACCGCTAAAAATGTGAACCTTTTGCTTTTGTCAATATCTGCCTTTTCCTGGCTGACTTTTTTCATGTTGAACTTAGGTCCTGGTCCGACCCCCTCCCCACACCCTCCCGGGCAGCAGCAGCATGAGTTCTCACGCTGCCAGTGTTACAGTGTGAGACGCTCATGCTGAGCCTGCCAGCACAGCACATGCTGTAGGCGTGTGCTGCTGAGCAGGGGAAAGGGGGATGATAGCCCCCTCGACTGGTTAGGGGTACACCTAGCGTTTCTATGGGCCCTTCCACCACGCCCACAAAATGCAGGGTTACCCTGTTACCGCCCCCTGCCTGTCCATTACGCAAATTCAT
The DNA here is from genome assembly GCF_055691185.1 of Crinia signifera. NCBI lineage: Eukaryota > Metazoa > Chordata > Amphibia > Anura > Myobatrachidae > Crinia > Crinia signifera. The sequence continues at coordinate 258,981,028 of NC_139219.1, forward strand.
CGGCGAATGTATAACTCGCCGAAGGCGTTCACTCCGGGGGTGTGCACCTTTTTGCGGTTTTGGTTTTGGTCATGGATCTGTATCTGCCTCCGGTTTTGGATCTGTATTCGATTTTGCCAAAACCGCCCTTTTTGGTTTTGGTATTGGTTTTGGTTTTGTATTTTTTTTTTTTTTTTAAACTCATAAAAACAGCTAAAATCAAAGAATTTTTTTTTTTTTTTGCTCCTACGCTATTTTTAACCTCAATAACATTAATTTCCACTCATTTCCAGTCTATTCTGAACACCTCACAATATTGTTTTTAGGGCAAAAGGTTGCACCGAGGTAGGTGGATAACTATGCTAAGCCACACAAGTGTGCGGCACAAGCAAGTGGCTCATCTAGGAGTGGCACTGTAGTGGCAGACAGGATGGCAGTTTGAAAAACCAGGCCCCAATAGGACCCCTATCTGGCTTGATCGTGTTTATGATGTGCAGCCGAGGAGCATTGGGCGTTTTGTGCAGCACTGACTTGTTCTGCAAGTGTGTAACTGTTTTTATCAGTTTAATATCTAATAAGACCACTTTCTGGCTTGATTGTGTTGTTTACCACCAGCCGAGGAGCAGTGGGCGATTCGACAGCATTCTGCAGGCAGTGGCAGAAAGTAACGCTCCTGTCACTTATGCGGTCTTCTGACGGCATCTGGTTGTGTGATGCAGGGTGAGAGCTGCAGTACCATATAAACAGGTGGGGTACGGACAGCAGTCACAGTACTGTATAAACAGATGGGGTACGGACAGCAGTCACAATACCTTATGAACAGATGGAGTACCAGCAGTCACAGTATCATATAAAAAGATGGGGTACGGACAGCAACCACAGTACCGTGTAAACAGATGGGGTACAGACAGCATTCACAGTACCGTATAAACAGATGGGGTATGGACAACAGTCACAGTACCGTATAAACAGATGGGGTACGGACATCAGTCACAGTACCTTATAAACAGATGGGGTACGGACAGCAGTTACAATACCTTATGAACAGATGGAGTACCAGCAGTCACAGTATCATATAAAAAGATGGGGTACGGACAGCAGCCACAGTACCATATAAAAAGATGGAGTATGGACAGCAGCCACAGTACCGTATAAACAGATGGGGTACAGACAGCAGTCACAGTACCGTATAAACAGATGGGGTATGGACAGCAGTCATAGTACCTTATAAACAGCTGGGGTACGGACAGCTCTCACAGTACCTTATAAACACATGGGGTATGGACAGCAGTCCCAGTACCTTATGAACAGATGGAATACCAGCAGTCACAGTATCGTATAAAAAGATGGGGTACGGACAGCAGCCACAGTACCGTATAAACAGATGGGATACGGACAGCAGTCACAGTACCTTATGAACAGATGGAGTACCAGCAGTCACAGTATCATATAAAAAGATGGGGTACGGACAGCAGCCACAGTACCGTATAAACAGATGGGGTATGAACAGCAGTCACAGTACCTTATGAACAGATGGAGTACCAGCAGTCACAGTATCATATAAAAAGATGGAGTATGGACAGCAGTCACAGTACCGTATAAACAGATGGGGTACGGACAGCTGTCACAGTACCTTATAAACAGATGGTATGGAGCTACGGAGAGCAGTCACAGCACGTCGGACAGAGACATTTTTTTTTTTAACTTTTAATAATTATATTTATTTAAAAAACAGTGGGGTACGGCCTGGGGTCACAGCAGTACCTTATAAACTGGTACGGAGCTGCGGACAGCAGTCACAGTACCGTATAAACAGATGGGGTACCAGCAGTCACAGTAACGTATAACAGAGGTACAGAGCTATAGACGGCAGTCACAGTATCGGCATATATTGTACTACACACAGTGGATGTACAGTATGCAGTGCACTGCACACACTGGGTTATGTGGCGTTATACACTTTAAAACAATACTGCTGGTGGTGCTACTAAACTTAAATAAAATTAAAACTTGTGGCCACTGCCTAAAGTGCCTTTGAAACAAAGCTGGTGCCCACTGCCTATGAAACAAAGCTGCCCACTGACTTTGAAACAAAGCTGGTGCCTCTGCCCACTGCCAGTGCCTTTAAAACAAAGCTGGTGCCCACTGCCTATGAAACAACAAAGCTTTTGCCTCTGCCCACTGCCTATGAAACAAAGCTGGTGCCTTTGCCCACTGCCAGTGCCTTTAAAACAAAGGTGCCCACTGCCTATGAAACAACAAAGCTGCCCACTGTAATGCTGCACTAAAGCTGCCCACTATCGCTCAGAGCTGCCCATTGTAGTTTTACTTTTTTTTTTTAAGTAAACTTGTTTGACTTTGCACTGAGCACACCAGCGGAGCGTGCTGTTTCCCCATCTCTGGATCCCAGATAATGGCGATGAACCATGGGCTCGGCGCCTTATATGGAATCCAGGTCTCGTGAGAATCCGACGGCGGGAAGGCGCCGTTCGGCCTCACTTTGGGATCCGAGTCTGGCGGGAATTGCCGAGCCTCACCTCGGTCATACTCGGATCCCCAAGTTCGTAGCGGTTCGTATTCTTCAGAATCCGGACCGCACATCTCTAGTGCACATGCGCACAATCGGGCACAGGGTAAATTTAGACTTGTGTGAACAGGCCTGAATCGCCCCATGTTTCGGTCTGGTTCATGGCCCAGTGTAGCACTGTATTGTGAGGGTGTGCATCTCCACTAGTTTCCAGGGCTCCTGTATGTCCTCCTGTGTGTTTCCTCATGCAGCATTACCAAAGCTACAGAATGACTTCAACTTAATTAAAGTTTATTGCTCTAGAATGTTGGTCAGAGTAAAGGTTTATGTGTCTGTTAAATGACCCTAAAGATGTCAAAACGAATCGAATTTACTACAGTACCATGTATCTGAAATGCTCTAAGCTGAACTAATTTAACTACAAAATAATCCAATTTAGTCAGTGATTTTTAGTTTAGTTTTTGCTTATTAAAAGGGGGTCAGAAATGATTAAGAAATCTTAGAAGAGGTAAATCATTGTAAAGGACAATTATCTGTAACTGGGATCATGTCGTTCTGAAAGTGAGAAGTCTGAGATATATCTCTTGGGTAGAGCTGCAGTTATTGAATGCGGACATGGATTTCTGCAACTGTCAAAAGGTCGTGCTAATATTTAACAAGCGTTTGGACATCTACAATGTAGACAGAACATTTTAATAGTTTTATATTTATGTTCATACTGAATTTATCTCGCCAAGTGTTTTTTTTTTAACTAGTTTAACTATTTCACCGCCAGAGGTCTACAGACGTTTTATACCTCAGGTGACCTTAGCCATGTTTTTGTATGCACCAAGGAAACCTCTAGATAACAAAATTTATTGCAGCAGTTTCAGACCATAGACTTGCTGGAAGTACTGTAGATGTCCTCCTAATAGATGTAAAACTAGTGTAGATGACATTGTTATCCTTACTATGGCCCTTATTCTGATTGAGTCAGATGGCTCTGAATGCGGACGGATGGCCGACGGTTGGTGTTTGCGCATGTGCAGAGGCGTATCTGCGCATGTGCAAACGCCGTGCACATCCGAATACGACGTGAATTCTGTACAGAAAATGATGGTACGGAACCATCCGAGCAGGGGGTGGAGAGGGGCGTGAAGGGCTGTTTGGGCTCATTACCATATGCGTACGCCCCGCATTTCATGGGAGTTCCCATGAAAACGCTGGGCATACGTATGGTAATACGGCCGTGACGCATGTGTGGGGGGCGGACAGCTGACATAGCCGGATGCCAGCTGCCCGCCCATATCCCTGCTTTTGCACGGAGAAATGTCTGAGTGGTCTGGAGCACTCGGTGCTGCCTGACCACTCGGCCCCGCATTCGATGGTCGGCGACCATCGAATGATGGGGGAGGTTCCCACAGATGGAGGAGGAGGTGTTCACATGAAAAATCCACTCGCGGTCCAATCGGTCGGCGTCTTACGCATTCGGACGGTGTGAGTGATCTGTACAGAAGGAGGGGCTAAGAACAGTCGGTTCCAGTCCGAAAATACGCATCCGACCAATTCAACTAGAATAAGGGCCTATGTACCTGGGAATATTGGTCGAATATACTTTTTCCAGTGTTGTTTACAGTGGCAGCCCATACCTGTTCTGGGGAGGGGTGCTGCCCCCAGCCCCATCCACAGCCGTGATGCGGGAACACCCCCCCCCCCCTCTGTTGCCAACACCACTGTTCCCGGTCCCTGCTGCAGAAAGTACCCGGTGCCTCTGCAATGATCACAGGTGCCTGGATTTGCGCATGCGCAGTACAAACATCTGTACTGCACATGTGTCCAGCTTCTATGGGCTGTTTGGGCAGCCTGTATAATATAGATGACAGGGACCGGGACCATTGCGTGCGCAGTACTGATATAAGTTCGGGATGGAGTACGGCAGCCGGCAGAAAGGTGTCCCGAAGGGAGGGAACACGACCCAATGGGACTGCCTTGGTGACTGGCAGGTCGGACTTCCGACAGGAAGTCACTGCCAGTCACAGTGAAGCCAGTGTAGTGTAGTGTAGTATCTGCAGTATATGTAATTAAACACATTATGATATACAACATGCGTAAATTAAAAGTGTAAAGAGGGTAGCATATATATCACAAGGCTAATATTAAACTTTTCTCTAAACAATGAATAATACAGATATGTATAATTAATATGGAAAACAAATATGGTGTAGTAGTCCAAACAAACACAAAGTCTATATATATATGGGGGTTCCCACGGAAACAAACAAATTGGTATATTCTTCTATGTAACCCGCGTGAAAGTAGTGGGTCTCTTTTATGGGATCACCTCGTGTCTCGACAGAATATTATGATCTCTTACACTCTGCTTACATAAACAGGGTTAGGACCCCATTTATAAAGCTTTCTTTTAGGGAATCTCTTTGTGTCAATCAGGTAAGGGATGCTTACTTGTAGCTTTCATGTAAAGGGATGGTGAGACTCGCATCAAGGTTTTCTTGCATAAACGTCTCTTCAACTCCATTCAGTAAAAAATTTTCTTTTTATTATAAAAATAACATAAAAACCGGTGCCAGATGAAATACAAAACCAGAAAACCAAAGCGGCCAAAAAATAGTGGCACCCCACCAACGCGTTTCGACCTTAGGACAGTCTTTTTCAAGGTGGCGCCACTTGTATTCCTCTGTGGGTTTATATACCCTTAGGAGGAATACAAGGATGTCTGTCTGTTACCGAGTCGCCCTATATACCAGCAAACCGTGTGCTTCTCGGGTTTCCATCGGGTTTTCTGGTTTTGTATTTCATCTGGCACCAGTTTTTATGTTATTTTTAAAATAAAAAGAAAACTTTTTTACTGAATGGAGTTGAAGACACGTTTGTGCAAAGTAACCTTGATGCGAGTCTCACCATCCCTTTACATGTAAGCTACAAGTAAGCATCCCTTACCTGATTGACACAAAGAGAGTCCCTAAAAGAAACTTATGGGGTCCTAACGCTGTTTATGTAAGCAGAGTGTAAGAGATCATAATATTCTGTCGAGATACGAGGTGATCCCATAAAAGAGACCCACTACATTCACGCGGGTTACATAGAATAATATACCAATTAGTTTGACTCCGTGGGAACCCCCATCTATATATATAGACTTTGTGTTTGTTTGGACTACTACACCATATTTGTTTTCCATTTTTATTTACATGTTACCGTATGAAATAATTTCGGGAAAGAAACAGTCCGGGATCCGCATCTGGTAAAATATACCCTTTTTGTTTGGGAATACTACCCACAGTAGAGCGCTGTCCTCCTAAAATATCTTGTATTATATATGCTTTTGCTTCACCAGGTTGATAACTTCTGGTAGAGGAGGCTAGCAGCACTTTAAATTGAGCACTAGAAACTCAATCCACCCACCTGTATATGTATAATTAATGGCACTTAACACATTGGGTGACTAGAAACTCAATCCACCCACCTGTATATGTATAATTAATGGCCCCGTACACATTGGGTGACTTTCATGTGAAAGCCACTCAGTTTTCTCATCTGAGGGGCTTTCAACATAAAAGCCGCCCTGCGTGTACGGGGCAGTGGGGAGCACTGCTGCACGCTCCCGCATCATCGCTGCTGGCCACCGCTCATCTGCTGGTATTACCAGCAGATGAGCGGTGGAGAGGATGGCTTTCCATTGCCTCCTGCGATGGAAAGCCGTCCACCCCTGGGGAAATGGCTGGGCAGGGGGAAAAACGCTCAGTGTGTATGCACCTCAAGGGACACGTTTATAAACATTTGATATTAATGCCAGCTTTTGCTGACTTTATTTGAAATCAAGCAAAGGCTAATTACCAGGTTATATATACTGTATATAGCAATATTCAGAACACAAAGCAAGTACCTAAAGTAATATAATACTGTTTGTCACATATATTAATATAATCTATTTCTATAATTGTTTTATTATATTTGGCATTATGGAAAAATGCAAATATTCATATACTATATAATAAAAGGCTTATGCTGCTCCTCACCTCTGGGTGTTGTGAGCGCCAGCAGGCACTAAATGGCAATTCAAGTGTTTTTCTTTCTTTGGGCACAAACTGGTGGAGGAAGTATGGTGGAGCATACTGGTGGAGGAAGTATGGTGGAGCATACTGGTGGAGGAAGTATGGTGGAGCATACTGGTGGAGGAAGTATGGTGGAGCATACTGGTGGAGGAAGTATGGTGGAGCATACTGGTGGAGGAAGTATGGTTGAGCATACTGGTGGAGGAAGTATGGTGGAGCATACTGGTGGAGGAGGTATGCTTGCTCATGCTGGAGTTGCACACCCGAAATTTTGGGGCATGGCCTAGCGACCAGGGGCGTAGTCTATGCCCGCGCTACTCCTACAAGGCCACGTCCTCATTTTCGCCGCTGTGGGGGCATGGCCAGCTCTCGAAACTGCTGGCCCCAAGTGGGATGCGGGATGTCCCAAAAAAAGTGATGGTCCCGCAAAAAAATCGGAACAGTGGGAGGTATGCTATTATGTTCTTCCATTCTTTTGATAGACTGGTAATTAGTTAACTAATATTTAATTTCTATTCATAGCAAATGTGTCAAAGATTAGTAGATCAATGTTTCAATGGTCCATTAAATTGCCTATTACAAGGATTCCGGAGTACTGTAATATCAGGCTCCTGCAGACAACTCAGTAAGTGACATCAATTACATACAGATACGCCACCATGATATACTCCGGAATCCTTCATTTCTGCCTTTCATCCCCACATGGGGTAAAAGAAAAAAAAGTTATATAATTGTTGTCTCTAAACTTTCATTGTTGTTTATCTGGTAAATGCAGGTGACAAAAGTGTAGATGGTAACAATATTCTAGATGAAATTGGGCAAAATATGCAACTCATTCAGCACCTACAGTACGTTATGATTTACCAGGTGTGGATCAGTTGGACAGCCATTAGGTCGACACCATTAGGTCGATATGCATTTAGGTTGACATGTGACTAGGTCGACATGGGTTAGGTCGACAGGGTCATAATGTCGACGGGTTCATTAGGTCGGCATGGGTTAGGTCGACAGTCAAAAGGTCGACATGGGGTTTTCACTTTTTTTTTTTACCCAAATGTCAACAGAGTCAACATGGACACAGGTACGCTCTGCACACTGTTGACCTTTTGACTGTCCACCTAACCCATGCCGACCTAGACACATGTCGACCTAAATGCATGTTGACCTAATGTTGTCGACCTTATGACTGTCTAACAACTTACTGGTGACCCAATGACCGTATCCCAATTTACCAATAGCCATTCATGTCAACAACCTTATATATGTAATAGGGACAATATTTGATAAATTTCTCTTTGACTCATAGTTACCAAAATATATTCTGTGTGTAATGCATGTTCCATATTTATTACATGTTTCAAGCGCTGAGCATTTTGCCAGCTGTGCCTGTTCTTTACCCCTTCTGCCTTTAGTCAGCCAAAAATGTAGCAGCTTTAGTGACATATAGGCAGGAGTTCCGCAAAAGCTAGTATTCTGGCCACATTCCCATACACAAAGGTTATTGGCTGGTTTACAGTGTAAGCCTGAACGTTGTCATATCTCTTAGCCAAGAAGCACACAGAGTGACTTGGCCCTCGTGTATGCCCAATAAAAGATATATTTCATGTTTCATCTGACTGCTCATATTGAATATGGTATTAAGTATTAACAATACTAAGTAGATGTGTTTTAGCACTCAGAAACGTAACTTTTGTACTGGTATTTGATAATACCTAAGAGTGCATGACTTGAGACAGAAATATTATTATTAACTAACTTTGTTTATTTTGGTCATATAGTTAGACATACTGTAATTCAGTAGCGTTATACTTGCAGACTGGAATATGCTTTAGCCAATAATATTAATGGTTTATGACTTATTGAAGGATATACACATACTGTGAAAGTAAAGTTTTACTAAACACCCATGCACACTCACATACATATGAGTGGGAAGCTGTGGTTTACCATAAACCGTAGGTCAAGCTTGTGGTTTGACCTAATTAACCTTTGAGGTATACCACAAATGGAGGGAGCTGGCGGCCGGAAGGAAGCAACAGGAGGGAGCCAGGGGGCACCAGTAGGAGAAAGTGAGGAATCACAAGCAGGAGGAGCACAGGTGCTAGGAGGCACCAGCAGAAGGGGGCTGGGGCAAAGATGTGCCCGCAGGAGGCGGATGGGGCTAAGAGGCGCCAGAAGGAGGGAGCCGATGGCTGGGAAGCACCAGCAGGAGGGGGCTGAGAACCGGGAGGCACCAGCAGTAGGGGGATAGGAGGATCCAGCAGGAGGAGCCCAGGTTCTAGGAGGCACCAGCAGGAGGGGGCTGGGGACTAGGAAGCACCAGAAGGAAAAGGCTGGGGGTCAAGGATTGAGAGTCGCCAGCAAGAAGGAGCTGGGACTGGCAGATGCGGGAGAAAGGAGGACAGCGGTCAGAAATAGGAGATGAGCCATTATACTCTCAATATTGAGAGTACAATATACATGCTTTTCCTGTGGTAAATTGTTCCAATCACATGAAATGGTATAGTCCAAACAGTTTTATTAAAAAATCCATAAAATTCAATGTTCACATTGACATTTTCACGCAGTAGACAGATTTGCTGCTCCTTATGATTAATGCTCCTTATGACTGATTGAGATTAAAACCCAACGTGTTGAACACTGGCTTATTTCTAAAAATATCTATATCAATAAATTTCCCATACATATATATGGGTATGGGTAAAAACCGGAACCGGAACAGTCATTAGCCCGACATCGGGTTCCCGACTGGCCAGACTCAGACAGCATGGCGAGCGCAACAAAGCCCCTTGCGGGCTCACTGCCCTCACCATGCTGCGGGCACGGTGGCGAGTGTAGCGAGCCACCTATTCTATTCTCCCTCTATGGGGGTCGTGGACCCCCAGGAGGGAGAATAACCGGTGGCCATCGGGAACCCGTCTGTCGGTGTTTTAACAGTTGGGATCCCGATGTCGGGTAAAGAACTCGGGATCCCGACTGTCGGGACCCCGTCCGGCACCCGCCGAGGTTGCCTAGCAGTAAATCCACCCCTGGGATCTTATCTTATCTCAGGAGGGTTGTGAGGTGGAACTTGCCTTTGGGCAGTTCCACCACTGATTATTGCACATACAGTAACTTGTCTAGATAAGGCATCATCATTCCTGCATATTATGCACCAGCTCTCCAGCACCCGCAGTATAAATTATACTATGTTGGCAGTTAATTTACCAGCCATGTAGCACATATAAAATATCTACATTTTTCATTCACAATAGGGTAAAAAAAGGTCTTCGTGATAATTCAAATTTTTAGATAGTTGTGGCATGTAACCTAGAAACAAAATACACAGAATACTTGCATTTTACTTTATGCATTAGCACATTTCTGTATGCCTTACAGATGTGACTGTAAAATGCAGTGGATCAATACAGATATTTTTCTTCTTACTCTGTTGTATGTTGTATCTTATATTACAAATCAGGAATGACAAAAAATTCCAGAAACATCATATCATAAAATGTGATGCATTTTTAAACTACAACATACTGTACTGTATAAAACATTCTTTTTCAGTAAATCAAACTGACAGACAATAAAATACATACGAATATATTTTAGTAGAATGGTGGTTATCCTTTTTTTCTCTTTATTGGTTTATTTTTCTATATTTTGGCTAATTACAAACATTAAATGAGAAAAAAACATTTATTAACAGTTCCTTATGTAGCGCACACATATTCCGCAGCGCTTTACAGAGTATAGTTGATCATTCACATCAGTCCCTGCCCCAGTGGAGCTTACAATCTATATTCCCTACCACATGTACATGCACAAACAGACATTCTAGGCTTAATTTGATGGGAGACAAGTAGCCTATATTTTTGGATTGCAGGAGGATACCGGAGTACCCGGAGGAAACCCACGCAAGTACGGGGAGAATATACAAACTCCGCACAGTTAGAGCCATGGTGGGATTAAACCCATGACCTCAGTGCTGCGAGGCAGTAATGATAACCATTACACCATCCATACTGCCCAACATGTGTAGCAAATGTATATTTTTTACAGCAGGCACTACAATCAGTGGGTGGGTACTGATAATTAGTATGCACTTGTTGAGGGATGTAATGGTATGCTGTTATAAAATGTGCACAGTAGATGAGGGGGATAATAATATTTGGTAATAGGGCTTGCCACAATCAGTAAGCCTGGGTCACTCTTATACAATGCTGTCAGTGAGTGAAGGTGTAATAATGGAGTTTAGGGGGTCATTACAGTCCCTTCGGAATGGGGCAACTTCGGCCCTGTTCCAATTGCATAGTCCCCAAGTCGTTCACAGAGAGCATGGGTGTTCCCATTAAAATGCTGGGCACTCCCATGGCGATGTAGGCAGGCCAGTGTGCGCCGAAGCAGGCGGGTGATATCATATGACGTTTTATCTTCAATAGAACTCCCATCTTAGTAAATTTACCCCTTTGTTTTTACTTCTCTGTTTTTTTTTATTTCATTTTTGTTTTTCGTTACCTAGATTACACATCACACAACTCATAAACAAAGAGACCCAAAGATTGTTTGTAAAGGGTTAACAATACTATACTATTACTAATTCTATTGCAATGCTCGTGAGTTTGCAAGCACTGTATTCAGTCTGGAATAGACAAAACAAGACCATATGTGTAGGTTTTTTGTGATTTAATGCTTAAATAGTTTATCTTACATCATATTCAGCCAAAAGGTTGCTATCCAAACCTAAATTAACTTAACAGGATATACTGAATAATACATTTACCGGATATTCTACAGTATGTTTACCGGTTATCAGTCCAGACTGTTCTTACAATACTACAAAACTCTGTTTACAACAAGCACTAACAAGGCTTCATCACAGAAAACCACAGTAAAGAAAACATTTATGACAATAGACAACCCCTCACTATGAATAGTAAAAGAACAGTCCCCATTCTATGCAGCTTTTATAAAGACATAACTACTGGCACACATTGTATGAGCAAACACTATGTATTTCCTTGTTGGCACCTCAAGTAGTCCTTTACCTGTCCAATGACTTCAGCTTCATCCCTCATGACTCTACCTTCTCCAAATAATCAACTGTAGTGTCATCCCTTGTGCTTCTACCTTCTCCAACTCATCATCTGTAGTTTCATCCCTTATGACTCTACCTTCTCCAATTTATCAATTGTAGTTTCATCCCTCATGACTCTACCTTCTCCAATTCATCAATTGTAGTTTCATCCCTCATGACTACCTTCTCCAACTCACCAACTGTAGTTTCATCCCTCGTGACTCTACCTACTCCAACAATGTGGTAAACATCCCAGCAGTGACAATGACGACATTCGGTCTATTTGGCCGGGCTATAGCATTGCCATGGGGCTGCGCATTGCTATCGTCGCAGTGTACACATGGTGCGATTCTGGCTGGCGATTTGACTATCTAAGAAAAGGATTTGTGGGGGGAACCTGCACTAGGTATTAAGGAAAGGATTAATGCTTAAGATAGGTAAGTTGGAGACTAACTGACTGTAATTGAAGGGTTAATGCAAGAGCAGAAACGCGTTGAGGAAAACACACCCTGAGAAGCGATTTAAGACGACCACCCCGGGCTGCACACCATCCATTCCCCTGACAGCAGAGACCGAAGAGTCAGCGGGAGCGAAGCAGAGGACGCACCAATCGTGGAGAATCGGTAAGTAGGAAGCATGGCTTGGTGACGAGAGACAGGAGGGATCCCAGGCAGCACGGTGGACAGGCGCACAAGTCAGTTACCTGACTACGGCGACGTGCATCCACCTCCTGTTACAACACCCGGAGGAGTTCCAGACGCACTGTGGCTGCGGCACACTATGTGAATCACACGTATGCAGCACCGCACCTCACTGGACACTTCGATACATACTGGCACCCCTAAGCTGCACCTCCTAATCCCCCTCCCGAAAACCTGAGACACCCACCATTGACGTCTACAAAGGGGTACCCCGAATAAACTGCATCCTACCACCAAACCATCTGATCTGTGGATGCCGCAATCAGATAAGAACTTACTTATTGGACAAACCTCATCCCCCTTACTTAAGGAGGATAAGCAGACCTATTACAATCTAGTTTAACCAGGAGACTGTTCTCAAAAGTTTGACAGGACAGGCTGCAAGCCCGACGCTCAAATTCAGAGAATTGGTACTGAATATGAACATACATTAGCACTCGCTACTGTACCACTCTAGATTGTTTTTACTTTATATTGTATTTTTTTCATATTATATTGTAAATTTGTTTGGCATCAATATGTCATACTCTGCACTGTAATATACGTTATCACTAAGTAAAAGATACCGAAACTCACCCATTGTATTCCATTTAAATTACGCATAGGGATGAAGCTCAACACAAAAACCTAATCTTTTCTATGTACCATTTAACAGGAAGGCACAGTCAGACCTTCCTAGTGTTTTGCAGCTAGTCCACAACAGAAACACTTGGTGCGCAGGTATACCAAAACCTTTACATTTTGACTATATAGTCAAAATCGCATCGGAATCACATGCAGATCGTATGCAGATCACACAGTTTTTTTTACCTTGCGATCCCGATGCGAGCTCCCGTGGCAGCACGAAACCCAGATATCCAGGGTTAGAATTGCACCGTGTACCTACGGGGATGCGATGCGATGCGTGTCCCCGCGGGTACAATATTGTAGCACGAAAAGTACTGCCTGCAGATACTTTTTGTGCTATACAATAAATTAGCATAGCTTGGTGCAAGTCTAGTGTTTTCATTGTAGACTTGATTATGATATGGTATTGTATTTTTTGAATAGTTAGCATTAGGTAGTTTGATAGTCCATTCTCGGCTTTGTGTGTGGCTGATAACCATGTGCTCAGTTTTGGGTATAAATACCACACATGGATAGTGGTCACATACAAACCCTGTAGAAGGACAATTCTTGTCCGGAATGCGTTAGTGACAACAGATCTGCCACAGGAGGATCCACTACTTACCCCTAACATCGGGCCCATGCGTCGTGTGACTTCAACTCATTCCGGGTGAGAGGAACGCATGTTATTGAGCTTTGTCCTACCTGTGGAGCCTGTGTTTTTGCTATAAAAAAGCTTTCATCTGTTTTATTTTGTGGAAATCTTGTAACAATAACCCCCCACCCCCTCCTACTTTTTAAGGAGAATTGGAGGTGTTGACTTTTCAGAGTGGATGAGAGACTCGGATTAAAAGAAACCCTTATGGGAACATAGGGATTTAATCCCCGGTCAGTATATTTCCATATGCGGGTCTTGTTTTCTGTGTGAGAAGATTTTTGAAGCAGAAAGATACGTTTATATGAAAATAGGGTTTGTCCATAACGTTAGTGTACTACTAACGACTCCTTAGATCAGATATCCAGCATATCTGAAAAAAAATAAAGAAACCTTTATATACATATAGGGACCAACATCAAGGTCAGTGTGGCTCCAAAGCAAGTTCCTGATATTGGTCACCTTTTTTGAGACAGCATCCTCTGGATCACATATTTTGTTGTGGAGTTGTTGTTAGGGATTGGAAACCCCTTATGTATTCTGGGCTGCGATCTTTAGTGGCGCAGGACATCAAGTTTATTTCTCTTTCTTGTTATAATCCGTTAAATTATTGCATGTGTATGGATCATGTAAAAGCAGGTAAAATCGCACAAGTGTATGGCCAGCTTTAGGGTGACAGGGTGGAGGGGATGGATGGCAGCTGTGTAGAGTGGAAGAAGGGGCTGAAGTACAGTAGAATACTGATGGGCCTCAATCCTTGCCGCAGCCACACACAGCATGATGTGCAGAGCAAAGTGTGGGGGAAATCACACTCTCTGAGACTACTTCCCTTCCTCTGCTTTGTGGATGTCAGTATGAGAGTGACTGACGACACTGCATTAAAGGACAGTTGCAGCGCTGGTGATTGACAGAGTGTGTCCCTAGGGACCAAGCATCTTGTAAACGTCCCACCCACCCCATAACTGCAGGTGGATGGGGCGGTGCGTCCACAGGACCACAGGACAAATGTGCATGGGAAGAGCACCGCTCGCAAGAGCCTAGTTACAGCCTTGCTTCTTCTGACATTAGTTTTATGTGCAGTGGATAATAATATAGGGCCTTATTTTGGTTCATTCTTTCTGACAAAATCCTTCTTAGATGGGCAAAACCATGTGCACTGCAGGTGGGGCAGATGTAACATGTGCAGAGAGAATTAGATTTGGGTGGGGTTTTACTTCAAAGTGAGATCTATATTGCAGTGTAAAAATAAAGCAGTCAGTATTTTCCCTGCACAGAAACAAAATTACTCACCCAAATCTAATTCTCTCTGCACATGTTACATCTGCCCCCCCTGCAGTGCACATGGTTTTGTCCATCTAAGAAGGATTTTGTCAGAAAGAATGAACCAAAATAAGGCCCATAGTTATAAGAAACTGTAATATTTGAAGTACTGTATGAGCTCTAATAGTAAAGTCTTGTGAATTGGGACACCATTTCACAAGCATTTGTTTAATTTTAGGAAATGTATCTCTTTTCCTGTTTTATTAGTAAAAGATAGGAAACTAGGGCGATATGGAACTAGGCCGAATTACGCTGCCAAAACATATTCAGCTGGGAGTTTCACATTACAGAATTCCAAAATAATTTTTGGAGACTGGGACATCCGCCATTAGGTTTTTATTATATAAATAGGTACGTGGTTGCCCGTATTGTTTACAAGAGACATATAAACATAGCTAAACCATTGGAGGGCTTAATCCATGAGGGGCAAAGTTGTAAGTACAGTATATGCTCTGTGTTTTGTAATATTAATATTGTTTTTATTCACTAAATATTTGATGCAGGATACATCACTGCTGTGTTTTCTTTGTCCTGGGAAGTGATACAGCAGAAGAACACAATAATGTCTGTTCTAAAAGATATAAATACAGAACAGTAGTTAATTGGTGGATCTCCAAGTACACCATCTGGTCAATGTCTTGCTTTATTGTATGGAATTCCAACGCAATTCTTTTCCCGTTTCAGAGAGATTATGCTCTATATCATGTTACATGGAGTTATATCTTATTATATAGAGTTAAAGCTAGAGTAGAATTATCATAATCAACTTACAGTACTTGATTTTTTATGTATTTGCTAAATTTCTGGTCAATGCTTTAGTTATATTACTGCAGCCGATGGAATTTTATGCAACAAAGAAGCTGGCTTTTTATTGGTTAAAAAATAAAAGATAAATGCTGGAACTAGCGCTCTGATGAAGTAGTCATTTATTTTTTGCTTTCATCAGGTAACACACTGGTGCACTGAGGCCGATATACTGTAGACTAAAATAGGTACTGGGTAAACAGAACGGGCCAGACCCCAGAATACTGGACTTGACCAGATTCTGGCAGCCATCTTAGGCACATAGTGCTTCCCCGTCCATCCCCAAGTGAGGGATGCCCTCACTGTATGGTCCAGACGATATCCCCGGATCACGCAGAAAGGCTGTAATCCAACCCCCCCCCCCCCCCCCAGGAATGGGGACGGACAGGAAAGAACACTACTATCTCCTCAGTGGATGAGAACAATCTTTACATATCCTTAAACATTACTAACATTAAGATGCCCATCAGTATGAAAGTCTCAGAGGCTGGTTTGTTTTATGTAAAAAAAAAATCAGTATATAAAGTAATGCACTTGAATATCCATTACACAGATAAGTTACATTTTCATAATGCTGTAGATGATCTAAATCTTTGAATGCAGACAGCTAAGTCACTACTAATTGATTTCAGAACTTGCTTTTACTAAAACAGTGAGAGGCTGAGAAAAAAAAATTCACTTGCCCTGGTGCACATATGCTACATTTCCTGCACAAACTGCAATTACCAATATCGCAGACAAAAAGTATGCTCCGGTTTTATGGGCTGTTATCATGTTTCCTTGACACAATGTTTCCCATCTGAAAACAACTGCACATATTCATTGTGATTTAAACCACTTATTTAATTACCAGGGTAAAGGTCATAGGCTGGCGGGGAAATGTGAGTCTGGAGGGCAAGTACACAACACTGGCCACTGAGCCGTGACCCATCATTAAAAAGGCGTTTTTTTAAGTATAAAATACTTATCAGGGGCAAAGGCCCCATTTTGCTTTATTTTATGCAGGGTTACCACCAGTAATAGCCACTGTTGATGCAACCTATATGTCCAGCTTAGAGATGGTAATTAAATAGGTGGTTTAAATCACAATGAATATGTGCAGTTGTTTTCAGATGGGAAACATTGTGTCAAGTATTTGTTCTAGTAAACACAGGAAAAAAAGAAAAAATGCAGTTGCATACTCTAAACAATATAAAATACTAATAAGAATAATTCTACTAAACTCTGCAATATAATAAAGAGTACATTTTACTTTAGTTGCTTCTTCCAGAGAGGAGAATTAAAGAATATGTAAGTATGTTACATACAAACTATGCACAATAATAGAAAGGGTTGGCACAGGCAAAAATGGTAATAGGTTATGTCTGAAGTCGAAAGATAGATATGACCAACATCAGTACCACCTCTGCTAGGATTGCTAGAGGTGTCTGGTTGGTGGTGCTCCCAAAAAGATGTTCAGCGCTAGAACTGAAACGAGGATGACTACAAGAGAACATACACAAGGTTTTTTGGGGCATGCTTGAAAAATATGTATGGTAAAGAAAAAGTAAGGTTAAAATATAACTTTTAACGTCTAGTTAAGCTAACATAAATAAGCGTGTCAATTCACGCATAAGACAAACATACCAAACTTGATGTACAGTAAGAATTCTGCAGTCACAATAGAAGAGGCGAAATGATAACAAGAGGTGTATGAAAAAAAGTATTAATATACCTCTTTTTCTGCTACCTGGGTTAATACGTTAATCAAGATTTATTAGCCAGAGTACAATGGATATATGTTAAATATACAGGTAGTTCAAGATTAATGACGTCTGACACACACAGCTTAGGTTCGTCCAACCTGCAATGTAAAGTCCAAAGAATAAAAAGTCAATCTAGACACTGTCGACGTATGGACTGGATACCAGATGTACAGTAATAAGTTAAGAACAGGTGTTATGTGTATATTTGGTAGTGGTGCATGGTATGTGCTGCAGTTATTGATCAGACTGACAGAGGAGGTGGAGGGGGTACTAATTACCCAGGCCTGATGCAGGGGCCCAGCGGGGACCCCATTACCTGGCAGCAGCTGCAGGAGCTCTTCCCAACCCGGCAAATGCTGCTGTGTGGTTGGCTGCAGTTGGTCCAGGGAGGTGTATCCAGGGAGGTGCTTATAGTGCAATTTGTTTCTGTATTTCATTGTAAGGGTGAATGGCCACACCTCCCACACTTAGGACACACACCCTGAAAAGTACTGTACCTGGGCCCAGCCAGAATCTTTCTTCTGCCCTGCTGCCACACACACAGAATCCCTAGTTAAAGGAGCTGCAACAGGGTGAGTACTCTACTCCGTAAAGGTGAGTTCACACTCTACTTCTTTGGAAATGGGATTATACATCCAGTCAGTATCTGGCCTTGCATCACCATGATGTGTTTAATGTTCTCTATCCACATGATTGTCCATCTCTATCATTATAATTTTTTTCCAATCAAGCGATGCAGTCACAATCATGTGCATTGTCCTCTTCTTTATATTGTATTACAAATCCTGCATTTATTAACATTCAAAAACTCTCATTTGCTTTCTATCAAAACACAAGCAATTTTTATTAACATACAGAATCATTTATGTTCTGCTTCTGTTATGTTCTCATTGATGCTGCACATCAAGGGAGAGATTTAATAGGATGAGAGATTCAGAAAGTGAGAGATTTGGTAAGAAATCACCAGATTTTTTAAAGTGGCAATCATTTACACTGCAAAACCAGTTTGATTTTGAAGTGTAAACGATTGCCGCTTTAAAAAACTGAAGATATACTGTATTACCAAATCTCCCACTTTCTGAATCTCTCTTTCTATTAAATTTCACCCCATTTGTTTTGTGTACCATGGGTATCATTTTTTTTATACCTATTTTAAATATAAAAATTAACTTTCTAAAAAAGTTTAATTGTAAGAAAAAAAAATGGATTTTTCTATGGTGCATTTGCTTCATGACCAAAATGGGTTCTTTGAGGTTTGAGACATACTGTACTGTAAGATGCTTTTATCAATATTGTTTTCATTTCTGTAATTGGGAGCACCTTGCCTAAAATATTCCAAATATTGGTAATGCTAACGCTCCCCAGATGGCACCTGACATTCCTCATCACACTGAGTGGTGCAGCTGTACTCCTTACAGCTATTCTACATGGAAACACTTTGCGGTCCTGCTTCTGTTTGGCATGTCTGGTTTTCAAACAAAAAAATCAGTAGGACTGGAGGGACGTATCATCTTATGGGATTTATCAGCAGAACTGTAAAATGTGACTTTTTCAGCAATTATTATACTGTGAAATTGATTAACATAAAAATTGCACATTAAACATTGCACATTAAACTAACAACCACAAACCTCAATGCTGGTTGTCCATACAATGCAATGCATCAAGTGGCAGCTTGGAAAGTCAGACAAAGGACCTACCTATTTAAAGCAATACTGCCATGATTATTAACAATACAGTAGATATGTTAATTATGTCTGAAAATATCACAGCTATGCATTAACATTCAGGGGCAGCAGTAGCAACAAACACTGGGGCCATAGGTGTGCGCACATTGAGTGTTAGGGGTGCACAGGCACCCCCAAATGCTGTCCCCACCCTTATGAATAACTCCCTGCCGCTAGCAATACCAGCAATACCTTTTACCAAAGTCTTTTGGTTTTTAGACCTGTATTCCGTTAAAATTAGTGCCCATCAATCAATTGTGTGTTTTGCATTGTTAATTGTACTAGACCGTTGTCATAACACTACATACCTGCATAATCCATATATTTTTTTAACTTTATATGCATGCACTGTTATACAGAGTAATAAGAATATTAAAACTGAAATAGGCCGGAGATTATGTTCTGGCTGAGAGACATTTTATATTTTAGCGAGTACCAATAGATGATGGTAAACATGCATGATTGGCTGTGTTAGACACACCCAATGGGCAATGCTAGACACACCCAATAGGTGGCGCTAGACACACCCCTTTGACGGTGCACCCCCTAATAAAATGGGCTGCGCACGCCTATGACTGGGGCAGATGCTTATCACGCCGCTATAATACTTCCTGCTTTGCCTCATTAACAAGGTGACAGAGCATCAGTGTAAACTGTCTCCTTCCCCCCGGCCGGCAGGACAGGGCATGCTCTGGATCTCGCAACTCCCTCAAGATCCCCAGCGCAGCCCTGAGCTAGATAGAGATAGGGCTTCGCCAGCCTGATGCTGGCGAAGCCAAAAGCAGGAGCGGGCAGAACGAATGGTCAGCGATGCTGACCATTCATACATTTGTACATTCAGCCTGCTATCATTTACATAGCAGCGCTGATATGGACATTTACCACAAGCTGGCTCCTTCATACATGGGGGAGAAGCAATATCAGTGCAAATAACAAGTGCTGATACCCCTTCTCCCCCATAACAATCTTACATACATCTGCCCCAGTGTCCCCTCTAGTTACTTCCAGTGCCTGATTGACCAATAGGCTGATTAGGCTGCAGCCTAGAGCGCAAGGACTGGGAGGGGCACCTTGCAGGAGACAGCCGAGGAATAAAATAAAGGCCTAATTATTTTCATGCTTGTTAGTTATCACCTGTCCCGATGTACTGTGAGGGGTAAAGTTCTTAAGGTGACTGCCAGAAGGAACCATTATTTTATGTACATTGTGCTAAGGTGCCAGCTGGGCATCCTAAAGCCAATGTCTCCTTCGCTACATGCACATGGGCAGTATGATTGGTGAGTCCCTGAGCACCCATACAAGTGTGTTTAGCAGCATTAAAAGTGGAGCTACATGTGTATTAATGAACCCTTGTTACTTCTCCGGCACTTTTTTTTCTATTTTCTATTTGTTTTATAGCTCGGCCGTGGGGGTGGCTTGGGCAAATGCCTGGTTGAGCTGGGGAAAGGAGGCGGAGGGGGGGGGGGGGGTAGTGATGGTGGAGTGACTCGTGTATCACTCATGAGAACGCCCTGGGAATGCCCATGAAATGCTGGGCGTTCCCATATGGTAATGAGAATGCCCCTCTCCGTCCCCCTGCATGCTATGTTGGGTGTGTGTAAACCTGGCAAACAGAATGTCCGCCGTGAGTGTACGCACATGTGTATGCACATGCGTACGCGCACTAAAAGTACATCGGTCCACGTGCAAATGCAGACTAGCTGCACACAACCTGAATAAGGTCTATGTCCTACGTCTAAAACAAGAAAGTTCATTTACACTTGATGACTAATATGCAGCCACAAAGTATTTGCAATACCTTATGATATGTACTACGTCAGTGGCGTAACTACCTAATTTGCTCCCCCCCGCTGCAAATTTTTTGGTGCCCCTCCCCCATTGCCGTACCTGCCCGGCCGCATCTTCTGTCACGGTCCGGTCTCTCCCGGTGCCTGCTCCTGCTGCTATAATGAAAACTGACTCTTAGAAAATGGCTGCCCCATACTGTAGACAGAAAACTGTCTGCAGTATGGGGGCAGCCATTTTCTAAGTGTCAGTTTTCATTATAGCAGCAGGAGCCAGCGCCGGGAGAGACGGGACCGTGACAGCAGGCCAGACAGCAGCGGGTAACTATAGCCCCGCACACCCCCGGCGCCCACATATTCTCTGTACTACGTTAAAAGACATTTGCCCCCACAAGAGATTTTTGCATGGGGATGGGTTTGCAAACCAATGGTTTGTTTCAAAGCACCGGTGGTTTGTTTTGTGCTATATGCGGGTTGTCAGTAACTGCAAATGTTTCACATCTTTTATATCTGCCACATACCAGAGGCAGGTTAATTCACATGACCAATTAATAAGCAATGAGGTTTGT
The DNA here is from genome assembly GCF_055691185.1 of Crinia signifera. NCBI lineage: Eukaryota > Metazoa > Chordata > Amphibia > Anura > Myobatrachidae > Crinia > Crinia signifera. The sequence goes on from NC_139219.1 coordinate 259,002,559, forward strand.
GTTTGAAATTTTAAATATCACATAAGAAACCGTACTACTTTGATACACCCACCCCAGCGTGTCTGTACTGGGTTCATACTACTGTACATTCCTCTTCTGCTACAGCAGTCATTTGAAATTCCATTGAAAAATGGGAAAGACAGGTTAAAAAAAGCGATGAGGCTTTCACAATATCTCTGCCTTTGGTAAAAATAAAAATTTTCCATTTTATTTGCTTTTCAAAACAACATAATCGTTTCTTTTTGTGCATTATAAGCTGTAACAAATGATTACCATCACATTATCCCAAAAACTGACTGGATGATAGAAATACAAAGGAGCCTTTTAGCAAGAGCTGCATGCATTACACCATGAGGAGCAAACACTCACTTCCATGATTAAAATAGCTTGGTATGCAGTAGGAGAAGCCATATGTGGGACCATAAAAAAGCTTTTCAAACCCACATCAAACAGTAGACATATCTTTTTTACATTGTAACTGTCACGCGTAAAAAATATTAAAGAGCAGAGGATGAAAGTGCAGGACACCCCTGTAGAACCTGATTATTCCCCCATTAAAAGTGCACACTGCATTAATATGTGTCCATAAACTCTGTTATGTCTGGAGCTATAGATGTGTTATTTTTACATTTAGCATGTGCATTTGTCTCATATATGAGTACCAAGTGAATTTGTCAAAATGTGTTAAAATTGCCATTTTTATTCATCATAATGACCTGTAATTTTTACCTTATATAGGAAATATTATTTTGTTTTCACATTTTTTATTTGAATTTATATAACAAATGTGAGCGACATTGGCATTTTCAGAGGATATTTTGAACATCTCTCACAGAGCTATTGGCACTCATAGTGTTAATCAAGGCTATATGCAATGTGTATATATGCTGTTTATGCATGTATTACATGGTGAGGAACGTGCACTAGATGGGATGTATGCATGTGTTAGTTGAAGCTTGTTCTCTATGGGTGTGTAATAGGTTAGCTGTGTGTGGACACAAATGTACTGGGTGGCAGTTGGTGGAATAGGGGTACAAATATTATGTAATACAACATCACTGTAACATATAACAGGTAAAGAATTTGGGGTCCATTTATCATGATCGCATTTACAATGCGATCTGGGCGGAATATTACCGCCAGGATCGCATTGTAAAATGCTATCATATCGGTCCAATGTATCAATTTTAAGGGCGCAGGGACAGGGCTCCGATAGGAAGCTGGGGTGTCAGCGCATGCGCGGTTATGCACTGACCCCCGCTGACCCCTCCTACCGCACTGTGCGATGTGTAGCCATAGGCTACTATGGGCTATCGCCATATCAGAATGGCGATAGCCCAGGGGTGCGATGCCGGGCTACCTGATGTTGATACATATATATAGAAACCTATGGGGGATGCGGCTGGCGGTGCTGCAGGGAGGATCACAGCAGGGATCGGAGATCCGTGCTGCGGTCCCCCTTTTATACATTTATGATATACTTAATATTTGCGGCTAAACCCCGGAAACTTGTGTTTTCGGGGATTTAGCCGCAAATATGGTTTGATAAATGGGCCCCGTAGTGTGAATAGGTACAGTACTACGTGGTTGATGTATATCAAAGCCTCAATCAATCTGTTTTTGGGATAGTCCCTGTTTTCACTTCTCGGACTTATGGCTAAGATAAAGTGTAGCATCTGTTCTTATCAGTGGGTCCGGACCGACCCTTGGCAGAAGAATAGAGAAAGTCCTGACCAAGTATCTGCTCCTGTAGGCTGAGGGGACAGGAAACCTCATGTTTGTGGCAGTGAAAAGTCTGGCTAAGTATCTATACCCTGCCGGGGGAGGGAAGAACGGGCTCTCCCCACTGCTAGGGAGGGGGGAAACATTGGGCTGAGTAGTTGGGGCTCTTGTTCGGGGGTCTATAGCCTCTGAGGGAGAGTCACTTGAAAAGCCCGGTCTAGTTTCCAATCCCAGGAAGCCGTGAAAAGCTGAGGCTGAGTAGATTGCTCTCTGTTCCTGGAGGAGTGGATGACCCTGGGGGAGAGACAGTAAAAAGCCAAGCCTAGCACTCAATCCCTGGGAGAAGAGAAACATTGGGACTGAGTATGTGTTTTCTTCTCCTTCAGTTGGTCTATTTTGACTCTGCGGCTGAGACTCATCGAAATTTAAAGCCTGGTGGAGTATCCATTCCCATGCCGTGGGGCGGAAAGGGGCTGGTGGTGGAGTGGAGACACTATTGGCCGGCTGCTTAGAGCTCGAGGTGTTGTGTGCCTCTGGGGAGACTCAGAGGTACCCTAATGTTCACTGGTTTCCCCACCAGCATGTTTTTGGCACTAGCACTGCACACTTCCCTTTAAGTTTGCATTGCATGTCCTTACCCTGGGCCTTTTGGCTGGGGTAGGACAATTTTTACACTCCCAGCAGTGCACATGGTTTTTGCACAAATTTATATTGTGATCAGATTTGCTATGAAGCTGTTAAATTTCACCATATACTGTATGGTACATGCAACCCCAGAGAACTGCATTGTGATCATCACATTTAATTGAACTGTACCATCAAAAGCAAAATTTGTTATTCGCTGAGGTAGAGGAAAGTGAAAGAAATTTCACTGTCCTCTCCCTGCACAGCTCGAGCAGTGCCTGGGGCACACGCGCGCATGCCACATCACGTGCACGCACACACACCCAGTACTGTTCAGATTTTTTTGTCATCGCTTGCATGGAGGGCAGTGTCACTGTCTCAGCAACAGATTCACTGTCTTTGTCCTCCATGGCTGGCAATATGGGGGGAAAAGGAGCCCACAAATGGGCACCGCCTCCTCTTCATCCTTCTTCTGAGGAAATAATTATAACAAAAAAAGTCAGTCAGAAGTGCTAATGACTGAAATGCAGGGTCTTCTCTTCTCATAGACCCTCCACCATCAATGACAATAACCACAGATGCATCTCTAACAGGATGGGGAGGTTTCTCACAAGAAAGAGCAGTCAGGGCAGTTTGGTTGGCTGAAGAAGCCCAGTTGTTTATAAGCATCTTAGATTTATGGGCAGCGAAACTACTGTAGCTTTAAAAGCCCTAGTTCCCAAACACATAACAAATACTTCCATACAGCTATGCTTAGACAATAAGACAGCAGTGTCGTACATAAACACAATGGGAGACACAAAATCAATTTCTCTCTGCAGAGAAGCCCTAGAGATTTGGGAATGGGCAACTGAAAGGGATATAATCCTTATCGCATCCTACATCCCAGGTCAACTAAATGAGCTAGCAGATTCGTTACCTCGTGGAAAAAATTCCCAAGACTCGGTGGCATTAAAAAGCCAATTCAGAAACCTAGAAATAGACCTCTTAGCCAACCCCACAAATGCCCAAACTCCACACTTCGTATCCAGGATATGGACCGAAGGTGACAGACCTCCCTCACCTGTACGCATTCCCTCCCTCAGCCCTCCTCCTGAAAGTCCTTCAGAAAATCAGGGAGGACCGGGTACCACAAATAGTGTTGGTATACCCTGTTTGACTGTGTAGTTTCCCCTAGTCAACCAACTACAGATAGGCCCCAAGATTCCCCTGGGACTATCCAGGGAATGCTTCCAGGGAACTCCAGATACACTGGAGTCACTTCCTCAGTGTATGTGGATACCAATATTACTGGGTTGCTAACTGACCTTGCCCTAGCATCTCCCACAGGAACACTAATTAATGCTTCATTAAGTCCACGCACTAGATCCAGATACTGTGCGATCATTAAAGAATTTGATCTCTGGAGATCCCAGCAAATGTCACCTACTTGGGATTCACCACTCCACTCAGCACTAGATTTTCTAGCATCCAAATACCAATCAGGACTAGCTTCAGCTACAATAAGGTCCTATGGCTCCGCTTTAGCCATTATGATCCCTAATCTAACAGAAAACAAACTTTAACTTCACTTATTCAGAGGTATCCACGTTTCCATGCCCATTATACCAAAATATTCCAATACTACCTGGGATACTGAGCCATTCCAATCTTTCTTGGCTTCCCAGGAAACAGATATCAGCTTACTTTCCCATAAATTGTCATCCTTACTAGCCCTGGCTATAGCAGCACGAGGGGCTAAACTAACCCTCATCCACATTTCAGACCCATGGCTGTCACGCACCCCAACAGGATACCATATCATCCTTAAGGGGCATACAAATACCTCTTCTTTCAATACCCCAATAGTGGAACTTGATATCATAGAAGATCCCACAGAGCCTAATACAGTGTATGTGCCCTCATGTTTCACAGCGTAGCTTACCTTAATAGCACCAGTTAGATATAATATCACCCAACTCTTTATCACCTGTAGAAAACCTAGAAAACCACTAAATCCTAAATCTTCCACCATCAGAGGATGGATAGTAGCCTCTATGAGGCAAGTAGGTATAAATACAGACCAATTCAAATGCCATTCCCTATGGGGAGCAGCTGCAACTAGAGTGGCTGCTAAAGGCATTCCTCTGCAATCAATTATGCGAGCAGCAAGATGGTCCTCTGCACATACATTCGCAAAACATTATTGGAGACCAACCGATTTACAAAATATTAAGTTTCTCAGAGCAACCACCAGGTATGTGGTAGTCTGCCCACCTGCTCTTGCTAGGTGGCAAGCCTCCTGAAGAACAAAATACAGGTTTTCAGGAATCTATGACCTGCAAACTGGATTTATTCTAGGGAACAGGATTGCCATCTAGCAACAGCTCCCAATGGTTCCAGCCATCCCACCCTTGGTTTGCACCAAATGTTGCTATCTCTGTTCTTTCCTCTGAGAAATCTGCTGGATATTGATATTACCCTCTTTGTTCCCTAAGGCGCACCGTGGGACCAAAAGAAGCCTCAAGAAGCTGCCAATAAAGAACAGAAGTAGACTACATCCTACCGGCAAGCATTAAGCCCAATATTCTACCGGACTTTACCTGTTTCAAGTTTCTACTACTACTACGTACAACATTAAGTTCATGAATCTCGATAACCTAGTTACTTCAAAGGGCTGCCTGTTTTCAGTTTAATAAATCATTCCTGGTTTCAAGGCACTACTGATTTTCCATTGACGGATCCAGGAGTAACTAAGCTAGAAGGTCATACTGCCTTCCTATGTGCTTTAAGGACAGGTTTATTACCATTGAGCTTCCAAAAAAATCTGTTCAGCGCTGGGGGGTGTGTGCACATGTGTGCTCCCATGTGCACGTGATGCGGCATACATGCGGGCCCCCAGACACTGCTGGAGCTGTGCAGAGAGGGGACAGTGACATATCTTTCACTTTCCTCTCACTTAGCGAATTTTGAGAGGCTTGCTGCCTAACCCACCTGCTGTTGCTAGGTGGCAATCCTGTTGCCTAGAACAAATCAGGTATGCAGGTCATAGATTACTGCAAATCAGTGTTTACTGACATGTTTTTGCTTACAAATACCCTCTAAAATTCTCACAAGTACATCCATTAGTTAGTACAAATGTGTTCTTTAAGTTACAATGTACTTACTGTAAGATGATTTTACTTATTTGCCAATATATGATAAGGGCATGTGTTCATGTACATTAGAAACAGCTCCCCATGTACTGTATTTTAATGTACCGAAAATATCTTAATGGCACACAACCTTGGGTGGCTTTCCTGTTACACAGAAACCTACACTCACTTTAAGCACATAATACTTGTACTGCAGTGAAGGGTTAATTTATGGGAATTATCTATATATATGTCTAGTTTCTGATTGTGTGTCATCGAAACACTGCCATCTGATGGAAGTGAGTGAAACTATTGGCGAAATTTAATAGGATGAGAGATTGAGAAAGTGAGAGATTTGGTAAGAAATCTCCAGTTTTTTAAAGCGGCAATCATTTACCCTGCAAAATCAAACTGGTTTTGCAGTGTAAATGACTGCCGCTTTAAAAAAACTGGAGATTTCTTACCAAATCTCTCACTTTCTCAATCTCTCATCCTATTGAATTGCAACCTACAGTATATCTCTTTCTCTCTCACATATGCACAAATACAGAGGCAATCACAAGGTAGAAGACTAGCTTTCGAAGCATTAGCTTTGAGTGGGCTCACTAGTATGTTTATATTTTAAGAAACTTTGGCTTCCACAAAATGACCAACATTATTCTAACACATTTTTGGCTTTTCTGTATTGTTCTTTCTTATGTACTGGCTCAAATGTTTTTCTGTGACTTGTAACTAAGAATATGCAGAAAGTTAATTGCCTGTGCTCCCCTGTTGTTTCTTAGCTATTAGGAGCAATATAAAGCACTGGGCCTCTCACACTAATGATAATTTATTTGACTTTTAATTGAATGTGATGATAGATTAGTAATTATTTTGTGGACTTGTGTTAAAACTTAGATATAAAACAGATCATCATATCGCTACATGATTAGCCTCATTCCACATTCTGCTGTGGAATTTTGCAAGTTTCTCAGGGGAATTTGCGCACAAAGAGAATTTCAGCCAACCATTTTATGCTTTCCCCACCCTTCTCTTATTAGATCCCAAATACACAAACAACAATAAATAAATTATTTTAATTGTGGAACTTAAACATACAGTGGATTGCAGAAGGCCATTCCACCAGTGTAAATAATTAAAGCAGGACTAGAAGATTGTAATTGTGTAAATTTGCACATCAGTGGCCATAATTATTTCCTCCAAAATGTTAATGAAAATGTTACTGCATCTTAATGTACTTCTAATTGGGGCATTCATAAAGAGCATAGAGAGCATAGTGGGTAGAATTCCACCTCGTTACTACCTCTTGCTTCAGGGGATGTCAGGGCAGGTTCAAGAAGGTTTGCTGGTGCTCCAGTCTATGACATGCAGTTTGAAATACTGGAGGTTTCCAAGGCGCAGAAAAAAACAGAAGAGCAGCTCAATATAACCAAAAAACTTGTTCAACCAAAACAAGTAAGACAATAATATACAGGAAGGATAAGGATATAATTCAAGCGCTGTCTGTACGTGTTCTCTTCTCTTCTCCCGTTCTCACAGATTGATATGCGAAAATAAAGAGAAGAACAAAATGTGTGGGACTGTATTTTTCGTTTTTAAATATACAAAGGGGATAGGAGTGAAACGTACCACACTCACAGAAAGAGTGTGTGTTTAAAGCTCATTAAGGTATCTTTTTGTGGTGATTGTATGACCTTCACCAAAATCCACCTGGGTGTCCAATTAGATTAGATTAGGTGTACATTTTCACTCACACGATCAGAGTGTTGAAATACATATAACGGTTTCTTTTTTAAAAGCAAGCGTACCGATAACTCACAATTGGCAGGAATTTTCAAAGCACATCTGGGTTTCTTTAACTTGAAAAAATATTTTTATTGCCAAACAAAATTAAAATACACTATGACCACAGGTACACTGGAGAATAAATCCAAGGGTGGGTGATTGATGTTGATGGGACTCACACTAATCGTACATCAAAAACTCTCCGGATAAGTTTAAAGATGTCGGTGAGTAAACACCCAGTACCTTAGTTTCAATGTCCAGCAATGACACAAGATGGTCCAAAGTAAAAAAGAAGAAAAGGTTGTGCAGATCCAGAAAGCCAGCCAACGCGTTTCGATTAACAAATCTTTTTCAAGGCTGAATGTCGAAAGTGGCACGAAATATTTTGGACCACTGACAGCATCTCCTGCACGCCCCTGACATTTAAAAAAAAAATTCTGCATCACCAAATTAATTGTGTGAGCAAAACATGGGAAGTGTTGACCCAGGTGTAATGCTCGCACAATATTGGTGGCATTGTCAGATATCACAAAAACTTAGGAGAATCTAAGTGGGGTAAGCCATTGTGTGATGATGTCTCTGAGCTTCTCTAAGAGGTTCTCAGTGGTGTGCCTCTTACAGAAACCGGTGATGCACAGCGTACCCTGCCTAGGAATGAGTTGGTGTTTCATACAATACCCCATAAGTAGTGTATGAGTGCAAGATCCATTCAATGGCAAATAAATATCCCATCTCAACATCCAAACAAGCGAAGAACACTCTCCAGGAAGTTGGAATATTATTATCCAAATCTACCAATAAGAAAAAACAAATAAAAAATAATCAAAAATAGAGAGGCAAGATTAGACTTTGCCAAAAAGAAAAAAAAAAATCTAAAATAGCCAGCCCAGTTCTAGAACAGCATTGTTCAAACAGATGAAACTTAGATCAACTTGTATCATAATGATAGGAAGAAAAAAGTTTGGAGAATGCTTAGACAGGCTCATGATCCAAAGCATAATACATCTTATATAAAACATGATGGAGGAAGTGTAAAGACACGGGCATGAATAGCTTCCAATGGCACTCATCACTAGTGTGTCTTGGTAATGTGACAGCAGCTGGATGAATTCTGAAGTGAGTAGAGATATACAGTCACATTCTGCAAAGTTGATTGGACGGGGCTTCATCGTACTGATGGACAATGGCCCCAAACATACTGCAGAAGCAAACCAGGAGTTTTAAGGCCAAGAAGTGGAATATTTCGCAATGGGTGAGTCAATCACCTGATCTCAACCTGATCCAGCAGGAATATCACTTGCTGAATACAAAGAAAGATCCGCAAGAAAACAGCAACTGAAGGTGGATGCAGAAAAGGCCTGGCAAAGCCTATCAGAGGAGGAAACCCAGCATTGTGTGACGTCCATGAATGAGTTCCAGACATAAGACCATCATTATCTGCAAATTATTCTCAACACAGGATTAAAAATGAACATTTTATTTATCAACTTGTCTATTTACATTTGGGGCCTGAAAATAGGAGGCCTGAACATAGGGGACTATGGGGGTTATTCTAATGTGTTTGATCTTTGGCGTCTGAGCATGCAAATTTATGCGCAGATGCTTGGTACAAGCGGGCGAGGTGAACTGCTTGTTTACCGTCCCGTTTGCACCTAGCAGTGTGGTTGGGGGGGGGGGTGGCAATGGGCTTCCCATGGGAATGCACAGTGTTTCATGGGCTTTCCCATGAAACCGCTGGGCATTCCCGTGCTAATGCACCCGTCACCAGGGAGGTATCTAGATATTCGTAGGCCCCATAGCCAACGTTTTTAAGGGCCCCCTATTTAGCATCTGATGGTGATAAATGTACAGTATGTAAAACATATTACTTAGCCAGTAAAGATGGGCCCCTTCCAGCTTTGGGTCCCATAGCAGCTGCACGCCTTGCACCTATGGTAGTTACACTTTTGCCCGTGACACACATGTAGGGGAGCGGGCAGCTGATGTCAGTGGATGTCAGCTGCCCGCCTGCTTGCCGTACAGGGTACCCACAGATCGAAGACACCACATAGGTGTCTTAGATCTGCAAACACTTGTAAAATCATTTGATGGTCGGCAATCCTCTAATGATTGTTGTCCCCGCATGCAAGGCTGCTCATGGATGTTCATGCAAAACATCCATTTGCAAGCCTGTGGAGGTATGGGGGTGCGAGGGGGTGGGCAGTATTTGGTGGACTCACAAAGCTACAGAATTCACAGCTTTGCGAGTCAGCCAGAATAATGTCCTATGTCTAAAAATGGTTGCAATTCCTGTTGAGGTGGAATACAGAGTCAATAGCAGGAACATTGTATTATCTATCTATACGATAGATAGATATATAGATAGATAGATAGATAGATAGATAGATAGATAGATAGATAGATAGATAGATAGATAGATAGATAGTCATGGCCCTAGACTTTGCAATTATCAGCCTTAGGGTGGGTATTCAATCTGGGATTCAGACTGTCAGAACATTCCAACAGTCTGAATCCCGGGTCATTTTCGTTTGGTCAGACAGCCATTTGACAGCAGTAATTTAATGTTCCGGCTGTGAAGTGTGGGAAAGCCCATGGATCCCGAAAACGGCTGGGAATTCAACAATCCGTGACGGTTTCCGACAAACACAGTCCTGAAGTCGGATCTGACACCCTTCAACGATGTCGTTAACGGCAGTATTGTTGGGAAATAACGGCACAGCTTGAATACCCCTCAAAATCTCATTGCGTTTGGCCGCCTTGAATACAGACATACTGTACTATGCTCTAATATCATCTGTATGACTGAGCTAAAGTGTAGAAGTGTAAATGTGGAATAGATTATTTCTTGCACATTGACGAGTATTTAATGCACGTCAACATTACAATATTTCATCAGAACTTTATATTTGGCAGTTTGGGCCAATATGGTGAATAGGATTCTAAAATTCTTTCTGCAATAAAGACAGTAAGAGAAAAGCAGGCTCAGCAACTTTTAGTGAAATTATTTCTTCAAATCAATTGAAGTGTTTTTATTGTTTTAGATATTAAATTGGATAATAAGAAGCATTCACTATTTTTCACTTATCACATGCAATGAATTAAAATGCCTATATTTCTGCCATGGATATTGTATTCCACAATTAGTTCATAGTTTAGTGCTCATTTCATATGTACTTTATTATTAGCTAATCCCATTGTCAACTGCTTAAGAAATAGTTCAGTTTATATGAATTACTGAAATCCAAATAACACAAATAAAATTCAAATTTAAAATATTAATCTTCTGGAAAACATTTTTGTACATTACAATCCTCAAGTATAAAAATAAAGGCAATTAATATTATTTTTCCCCAGTACCATACAACATCATTGTAAACAAGTAAATAAAAGCATACACAGTAGTCTGGTGGCAGGACTTATTTATTTGGACCTTTTGGGGTTTATGATACAATTGCGTGGAGTGGGCGTGACAACCTGTTTCACATCATCACAATGTCGTAGCTCATCTTTGAAGCCAGTCCCGGTTGTTTCTTGGTGATTGGCATGACACAATCATGCTGGCCAGTAAGGAATGTGGTCCTGGGTGTTGCTAGGCAGTCGGGACTCCAGGTGGCAGTGGCAGTTCTTGGGAGATACTGCTTTGTCTATACTGTGCAGTTGCTCAGCTGCCTGGATTAGAATCTTCATTAGGAGGCTGGGCGCTCTGTGCCGCACATTGGCTGTGTTACCTGTTAATATACATTGAGCTTCACACAGCCTTGCTCATGATCAGTGGCGTAACTATGGAAGATGCAGGGGGTGCAACTGCTATGAGGCCTGGGCCTTTGGGGGGCATGAGGGTTCTGCAGGCACCCCCTGCACACTTTTATTTTATTTAATGGGCAGTGTCGGTGGCGCTGTCCCGTATCCCCTTCCCTGTCAGCAGCAGTGCCCCACTGCATTTCATAGTGAAGGGAGAAGTGATATTCCAGCCGCCCTCCGCATCACACCCCCCCCCCCCCACTCCACCCCACTCTGATGGTTCCGGGGCTCTACGTCACTATCTAGTGACCAGCCTGACGTGAATCACGCAGAACCCGTGCTGATGCCAGCGCTGTGCGGTAGACATGAAGAAATTATTTTAGAGCTGGGACGATCTGCAGCAGGTAAAACCCAGCGCGGACAACACAAATACCCCGTGCTGACAAGGAGACCTTCCCTCAATGCTGGAGGTATACATCAGCACTTATGTTTAAGGGTGAGGGGATGATAAGGATTGGACACAGCATGTACTGAGATGGTGTAGGGGAGGCGAGAGGATGAGATTAGGAGGTATAAAGTACACTCCCCCTCCATCAAACCTCTCTCTCACCTCTCTTTTATTTCTGTCTCTCTCTCTTGCTCTCTCTACACCACCCGCCTCTCGCCCCCTCCATCTATCCTTTTTTTCTCTCTCCCCTGGTCTCTCGCCTCCTCCCCTCAAACCTTAAGGTGCCCATACACTAGTAAGATTTATCTTCAGATCTGGCTGGTTGGAACAAAAACATGGTTATGGATGAGTGACAGTTTTCTCAGTTTTCCAGCATTTCCAAGCAAATGGTCAACTGTCATTTGCTCTCATCCATAACCATGTTTTTGTTCCAACCAGCCAACCTTTACTCTCTCTCTCTCTCCCCCCACCTCTCACCCCCTCTCATACATCTAACCTCTCTCCTATCCTTTTATTTCCCATTAAACCCTGCCTCTCTAATATTTTTCACTCTGTCTTGCTCTCTGGCACTGTCTCTTCATGCCACAGACACTCCCTCCCTTTCTCTTTTTCTTTCTCCCCCTGTCCCCACCTCTCTCCCAATTCCCCACCCCCTCATTGACCGTCCCACCTCTCTTTACACCAACCCCCTTAATTTTCCTCTCTTCCCCTGCCCCCTTCTCTATCCCCTGGTCTTTTTTCCTCCTGCCCCTTCTCTTTATCTTAACCCTCTCTCACTCCCCTCTGTCCCCCTGTCTGTAATCTCTCTCTTTGTTTCTCTATTTGCCCCTAGTCTCTATCTTTCTCCTCCTTATACAGTATTTCTCCTCCAACCTCTTTCCCCATGCTTCACCCCCCACTATGTTCCCTTGTCACATGCTCCACCCTCTCTCTCCCTAACTGGCACTGTGTCTCTCCCACTCTCACTCTGGGCCTTATTTTGGTTCATTCTTTCTGACAAAATCCTTCTTAGATGGTCAAAACCATGTGCACTGCAGGTGGGGCAGATGTAACATGTGCAGAGAGAATTAGATTTGGGTGGGGTTTTACTTCAAAGTGAGATCTATATTGCAGTGTAAAAATAAAGCAGTCAGTATTTTCCCTGCACAGAAACAAAATTACTCACCCAAATCTAATTCTCTCTGCACATGTTACATCTGCCCCCCTGCAGTGCACATGGTTTTGTCCATCTAAGAAGGATTTTGTCAGAAAGAATTAACCAAAATAAGGCCCTCTATCCGCCCTCTCGGTTTCTTCCTGAAAACCCCTCTCACTCCATGATATCCTCTCTCTCACTTTCTCTCAATCTGTCTACATGACACTCTTTCTCTTATTGCTTTCATCTCCCTCCCTGACTTTTTCTCTCACTTCTTTCTCTCTTTTCTCCTCCACCTATCTCTGACACCCTCTCTCTCTCCGACTCCTCTTTCTCTCTTTCCATAACAACCCCTCTCTCCCCTCTTTTTCCCCAACACCCTCTTTGTGTTAGGTTGAGGGTGTGAACCCGTAGCCCTGACCACTGTTCAGAACGGCCACAGCGGATCTGTTACCTTCCTCAGTGCCCGTCAAGTACCTGCAGAGCTAGGCTTTGCCTATAACAGCCAAGTTTGAAGGAACAAATTAAGTCTGCCCCAACTCCGATGCCACCAGGTTTAAATTAAGGACAAAGCACTAGCAGGACACAGAGGAAAACAAAATGCAAACTGGCTGAGGCTAATAACAAAGAACCAAGGGATAAAGAACTTTAGCAAGCGACACCGTCGCACAAGGGAGGTCTTAAACAGATGCTGGAGTTACCAAGTTGCTAACCAAAAGCAATAAGAGCTGCAGGAGCGACCTAATTGCAAAACATAACAAAACACCAGCAATTCCGTAGCAAGAATAAACAGAACTGAAATATAACAATTTATAAGACAAGATCTTCCCGCAACGTGCGGGAGACCTGAATATTAGTACTCAAGACACCTGAGATGAAAAGCGGCACCGGAGACCAGATGGAAATACACTGGTAACGCAGGCAGGAAGCGTGGATTAAAAACTCCTGATGAACTATTCCTAACACTTTGACTCTCACTTCATTCTCTCTTCTGCCACCTGAGGGACAATATAGTGACAATTGGAGGGCCTTTGAAGATGTTGCTATGGGGCCCAGAAGGTGCTAGTTTCACCTCTGCCCATGATAGTTTCTATTTGGAAGCATTGTCTATCAGTCCCTGTTCTTAATAACAGTTTCTGTAATTCTAGCTGTTTCCCGAAGTGACCTCCACTAAGTGCCTGAACTACCAATCATTGCTTCTGATGTACATAATACATGCTGTGAGCTCTGCAGTATGCATTTATCACTGCTGTCAATTCCACCTGTGACTTGCTGGAATCCCTGGTCAGTTATCGTTGATATTTCTATATTGGATTTCTGTGCAACTTAAATATATTTGTCAAAGCTGGTCTTCAACTGTGTTTATCTGTTTATTACTTAATTACTACTGCTAATAATTAGTGGCTGTGAATATCTCCATAGCTGTAGATATATAGGGGAAATTTACTAAAGGAAATTTGTAAAAAAAATAGGTGTATTTGTATCCAGAAATACACTTATTTTTGACATTTACTATTCCGAAAATACGGCAATTCGTATTCATATTACAAATACGAATTGCCATATTTTCAGGATAGTAAATGTAAAAAATAAGTGTATTTCTGGATACAAATACACCTATTTTTTTTACAAATTTCCTTTAGTAAATTTCCCCCATATTGTGAACAGCAAGGAGCCATTGTGTTTAACCATTGTTGCTCCGATCTAAGCTGTAGTGCAAATCTGTGTATTTACTCCTTATTTGAATGTCACTGGTGCTTAAGTATTGTGCTACTTATCAGGATTTGCACTAATCAAATGGTTAATATCCACGCCCACGGTCAAGATATCCTTGCAACTACCAGTTACTGAGTCCTGAACAAATCTAGTACTTCAGTAAGGTTTTTTAACCTTGTTGCTGTATCCTGAACACTACTACTCCAGCTATATCTAGCAATCTCTTGTCAATTATATCAGCCCCTAGTGCAGTGATGGCTAAGCTTGACACTCCAGTTGAACTACACATCCCAGCATGCCCTACATAATTTTTAGCATGGCCAAATAGCAAAACTGCAGCAGAGCATGCTGGGATGTATAGTTCAACAGCTGGAGTGTCAAGGTTATCCATCACTGCCCTAGTGCTTGAGTTTTAAGACATGGCAGCATTTTAAGTACCGGTGCATACATAATACATTAAGGGAACAACAGGCAGTTGTAGGAAGAAGAACTAGTGCTCTATCTGATGTTAATTGAACAGGAGTTTTCTAACACAATCCAATTTGTTTGTAATGATGTATCTTCATACAGCTTGGGGTACTGATAGAGTGATTTGAGCATATGCGGGTCGTTAAAGAGGGCCATATTGCATGGCCCCCACTCCCCAATGCCATCATTCATCACACACTGGCAACAGCAAGTGTGTATGCCCTTTCTGATGCCCAGCACTCTGTGGGGTCCCCGCTGAGGCTGATATCGCTGTTTATTAAGTTGTTTATTATTTAACAAACAACTTAATAGATGGACACATTTATGACCCAACAGAGTTGAAAGTTCCTTTACATGTGCATTGCATCTGGGCTGAATTAGCAGTTAGACACAACCAGACTACAAGGAAGTTGGATTCAGCAAACAGGAGGTCATAGCATTATGATCAAAGTAAAGTTTGTCAGTAGCAGGGGTTAAGACAAGAGTCAGATTCAAAAGGGCTTTATTTACTAAAATAGGAGTTCTATTTCAGATAAGATGTTGCTATGGGCAACCAATCAGCATATATTTCTTATTTATTTAGCACCTTCTGGAAGATAATAGATATAATCTGATTGGTTGCCCATAGCAATATCCCATCTGTAATAGAATACAGTTTGTGGCCCATGTTCTGCTAAGTGCATGGAACTGAAAATGCATTATTGTGGATTCTCTGGGATATGCACACATTGTAAAATATAGAAATGATAAAACACATACCACCCAACATTGGGTAGATCCGTTCCTGGGTTCCTGCACATGGCAGTGCCGGAAAAGTGAGCATGGTTTTTCAGCAATGCTGCGATTACGATTCACGCCCCCTCTTTTTGCCAATATGCCAACGCTCTGTGAGCTGCTGGCTATGCACCCTGTCCCTCTGCGCATGGATACAGCATCTATTTAATGCAGAGAAGCCCATTACATGGGTGTGGTATAGGGTTCCGACAGTCATTAGTCCATCGTCGGGATCCCGACTGGCCAGACTCAGACAGCATGGCGAGGGCAACAAATCTGTCGGTGTTTTAACAGTCGGGATCCCGACGTCGGGTAAATGACTGTAGGGATACCGACTGTCGGGACCCCGTCCAGCACCCCCATTACATAGGACTCCCAACCTCCCCCCGCAGCAGGCCATATTAAGGGTATGTAGAACCCATACACTATAAGCCGCAATGTCTCACTAAATATGTAAAAGTACAAAAATTGCATAAATGTGTAAAACAGGAATGCAAATATAATACAGCTGGTGTCTGTCTGGTGAACATCATGCTGTCATGGTAATGGGCCTGTTTTTACGTGGAGACCTAGAGCTGTAGCGCCATCTGCCCCATTGTTTATCTTGCACTGCCCACAGGTGGGACAAGGGACAGTCACAGAAAATCATGAATGTCCCGCAAAAATCGTAGGGCATGAAAACATTACAACAAAGAGCCTGGATTAGACATGATTGCACAGCTGCAAATATAAAGGCTGAGGCCGGGTGATTATCGATAGACTGCGCATGCATATTGCCTATAGTACGCATGTGTGAGGCCATCCTGCGACTAAAGCCTGCTACTTTATTTAATCACTGTCCATTGCAAGGTGATTGACAGGAAGCTGGTGTTTGTGGGTGATAACCGGACGATTTCTGGGAGAGTCAGGGAAAACACAGGCGTTTGGTGTGTGACGTTAGCTCCAGCCAGGATGTGCCTGATTCTATTGGCCTACGCACAGACTGCACACACTGGGAAAATCACTGCTTGGTGAGCAGCATGTGAATGGATTTCCAGGCAAATCTCCAATCCAGCTACTTTTCACAAGCAGTGTTAAGCAATACACAGGCTTGCACGGGGCGGGAGATCACTCTGGCGGGGTGACGTATACCTGATCACTCTAAGGGTGAAATAGATTGTTTGCGCCCGATTGGTTGAGTTTCAACCTAAGTTTTTTTCTAGCTCAATGATCAGGTCTGAATTAGACGCAAAGTCATGTCACAGTGACATCACTATAGGGGTGCAGGTTGCACCATGGTGTCACAATGTGAGGGGTGGTAGGGTGTGGTGCCTGCTGTTTCTATGTTTCTATGTTTCTATGCTGCCCTGCAGATGTAGCTGAACCACTTAACGGTGCTGCACCCTTTCAACTTCAGGCCTTGATGAACAATGGCCCTGGTAACTCTCCTGGACCCAGACACAATGACCTACAGATGGAGCCGGCTTCATACTTGCAGGGGCTGTGATTCTATCGCCAGCCCCCACCAGCAGCCGGCTCTCGCCAGGGGCGCGCGCACACAAGATGCTCGCGCATGCCTCGTGGCTACGGAGCTTTCTCTGCCGCCTCCCCCGCCGCCTCCCCCGCCGCCTCCCCCGATGCCCCTCGCCGCTCCCCCCCCCATCCCTGCCCATCTTCCTTAAGTGGAGACGGGCAGGGGCCCATATCGGCGCTGTTGGCACAAGGTGCAAGGTCTACCCAGAGGGAAGGGGTATAGAAAGTGACAAACACACAGAGACAGATGGACAGAGATGACACTAACCATCCTCAGTCTTGTATTTTTTCTGCCTCTCCAATTCAGATCCCTGTAAGGAGACAACGACAACACCACTGTGCAGGGCCTAACACTACCTAGTGTGTCACACAACTAACTGAACTGCATCACAAAGCCCTAGTATTGACATTGTGTGTAGTGCGATACAAACTTTAGCAATTGTAACATAAACACTGCCTTGCACGGAAAACATTCACATTATCACCACAATACAAGACTAGTAAACGTGCTGTCTCTTTAAGTGCCTGCCTAACTACCTGGCTAGAGCTGGCCAGCTCATACACACCCTGGGTGTCGCCAGGGCAGCCGAGAGGTATGCTGGACCCCGGTAAAAATTGTTGGGGTGTGGCTTAATCACGGGAAGCGTGACCACTTTGCTCAATTTGGACACTTTTATGGGCTGAATGTTTATGGGGTGAAAACACACTTTAAAGTCAAGGGAGGAGTGTTACTGTCGCAACCCCCCTCAGCTCATACCTACAGCATGTGCTGTGCTGACAGCAGGCTCAGCATGAGCCCTCACACTGTCAGTGATACCCTAATGCTGAGCCTGCTGTCAGAACAGCAAATGCTGTAGGCATGTGCTACCTGGGAGGGATGGGGGTGGAAGGGGGGGAGTCGGACCAGGGCCCCCACCGGGCCCCTCCAGCAAGCCTGGGCCCGGTTAATTAGTACTCCCCTCTCGGCAGCCCTGGGTGTCGCCACTAATACTGTGTGTACAATGCCATTAAAGGCGGGGGAACTGGACCTTTCCTCTTCCTGCTGGATACACCTAGAAAGGTGACAGCCGCATAGCCTGTCCACCTTTCAAGCAATACACCCGGAAAACTTTCAATGAGCCTAGTCCTCCCTCTTATTCCCCTATGGGGATTACACTATTGGGCATAGTGCCCCCTTACTAACCTGAAGGCCTAATGCCTGTTCGTAAGCACAGACCAAAGGGGTCAGAATAAAAAACTCAAGAGCCTAGTGCCCCCTGATTACTGGCAGGCCTATTGCCTGTGTGTGGCCGCAGCCTTGTGCCCGACTTAATTACACACGGGCCTAATGCCCAGCTAATGGAGCCCACTGGCTTAATGCCTGGCTAAGAGGGCTTCAGGCCTAATACCAAGAGGAGGGCCCAGATGTGGGGGGCCACAGGCCTGGAAGACCTGGCTTAATGTACCCTCTGGGTGAGAAGGGCCCAACTATTATGCCCACAGGCCATGAGCGCCTGACTATTATGCCCACAGGCCATGAGTGCCTGACACCCAAACACCTAGTGTTTTTTTCTGCCGCTGACCCATCCTGGCCAGCGGTGGCACTCTTCTTTTCTTCCTCCAGGCAGCCCTGGGCATCTTTGGTCTTGATCCGGGCATCTTCCTGCCTCTTCCATGGCCACCGAAACCGTTGTCATCGTTGCCATCTTTGGGAGCTGCTTCTGTCTCTGCTGGCATCAGTCCAGTCAGAAAAACTGTCGCTCTCCCTCCCAGGGGCAGGTGATGTGAGATGCTGGGGGCGGGGCCAAGTATGGTGCAGCAAACGCTGATTGGCACCAAATTTAAACTGCCGTGGGCTGAGTTTCTCATTGGCAGCCACCATAGCTTTAAAATTAACTTTTTCAGATTTTTATCTATTATCTATTTTATCTATTATTTACTATTCATCTGTATAATTATCTATAGGGTTGCGTACCCTCCTGGAATGGCCAGAAGGGTCCCGGAAATTGGGTTACCCTCCAGGCCCCCTGGAAAGGGGGTAAATTCTCCCGGACACACACACACCCCTTGGCAGAGGGGGGCCATGGATCAAATTATATGATCGCGTGATTGCACGGCAGGGGGTGTGGGTAAAATTACATGTTTGCTCTGACCACACCCCCAAGTGTTTGTGCTGACCATGCTATCATCCCGTGGCTCTGCCCCCACCCTGACCCTTTTCATTCCCAGCGATGGCCCACCCCCTCTAATTTCCAGCCAGAAAGTAGGCAAGTATGTTTTGTATAACTATGATTAATAAAACTAAATCTTTATGTCTGGGCTTTGAGTTTTACAGCACATGCACAAACCTGCTTGCTGTGGCTTGCCCCATAGGTCTGGCACAGATAGGAGGTAAGATAAGCCTTACCACGCCGTCATTAGCCGGCCCAGCAATATTTTCTAGCTAAATCAGTGGTTCCCAAACTGTGCACCTAGGCTCCCTGGGGTGCCTCGGGACACTTGCAGGGGTGCCTCGGGTTGATGGTCCAGGACCAATTCAAATTATTTATGATCAATTATTTCTGGACAAAACCAGTGCTGGTGGCTGCCAATCATAAAATGTGTACAATCAGAACCAAATCCTGCCCTTTACCACATAACTGTACCTAAGCACATATAAACACAATCTACTTAATTTGATATATATTTTCTGTGGCCTAGGGGTGCCTTGGAAAAATTCTGATACTCTAGGGTGCCGTGATTAGAAAAAGATTGGGAACCCCTGAGCTAAATTGAAGCCATAAGTAACGATAGCAAATCAGCATTATCATTGTGAATCAATAACCCCAAACAATGTATGGAAATATACAAACTACTTATAACACGCTACCCTATATAAGTAATTACATAATACACTATACATAGCCATGACACAAAACATAGAAATAAAAAAAACTTTTAAGTATAACAAATACCAATGTATAACAAGTTACTGCTGTGTACAGCTGACAGTACAGCACTTACTTAGCAGCCATTATCACCCATAAATTCATTACACAGTTTGTTAGAGATTTATGGCATGACAGGAAGGCACAGACCACCATGTGGTTGGCTATTCCTTCTGCACGTTCATCTAACACTGAGGATGCACCAGCATAACTCATAGACCTGAAGGTCACATGTCTGCAGTCCCCCGCTCACTCCTGTACCCAAGCAAAGGAAATCTAAATGACTGGACCACCTACAGTGAACATTGTATTATTCTACTGGTTACTATTTTTTAACACTGCTGCACTCCAAATAATGATACACAACATTCTACACCTTGTACTAAACAAGTTCAAAACAGAGTTGATGTATCTGATGTACAGTAGCTGACATTTAGAACGCTGCATACATTGTGTTACCAAAAATACAGTGGTGCATATCGGGTGTCAGTGACATCAGGGCTGAGCATGTAGTGAGTGTGCCGCTGCTACACTAATCCTGGGAGAGGATGCTGTACAGCAGTCAGCTCCAACTCTCCAGCCATCAGGGAGACTGCAGGGGGCAGAGAGGAGACACATAAAGATGATTCAAGAAAGGAATTCCAAAACTATATGAAGAAATAGAAAATCAACTTCTACTTTTACTGGAAACAGATGAAGACAGACCTGCGAGACTCTGCTGCACACTCAGGAAAGGATACTTTCAATGACACAGGCTAGTTATCAAAAGGAAAAAAATTAATAGCCACAAGTTATGTATGTCCTCCATACAATAAAATGCCTGGATAAGTCCAAATTTTACATCTCAGTGATACACTATGGGGATGCCTAAATCCATCAAAATACAGAATCCCCACTGACGTCTGGAGGGGATTACTGTACTTAACCTGTCTTTTCCTGGGTCATATGTGAGGACTGGCTACTGTACCTGTGTGCTGCACTACAGCCTTCTCCTGCAGAGGAATCCTGCAACTGCCAGGCACCAGGTACTTCTTTTATTTTGATAATATATACTATACATGTATTTTTAAACACATTAGATATTTTAGAATGTAACTTAATTAATCAGAGGCTCATTTTCTGCCCAATATACTGAAGTAAAGTTGTACTTAGTACAGGAGTCCAGTGTACTGTCCATAATCAATAACAGCCTTTTTGCTTAGATAGAATAGGGGTTACTATCAGGAATCAGCTTTGGTAGCTGGGGTTACACACTGTGTTTTGTGGAAAGGTCTTTGTGCAGATACTGTGCAGTTTCACTGAATTATTTTCTGTTTATATTTGTTTAGGTTTTGTTTTAGGTTTTCTAAACACGTTTATGTATAAGCAACGGGCGGGATGCACTAAAGTGAAAATGTGGTGGAAACTCAGTTTTGGGGTTTTACTGCATTTTCGTATGCACTAAAGCCCCTCCGCTGGGGCAAAAGCTGGCGATACTCTATAGTAGCTTATGTGCTTCTCTTCGCAGAGCTGTGTGAGGGATCCGTCACGGATGTCTCCCAGCATGCCCCACGGCCGGCACGGTCACTCTGCACATGCGCAGTCCATTTACCTGAAAGTCCAGCACCGGACCAGCCTCACAAAAGACAACTCATCGCATAAGCTGTCCTTTTCATTAATAATTGCTTATGTTAGTGCATACGCGTTTATCATGATTGCGGTAAGCGGCGATGTGCGGCGAAGTGGGGCAGCGAATGTTATTCCCCCCCCCCCTCCTAGTAAGTAGCACATTATCCAGTAACTAACAGTATGAAATAGATCAAACTTAATTATTTTGCTCAATTTTAGTTGAAGTTCAATAAAATGCATTTTTTACATTATTATTATTAATTATTATTAATTGTTATTATTATTATTATTATTATTATTATTATTATTATTTGGAATAACAGTAAAATTATTATTTTGGTAGTCATCAGTCAATACCTGAAATAACCCGGGCTCAAGCAGAATTAATTGAATATAGAAAAAAAAAAAAAAAAAGAAAAAAGAAAAAAAAAAGCAATTTTATTATTATAATTATTATTATTATTATTATTATTATTATTATTATTATTATTATTATTATTAACAGTTTATTATATAATACAAAAAATTCCGTTGCTTTACATTTGGACACAGATAAAACAAAACTGGGTAGTAACAAACAGTATTAGAGGTATGAAGGCCCTGCTCGAAAGCTTACAATCTGATTATCTTTCAAAGGTGCCACAAGGATCTGTAGCAACATACAGTACATAAGATACATATCAATAAACTAATATGCAGAGTAAATGGTATAAATTCACATACTGTACTGTACATACAGAAACTACAGTACCTTAAACATTAACTGCACACCAATAGCTGTGTAATGGATGTCACATACAGTACAGTGCATCTTTGCACAGTCCCCATGTTTTAAAGTAATGTGTGGGTATACAGCATGTACTTTATTTTGCCACCGTTCTAATCCAATCAGCTCAGCAGCAAGACCTCTGTCTAAAAAGGATTCATGTTTCACCTACTAGACTGGAAAACTAGAACCCTCATTCTGCAGAAGAAAGGAAAGGAAAGGCAATTAAATTATATCAGCACATTTTCTTCTTGGAATTTCAACTCGCCAACACTATTCATCTTCTCAAAACAGCTCTTTTCTTTGGAATGACTGCTTGGCAACCAAGAAGCTGACGTGTTCTCTGGCACTGGCCATTTGATAGACAATCTAAAATGTTGTTAATGGATGAAACATGTTTTGTAAGCTACAACTGGAATTCTTCAGGTTTGGTTTGACTCTAGAATGAGTGCCGATGACTGACAGGAAAGTGATGCACAGAAAAGATAGTGCGTGTTATGTATTAGCATTGTTGAAAGGTGCCCTAGAACCACAGAAAAACTATCAACTGATTTATTTTATTCTCTAGCTTGCACAATATGGTTAAAAGCTAAATGCTGATTGGCTAATATGGATTAGCACTATTCTGCAATGTTGGTAGCCCTTAACATAAATTAAACTATCTATAGTCAGCATCAGTTGGAACATACAGTATGTGGCTGTAAATGGAAGTCAGCTGCACAAAACAGTGCCAGATTAAGCATGGGGAGACAGGGGCGGTCTCCCCGTGCCCCCACACATCAGGGGCCCCCACATTTTTACTGCTGCGGTGGTGGTGGGTGGGTGTCAGGCAGAGGGATCGAGCAGTGTGGGGAAGGCAGGGGGTCCCTGGGGCAGCTGGGCACTGCAGTCAGCGGCAGGTCCCTGCAGCGGATGGGAAGTCAGCAGCAGGGTCGCTGCGGCAGATGGGAACTAGTAGCGCTACAATGCCGCTGACTTCCCATTCGCCGCTGCTCGGATGCCTCTGTGGGGGGTGCCCAGGTAACACCTGCCTCCGTGGGGGGAGGGTGCCCAGGTAACACCTGTCCCCGTGGGGGGGCACCTCAGTTTTGTTGTCCAGGGCCAGTGTAGGACTGGGGCATATAGGGCCCACTCGGAGATTATTATAGGGGACATTATAGGGGCCCAATTTAGGTGGCGTGGCCAGTCTCCAGAGTGGGAGGGCCAGCTGCCACAAAAGTTTGACTATGCATTAGAGAGCATAAATATTATATTATAATAAATACTGCTACTGCATGCATGACAATGTACCAGATTTATAACAGCAATGCACTGTAGAGAATACATCATAGTTCTGTGCAGCATAATATAACATATGTATAATGTATAATTCATGTTCACAGTCTGGAACTTTAATCATATAATTGAAGGCGGGTCCCCAGGCAGCGGGGCCCACTGGGGTTTTTCCCTGTACCCCTGTGGGCCAGTCCAACACTGTCCTGGGCCCCCACAGACCTTAAATCCGCCCTGGTACAAAATAAGGTTTTATTTAGACAGAATATTCTACAAACCAAACAGTGGAACACAGGCCCTTATTCAGATCTGATCGCAGTACAAATTTGTTCTCAAAATGGGCAAATCCATGTGCACTGCAGGGGGGCAGATGTAACTTGTGCAGAGAGAGTTAGATTTTGGTGAGTTATTTTGTTTCTGTGCAGGGTAAATTCTGGCTGCATTATTTTTACACTGCAATATAAATGTCAGTTTCAACACACCCCACCCAAACCTACTCTCTCTATACATGTTATATCTGCCCACCTGCATTGCACATGGTTTTGCCCATTTTCACAAGCCCAGAGAACGTTTCTTGGCTAATACCCTTCGATAGCCTGAATGGCTTCTTTGCAGAAATGACCAGGAATGCCATTCATTTGTTTACAAAGTGTCAGCTGAATGACAGATTTGATGTAATTTAATTGCATGTTTTTGGCTTTCTCTCATAGATGTATATATGTTAGTTTTAAATTATTTTTTGTTTAATCTCAGGGTAATGCTGCATTAAAATAATCATTAAGGATGCAACCAAGAGGCAGAAGTGATTCATGTCTACCTGGCTACCTTCTCCTCCTCTGGCTCTCTGTCCTCCCTGACAGGAGCATGGCGTGTCCCAAACCCTGTGCCTGCTACCTCCAGACAGAAGTTCACTGCACTTTTAGGTACCTCAACGTCATCCCGAAACAGATCCAAGCGAATGTGGAACGCATTAATTTTGGGTATGTTCACATTTTATTCAATATTAAACATGCAAATATGAACGTTATAACATTTTTGGATTCTTTAGAGCATAAAAAAATGTACTGTATATTATAGGCAAGCGATCTATGGCTATCCTGCGGGTGTGGTATAGGAGCCCGACAGTCATTAGCCCGACGTCAGGGTCCCTGTCGACAAAAGGTCGACAGGGTGAAAAGGTCGACAGTCAAAATGTCAACAGGGTTTACAGGTCTTCACACAATAGGTCGACAGGGTCAAAAGGTCGTTATGGAAAAGGTCGACATGAAAAAGGTTGACATGCATTTTTTACAAAATTTTTAACTTGTAGAAAATATGTTTATATTAGAGTGATTGTCTACAAAGGTCTTTGTTTTTCAGGCAGTACGGATGGTGTAATGGTTAGCATTAGGCCTCACAGTGCTGAGGTCATGGGTTCAATCCCCACCATTGCTCTAACTGTGCGGAGTTTGTATATTCTCCCAGTGTTTGCATCGTTTTCCTTTTTAGTCTTTCAAAAATCAATGAAAGCAGGTTATACAATTTCAGACGGATACAACATAGAAACTATAAGTAACAATATTATTCATTAATAAAAGAAAAGAAGGCAT
This sequence comes from Crinia signifera, assembly GCF_055691185.1. Lineage (NCBI taxonomy): Eukaryota > Metazoa > Chordata > Amphibia > Anura > Myobatrachidae > Crinia > Crinia signifera. Next base: position 259,027,738 of record NC_139219.1, read on the forward strand.
TGGGACTATTTTCTACAAAGCTTTTTTTCCTTACAGTAGTTCTAACACCTAGATACTGTATCCTTTTCTCAGTACTGGCTATAACATATTTATACAGAGGTACAGTAGCCAGGCTCATTGCAACCCTGGGGGGCACACTTGGCATGCCTTGCTGCAGGTGCAACTTAATCATCGTTGCCTACTCTCCTGCATTCTGCAGGAGACTCCCTGAAATAGCTGCAATTTCCCTCTCTCCCTCATTAGTCTAGCAATCTCCCTCATGTCACCTAGCCCACATTACATTGTTACATTTTTTGGGAAAAAGGAATGGGAGAATAGATATATTTACATTGAATCATCAGCGCCATTTCCCAGCATTTTACCAAGTATAGTATCTCTTACTAACTGCTTTGGGGCTCATCTACATTTGGATATAAGTCATCCCTTGGGGGGAGCATGACATGCCCCCACAATGGGGCACTGAGCAAAATGCTACTACACTATAATCTCCCTGAAACTAGTGTTCAAAAGTAGGCAAGTATGAACTTAATACAACAGGTTGCGACTAGCCCACAGCCCCATGTTTTCCTATAGCAGTATGTGCATACGCACATGCACATCATAGTCTACTGACACACTTGCCTGCAAGCTCTGCTGTGACTAGGCCTCTCGATGGCAAATCTGAGCGCAGCACTTTCTGTATAAAGGATTAATGCCTTAAGAGGCTGATTTATCAACAAGTTTTACAATATGCAACAGGTTTTAAAACCTGTTGCATATATGACAAATGTTACTCAGGGAGCCGATTGACTGGAGTACCATGTATCATATGCAATGGGTACAGGGCCGGTGCAAGGCACCGGAGCGCCCCAGGCGAGTCGGGGTAGGGGCGCCCCGGTGCCGGGGGGGGGGGTACCTGTCCTGCGGCGCTGTGTATTTAAAGCTGGCGGCGGCAGAGAGGGGTCCCTGCAGTCAACGAGCGCTATCCGCCAGGCTAAGCGGAAGCGCTTCTGTTGTGAAAACACTGGCCGCACGGCGCACGCTGATTGGCTGAATCTCAGCCAATCAGCGTGCGGACAGTGTTTTCACAATAGAAGCGCTTCCGCATAGCCCGGCGGATAGCGCTCGTTATTTCTTATTGACTGCAGGGACCCCTCGCTGCCTCCGCCGCCAGCTTTAAATACACAGCGCCGCAGGACAGGTACCCCTGCGGCACGGGGGGCAAAATGCCGCCCTCCAGTGGCCGGCGCCCTAGGCAAATGCTTAGATTTGCCTAGTGGTGGCGCCGGCCCTGAATGGGTATCAAATAGTGTTAAATAGCTAAAACCCATTGACAAGTGGCCACTACTGTATATATTACCTTGTTTTTGTTCACATTAATACAGTTCACTCTAAGGCAGGCATGTCCAACGTTGGCCCTCCAGATGTTTTGAAACTACACATCCCAGCATGCTTTGCAATAGTTTTAGCATTCTCTAATAGCAAAACTGTGGCAAAGCATGCTGGGATGTGTAGTTTCACAACATCTGGAGGGCCAACGTTGGACATGCCTGCTCTAAGGCATTACAGCTGAAGTTGGTGCACTTTTCTCATGAATATTGCCAATGTACAGCGATGGGGCCAAAACATGGGGAGATTTCTGGGCTTTTTCTAAGCAATCTAACTAGATCTGCCTCTACAACGCTTCATGTAGCAGCTGTAGCAATAGTAATACACGGTCCTGTGCGTCGCGATTGCCCGGCAATTAATATGCAGCGTGCTGGATAAAAATAGTTAATTGCTGGTCAGGGCCAGTGTTCTCAATGTAGAACACTGACCCTGACAGATCACTCAGCACACTCACTCAGTGCTGACACATCGCTGTGTGCTGAGCGATCTTGCTGAGCGTTCTGAGCGATCTAGCATCGCTCAGAATGCTCAGCAAATCTCTGTGTGTAGGCCCCTTAAGTCCCAGTTAAATAAATTAAAATAATACTTGACTAATATTAATGATAGATCCTACAGTATTTCACTCACACTGTGTTGCCGTTCCCATAGTGGTCACCAATTTGGGTTGCAGTCTTGGAGGTGACCATGGTAGTCACTGCTGCAGCTTCCTTGAAAAAGCTGCTTTTTGCGGCGAAACGCATAGGTCTCTTCAAAATTCTATTCACTGCATCATTGGATAAGCCACCCACTCTGCACACCAACATAGGGGCACCACCTTTTCCAATGCCACAACCATCGAACAAAGTGGCTTGTCTCTTCAAACTCACCACGGCAACACATCTTTGGTGGAACGCCACCTCCTAATAGACCCGGTTCCATATTGGCAAAGGAGAAGAAGAGACCCCACTTCCCATTTACTGGATATTACAATTCTATAACCAAAAGGACTTCCCCAGTACTGGTGGACCACACAGGAAGGGTGACTATCCATACACTCATGTCCAATGTACTGAGTGATCATTGATTTGCAGTATTTTAAATCATTCTATTATCATTATTGCTTCATTGTTTATAGGTTTTTTTTTATGCATTATCATATATTAAATTTCACATTTTTATGTCATACACTGTGTCTTTATATGTAGTGCAGTTTATACTTCCTGTACCTTTTCTGTTTATCATTGGGAGTGACTACCCATTATTTCATAACTGCTGCTTGGCTAGGCATACTCATATCAAAGCGCCGGTCACAATATCTTGATATCAAAAACCCAGCTGTGACTTCATGGCTGCAGCTTTTAAATTAAATGAAGCTCTTTAATACCATAATATAGAATAGCAACAGGGAAAGGAGAGAATGTCGCTGTGTGGTGCACAAAGAAATTGATTAATCTAAAATCAAACTTTTATTACAAATTTCTAAAATTGTAGCGAAGTATGGGACACAAACATTACAAAACATGAAACATAAAGTGACTTAAAAAGGATAATATATACTAGTAGATGTGACTACAATACTTTATCCCCTTGACAGATTTGTATGTTTGATGTCTGTCTCCATGTATATGTAAATTCAAATAGTGTTGGGAGACTGTTTAAGCCGACTCAGCCCAAACACTCCAAGCTTAGACTAGCTATATGGAGTGTGCGCCCGCTTGTAAATCAGTGGTGGGTCTGGGGTCCAGTCTCCGGTGCTGGTGTGCGGGCGGTGTCTGATGTGAGCTGCCACTTTCACAGTCAGACCCCCAGGTCAGCGTACGCTTCGCTTATGGGAGCTTCATCAGGACCAGGAGGGGTCCTGATAAAGCTCCCATAAGTGAAGAGTACGCTGACCTGTCAGCATTCTGTTGTGACTCCCTACTCCCTTTCCCCACATATCAATGTTTATATTTTTGTGACTTGTTAACAGCCGAACCTCTGCCTTACAAGCGTGTGCCAGTCGCCACTGGGCACGCCCGGCCCGAGACGCAGTGTCTGACATCAGCACTCTCTCTTTTGACCGGTCAGACGGGCTCTAGCCCCCGGCGCACTACACTTAGACGCCGCGGCTTATCCCGTCCATCAGCGGGAGGTGTTTGCGGCTCCGTGCTGTTGACTGCGGTGGAACGGGGGGGTCTGACTGTGAAAGTGGCAGCTCACATCAGACACCGCCCGCACACCAGCACCGGAGACAGGACCCCAGACCCGGGACCCGCCACTGATTTACAAGCGGGCTAAAGTATTGTAGTCACATCTACTAGTATATATTATCCTTTTTAAGTCACTTTATGTTTCATGTTTTGTAATGTTTGTGTCCCATACTTCGCTACAATTTTAGAAATTTGTAATAAAAGTTAGATTTTAGATTAATCAATTTCTTTGTGCACCACACAGCGACATTCTCTCCTTTCCCTGTTGCTATAATACATTTGTGTCCAGTGGTAGCACACCCTCCACATGTTAGAAGTACATGTTAAAAGAAATAAATATATGAGGGTAAATCCCAACAAATCATTGCTATACCTAAAACCTGTGCGACTGTTCTGACCCTTTTCCCTCAAATTCCCCCCAAACCTGTCATAATATAGAATATCCTCAAACATGACCCATTCCATTGGGTACAAAATACTCTGTTCCTGGACTTCACTGCCAGTGGCAGTTATAGAGGTAGAAGCTGTAGTGCAGTCCAAAATTCAAATACGGGAGCCACAACAAATGCCAGCCCAAACACTACCAACTTTAGATTTACTAGCAGTTGTTGTGGCTCCAGGAAGTCCAGGAATGGAGCATTTTGGATCTAATGGAATGGGTCACATTGAAGGGTATGATATAGTGGGGTATCACAACCATGACCTCAAAAAAAAAAAGAATCACCTGACCTCTGGGAATCTCCATAAGTCTACCAACCTACCAGGGCCCTGATTCAGATGGGCCATCTGTATCGTCCCCAGCATGAGGAACCTGCCTCATGTGTCTAGCGGAAACTCCACCCCTGACCAGTACTAGACCAAGGCATTCTGAATCTGCACCCTTAAATAAGATTCATTGTTACAGCTGGCCACTTCCTGGCCAAATTGTGGTTCTCCAGCTGTTGTGAAACTGCAAGTCCCAGCATGCCCTGCCGCAGTGTTAGCATTCCCCAAAAGCAAAACTGTGGCCTGCATGATGGGTTGTTTAGTTTAACAACTAGCTGGAGAGCCACAGGTGGGCCAGGCCCGATCTACAGTAATCAATTACAATATAGAGCGTTATGCAACTAATCAGAAATAATTAATGTTCGTAGGTGTGAGCTGTCGCCTTCTTAGCTATTGACGTAATTAATAGCTGTGTGTTCCTTACCTAAGCCCTATCCAGTCATGCCATTATTTGGCACCATATTTCACCTGTGGCCATGAACCGTAGCAATTAACTACTACTATTTATTTTCTTAACAACGCATCAGGAGAATTTCCAAATACATGGATGGGAGAGAAGGTTTATGAAACTGCTGTGGGCTTTCTGCTACTATAATAACATAAAAGAAAGCCCCCCTTGAGAAACAAATAAATAACTGTCTAACAATGAGGCAAATCAATTCTAAAGTGAACAGCGAAAGCAGCGAAGAGTTTCTAATAATCTCCAGATGTCTGAGGCTGCTGTACTGGGCAGCACACATACAGTATGCAACTGGCTTATCAATAAAAGTGGCTGTTTCTTCCAGTACTTCTGGTGTATACAGTATATATTTTAATGTTTACATGGTGTAGAACTGTACAGTACAGTGATTTTACTCAGCAGAACACATTGCAGTAACGGACAGTTGAAACCACTAACTTCATACTGTAGGTATACAATAATGCAAATGTAACTGTGAAACTATGCAAGAAATGTTGTTATACTGCTTAGGGGTAATAACACACTTGGCTACAACACACCAGCATATCTCTATCTTTTCCTCCCACTGTTTGTGTGGAGCTGCATAATGCTCTTGGGAGAAGAACCCAGACTCTACGTACATTATAGCCGGAAGGTATTACAGAGATTAAATGCTAGATGTTTGCCAATTTGTAGCCCTTGTTAACATTATTCTATAAGTAAGCATGCAATTAGATGAACCTACGGTATTTTGGCAGCCGGTTGCACTGAAAATACCACCTCGTTCCATATTAACCTTTTACTTATTCTAGACATTGCTACAAATTTCTTGTGGTCTGTTCTGTTCCAACAAAACCTATTTAAGAGGTGCTATAATGATTGACAACGAGGCTATTTCGCACATCTGGTGTATGAAGTTCTACTGAGACAAAGTGGGTTATTGTGGTTTATTCGCAACGCTGCTTCGCAAGTCCTCCAAACCCCACCCGGCAATTGCAGTGCTGCCCGCCCCCCTCGCAGCGTGTGTTCCCACGCACAGGCTGCGAAAGGATGTTTAACATAAACATCCATTTGCATGCTGCAGGGAACACCCACATCTTTCATTGGTCGCCGACCATTGAAAGATGTGGAAGGGGTAGGCATATAAAAGTGCCTTTCAAGTCACTTACATATGCATGCACACTGGGACGGAAATGGGCCAGCGTTCTCATGGGAAAGCCAATAAAACACTGGCCGTTCCCATATGGTAATGGAGCTGCCCGGCATGCCACGCCCCTCTATGCGCCCCAGCCCACTATGTTGGGTGCAGAAATGCGCATGTGCATATGCACTAGCAAACCATTGGTCCCTGTGCGAACGCAGACTAGCGGCGAACAGACCTGAATAAGGCCCAATGTTCCTGTTACATAAATCTGCATCTTGCCATTCTACTCTTTCATTTCTAAATCAGCATTTTGCAGAATTTAGTCTGTGAATATTGCTGTGATGATGGTACATTTGTTGTGGTGTCCACTGGTATTGAGGAAGGATAAGATAGGATAAATGCTTTCATGACAACTAGCAAAAAACAAAAAACAAGCATGTATTGGAAAACATTTTTGCACAACATAAAAAAAAAATCACTAATTTCTACCTTTCATTCATTGGCCACTCCAGGCTTATAAAGCTGTTAAGTGATTGGTTGCTGCAGCTTACAAGGCTCATCATATTTCCAGGGCCGGTACAAGGTTCTTGGCACCCTAGGCAAATTGTCAGCGCACCCCCCCTTCCCCCTCCCAATGGCATCTTATAAAGTAAGTTTGGTGGATTGGGTTAAAGTATTAGGTATAGGATTAGGGTTGATATACCATCATGCCTTAAGGTGTTATTGTTATGAGTTATGATTAGGGAGAGATGTGTATATGCGTATCATTTATATACCTGCCTGCATGAATAAATTCCTTGCAGCCATCATCCCTGTCGGTGACTATGCGGAAAGAAGTACAGTATCAGGTGGCCAGGAAAGGGGGTGCGATTTAGTCACTAGTGGGGGGACTACATATAGGCTGTGGGAGGGGGGATATGGTTAGGCGGCAGGGAGGGTGGGTTTGGCAATTAAAAGGGGGGGTTGCAGTTAGGTATGCTGTGGGGAAGGTGGTACGCTTTAGGTGGTGGGTACAGGGGTTAAGTTTATGAACTAGCATGGAAGGTTAGTGTCATGCTGTGGGAGGGATGGTTAGGTTGGAACGGCAACAGAACTATTGGGGCTCAGTACATTAATATCTGTACCCCCCCCCCCAACCTTGACATACATATACACATTAATAGTGTGTATATATATATATATGTATATATATATATATATATATATATATATATATATATATATATTATACACACACATATAGATACTTAGATATATACTTGGACATATAGATATCTCTATCTACAGTATATGTCCAAGTCAGCCGGCAGCACTATATGAATCAACTGGCTCCGGTGCCAGGAAGGAGAGGACTCACCACAGCCGGGAAGTATATGCTTCCTGGAGGGTACGTGCCGTGGCCGGACTGCAGGTGGCTTCTCTGCACTTGGGAAAAACCTGAGCCCAGCGCTGACGGGAGACTGCAGTCTCACAGCCACCATGCTGGGTGCTGGGCAGGCTCAGCACTACTCCTCCTCCACGTCGGTGGCATCAGCAGCAGGAGACAGGAAAGAGCCGATCAGCGGTATGACCAGCGTGACCCCTCATGCAGCTGCGCCAGTTAATGTGAGAGGGTATGGGGCGGGGGGTGGAAGTCTGGAGGAGATGGTTGCTGCAGCCGGCATGTGAGTACCGGCAAATCGCGGGACTCTTCTGGTGCCGAGAGGGAGGATAATCAGAGGGGGTGGACGAGCGGGAGAGGAAGGGCTGAGCTGTATTAATAGTACATACAGTAGCAAAATAAATATTCATCGGCAGCGTGCGGTGCCGCCCTCCAGAGAGCACCGCCCTAGTCAAATGCCTAGAGCTGCCTAATGGTAGCTCCGGCCCTGCATATTTCTTTACACCATCATATTAAATAAGCTCCATATAGGGAAATTTACTAAGATGGACTGGGTACAAATGCAACCATTCGGATCCATTAGATTCTAATCACGGCTGGGACCCACACATCACCCAATTTACAGTCAGCTGAGTTGCCGATTTGATGAACGGCAGGCTCTGCCAAATTAGGCTATACGAATTAAAAGATCATCAATATCACTCGGCCACATATGGGGACGACGGCTTCTACCAGAAAAATGTTGGAATAAAGTTGTTTTTTTATCACTAAATCAGTGGTTCCCAACCCTGGTCCTCAAGTACCCCCAACAGTGCATGTTTTCCAGGTCTCAAGACTACATGTGCCTGACTATTTTATTCTACCACCATGCCCTAGTGGATGGTAGGGCACGAAATACCGCCTGTCGGCACATGTCAGCTCAAAAAACAGTGAAAAACCCCATGTCGACCTTTTGGCTGTCGACCTAGACCATGTCGACCTAATGCTTGTGTCGACCTTGTCACATGTCGACATAGACCCATGTCAACCTTGCAGTATGTTGACCGAGTGGTGTCAACCTAATGACTGTCAACCATCTTTAGGTCGACCAAACGACCGTATCCCGATAAAGATATATACATAATATATATATATATATATGTTGAAGGTAGAAGGCCAGTGAGGGAAATGAACACTTGTAAAACATGTAGCAAATGCAATTTCCCAGAAATATTATGAGGTGATTTTCTAGGCAAGAGATCTCTCAGAGGAATCTTTTATAGATGAGCTCATCCTACGGGGGGGGGGGATAAGTACATTTTGTTTCCTATGTACTGTATTCCAGAATACTGTTGTTTATCATGTTTCATGCGCAAGCTGTGTCTGCTATTCAGATCTAGCTTGTTCTAGCAGTGATTTCTATCCCTATGGTTCTTTACACATCTCCAACTACTTACAGGTACAACAGCCTAAGCAGGCTGACAGAGAGTGACTTCTCTGGCCTACGGAAACTAGAGCTGCTCATGTTACATAGCAATGAGATCCAGACAATCCACGAAAATGCCTTCCAGGACTTATCTTCATTGCAGGTAAGGAATATAATATGCAGTAAAGTAAAAATAAATAAAATAGAAAAAAAAGTGTAACTACATAAGTTTGAAAATGAAAATGCACACTTATTACTGTGGCCTATAGTAATAATTATCATTATTTAAACGTACAAAGGGTATGTCATGTAAAGTGTCAGAACAACACTTGTGCTGTCCCTTAGCCCCAGAACAGCTTACTTTTCCCTTTTCCACTGCCTTGGAAAACCTGTGTTTTTGCACATGGACGCACATCATCCTGGGTTTTTGTTCAGTGGAAAAGGATCCCTAAAACCCCCCTGGGTCCAGTTACCCAGGAATCCAACCTGGGGAACTTGCAGTGCTGGACGCGCTTAGGGCATGGGTTAAGGGGCATTGTAAATGGGTAATCTGGGTAATTTGAATGCATATGAAGAGCCTAGACACCAAGGTTTGGCACCAGCAGAAAAGGGCTAATTAGCAGATCTGACCTGGCCTGGACTGAGGTCGGATTTGAGATTTTTTTTGGAAAAGGGGTATTAAAGAGGTCAATGCCTGCAGTGTGATCAAATCATGTCAGACACACCCACCCAACCGGGTGTGGTATTGGGGTCCGACAGTCAGGATCCCGACAGTCATTATCCCGACGTCGGGATCCCGACTGGACGGACCCAGACAGCATGGCGAGTGCAACTAAGCACCTTGCGGGCACGGTGGCTCCATACGCGAGCCATCTATTCTATTCTCCCTCTATGGGGGTTGTGGACCCCCAGGAGGGAAAATAGCAGGTGGCCGTCGGGAACCCGGTTGTCGTCGTTTTGACATTCCGGATCCCGACGTCAGATGAATGCCTGTTGGGATCCCGACTGTCGGGACACCATCCGGCACCCCACCCAACCAGGGCTCATAGTGGATGTCAGCCAGAGGGTGACTCATCTGACAGCAGCAGTGCTGAAGCCATCCATCAGACACCTGCTATAGATGTACTGCATGCTGTATGTTGATAGTGAAAGTTGCACCATTGCCATCCACGTGATAAACAGAAAGTGCCTCTGCCACACTTGTCCAGCATGACTGCAGCTAGTAAGGACATACTTCTCCAGCTCTCCAGAATGCTGTGGTGATTTGCACACAAACCACATTACAGTACATCAGCTTTGTACTTAAACAGTGCTAGTTGGCATTTCCTACAAATGTTACCTACTAAGGGTAGAGTAACATCGATTTCTATTCTTTAAAAGGGGATTAGGGATGGGTAAAAGCAGCATTGACACCGCTCTCATAATACAGTACATTGCCTCCTAGGAATTAGGCTGGGGGAAAATCCGTAGTGGAATAAGAAATATAACAGGACTATAGGTCTGATCATAGGGATTTATTATCATCAAGCACTTTGCTTTCAGACCAAAATACCACAACTTTAATTGCAATTTGGCCATTGCTATGGTTCTGTTAACTTAATCTTAATGCCCGGATGTTACTAGAGGCTTGAGTGGCATCATCAAGCCCTGACCCATGTTTTTGCTATGGGGTCCCTGATGCACTGTTCATCTAGAAAACCCTGTCTAATGCTCTTTTTAATCTTTTGTAGCAGAAGTTAAATAAGTCAAATAACCCTTTTAAATCATGCACACCTTATTACATGTGTATTACATTATTACATGTGTGTCACATTTTCTAGGTACTTAAAATGAGCTACAATAAAGTGAAAACTCTCCACAAGAACACATTCAGTGGTCTAAAGAATATGGTCCGGCTGCACATGGACCACAACAAACTGGAATTCCTGGCCCCAGAATCGTTCTACGGACTCACATCTCTGAAACTGGTGCACTTAGAAGGAAACGCAATACGGCAGCTGCACGCTGACACCTTTGTTACTCTGCGCTACGTACAGATATTTAAGACATCATCCATAAAACATATCTATCTGTCTGACAACCAGTTATCGTCACTGCCTAAAGAAATGTTCTTCTATTTGAATGAATTAGAAGGGCTTTACCTGTATGGAAACTTCTGGTCCTGTGACTGTAACCTGCAGTGGCTCACGGAACTGGGGCAGAAATCTAAAGGTATTTCATTCTCTGTTCATGGTCCTTTAATAAACATGGGATGATCTGTACACACTTTTAAGTGAAAATGTTTGGTCCTGCATACAGGGCCGGCGCCACCACTAGGCAGCATTAGGCATTTGCCTAGGGTGCCGGCCACTGGAGGGCGGCAGTTCGGAGAGAAGAGTGAAGTGTAAAGTGCTGCCCGCTGACGTCCATCATCATCCGCCGGGCGGCAGCGCGGGAAGCGCTTCTGGGTTTGAAAACACTGGCCGCATGCTGATTGGCTCGACGGGGCTCTGTAAGTTGCTGTGGGCATGGCAGGTACCCCTCAGATGGTGCGGACACCCCCTGTAGCCGGTGGCCACCGGGGCGCCCCCATCACACCTCGCCTGGGGCGCTCCGGTGCCTTGCACCAGCCCTGCCTGCATACTTTCAAATCCACCCATATATTGTGGATCTGGACTGAACCAAAACCCCTGAGGAGATCTGACTCGAATCATCCCCTGATTCGAATTGTCCCGAGATTTATGATTCCTATTTTAAATTTGAATTTAGGACTTTGGATTACAAATTGACTGAGTTTAGCTGGTTTATAGGGGGGGGGGGGGGGGGGGTTTATATCGATTTTTATTATTGATTTTCAATTTTATTCAATTTCAATTTTATTCAATTTATTTTAAACTTTGCCAAATCCAAAACATTATGACTACTCCAAGACGCCTACTTTCTGTTATTCACCTTGCGGATGGCTAGCAAAGAAAGAAAGTTGCAAGACCCCAGCCATCCAATAGATTCAATAGCCATCCATCATCATCAATTTCACCTAGTTTAATAGAGTAAAGTAGCAGGATAAGAGTGTTCTCATCTAGCGTGAGTCACGGTCCTGTCCACTTGTGTGACTGTTTTAGTGAACATAGGGATATTACTATATCATTGCATTAGGAGGGTAACTGTGGCAAGCTGGGAAACATCCTGGTCTGGATGCACCAAAGGTAAAAATGTGGTCAAAAATGTATTTTTCGGAGGTTTAGCTGCATATCTCATATGCACCCAGCGCGTAATATGATACATTCTGGATCTTGAACCCAGTAGGGCTTCTTTTCGCAATGTGCATTGAGAGAGATTCAATCGGATCCTTCTGCCATTATGCTTTCGTGAATGATGGGAGGCATGCAAAGCTTGATTCATCCCATCCAGTGACAGATAGCGGTAGGAGTAGAGATGCTGTAGAAAGAATATTGGGGGAAATTTACTAAAGGAAATTTGTATAAAATAGGATGTATTTGTATCTAGAAATACACTTATTTTTGACATTTACTATCCCGAAAATAGCACATCAATATGACTACGAATTGCCGTATTTTTGGGATAGTAAATGTCAAAAATAAGTGTATTTCTGGATACAAATACACCTATTTTTTTACAAATTTCCTTTAGTAAATTTCCCCCATTGTGTCAATCACACCTCTGTATGTAGCACACTGCAGTATTCACTGGTCCGAGCATTAGGACTGATGAATATACAGAAACGTAGAAGAAAATCTGCTTACTGCAAGCACTTATTAAAATATGGGGCAGGCATTTGTTGAAGGACACATGAAGTAAAGGTCATGTTGTAGACTTGAAAAGTTATTTCTTTTAAATAAACAATATATAAAACTACCCCATTAAACATTTTTATGTGTTTCTTTCCCTAGACCTAATCAAATGCAAGAGAGATCGTTCAGGACAACAGTGTCCACTTTGCTCAAGCCCGGAGAGCAATAAAGGGAAGTCACTAGATGAAATATCATCCCAAGATCTTGCTTGTGTTAAGCCAACAATAGACAACATCTTCAAGGTTAAAAACGTGAGCATTTCTGAGGAAAGCTGCTTCACCGCAGTATCAGCCAAAGACTTTGTGACACCAGTTGGATCTCTCATCCTAAATATGACAGACAGGTTTGGGAATGAAGCCAACTTGGAATGTAGTGTCCAGAGACCAACCAAATTGTCCGAGATCATGCTAGAAAGAAAGGAAGAATACACGTTAATGAGGACTACATTTTCCTCCTTTCTAATATGTAACATAGATTATGATTACATTCAGAAGTTATGGGGCATATTAGCGATGTACAGTGATTCGCCAATGAAACTCAAGCGAAACCTCTTGCTTACAAAGACACCGTTCATCAGTTACAAATACAAGCAAGTGGGGTCTGGGGATGATACAGTCACTGACATTGAAGCAGAGCTTAGAGGGGACCCAAACTGGCTGATGCAGGACTTGTTGACATTACAACTGGACAGGACAGCTACAACCCTCAGCACACTACATATCCGTTACTTGACAGATATATTTGTCACAATTCCAAATGCTGTTGAAAACCCTACGCAAAACAACTGGGTTATGATTCTCAAGAGCAACCAGACACAGACAGAGTATACTTCAGTGATTGGAGGAACTGTGGAGATGGACTGTCAAGTAGTAGGTGAACCTGTACCAAGCATTGAGTGGCTTCTTCCTGATGGAAGTAAGATCAGAGCTCCATATATGAGCAAAGAGGGAAGGATAACAATTAAAGAAAATGGAAAGTTTGTTTTGAAAGCAGCTGATAATTATGATAGTGGAGTTTACCATTGTATTGCTACAAATAATGTGGATGTGGATGTTCTTACATTTAGAATTACTGTGGTAAGCAATGATGTAGAGGAAAAAACTTTAAATGGGGCGGAACTTTCAGTTTATAGCGGGGATGTGCTCTATCTTCCGTGCGGTTCAAAAGGAGTTCCTGATGCATCTGTGAGCTGGATACTACCAGATCATTCTGTGCTACATGAAACATCAAGGAACAATCTAATTTTCTCCAATGGAACCCTAAAAATCCAAGCCATAGCACAGAAAGAGCAAGGACATTTTAGATGCTTAGCAGCTAATCAATATGGTGTGGACATGCTGACACACAAAGTATTGGTGAAAGAGAGAAAAATAACCATCCTCAATAAAAAAATTCAGCAAGATCAAATGGAGGATAGAAATGATGAAGGATCGGGCAATGAAGACATAAAAGAACGCGACCGCTCTGTGACTAGAAAAGCCATTGCACGTAAAAGACTTCCAGCTGTACGTAAGGCCAGCAAACCTGGTGGTCAGGATAAAGGAAACACATTGGTTCGGAGAAGAAATAGAATACACCAACGACTAAGGGGACAAAGGAGGCAGTTTTCTAAAAGCACACAAATTGATCCCCAGCGCTGGACAGAGATCTTACAAAAAACGAAAGAGAACTCGGTTAGCAAAAAAATATCAACCCAAGGTATGAAAAGTTCAGCCAAGGAAGAAAGTGAAGTAGAAAGGGTCTCTGGAGAGGTGGAAGAAGCATCTGGTGAAGAGCTACTTCCAGTGAATGAAAATTTCTTGATAATAACAGAAAAATATTCATCTGTAACAATGTTAAATACAATACCTACAGTTCCTGCAGCCACTGTCTCGAATACACCTTTATGGACTACAAATGCAATATCTGCAATACAAACTGAAAAGAATAAAGATAGCTTCGAAATGCCTAAAATAAATACAGAAGCTACAGTGAGCATTCCAGAAATAACAACATCAAAGGAATTACTTATCGGAACAAGTCCAGATTATTCTGACATTTTGTCACATACTACAAGCAACCATCGTGATAAATCATACAATCGAAGCATCTTAAAAACAACAATAGCCACAATTCAAGAACCTCCATCCCCTACAGGTGGACAGTATCTGACATCCAGGGATGTAACTACCAACCCGGTGCTGAAATCTCCTTATACCATATCTGGTAGAATCAAATCTGATAATAACAATTTTACCACCACCTTCAAACCTTCAACTGCAACCCCACCATTTGTCATTACAAGTCCAGCTGTTACCAGCAGTACTCCTTATGCTACAATACCAGACATTACAACCAAATTAACAACTGCGGTTGCTGATTTTGATTATACAACCCAGAATTACATTACAGATCCAGTAACAACGGAACATGAGCTACAAGTTACAACTCAGTTTGACACCAACAGCCCTGTAACTACATCTGGTTATTTTAGCAGCCTGTCTGAAGACGTAATTACTAACCCACCACCAGAAATAAGCTTTATAAGTAGAAGCCCTCCAAATGCCTTCAAAAACCCAACAGCAGCATCTTATGACTTTTCTGCTACACTGAACAATGTTTCTTCACATCCACCAACCACATCAAGCCAACTTCATGTAACCAAGCAGAGTGAAAACATCACTCCTGCATCAATGAATCCAACCCCTGGAAGACCCATATTTACTACTGCCATGAAAGAAGTTCCAACAACACCAAATGCTTACTTACCTATTACATCTACATCAGAATATGGAACACAACATTTGTTACATTCCAAAAATAAACTTTCTACTCAACCAGAGTTTCACAGAACAAAAAGTCCACAATATTCATTTACAAGAGACGAAGTAGAAGGAAACGTTGTTAGCATTGATTCTTCAACAAAGTCAAGCACTAAATTGTTCCTTTCACAAACTGACATTGGGCCCATATACTTTCACAGCACTCAGAAAATAATTTCACCGGGGCTGCCAGCTGGCTCAACAATCATTACTCATCAACAGATTCAGATAGTGAAAGACGTTACACAACAGGTGCCAACACTTAGGCGGTTTGGCCGTAGAAAATTTAATGGAAGAAGACGCATTATAAGGCCTGATCGCATTCCAAATATAAGAGCACATCAATTTAAATTTGGAAAATTAGACAATAGTGAGGCCAAAACGACTCAAACTGTGGTTTCTGAGATCAAAAAACAAGAGCAGCTTTCCTTCAGCACTATACCTTCAAGTACTTATGTTCCATTACCGACGCAACAGTCTACTATAACAACTCCAGAGACTTTGGATGGAAGAGAAACAGATTTTGTGGCTACAACAATCAAAAGCATTAATACTGACAAAGCAACTGATATTTATTTCACATCTTCTCATTCGTCCACCCAAAGAATTCCACAAGTTAGCACAGTAGGCCTGTCTGTTTCAGATAAAGTCCAGATGGGTTTCAGACATACACAAGATGTGACAACACATATGCCAACAACAATTCAGGCAAATGGAAAGGAAGAATCATTGAGATCCACCGTTGCTCAATCCACCCTCAAACCTCATCCTGTATCCAAAATAATTAGAAGAAAAATTCCCTGGCATAGATTGTTTGCAAACAATCCGATAATGCAAAGGGAAATACTTATGAAACTTAGAAAAAATTCCCATTTGGCATCTGCAATTACTACTCCACTTCCACAATCAGAATCCGTAGTTAGTAAAGGTGCTACTACCATGGTTATACCAACACAGTCTACATACAGCAATTTAAAGGCATATACTAACACACCTTTAGAAGTGGATGAGAGCACAATAGATAGTAGTCCAATGAGTGCTAAAGCAGCAACTGTAAAGTATACTACTAGTGCCAAAGTCACTCCCAATATTGTTCACCCTACCAGGGCTAAAATAGCAACAACTGTGATTCAAAAGACCAGTGCTCAAGCAAAAGCTACTAAAGTTTTTCCAGCCAGTGCTAAAGTGTCAACCACTGCCAAAACAGCAACAACTGCCATTTATCCAACAAGTGCTAAAGCTGCACCAATAAGCATTTATCCAACCAGTGCTAAAGCATCAACAACTGCCATTTATCCAACCAGTGCTAAAGCAGCAACAACTGTAGTTTATCCGAACAGTCAAACTATTGCAGTAACTGTAATCAATCCAACCAGTTCCAGTGCTGCAACGACCGCAACTCACTTAGCGAAATACTTTAATTTCATCCCTAATAAAAGTACTATCTCTACAACAGCAAACCCATTGGCTCCTGTAACTACTGATAGCGTAGGAAGACACCGATTCCTCAGAAGAAAAAGACCACGGAAAAAATATTCTTTCAGCAACTCATTGCCAAAAAACACTTGGAAGTCATCAACGACTCCCGGTGTATCATCTACATACCCAGAGAAAACAACCAAGGCTCATACAAGTGTTCCAATACCTAAACTCAAAGTTAGTACTGTTACAGAGGCACCAACCACAAGACTGTACAGTTCAGAAAATGATATTCCTCTTACTACTGCCAAAAAACATTACTGGACCAATACATCAAAGGCCCCTAAACTATCCTTACACCCATCACCTATAATAAATGGCGTAGATGCACTAACAACTCCATATCTAGAAACATCTGATAATAATTATATAGCTACATCCGACCAAGCCCTAAACAGAAATATCCCTTTTAGGCAAGAGTTTGCCACTACACTTAAAACAAAGACATACTCAACATACAAGACAGATATAATAAGTAGTACAACGTCTCCACCATCAGTGATCATCAGCAGTGTGACTGATCCATCACCCCTAATGATCCCAAGCACAGCCCAACCTCCACTTGTATCTGAAAGGAAGACATCTCCTAGTGTTACAATCCATCCTGATCCAAAAGCACCACAGAGAAATGTACATATAATAGCACATGTTCCACATGTATTGAAGAAACCTGCCTCTTCGATGACCACACAACAGATTGGTAAGAAAACAACTGAGTGGATAGAAGAAATCCCCTCCAACAATACCCGCTCAAAGCCTCGTATAGTGGGAGGTAGAGCTGCAAGTTTCACAGTGTTTGCAAATTCAGATGCCTTTATTCCGTGTGAGGCCACAGGAAATCCAGCACCTACCATACTGTGGACAAAAGTGTCTTCAGGTGAGGCTAATAACTGACTGTTGTGCGGTGTGCATGCTGATATTTCATAGAGAGGCTATACTGATGTAATGTTGACATGCAGGAAGGTCGACATGAGTCTAGGTTGACATGGGTTAAGTCGACAGGGTCATTAGGTTGACATGGGTTAGGTCAACAATCAAAAGGCCAACATGGGTTTTTTCACTGTTTTTTGAGCCGACATGTGCCGACAGGGAGTATTTCATGCCCTACCATCGACTAGGGCATGGTGGGGGAATAAAATAGTGTGGCGAGCGTAGCGAAGCACAGAGCCCAAAGCATGGCGAGCGCAGCCATGCTTCGGGCTCGACTGTGTTGACATTTGGGTAAAAAAACAGTAAAAAAAACATGTCGACCTTTTGACTGTCGACCTAATGACCATGTCGACCTAACATAATTTCGACCTTCCTGCATGTCGACCTAGACACATGTCGACCTACTGACTGCCTAACAACTTGCTGGTGACCAAATGATCCACACCCATATATACTAGTATATACACTATACCTATACTGTTCTAAGGTGTTACCTATACAAATGCTTTGTTACAAAAACGGAAATTAGATAGTGGATGTGTTTGGTGCTTGAGGAGGGGAGGGGTTGGTACAACAGACATGGGGGGGGGGGGATTCAGGCTGGTTACAAATCCAAACTCGTTTTTTGATGGGCAAAACCATGGGCCTTATTCTAGTTCACTCTTTTCTTGAAATTCTTCTTAGATGGACAAGACCATGTGCACTGCAGGTGGGGCAGATGTAACTTGTGCAGAGAGAATTAGATTTGGGTGTGGTTTTACTTCAAAGTGAGATCTATATTGCAGTGTAAAAATAAAGCAGTCAGTATTTACCCGGCACAGAAACAAAATAACTCACCCAAATCTAATTCTCTCTGCACATTTTACAGCTGCCCTCCTGCAGTGCACATGGTTTTGTCCATCTAAGAAGGATTTTGTCAGAGTGAACTAGAATAAGGCCCCATGTGCACTGCAGGTGGAGCAGATGTAACATGTGCAGAGAGAGTTAGATTTGGGTGGGGTATGTTCAAACTGAAATCTAAATTGCAGTGTAAGAATAAAGCAGCCAGTATTTACTGTGCACAGAAACAAAATAATTCACCCAAATGTAACTCTCTCTAAACATATTACATCAGCCCCACCTGCAGTGCAGCATGGTTTTGTCCATTAAAGAAGGAGTTTGCTTTTGGAAAGAAAACTGAATCGGGACCATTGTGATAATTAGTATCAATATCACTCGTATGTATCCTCTCGGCATAGAGATTGCCTGATTGTATTGCAAATATAAAAGAAAAGAACAAATGTGTCCTCTTTCCTCCATAAGGGCATTATTCCTTAAGTGCCCATCTTAACTATTTTGGTGGCAATTAGTAAATTGATGATTTTATATATTGGCCCCATTACTAAGTTGGACCTTCATTACTACTACTTTCTATTGCAGACATTGAATGGTTGGGGCTCCACAACTAATCTTGATATATAAAGACAAAATGTCAGAGCGCAAATCTATAGTATAGCCACCTGGGTCTGCAGCTGTCTCTAATAAGGGGATACCCCACCCCTTAAAACAAAATACAAAAGGGAAAGAGATTTTAGAGATAGCGCTGAGCCAGGTATATATTTCAAATATTTTATTTTAAAACAGATATATGTGTGCTGTTTGTATTCAGCAATAAAATATACACAATGGAATATTACAGTACAGGTACCGGCCAGTACCACACAATAATATAAAAAAGCAATTGCAAAAAAAAAAAAAAAAAAAAAATATATATATAAAAAAGAAAGGGTTCTGATTGTAGGAACCTCCTTATAAGATAGTCTCTACTGCGCCTACAGCAAATATAGGGTTAGTGAGGTTAGTGTTTGGTGGGGTTAGGTAATCACCAGGTTAATATTTCCACGTTTCAAGCAGCAGTTTTTGCCCATTGGTTAGCTCTCTCACAGCTCCATGTTAGTAGGTAGCATGCATGCTTTGAATAATATAGGTTAATTATATAACACAGAATATAAGGCTCGATTGAGCTAAAACTTGCCACTCCTCCGGTTTTGACCTTTAGTATAAGGTGGTGGTGTCCCGGCTGCTGATTCCTTGCACTGCAATGCAGCCTTTTGGGGTTCTTCCACACTTGGGAGTCGAGTGGCTGGAGACTCTGCGTGGCGTGTTTGTACCGGCACCTGGCTAGTTCTTGACGCGTTTCCCCGCCTTTAACTCAGCGGCTTCTTCAGAAGAGTAGGTATTCTTGATCTTGATATATGTAGATGTATTACACCTGGTAAAGTGATAAAGTTGAAGGTGATAAAGCACCAACCAATTAGCAGTGTTGGAAAAATGACAGGAGATGAGTTGGCTGGTGCGTTATCACCTCTTTATCAACACTTTATCACTTCACCAGGCTTAATACATCGGGTTGGGATCATATGGTCGACCACAGGAAGGTTGACATTATTAAGGTCGACACACTCAAAAGGTTGACATGGGAAAGGTCAACAGTCAAAAGGTCAAATGGGGTTTTCCCATTTTATTTGTCCCGAATGTTGACACCGTCGACATGGACACCGTATCGGTGCACCATATCCGCTCGCCATGCTTCGTGCACGGTGCCTTGCTGCGCTCGGCACACTATTTTATTCTCCCTCCATGTCCTAGTGGATCGTCCTAGGCCTGTCGACCTTCAGTGGTCAACCTAGTGACAATATAAATATACATCTGCCCCTGTATTACAATAACTTCCCTTTGGGGGCAGACTATGGGCAGTATTCAATGAGAAAAATTTGCCGTGTTTTATGGTGAGTTTGTGCTTTTCTCGCATTGGACGGAGACTTTTGCTCTCAAAAAGCGAGCAACCCTATTCAATGTGCACTTCTCGCCGTCTTTCTGAGTGATTTTCGCCGTGTCTCTCCGTGTAGCAATTCTCCATCTTATCATGGAGAAGTGGAATGTGAACTTTTAAAATAAAAGTTTTTTTGTTTGAATTTTGGTGTAAAAAAATCAGGAATTTTATTCTGAGAAGGGGCATGCTATTCTTATTCATGTGCTTATAGCACATGAATATATATTAAATTTTTAAAAAAAAATATATATATATATATATTTTTTTTACACAGAGCAGCCAGCAGGGGGCCGGGAGCCGAGCTGCTCATTACATATTCATATATTCACTGCACCCGATCATTACATATGCACGATCGGGTACAGTGAATACACGGTCCCCTGTTGGCTCTCCCGGGGGGGGGGGGGGGCAGCCTGTGCTGCCTGGCTCCCGGGAAGCCCACCTCCCCCCCACATATGTTCTGGGGCAGGCAGGGAGACTTCCATCTCCCTGCCTGCCACCGTCCCACGGCTCCCTGCAGGGGTTAAGATTCGCCGCGAGGGGCAACTCGCCCCTCCGACATTGAATACTGGGAGAGCGAGTGGCAGCCAGCCCTCCAGAACACAGCGAGTGTGCAGCGAATCCTAAACAGGATTCGCTGCACACGGCGATATTTCTCATTGAATACTGCCCTATGGCTTGTTACATGCTAATTATGCATCCTTCATGGGCCGGCGAAAGATGCTCTGAAATCAAATGTTTGGAAACACCCTCCAGAAATTCTCTGTTTTCCCCTGGGCACCTTAGTGGTTATTGCCTGGTGATCAGTAAAATGAACCTGCAATGTAGAGATACTTGTAGAGCCAGCAGATGGGGGAAACATTTAATGTGCACAGTCTCTGCTATCCTGGTACCTACACAGGCGTAACTGGATATTTGTAGGCCCCATAGCAAAAGTTTGTAAGGGGCCCCCTTATTTAGCAACTGATGATGATAAATGTATGTCAAACATATTGCTTAGATGGTAAATATGGGCCCCCTTCAGCTCTGGGCCCCATAGCAGCTGCACCCCTTGCACCTATGGTTGTTGCGCTCTTGTACACACTGGGAAAACCTTCATTTGAAAAATCTGAGTCCTTGCTATAAAACAATGTTGTGAAATCTCTGTTCTATAGAAAAAAGTAAGGAAATAACCCATCATTTAATGCAGCAGGGGCCTGATTCAGTAGTACACTCTGATTCAAATACCCACAAAGATTACCGATTCCCAAACCTGTGTTACTCATTTTATTATCAATTGGCCAATTCAACTGAATAAATTATATTTTTTAATTAGACAAAAATACTGTATAATATTTTTTCTTGATGGAGAAAAATACCCAATGATTTATTGTCGTATCGTGACTATGCAGTTTATTTTATTATAGTACTAGCTGACCCGTCCGGCGTTGCCCGGGAAAACCTTTGGTTTTTATTATTTCCAAAATTGCTGAAAAATGTAATCTTACAGTATGCTGTGCCAAAGACCTAAGATTGTAATTTGTTATAGATTCCACCATAATGTTAGAATGTGTTTGCATTGACACTCAATGATGGCAATGAAATCAGGTGTGGTGTTGTTGTTTGAAACACAACGCTCCTGAGTTGATAACTTGTATGTGTTGATAAATTCCACATCCACTCCTGAGATTTAGCACCTATGACATACCTTCCAACATCTGAGGGTCAGAAATTTGTACAAAATCAGAAAGGGACGTGGCCACACCTCCATTTCTATACTTTCAATGGTACAGTTTTTGGGTGTGTAATTACAGGCACTGAGTGCGTGGAGACCGGGGTGGGCATTACTTACCCCACCATAATTAATTCAAAATTCACCGCTCCCTGCCACTGCCGCTCCCCTCACCGATCCTGCCAGCAACAGTCTCTGAGGTCTGGAGATCTGTAAAGCACATGCACCAGGCATCTCTACCAAACAGTGTTGCAGCCACTGAGTGTGGGAGCAGGTCCGCGGGCCTGGCCACATGACATCATGACTCGATGCACGCTAACCGCACCACTGCAATGCACCACTGGGAACGGGTGCAATGGGCCAAATTCTTTCCTACACCCACCAGGCCAATACACCGATCCAGCCATCGCAATCATAAATGGGTGCATTGATAAGGTTTGGAGTGTAATAAGTTGAAGAATAAGACTGAGAAAAAGATTTGCCATGTTAAAGTGTACAATTTACTCAATAAATTGTGAAAACATATATACGTGTACATAGAAGTACAATTAAAAAATGAAAGTAGGATGAAAAAATAAGTTCTGATTCAAACTGATAATTGTTTTGATGGGGGTGGGTTTCGAAACAAATCTATAGGTGGGTGGGAGTATGGATATTGTGGGCATAATTGGTGTTTGGTACACCTACAGGGGGTCCTCAATTGATGGGATTTTCAGTACAGTGTCACAGTGTCACCATAGTGGGATTCCCAAATGGGGTCCAGGTGGTCTTTCAGGGACCCTTTACAATCCCATAGGTCTCTCCTCCTTGAGCCTACAGTCTCCCTAATGATAGTCAATCACCGAGGGAGACCGTAGGCTCCAGGAGAAGAGACCAACGGGATTGTAAAGGCACCCCTAAAAGACCACCTCAACCCCAATTGGAAATACCCCTATAGTGACACTGAAGTGAAAATTTCTCATCAACTGGGGACCCCCTGTGGGTGTATAAAACACTAATTATGCCCACAATATCCATACCCCCTCCACCTATAGATTTGTTTCACAACCCACCCCCATCCCAACAATTATCAGTTTGAATCAGAATTTAATTTTTAATCCTACTTTCATTGCTTGATTGTACTTCTATGTACACATATTTATTTCACGATTTATTGAGTAAATTGTACACTATAACGTGACAAATCTCCATCTCAGCCTTTTTCTTCAACTTCTTACACTCATAACTTCAAACAAATACATGCAGCGCTCATGCCCATCGACCAAATATTATCTATGAGCCAAAAGAGTCTGGGAAACCCTTAAGGCAGAGCAGTGCCTGATATCCAACTGACTAACAGGGTGAGTGCAGTGTACCCACATTGTATTGATCAACGGGTGCAATGGCCAGGCCAAAGATTTCTCAGTGCAACTGGCCGGGGTGCGCAGAGATGGATATGGGAAAAAAAGAAAAGCCGGTACATTAGGTACAGTTTTTATTAGCCGGTACAGACTGTTAAATAAACGGCAAATTATTTTTTTATGTGTTTGTGTGTGTTACTGTTTTTGAGTGTGTGTTCTAGTGTATGTGTGTGTTGTGTTGTATGTATCTGCCCAATGCATAAGTGTGTGAGGTGTGCTATGTATATACAGTATGTGTATGTGTGTGTTGTGCCTTTGTGTATCTGTGCAGTTCTTAAGTATGTGTTTTGTGTGTTGTACTGTTTTTTTTATGTGTGTGGTGAACGTGGGTGTGTGTTGCGCTGTTAGAGCTATGTTATGTGTGTGTGTGTGTGTGTTGAATGTATCTGCCCAATGTGTAAGTGCGTAAGGTGTGCTATGTATAAATGTGTGTGTGTGTGTGTAGTGTGCTGTGTGTATCTGTGCAATGTTTGTGTGTGTTCTTTGTATTGTACTGTTTTTGGGTGCGTGTTGTAGTGAATGTGGGTGTGTGTTGTACCGTGAGTGGTGTGTTATGTGTGTTTGTTGTGTTATGTGTATCTGCTAACTGTGAGGTGCACTACATATATATGTGCGTGTAGTGTGCTGTCCGTATCCTGACAATGCTTAAGTGTGTGTGTTCTGTGTGTTTCTGTATCTGCACAATGTTGAAGTCTGTGTGTGTTCTGTGTGTTTGTTGTACTGTTTTGGGGCGTGTGTTGTAGTGTATATGGGTTTTTGTTGTACTGCATGTGGTGTGTTATGTGCGTGTTTTGTTGTGTGTATCTGTCCAATGTGTAAGTGTGTGAGGTGCGCTACCTATAGATATGTGTGTTGTGTGCAGACGTGGTGTACTGTGTGTGTGCGCGTGTACAATATGTACGTGTGTATGATGTGTGGTCTATGTATATCCTCAGTTATTCCTAATTGTTTAAAGCCTTCACCATAATGTTAGAATATGTAATGCATACTCAATGACAGCAATGATATCAGGTGTGGAGTTGTTCCTTCGACAACGGTTTCCCCGATCGTCAATCTTTTCCCCAGATCATCAATGAAGGCAAATTAAAACTTTCTTTTAAATTAAAAAAATTCTAAGTGAAATTTCCCAAAACTGGCTTCGAGGTGCACACCAGCAGGTCCAGAGGTACCTTGTTGCCAAATTTGGAAGCTCTGAGTGCCACGGTGTGCCCGCAATGCAACAGACACGCACACACACACACACATGCACACAGACTGTTCAACTTATTATATAGATTTTTATAGCTTATTTTTGATAACTAAAACTAAAATTTTATTCCATTACAGGGACTTTTGTGTCAAAGGCAAAACGGGGAAATAGGATGGAAGTTTTCCCGAATGGTACCCTCTCCATTGCTAGTGTGAGTGTCCAGGACCGCGGACAGTACCTTTGTGTTGCTAATAACCAGTATGGCTCGGACCGGCTACTTGTTACACTCTCTGTTATAACATACCCTCCCAGGATCATACAGGGCAGATCGAGAGAGATTACAGTTCACTCGGGTAATAATGTCAATGTAAAATGCCAGGCAGAAGGCAGACCTTTCCCCACAATTACCTGGATACTGGCTAATGAGACCATTGCATCTGAGAAGACCGAAAATAATCACAAAGTTTATGTACAACCGGACGGTACCCTGACCATTAAAGAAGTGACATTATATGACCGTGGGATTTATAAGTGCTTGGCTACTAATATAGCTGGAGCTGACACCTTTACAGTAAAGATTCAAGTGATTTCTGCTCCCCCAACTATTTTAGAAGACAAGAGACAGACAGTTGTAGTGCACCCTGGGGAGAATGTGAAACTTCATTGCACTGCAAAAGGAAATCCCAACCCAATTGTTCATTGGGTAGCATTTGATGGAACGAAAGTTAAACCTTTGCATTATGTTAATTCAAAGTTGTTCCTGTTCTCCAATGGAACCCTCTACATAAGACAAGTGGAGTCCTCAGACGATGGGAATTATGAGTGCATAGTGACCAGCTCTACTGGCTCTGAAAGAAGAGTCGTCAGTCTCGTGGTACAGAGGAGTGATTCCATTCCAAAGATTACTCATGCATCTCCTAAATACACAGAAATGAATTTCGGAGACAAATTAATGCTAAACTGTAGCGCAACTGGGGACCCAAAGCCAAAGGTAATGTGGAGGCTGCCATCCAAAGCCGTGGTGGATCAGTGGCACAGGTAAATAAAACCACTTTTAGCACAGTTTAGTAGTATGGTGGAAGTGATGATACTGTAATTCAGTGTTTTCCATGGATAAGCAACTAATAAAAGTCACTCTTTTAATTATATACTGTATATTGTACTTTAACTGGAGTGTGAGAACATAACAGGCCAAATGTAATAGAGTTCGGCAGCCATGGGGGATGCCAGTCGAACGAGGATGTTTTTTAAGGGGCAATCATGTACAAGGCAAACCATGCCTTGCAAAAGGGTTCGGTATGATTTACCTACGGTCAAAATGCCGACATGGTCAAAATACTGACATTTAAAATATAGACAGGTCAAAAAGTATACACAAGTTTTTCATAATTTTTTTTTGGTCTGTATATCGACATAGGTCAACATGAATGAGTATGAGTGTACCGCGTCCCCTAGCATGAGTCGCTGCACGCGCCATGCTTCGAGCACGGTGATTTGCTGCGCTCGGTACACTATTATATTCTCCCTCCATGTCCACTGGGATGGTAAAGTATAATTAAGTTGGTTTCAATTAAAAAAATCATGAAAAACTCATGTCGACTTTTTGACCTGTCTACATTTTAAATGGCGGTATTTTGACCACGTCGGTCAATGGTTGGCGGTATTTTAATTGTAGGTATATTGACTGCATCCCCTTGCAAATGATTGGCCCTTTAAAAAAAAAAAAAACATCTGCTTTCTGCTGCCATCCTGCACGGCCCCAAATTTAAACTCTATTACATTTGGTTCCACAGCAGTTCTGTTATGGGGGACGGTGAAAAGAGTCCATGTCCTGGTCATGGGGGTTATTCAGAGCTGATCACGGCTGTGTGAATTCTCATGTCAATTGTCTATCAAATGCGTATGTGTGCTGATCATAGCGTGCATGCGTGAGGCCAAACAGCGACAACTATCTGCAATTTATTTATTTATTTATTTGTAATACCCTTGCAACTTAACTGACAGGATTGACTGATTGCAGGTCTCTGCGATTTCACACAGCAGTGATCGGGTCTGAATAATGCCTCGTCTGTAATGAATTCAAGACAGAAAAATCTAAATAGTTAGTAGAACTGATCAGCAATCCTCCTATAGAAAAAGTTTATTTGACTTTTATGGGAAAAAAATGGGATTTCTGCACAGTTAGGAGCAAAGGGAAAAAAGGAGCAATGGCGTATCGTCGGACTGATGCATGTCTAACTTTTGTCAATGTCTAACTAATGCATGTCTAACTTTTGTCCATGTATAAATAATGCGTTTATCCTTTGTCACTGTCTGCAGTGCTGTATTTCCCATTAGGTTTAATGGGCAGTTGCTCAGGGGCCCAAGGATTCTAGGGGTCCACCCCAATGGGGAAGATGGCACTGCCATGGGGAGCTGCTGCTGTGGCGGTGTGTGGCAGGCAGTGGGGTCTGGCCAATGGCAGCTAGAAGCTTGTAGTACTGCGCTATTTGTCGTGCGGCGGGCAGGAAGCTGCTTTTGAAAAGACTGGCCGGACGCTGATTGGCTAAATTCTCTCAGCCAATTAGCATCCAGCCATACTTTTCAAAATCAGCAGCGCTTTCTGCCCCGCTGCCTGACAAATAGCGCTACTGGCTCCCAGCTGCCTGGACCCTGCTGCTAAAGAATGGCCGGACGCTGATTGGCTTAATACTCTCAGCCAATCAGCGTCGCCCGGACAGTCTTTTCAAAATCAGCAGAGCTTCCCGCCGCCTGGCAAATAGCGCAGCGCTACAATCTGCCCAGACCCTGCTACACATAGGTTTGTGGTGGTAGGGCAGGTGCGCTAATGTTCTGCCCAGGAGCCCCCGCCAATGTTAAGATGGCCCTGACTGTCAGACTAATGCATGACTAACTTTTGTCAATGTCTGACTAATGCATGTCTAACTTTTGTCAATGTCTGACTAATGCATGTCTAATTTTTGTCAATGTCTAACTAATGCATGTCTAACTTTTGGTATCAACCTATTGAGTGTCTGACTGGATGTTATCCGTGAGCTACACCACACCCTAAAAACTTTGGACTAATGTGCCCGGTTGCTACTAATGCAGTTAGTGCAAATGGCTGTTGGATGGTGACTTTTGATAGAGCAAACACCATGATAGTTATGTGAGAGAACCCTTCACAATTACTTATGCTGCCCAGATATTTCTATTTATGCTCCTGCTGTAGTCATTTTTCTTTTCCTTTTTTTACATTTCTCAGTTGATAAAATGGCTGCTTATCTGCTATTAGTGTTGATGACAAGAATGTAACAAAGGAGTTTATTTATGAAGCGTCGGGCTATAAAACCCAGTACTTCTGATTGTGTCTGCGCCTAGTATGTAAAAGGGCAATGGTTTTACTAGCAACTTGGACATGGCCAGTAAAAGCATTGACCTATTAGATAGAATATATAAACACTATCAGAAGCACCAGGTTTTACAACCCAGCACTTTGTAAATAAACCCCATAGAATAGATTTATACAAGGAGTTCGTAAAGTCCTTCCCCAGTAGGGTGGCCAATCCCGGGATCGGCAGGATCCCAGGATTTCGCCCCAAAACTGCCGGGATTTCAATATCGGGAGTGGAGTTTCCAATCCCAGAATTTCGGGATTAGACTGCACATGCACAGTCTAATGCCGGGCACCCGCTGAGACGCTGACCTCCTGTTCCCAATATCCGGGCTGCGGCTCTAAGCAGCGTGATGGTCAGAGTCCACGCTGCGCAGGCCACGTCCACCATCTCCATGCTAACCAGGCCGCCCGCTTTAGGAGGCACCCTAGCTTTACTGTGCACCTCTGCCTCCCGCTCCACCAGCCGCTGCACCGGTGATTGAATGTGCAGGGCGGCCGCATTAGGGCACTGGGGACTTTTTAAAAATTAGGGATCCAATAGCAACCAATCAGATTATGTCTGTCATTTGTCTATTGCATACTAGAAAACAATAGACAGATGTGATTGCTTGCTACGGGCAACATCATCTTTTTTCATTTTTAGAAGCTTTAGTAAATTTACGCCTTAAGGTGCCCATACACTGTTGCGATATCTCACAGCAATGTACGGACACCCGATAGCCTTTGAGCCGCCCTGGACCTTCCCGGCGGCAGGGACGCATGCGATCCATCACAATTTGCTGTGATGGATCGCATGCATCCCTGCTTCCCGCCCATCTGGCCGTCAGGAGGGAGGTCCCAGGATGGGTGGTCGGACCTGCTGCCCGTCCGCACTGGACCGCGCATCGGACCAGACGGCATGTCACGGACAGCCAATTTGGTCCGATTTACCTGCCTGATTGGTCGCAATCAGTCGAAATCAGACCAAATCGGCTCAGTGTATGGGGACCTTTAGTGTTATCCCTCTCTGGCCTCCCACATTTGCAGAGGAGATCTGCAGCCCAAGACAGTGCTTACTGAATGCTATATGAGGATATTGGTAATATGGAAGTTAACTGCAGTATATTTAAAGAATATCTTATATTTTTCAGAATGGGGAGTCGAATTCAAGTGTATCCGAATGGATCACTTGTTGTCCAATTCGTAAATGAAAAAGATGCCGGCGACTATGTGTGTGTAGCAAGAAATACAATTGGAGATGATGTGACTCTGATGAAGGTCAGCATTACTATGAAACCAGCAAAGATTTATCAGAAACAGCACCTCATGAAGCAAGTTCCATATGGAAGAGACTTCAAGGTAGATTGCAAGGCTTCAGGTTCTCCATTGCCAGAAATATCCTGGAGTTTGCCAGATGGCACCGTGATCAACAACGTCCTTCAAGCTGATGACAGCGGTAGGCGGAGACGCAGATATGTCCTCTTTGACAATGGAACATTGTATCTCAACAAAGTAGGGATGTCTGAAGAAGGAGATTATACATGTTATGCTGAAAACACATTGGGAAGGGATGAGATGAAAGTACATATAAGTGTTGTAACAGCTGCTCCACGCATTCAACTCAACACCAAGACAAAGTTTGAAGCAAGAGCTGGGGCTGACACAGTTTTGGATTGTGAGGCTAACGGAGAACCAAAACCAAAAATATTCTGGTTGCTACCCTCAAGTGATATGATTGCAATGTCCCATGATCGTTATATATTGCATGACAATGGATCATTGTCAATTAGACAAGTCAAACTACTAGATGCTGGAGAATACATGTGTGTGGCGCGCAACCCGGCAGGAGATGATACAAAACTTCTCAAATTAGATGTTCATTCAACGCCTCCTGTTATCAATGGTTTATATAGAAATAAGACAATCATCAAGGATTCGGCCTTAAAACACTCAAGAAAACTAATTCATTGTAGTGCTGAAGGAACACCTCCTCTTCAAATAATGTGGATCATGCCTGATAACATATATCTAACTGCTCCTTACCATGGCAGCAGGATAATGGTACATAAGAATGGAACTCTGGAAATCCGGAATGTAAGGCCATCAGACACTGCAGAGTTCACCTGTGTTGCTCGTAATGATGGCGGTGAAAGTATGTTGGTGGTTCAGTTGGAAGTTGTTGAAGTGCTTAGAAGACCAATGTTTAAAAATCCATTCAATGAAAAGATAATCGCCAAACCTGGCAAAATGGCAATACTTAATTGTTTTGCAGATGGCAATCCTCCTCCAGAAATAATATGGCTTTTGCCGAATGGCACAAGATTTTTAAATGGGCAGAAGTTTACGAACTATTATGCAGGAGCCAATGGAACTTTTATTATTTATAATCCTTCCAAAGATGATACTGGCAAATATCGTTGTGCGGCAAGAAATAAAGTGGGCTACATAGAAAAGTTAATTATTTTGGAGGTTGGTCAGCAACCTAATATTCTAACACATCCAAGAGGACCAATAAAGAATGTAATTGGCGAAACATTGACATTACATTGTCTCTCTGATGGAATACCAAAGCCCAGTGTTATCTGGACACTCCCCAGTGGATTTGTTATCGACAGGCCTCATGTAAATGGGAAATATATGTTACTTGAGAATGGCACACTGGTAATTCAAGAAACCACCATTCATGATCGAGGAAACTATTTGTGTAAAGCCAGAAATAATGCAGGGGAGGCATCCATTAGTGTACCGGTTATGATTGTAGCCTATCCCCCAAGGATTACAAATAAACCACCACATAACATTCATACAAGAGCAGGATCTTCTGTGCGTTTCAACTGCATGGCTATTGGAATTCCAAAACCAGAGATAACATGGGAGTTACCCGATTTGTCAATATTAACAGCAGCTAGTAAAGGTCGACCAACCGGCACTGAGCTTCTTCATCCATCAGGAACGTTGGTTGTGCAGAACCCAAAAAGTTCAGACTCTGGGATGTACAGGTGTATTGCTAAAAACTCTCTTGGTACGGACAGCAGCACAACATATTTAAAAGTAATTTAAACAAAGAATGTATTAGAGAAGCAAACACACACATACATATACGCGCACACACACACACACACACACACATACATACATACATACACACACACAAATAATACAATGGACAATTATTATATGTCTGAAAAGTAGGAAAGCTGTATTTTTATTTCTAGAGAAAAAAATAATTTCAACAAAACACAAAAAAACAAGATTTAAAGCTGCAATCATTTTATTTTGTTTTTACAAAATATTGCCAGTTTGTACAGTTATTTTGTATTCAAATATATTTTTGAAAGTAGCATTTTGCATTATGACAGAGCGGTTTTATATTTTCAAAGAACACAGTTTATTAGAAATAGTTTGAAAATGATGCCGATAGCTTTATTTACATACTGCTGAAACAGGAGCTACACAGTACAAGAGATTATTTATTATGTTATATTCATGGTTTACAGGAAGTAGCCAAGTGGGTCCAATGATCTTCTAATATAGATAACTAGAAGCTAAATCCACCAGTTTGTCTACTGTAATTGCTGTTGGGCTTTATTTCTACCTATATAAATAAATAGATAATGAGTACTGATGAGCATTATGTTAAATGCAAGGTAACTGAATTACAGTTTGTACAATAAAGTTTACTCCATCTGTACTGTTTGGTCTTTTTTATTGTCGGGATTGTCAACATTATCACATAGACCCAAATACACCAGTTTTAAGGTCTGCAAGTGTTGCCATCTGCTGGCAGCGAGTGAAACTACATCTCTTTCTCTTTCACACATACATAGACACAGGACACAGAGGCAATCACACATACTAGACAAACAGAGCCCAGCTTTCGAAGCTTTTGCTTCAAGTAGGCTTAGCTACAGTAGTTCCTAATCTATAAAGCCAACTACTGGCAGTCAGAATATACACACATATAATATTAAAGCAATTTATTAATATGCTAATCAATCAGTAAAGGACTGACTCGCATTGAAGCATTGCTCTTGTTTGCAGTGTGTGGGTTCTGTAACAATTATAATATGTATGGAACATATCTTGTACCCAGGCCCACACTCACCACCCTGGAGACTACGGACACACAACCTTTGGTGCTGTAGCTTTTCCCCGTCCACTTGTTTTTATAAAACAAATCATACACTTAAATAAACCTAGATGGATCATGCAAAGGTTAGCTGCAAGTTATGTTTTTTGGGGGGTTTTGTGTGTGTGTCAGCATCCAGTGGCAGCTCCTACCTGCTAGGAGGAGGAAGGCTTCTGCTGGTCCCTGCCCCCAACACATTATACTGCTTTCAAACAAACTCTACTGCTTCCCAACACACTACCTCAACACTCTTCTGCTTCTCTAACCCACTGTAGTGTTTCTAAAATACACACTTTTATACTTCTCCAACCCACTATACTGCCTCTCCAACACACCATACCAGAGCTAGATTTACACCTCATGGGGCCATAGGCAACATATTGGTTGTCGTCCCCCCCCATTGACAATTACAAATACAAGGAGCTGCACAGTTACCTACCCAAGAGAGAAAATTGGGGGAGACTGTTGAAATGGAAAGGGCTAGTGGAAATAATGGCAGACATGAGAAATCGGGAGGGAGAGAGAAAATTAGCAGATGGGAGGAATAGGAATAGAGAGATGGAATGAGAGACATGAAAATAGAGGTGATGAAAAAAAAACAATATATAAAATCTGTTGCTATCTTCTAAAATGCTATAGATAATTGATTGACATGGAAGCAAGAGAGAGTAGTGCAGAGAGAGGGAGAGAGAGAGAGAGTGGGGAGAGAGACACAGAGGGAGAGGGCCCGATTCAGACCTGTTTGCTGGGCTGCTTGTGTTTGGTGGGGCGGCATTAACCCACTTGCTGGGTTTCCGAACGTACACCCCTACGCCGTACAAGCCCATGTGCAGTGCTGCAAAACGGATATGTACGGTTACACATCTGTTGGCTAGTGCCCGCTCAGAGGAGAAGTCCTTCGATGGTCACCATCGAAGGATTTCTCCTTCTCTGCCTGGTACTTGCAGCCACCACATGACCCAGGAGTTATTTGGTGGCTGCTTGTATGTTCAGCTCGTTTTCACTCCCATGCCTGCTGATGGTTGTTTCTGCCCGCAGTACCTGTCTCATCACTGGTGCCGCAGCAGAGTGAAGGGAGGGAGGGTCTCTGGGCTTTCAGGAGGTGCGGCATCAGTTCCTGTTTGCAGCAGCAGATCAGGGGGCCTGACCATGGGGCATTTTGGACCCACTGGGCCCTAGACAGCCTAGTGATAAACCCAGCCCTGCATCATACTGCTTCTCCAATACACTATACTGCTCTGCAACACAATATACTGCTTCTAAAAACACACTCTTATGCTTCTACCACCCACTATACTGCTTCTCCAATACACTATACTGCTCTGCAACACAATATACTGCTTCTAAAAACACACTCTTATGCTTCTACCACCCACTATACTGCTTCTCCAATACAATATACTGCTCTGCAACACTATTCTTCTCTGCAACACAATCACTGGTGAATCACCCCCTGTATTGCTTCTCCAACAAAAATACATTAACAAAATACAAATACATATATTTTTCAAGAAACGTTATTTCCCTGTACCTTTGTGCGACTTGTTTTAAATGCGTTAGTTAGTTAGTTAGTTAGTTCTGGAATTCATGTTTAGAAGTATAAATTACAAACTGATATTAATTAAAAATAAAGCAGATCTGCCTTCATATCATTAACATGCATCTGTTTGCAAATCACAAATTCTAAAACATTATAATTAATTCAATAAAAAAAGTGCAATTGAAAAATTGACAACTGTGGATGTAAAAGCCCAAGTGGTTCCCTACATACTGTAGAAGAAAAATCAATCCCTGCTAATTACTGTATTTCAAAACCTTTTGATCTACAAAATTGTGTTATTCTGTTATGGTGTGTACACACTGTGAGATTCCTTTGCTATTCGACTAATACTGTGTACACACGGTACAATTTGAGCTTCAATTTTGACGATATAGTCAAAATCGAATCTGGATCACATAGACATCGAATGGACATGTTTTTAAGCTTTCTATGCCGATTCGATGCCGATGCGCGCTCCCGTTCAGCTCAAATTGAAAAGCCATAGACAGTGCACCAATGACTATATAGTGCCGATTGGATGTAGATAGTATGAATTGTATATACTATACTGTATACTCAAAATTGAATGTCAAATTGTACCGTGTGTACACAGCATTAGACGTATTATCTTGTGTAGTCTCTAGAAAGTTAACGATTAAACAATAGTAATTAAACAGACAGGTGACAAACCCAGCCATTCTCCAGTACAGTGACAGTAACAAGTCAGGGCATAGAACAAACTGCAACTTAACAAATAAATGCGACATGTCTAAACCAACTGTGTGACAACCTGTAAATGTTTCACCATAAACAGCCACATTCATTAACATTGTATTTCCCACTTAACACTACAACAGTGAATTTACAGAAACAAGTAAAAAATTCAGTAATAATTTACAGCACTACCCTGTCAAGGACAAAATGTTTAGATGGTTTCTCTTCAACTGACTCCTCTTACCACAGAAGGAACACTGTGAATGTCTCCGTTTTGTATTTACAGTTCCATATACTGTAGCTATAGGTTTTTAAATATGATAGTTGTGAAAAATTTTTTTGACCAAAACTATATATTTTATTGATTTTCTTCCTCTTAGAAGGGCTGCAGTTAGTATTTATTTCTCTAGTATATATTCCTATAAATTATATTGGAGTATACTGTAAATGTGGACAACTGGGTTCTAACGTAATCTCTGCAGTGTTCCTTAGGATATGTGGAGTATAATAAAGGACAGGGTTGTAAATGTATGAAGCTTGAAGTAGTGGTATATATCACCATAAAGAACGTTATGTGCAAGGTGTTAATGTTACTGTCAATCAGCTCCTAACTGTCAATTTACATACTGGAGATGATTGGCTGGTGCAATATCACTTTGCACATAACATTCTATGGGGATAGATACCATTCCTCAAGCTTCATACATTTACCCCAGAGTATTGTCATGTGTTGTGACGGGTAACCTGCAATCAGGGTTGTATCTAAGGGGGTTATTCATATCCGTTCGGTCTTCCGTGCATTCGCACGGAGGACCGATGTTGCGCATCTGCGCATGTGCAGGCGCGTTTCTGTGCATGTGCAGACGTAGAGTACCCACTGCGATCTTTCGGTTTGGCCGGTGCACACACCCATGACGGCGTGCAGGGGGCAGAGAAGGGCGGTGGGCGCTGGGCTGCCCCATTACCATATAGGAAAGCCCTGCATGAACCAGGCCCACTGCTTTTCATTTAGCAAGTGATTAATAAAGGATTTTTTTTATTTATTCACATACTTTTATTATTTCTCAGAATGTTAAATAAGTTACAGATTTTTTTAAGAATGTATACAAAGTTACTCTGTACCATGGAGGTATAACCGTGCCCACCATGATAGCAATGCCATAGACCTTATGGAGGGACACAGCCTCTGCATAGGTTACCAGTGTATACAATTAGGGCATCCAAGGACACCCTCCTTTGCTCTCCCCACCTAAATATACGGTGCACACATACACAATTTGCCATCTCCCCTAGTGCAGGAGCCTGCCTATAGTCCCAACTGTCCCGAGTACAGCGGGATAGTCCCACTATGTGGACACAGTCCCGTTGGCCCACCCATGAACCAGGGCTGTTCAGCTGCTCAGGGAGTGCTGGGGGCATTGTTATGGTTAGCATTACTGCTTTACAGCACTGAGGTCATAGGTTTGATTCCCACCATGGCTCTAACAGTGCAGTGTTTGTATATTCTCCCCGTACTTGAGTGGGTTTCCTCCTGGGAACCCCGGTTTCCTCCTACAATCCAAAAATATACTGGTAGGTTAATTGGCTTCCAACAAAATTAACTCAAGAGGGAATGTGTGTGCGCGTACATGTGGTAGGGAATATATATTGTAAGCTCCACTGGGGCAGGGACTGATGGGAGTGTTCAATTATTCTCCGTAAAGCGCTGCGGAATATGTGCGCGCTATATAAGAAAATGTTAATAAATATAACTATAAATAAATAATACCCCCAAAAGGACAAAAAAGGGTGTCCTCATCCCTCCACCTTAGGCCCCATCCCCTTTACAAGCCCTGGCGCCCCAAGGATCATATTTCTCCCTTCTGACTATACCCACAGCACTTTCAAATGTACTATGCTTGACATATACAGTATCTGTAGTGAACTGATCCCTGAGACAAGCACTTTAATGTGGTGAAGCGATGGACTGTGCTGAAATCTGTAATAATTGATATTGATCACTGTAGTTTCAGCAAAGTAATAGCATCAAAGTTGTAAAACACCATACTACCTCAGTGAATCTAAGAAAAATAAAAAGAGGAATACGAAGTACTGTATAATAACATAGAATATTATAAATTACCTATGAGCTTTTAAATAATTCTAAGATTTAAATAAAAAAAACAAAAAACAAGTATAAATTAAGAGACACAAATATTTCCATTGTTTAGCTCTAGTTTGGTCCGGTGCATTTGTACAGTCAGCAGCGTAACCTGCAATGTCCTTTGTCTGTATTGTTATAGTAGCGAGAAAATCTATTTATTTAAAAAAAAAAAAACAGGCCTGGTGTTCCTTAGGCCGCAGAGTAAACATAGCATCAAATACTAGCCACCTGTTGTCCGGCTGGCCACACACTCAGTAGGATCATATAAGGCTTTTATAAATGTACCGTGTAGAACAAAAAGCCAATATCTGTGTCCGGATTTAGAAGCTGGAAGGATCTCCGTATAAATGCACTGCTTGTTGTGGCTGGTTACCTGCGTGATAAATAAAAAGCACAAATATAACATGTTATATATAGTCATAAACACGATAACCTTTACGAAGTGCACTTTAATATTATTATAACTGTATATGACTGGCATTATATTTATTAGGAAGGGATGTCATTTTTTTACATTGTCCGTAAAGTGCAGATAAAGTAGTTTGTCACCAGGATGGTTGTAACGTGGACACTCTAGTCTACAGCCACAAACATTGCCAAGTCACCAACATTTTTGCAGATGTGCACAGCTGAACAACATGGCGGTACATTGCTGAGAATGGTATACAGTCGTTGGGTCGACACTTATGCCGACATACAATAGGTTGACAACCTACATTAGGTCGACACCTCAAATAGGTCAACATGGTTGGAAGGTCGACACAAGCATTAGGCCGACAATGGCTAGTTTGACAGTCAAAAGGTCAACATGAGGTTTTTCACTTTTTTGAGCCGACATGTGCCGACAGGCGGTATTTCATGCCCTACCATCCACTAGGGCGTGAAGGGAGAATAGAATAGTTTGCCCGAAGCATGGCTTGCGCAGCGAGCCATGCGAGGGGACACGGTACACCAATACGGTGTCCATGTCGACCATGTTGACAATCGGGACAATAAAAGTGAAAAACCAATGTCATCCTTTTGACTGTCAACCTAGCCATTGTTGACCTAATGCTTGTATGGACCTTCCAACCATGTTGACCTTAGGCATGTTGACCTATTTGAGGTGTTGACTTAAGCCAAGACGACCTTATATTGGTTGACCCAATGACCAATACCCCTAAGAACTTAGTGACCCCTTAAGGTTAAGTGACTGTCATACTTCTTTAAAGTTGTATCAAATATTGCTCATTCTTAAAGGATCACAATGGGCGAAAGGGGAAAACGACTTTGGTCCAGTTGCTAATTCCAAAATTGTTGTACAGTACGCCAGGTAACCCAGCACGTGAGAACATTCACTCCACATAAGAAGCTTCAATCTATTCATGTGTATGGTAAATAGGTAACATATATATACTGCATGGCACAACCTCTATCTACATGCTTCCTGAGTATAGCACCTTGGGCCTGATGTAGTTGGAGTCGCTACTGCACTTAGATTTTAATGCAGCACAAATATGTTAATGAGAGCAATTATATATTAATACATCAGAATGCGTACTCGGAAGCAGCATCGAATCACCTGCTGTAGCAGCGGACGATTTGGGAGACCAGTGCAAAAGCTGCTGAGCGTAAAA